>NC_044037.1:76529632-77171482 GCF_901765095.1 Microcaecilia unicolor
AGAGCAACTGCGCGCCTGTCGACTCCGCTGGTTCCCTGCTCCCTCTGCCCCGGAACAGGTTACTTCCTGTTCCGGGGCAAAGGGAGCAGGGAGCCAGCGGAGCCGACAGCCGCACAGCTGCTCCCAACAGCCAAGAATGCACCGGGGGGGGGGGGGGGGGGGTTGATGTGCCTGGGAGGGTTGATGCGCCGGTGGGGGGGGGGGGGGTGTTGTGCTGCACCCTCAGGGGACGGACGCCGCTGCACCCCGGGGGGGGGGGGGGGGGGGGTCCGCAGCGGCAATCCGCCCTGGGTGGCAGCCGACCTAGGATCATCACTGCTGTAGTGTCTGCTCCAGCCTCATCCCCTACCTTCCTTTGTAAACAGATAACATATGGGTAAAATCGGGAGCGGAGAGATAATGGGAACAGAGCAGTTGTTTTCTATTCAGCGCTATCTATTTAGCCCTCTCCCTCCTTTCTTTTCCTACGCCATCAACAGAGCTTCCAAGTTACCAAGTTCCAGGAGTGAGATGTAGGCCTGTCCTGAATTTCTGACAACTCTGTCATGATGCTATAGAACAGGGCTGGTCCAATCACGGTCCTCAAGGGCCACAACCCAGTCAGATTTTTGTAAGTTCCACAATGGAAATGCAAGTGATTGATTTGCATGTACTGCGTCCATTGTATGCAAATAGATTTCATACATATTCTTTGTGGAAATCTTGAAAACCTGACTGGGTTGTGGCCCTCAAGGGCCGTGGTTGCCCGTCCCTGCTATAGAACCTGCAGCACAATTTCAGTAGGTAGAATTGGTGATTACAAATACCACACTTCTTTAGGATGTACATTCAAAACCAGGACCCTCCAAAAAAGTCTCTGTGCTAGAACTGAGTAGCTTGGTAGCACTACACCAACAACATCATGAGGAGAAACAGGAGAAAAGGTGCTGTAGCAGATGCAGCCCAACCTGTTGCTCTCAGAAACTCAGCTGAGAGGAGAGAAGGAAGAAAATGCCCTGGATCACAAATCAGGGAGTGGAGGAGGAAAGGAGATTTCTGGTATTGGGAGAGGTAAAAAGGGGAATAATACTGGGGCTGGGACTAAAGAAAGGAGAATGCTGGGGTTGTCCTTAGAGGTGGGAAGAGGAGGGAGAGAGAGAGAGAGAAAGAGAAACAGAGAGAGAGAGAGAGAAGATAAAATGGTGGGAGGGTGTATAGAACAGAGTGTTAATAAGTATTTCCCTCAATCAACAGCATTCTGAAATGTCCATAATTCAAGCATTCATGATTCGCAGGTACTTCAATGGGTTAAAGTAGCATTTTTGCACTGAGAACCAAAAGCTCATCTGTGTTAAAATGATACCGTGTGGGTCAATAATACTAAAATGTGGAGCTGACCTTTCCAAGGCATAAATCATGAGCTTTCAAAAAGGTACCTAGCACTATATTTTTTTAGGCTGGCTCACACCAGTAATTGTCTTTTCCTTCCCTCTTGATGGTCCAGTCCTCCCCTGGATTTCAGAGGGAGCCATGTTAGATGCCAGCAGGTACGCAGAGTCCAGCTGGGAGGGTAGGAACCAGAAGTAGCTGAAAATGAGTTTTTGAACTGCATGCGTGTGAAGACCGTGGTGCTTTATTTTAGATTGAGGAATAATACTTCTGCTGGCTGACCTTTGTCCAGCTAAAATTAAACTGCTTTAAAGCAAACTTCTGCACATGTTGGCCCTGGGAAATACAAGGTTGTGATTGTCACACCCTTATTAAATACAAGGTAACAGAGCAACAAATAAAAGAAAAGGGATTATGATAGGTTGCTGTGCTGCAATATACTCTTTGTATTAGGCCAGACTGGGAAAAAAAGTCTTATCAGTACTGCAACCAACCAGACCTTATTCACTAGGAGTTTATGCAGTATGTACAAACTGACAGAAAACCGTCCTGGATGGGACTTATTATAGATAAGTGCATCTGCAGCAAGCATACAGTACAAGTCAATGTAATGCTTTCTGGGTCAGTTTATTATGATTAATTCCATGCAGGTGTTGCTCTTGCTGTAACAGTGTTGGAGGTCCTGAAATGAGCGAAAGAGGAACACTTTTGGCTCCTGCCTCATGCAGTCACTTACACTTATGCCACTGATGGCTGATGATCCCGATCTGTAAACTGTTGGGCCGGTGCCATTGAATTTCTATCAACTGGAGGAGACAGCAGGGCTGTAGATTTCTGGCTAGAAATGAGCCTCATTATGCAGGCTTTTGTATCTGACACTGGAGATTCTTGCCCACCAGGATGAAGTTCACTTCCCCAGGCATTGGCAGCAGTCCCAACAATATTTACATGAAGGACAATAGAGGGTTAGTGTTTGGAGTGTTGGTTTACAGGTCTCCGACTGCAAAATACTGAGAGATTCAATTACTAGCTTTTCTTTCTTCATTGTTCAGATCTGAAGGAAGCAGCACTGCAGTGAAAAAAAAAATTCCTGGTATGCATTTTTTTTTAACTATTACTGCTCAAGTGATTTTTCTGGGTTGTTGGCAAAAGAAATAAATAGCACTTTAAATAACATTGGTAAAAGTGTTTAACTGCTGTCAAGCAGGCTAGAACCCTGTGCTCTTAATCACACCAAATTTGGTTCATCCAAAATTGTTCTGGCGCTTTTGCAAAAGTACATGTCCTTCAACTATACAACTTGCCTTTAGTTTGACCATCCATCTATTTATTCCATAAGTACATAAGCATCGCCATGCCAGGACAGACCAAGGGTCCATCGAGCCCAGCACCCTGTCTCCGACAGCGGCCAAAAGAACAAACAATTTGTCCC
Source organism: Microcaecilia unicolor (assembly GCF_901765095.1). NCBI lineage: Eukaryota > Metazoa > Chordata > Amphibia > Gymnophiona > Siphonopidae > Microcaecilia > Microcaecilia unicolor. The sequence continues at coordinate 76,532,433 of NC_044037.1, forward strand.
GCCCATCCCAGGAATAGTGGATTATTCCCACGTCCATTCAATAACATTCTATGGCCTTTTCCTCCAGGAAGCCATTGAAACCTTTTTTAAAGTCCGCTAAGTCAACCGCCTTAACCACTTTTTCCGGCAACGAATTCCAGAGTCTAACTACGCGTTGAGTGAAGAAAACTTTCCTCCGATTCGTTTTAAATTTACTACACTGCAGCTTCATCGCTGCTCATTTTGTTACCATCTATATATCTCAACTGCACTTGCCCTCTCAGCTACATAGATGCTTCATTAAATAAAATAACAGTGTTTGAATGTTCTTCCATGCTGACTTCCATGTATCATTTGTACTGAAATGACATATATATTGTATGATTGTTTCTGTTAAATATGCATATTTCAGACTGTATCATGTTAGTCCTTTCAGTTTGTCATTTCCAAGTTTACCCAGGTACATTGATTGTATTTATGCTACTAAATGGTCATTTTGCTATTGTTATATTGTTAACAAACTTGTAAGGTTTTTTTTTAATGTTAATATATTCCTGCTGTACACCAGAATCTCTTCATAAAGGTGGTTAATAAATCCCAATAAGTAAATTTAAAAAATGCCCCCCCCCCACCAGATTCTATATATGGCACCCAAAGTTGCATGTCTAACTTTGGGCACACTTACAAGATACATGTGCAAATAAATTGGATAATGAGCTCTAACTCCATCAATAATTGGGTGCTGACCACCAATTATTGATGTTAATTAGCTCTCATTAAAATTTGCGCTTGCATCTGGCTGCTCACCATTCTGTAAGGCATAGCGCCTGACTGCCATAGCACATATCACAAAAGGGTGAGGCTCAACCATTGCACTCTGTGTGAGTTGACCCCTGTGATTTCCCCAAATGCGGGAAACTCCTACCCTAACTGAGATAACATTTAACTATCTCTCTGACCTCAAGTGCACCTTTCTTTAAATTAGTCACTTTATTTTCTAACTCCTCTTATTCTCTTACCTATCTATATGCTTATCTATCTTTGCTTATACCCTACACTGTCAATTAAAATGTTCTGTTACGTATTGTATAGGCATTGTAAGTAGTATACTATACCATAGTTTGTATTGTTATTTGAATATTTTTACTGCTGTAATTGTCTATTGCTCATGTTTGATTTATTCTTACTCACACCTCCTTGAGTGAATTCATTCAAAAAGGCAATAAATAAACCCTAATAAATAAATAAATAACCAATTAAGTTATGCACAGTGTTATAGAATATGTTTTGATTTCCATGCAGAAATTAAGGCACAATAAATAGAATTAGGGGGTTTGTAAATGCATATAAACCCATATTATAATACCAATGTCTCACGTGCTGATAAATGCAAGACCACTGAAGGGGACTTTAGCTTATATATACACTGGTACCTTCACTTATAGTGTATATATAAGCCGAGAGGGCAAGTGCAGTTGAGATATATAGATGGTGACAAAATGTGTAATATAAAGTCAACTGGAATAAATAGATGGATGGTCAACCTAAAGGCAAATTGTGTAGTTGAAGGAGGTGTGAGGAATTAGCCTAAGTTACAGGATGCACAGCAAAACTTTAGCATGCGCTGATTCTATTAGCGTGTGGTAAGCTTTCGTGAAAGAGCCAGAATGATTTTGGATGAACCAAATTTGTTCATCTGTCCAATTTAGATTGTAAGCTCTGTTGAGCAGGGACTGTCTTTTCATGTTAATTTGTACAGCGCTGTGTAAGTCTAGTAGCGCTATAGAAATGTTTAATAGTAGTAGTAGTAGTAGTAACCAAATTTGGTGTGATTAGGAGCACAGGGTTCTAACCTGCTTGACACTTTTGCCAGCATTATTTACAGTACTATTTATTTCTTTTTCCGACAACCCAGGATGATCACGTGAGCAATAATAGTTTTAAAAAAATGCGGTGCAGCAGGTCAGGTTTGGGTCTCTGTATTTGTGCATCCTAAGGTGTGGACATAGTCTCTTCCTTCCAGCATCCCTCACAAAGAACCCTTTGACATCACATTTCTGTAATAATACCTTTAACAAGAAAAAATGAGCTGCCTAAAGCATAAGATATTCTTAGTTACATTTTTTGTAGAGATTGCTTTTCTTGAAAGCCACTGTAAAGGTATTGACTAAATATTGCATCCAGTTAGAGGTAGATGTACACTGTGAATCTTTATTCGTTAGATGGCATATATTATGATCATGGACTGCAGACCAGAGGAAAATGAATGATAGCATAGTGTTTCACCTTTAGGGCAACAAATCTTATTCATGCTCTGTGTTAAGAACAGTTATTTTGTAGATATATAATGCTCTAAATGTTACATGCTAAATTCAAATTCATTGTCTTGATTGTTTCTAATGCAATTTTTGATATCATTCATTATTTCTTTGTTTAATGTGGGAAACAGGGAACAACCATGGAATGTGGAGGAACACTCAGTCCCTACGAACGTCAACCAAACAAATCCAAGAGTAGGATAGGCTGGCTCTTCCAAAAACAGCAAGGGAGATGCTTGTACAAACCTATAAACCTTTATTAAAAGTCAGCAAACAACACAGCTGCCGTATTTTGGCACCAAAATGCCTGCTTCAGGAGTCTATAAGACATATAAATGCTAGTGTAAACATATAGAAAATATAAAAAATAAGGGACAAAATATCAAAAATAAATATAAATATAAAAATTGCAGGACATGAATTAAAAAAAAAAAGAAAAGACGAAAAAACATTGTAGGACATAAATATACAGTTCTATCTACAACTAGCACAAAGATTACTTAATGATTGAATATAATGAGCATAAACAAGGTTATGAGTATAAACAAAAACAAAAAAAATTTGCTTTAGAAAGAATGAACATACCTTTTTTCAATATTATGTTCTATATGTTTATACTAGCATATATATATATGTCTTATAGACTCCTGAAGCAGGCACTTTAGCACCAAAACATGGCAACTGTGTCGAGTCATTTGGTGACTTTTAATAAAGGTTTATATGTTAGTACAAGTGTCTCCCTTGTTTTTGTAAGAGCTAGCCTACCTTACTTTTGGATTTGTTTGTTTAATGTGGTTCAGCTGCAATCAGAGCAAAAGAATAGTCCCTGAAAGCTACACAACTAAAAAAAAACAAAACATCAATGTATGCTTTTACTTGCAGAAAGGGTGGTTAGACTTCTCATACTTATTTATGTGAGTAAATGTTTTATGGAAATTGCCTTCATTATTTATGTAATCTTTAAAGCATAATGGTGGTGGAGAGGGGGAGATTATGGGCTTGAAAATTAATTGAGTGGGAGTCTTAAGGCTGAAGGTTCACTTAGGGCCTCAATACCCCTGCAGCAGCCCTGCTCAAGAGCCTTATAACCACTGCCTTAGATATCCAGTTTTTCTAATGAACCATGCAGTTACAAACCCTCCTTCATTAAGCTCATTGTTCATGAGTCATAACCCCTTTTGTTGCACAGATTAGTAGTAGACATGCTCTGAGCCAGTGCTTCACTGACTTACCTCTAAGCTGCAGGGCCGATGTTAGGGGTGGACAACCAGAACAATCGCTCTGGGCCCCCATGTCACAGGGGGCCTCAGACCTTCAGGAAATTGAAAGAGCCACAGCCTGCAAGCATGCTTTGGTGCCTCCTCCCTAGCATTTGCCCTGCTAAGCTGACCCTGTGGAGGAGTGCTCTGGTGGTTAAAGCAAAACCAGCTAAGAACCAGCAACACTAAGGTTCAAAGCCCACTGATGCTCCTTGTGACCTTGGACACCAAGTCTGTAATGGCATCTACGTGCCAAGATGTTGTTAAGGAATACTACCAAAAACCTGAATTGATGCACCTAAATTTAGGCACAACCATTTATTCTAGGACAAATGGGCAGGCTGGCCAAAAACCCGTCCGGACGCCTGGACTTGTCCTCAAAAAGAGGACATGTCCGGGTAAATCCGGATGTATGGTAACCCTACACTAGCTGTGCTGGATATTGATTAGCATAGATTGTTTGGAAAATTATTGTCAACAATGGTTTCTATTGTTTTGTTTATTTGATGATAAAGAGTAGAGTTTCATGTTATTGCTTGACAGTTCTTCCGCCTTTGTTACAGTTAACCATGCTATTCCTAGGGACTGCAGGGGAAGTGTTTTCTTGGTTTCAGTCATTTTTGACTGCCAGTGTGCCTCAAGGTCGGGCACAGGATCAGATACTGGGGAGGGTTGGTATAAAGAGAGAGGTACCGCAGGGTTCTGTCCTTTCACTCAGTACTTGTGTGTGACATATTGAGAAAGCATGGAGTGAATTTTCATTTTAATGCTGATGATATTATTATTATTTTTCTTCTCCTGTGAAGTTTCCCCAGGGCTTAAATTTGAATTTTTGCAGTGTTTTCAGGAAATGTGGCATGGTTCCCCAAATAGCCTGGTGATTAATTTTTATAAAACCAAAGTAAAGATTATTTCTCAAATGGAATTAAATGATATTCTGGAGTAAGTGATGTTAGGAGATGTTTTTATCCTAGTGTGGTCCCAGGCTCAGTATCTTGGAGTAATAATTTAATCAAAGTTGTCTGTGTGCTGTCAAATTAAAGAAGTGGTGAAGAATGTAGTTTTAAAGTTACATTTACTTTCTTCTCCTTAACATAATGTTTTGTATGTAGGACTGCCCAAATCTATTATGAAACCTTTGCAAATGGCTCAGTATTCAATTGTTAGGTTGGGTTCAGGAACCGGAAATTTGAACATGTTATTCCAGCTCTTAAGTCTTAGCACTGGCTACCACTTCACCCATGTTGTAAATTTAAATTCTTTTACTGTTTTCAAGGCCACTAGATATTCCTGTACTGGGGAGCTCTCAGGGTTACTTACTAGATATTGTCACTCTGCTCTAGTCAGCTCGACTCAGTAAGCTCGACTCAGGATGGAGACCTTGGGGTGTTGGTGTCGGAGGATCTGAAGGTGAAGAAACAATGCGACAAGGCGACGGCCGTGACCAGAAGGATGCTAGGCTGCATAGAGAGGGACATAGCCAGCAGAAGAAAGGAGGTATTGATGCCCTTCTACAAGTCGTTGGTGAGGCCCCACTTGGAGTATTGTGTTCAGTTTTGGAGGCCGTATCTTGCTAAAGATGTAAAAAGCCTGGAAGCGGTGCAAAGAAAAGCTATGAAAGTGGTATGGGATTTGCGTTGCAAACCATATGAAGAGAGACTTGCTGACCTGAACATGTATACCTTGGAGGAAAGGAGAAACAGGGGTGATATGATACAGACGTTCAAATATTTGAAAGGTATTAATCCGCAAATGAACCGTTTCCGGAGACGGGAAGGCAGTAGAACTAGAGGACATGAATTGAGGTTGAAGGGGTGGGGGCAGACTCAGGACTAATGTCAGGAAGTATTTTTTCACGGTGAGGGTGGTGGATATGTGGAATGCCCTTCCGCGGGAGGTGGTGGAGATGAAAACAGTAATGGAATTCAGACATGCGTGGGATAAACACAAAGGAATCCTGTTTAGACGGAATGGGTCCATGTAATCTTAGCAGAGAATGGGTGGCGACACCGGTAATTGGAAACAAAACGGGAGCTGGGCAGACTTCTGCGGTCTACACCCTGATCGTGACTGAATAGATAGGGATGGGCTGGAGTATACATTTTAAGGGGCTTCAATGTTAGCTTCAGAACTTAGTACAAGAACAGTACTGGGCAGACTTCTACGGTCTGTACCATGAGAAAGGCAAGGACAAATCAAACTCGGGTATACATATAAAGTATCACATACCATGTAAAATGAGTTTATCTTGTTGGGCAGACTGGATGGACCGTACAAGTCTTTATCTGCCGTCATTTACTATGTTACTATGTTAGTCTGAATGAATTATTAGATTTTCCTATTAAATCTATTTCTGTGACAGGACCAAAAGTCTGGAATGACTTGGTTCAGTTAGAGCAGGCTTGTCCAACCTATGGCTCTAGGGCAATAATCTGGCCCACCAAGTGCTTTTTTCTGGCCTTTGGAAGTTTGGCAATTCTTGTGATGGTTACAGTGGGATTCCTGCTTCCCCACCATGACTCAATTCTCTATAAGCTTGAGCCATGTGGTGCTGGAAGTTTGGGTTGGTCTTGTGGTTTCAAGTCTCGTGAGACCAACCCTTGCAGAGAGCTGTATCGTGTTGGGGAAGAAGGAATCCCACTGTTTCTTCTGCAGCTGAAGCCAGGTGAGGGTAAAGAGACTGAGTGAAGACTGACAGGTGGGGGGGAGGGGGTGTTATATATGAGAGAGGGATTTATTATACTCATGTTCAAAAAAGAAAGGGATAAGGTGGATATGTGGGTATAAGTTATGATAATTGTTTCATAGTCGTGTGCCTACTTCTTCTCTGAATGCCACTATTTTCTCCATGTCTTAATTTGTATGCAGAGCAAATGCTAAACGTAAAGACCACCAGGATAGCATTTATGCACATACTTTATAAGATCCACATGGACATGCATAAGTTAAGCTGGGAAAGTCATGCGTACTAAATAGCATATATAAATGCATGCATATCCATTTTGCATTTTGTAAAGACTAACTCCCCTGTTTACTAAGCCACACTAGAGGCTGCCGTGCGCTAATTCCAACACAATCCATTCACTTTGAATGGGCTATGTAGGCACTGCCGCGCAGCAGCTGCGCTAGCGTGGATGAGTAAACTAGAAGGTAATTCAGGACTCAGTGGTATGTCTACTAAATGCTCCAGGAAATGGGCTTAGCACATGCCAACTGGGACTTTCCCATGAGCTAAGCCCATTTCTTGAGAATGGAATAGTAGTCTAATGGTTAGTGTAGTGGCCTGAGAACCAGGGGATCCAAGTTCAATTCCTGTTGCAGCTCCTTGTGACTCTGGACAAGTCACCTAAGCCTCCAATGCTCCAGGTACTAACCACAGAAAGGTAATATATCAAATCCCATCCCCTTCCCAGTGCACCCAGGAAATAGGGCATTTTCAGGTATTTCTTTTTCAGGTCGTGCAATAATGTTTGCATTAGCATGCATAACCTGAAGAAAAATTGTTATGGCTGCGTTAATCAGTTAGCACACACTAATGTCAGCATGCTAGCTGAATAGTGTGTCCATGCCCATTCTCTGCCCCCGACTCGCCCCCTCCAAGAACGAAATGCAAAAATATAGATAGCACACCAAAAGATTTGCGTTGAGCATTTTCACATGTGCTAAGTGTGCGTTAGGGCTTAGGGCCAGATTCTATATATGGCACTTAAATAATTCACGCAGAAAACATTTCTGTCTAAGCATGTTTCTAATTATTACCAATTAGTGCTCATTATTGCTTCTTAAGTGCTGTTAAAAATGCTGATTAGCTTGTTAAACCAATTAAGTTATGCGCATTGTTATGGAATACACTTAGATTTCAGTGCGGAGTGCTAGACGTAATATATAGAATCTGGCAGTTAACGACTTTTAGTAGACATACCTCTCCATTGAGAACCACAGTTTTAATGAATAGGAATACTTATTCAAGAAAACTCCTGCAGACTTTTGAAGATGATAGTCAAGATTTTAATTTCTCTAGACTTGGGATAGGTTCTGCTGTAACTTCTGCATTCTGCAGTCAGTGGAAGGTTTGATCAGAGCTGTGTGGGATAGTTAAAGCTGGAGCTTAGCATTACAGGTTTTTCAATATGTTTATGCGGCTGACCAGAAATTTTGTAATTCATGGTTGCTGAAAAGATTCATACAGCTTGAGTGATCATCTTTGTCATCTTCAACTCTTTCTATCCTACAGTTTTCTTTTGGTGCAGGCCAACAGTGAATCTTCATTTTTTTTTTCCATTGTTCTGAATTTATAGCAGAAAAGATAATGCTCACTATAAAAAGGATGACAGTCACAAAGGACCACATTCAAATCTCAGACACCACTGTATATCTCCTGAATAAAGGGAGTGCCTTTGAATTTTCAGTTTGGTCTAGATATGTTCACATCTTACCCTAAATGATGCTGTTACCAGTGACATGCAAAGCATCAGCTCTTAAGGTGTTAGAGATGTGCAGAGCAAAACATTATGGGTCATTTTCAGTTTGGTTGATCTTTTTACCTAATTTTGTACTATTTTAAATTTCTTTCACACATTTGATTTAGCAAAATTTTGTTAACTCATGATAGATCTTTCTAAAACATGCTAATTGACTTCATAGGTTAATAATATTAAAAAAGATATGAGACAATTCTATAACTTGAGGCTTTGCACCAGTTCTATAATGTATTTGCAAAATTTATGCACACCCACTTGTGACAAGTCAGGGGAATAGGAAGTTCTAACAGAGAAGGAGGAAACTGCTAGGCTAAGCAAAAATAAAAAGTTAACCATCATCAGCTACAAGTATACACTGCATGAAAATGAAGAGCCGCACAAATCACCATCCTTTAAGAAAAATAGGAAAGAAGAAAGGAACCTGTAGGTCTTGAAAAAACATGTATGGCAACTTATTTTAGTTAGCCCTTTGAAAGAGTGCTGAGTTTCAAACTAATTTGCTGTTATTTGCTTTACTGTTATTTTCCCATCTTCTTTTGGGAAGGTGTGAGGCAGTGAGAGACTTAGTGCAGATGTCCCTAAAGAGTTGCAGTTCAGCCACATTACAGCAGGTGGCGCTAAACCGGCTGTATCTCTGGCTGAACTGCAGAGCTACCATAGCAGAGCCAGTGCATTATGGGGATGTAAAGCTGCCTGCCAGGAAGGAGTGACTTCTCAATGGACAGGAAGTTAAAAGCCCTAAGACAGAGAAGGCAGAGACTCTGAGAGGAGGAAGGTCCCATTACAGGGTCCTTGGAGAGAGAGAAAACCTGAGGGAAACAATTGACTGAATTGAGATGATTGGAGTGATGAGACCTGGCAGCATAGAAGTCGACTCTGTGGGTGCTTGAACACCCCAATATTGAGAAAATAAAATTCCTTGTATGTATCCAGGGAAAGGTTATTTCCACTGGGCTTAGCACCACCAATAACTTTGAAAGTTGGCTCCTATGCCTGGCTGAGATAAGTTGTTTGTGACCTGGCTGAGAAGTACCATAAGCCCATGTACATGTGGGAGTTAAGGAACTGAACTGTATAAGACTACTGTACCATTAGTACTGTTTACTGAATTGTGCAAGAGTGCTGGAATGTTTGATACTGCTTACACTGAACTGTATAAATGTGCAGGAGGCTGGGCTTTGGTGAGACCCAATCCACAGTGTAGAAGCAGCTGCAGACTGTGTTTTGAGCCGCTGCCAGAGGCTGGCTTATGACTGCTTGCTGAACCGCTGAGGTGGCACCCCGCTTTATGCCTCGGGCTCTGTGAGGAAACAAGCCCGAGGTACATGAATATAAAACTAATAACTAGGTTCTTGAACTATACAGGACTTGGATGTGTGCAGAGAAAGGCCTTGCTATGACTCAGCCCTGTGAGTTAACAGGACTGGGGACTTTGTTATTGCAAATAAATACTTTTGTATTGAATTTATACCTCCTGTCTGGCTGTATTATTTACCCAGCCACGCCCAACTCGCTCGGGTGTCTTACAGACGGAATTTCCCACACCTGGGTAAATGTCTTTCAGGGCATCATGGCAACAGAATGAGAGTGTACAGAAATATATCTGTATCTATCTTTGTACTCAATGTGCATACAGAAACTGTTTCTCTAACCTAGCCTACAGAAGTAATATGTTATTGAGATGAGGCCATCTTGTGAGCCAGTACGAAGGGCATTTTGCACAGTGTTGTCTTTCATGCTATTGGATTTCCATGCCTCTAACCAAAGTCTGTGTGAATCCTGCTTTTAGACTGTCCATTGAAGTGAAACACAATAAGCTGTGATAGCTCTAGAGAAAAAAATCAAAACAAAAACAACACAGTGTAATAAATGAGCCCTCCATAATGAAGGCATCATATGGACAGAGGGGATCACAGAATATTCAGTTACACACTTTTAAATACAACTCTAGCTGTTCTATTATCTTTCCAGTTTCTCTGTGAATTTTTCTTTAAATGCTATTCCTGTGGTGTTGCCATTCTACTCTGTGCTAATAGTATTTTTTTACTCCGTCTTCATGTTTATATTTTGAGTTTAATGAAAATGGGGAGAGTGCGAAATGGGAAAGAGCTTCCACCAAGTTCCAGAAAGCAACAACTACATCTGGATGAGCAGAAGAATTTCTCCTTCTGATCTTTGCTTCAGCATTCTCCCAGTTATTAATACTAAGTATTGAACCAGTACTGAACATGGCAAACTTCATCCATATCCTTTCACTGAAAGGGTTTACAGTCTCACTCTGAGTAGAGAAAGGCTACCAGTAAGCAGTGTCCACAGTGATACTGGAGACTATCTTGCCCCCCCCCCCCCCCCCCCCCCCCCCCCCCCCCGCAATACTTCCCTAGAATATACAGCCCCTTGAAAGGAAGCTTGGAGACAAGACTATAGGAAATGCAGATAACTCTCATTTAATCTAGTATCTTGTTTTATGCAAGTCTTCTTGCCATAAAGCTTTTAAAACACTCACAGTCAGGCTTGCAGGGACCCCGAGGCAAGTTCTAAAGGCCAGAAAAGGGTTTAACTTAGCTTCAGCACTGAAACTAATTTGGTTGTGAAGACTCCTGACAGGATTGAGCTCTTCCTTCTCTCTAACCTATTTTCATTCTAGCAGTGTGTGGTTATGAATTTAACTGCATGACAGGTAATCCTGCAGTATGCTACTTACTAGAGAAAAATACCCAAACCAGATGTCAATATTGTCTACTCTAAAATAAAATAGGAAGAAAACAAAATAATTTAACTTCTGTTTTGTGTAGCAAAGACTTCGCTTTTACTTGTGGAATGTTACTCTAGTGGCGAATCACAATGTGAACTTTTTGCTCCGAAAGGATCAATATCCATTCCTTTGCATTACAAGAGCACAGTGCATCAACACTTGATGTACCTCTTCTTCCAAAAGCCTGTTGTTTCCTTTGCAACTCATATTTTATTAAGTTGTCTGCAGAAAAAGGAAACATATCTTCTATATAATGTAAAAACAGCCTCTTATTTTCTACAGGGAGATGTCATGTTGCAGGCTTGTAAAATGCTGATGAAGTTCTAGAAGCATTTCAAGCTGCAGCCTTTTAGCTTATTAGCAAATGTTTTCCATATTTGTTTCAAATAGCAGTACATTCCCGAGTGTGAGCAAGAAACCTCTGCTATATTGAGATCTGTTAATAGCCACTGAAGCTAAAGGCAAACAGAACATAGCACTCAGGGCCAGCTTAACTTATTTGGTCCAGGGCACCAGTGATAAAGGGTGCCAAATGCCTGAGCCTGTGATGTTACTGGTCTTATAGGTTAAGCTGGCCCAGAGCTTACCTGCTGGTGTCACGTGTACAGGGACAAAAAGAAGAGCCAACAAGCCCCTTCCTTTCTCTCTGTCTCAGGCCACCTTACCCCATCTACCTTTAAAGGCAGTTTTCCCCTCCCAAACATAGACAGCGTTTCACCTACCACTACCCACATCATCTCCAGCATCTTCCTTCTGCCATGCCCCAGCCCATAAGTACATAAGCGCATAAGTATTGCCATACTGGGACAGACCAAAGGTCCATCAAGCCCAGCATCCTGTTTCCAACAGTGGCCAACCTAGGTCACAAATACCTGGCAAGATCCCCAAAAAAGTACAAAACATTTTATGATGCTTATCCCAGAAACAGTGGATTTTCCCCAAGTCCAATTTAATAATGGTCTATGGACTTCTCCTTTAGGAAGCCATCCAGACATTTTTTAAAACTCTGCTAAGCTAATTGCTTTTACCACATTTTCTAGCAACGAATTCCAGAGTTGAATTACACATTGAGTGAAGAAAAGTTTCTCCGATTCGTTTTAAATTTACTACTTTGTAGTTTCATCACATGCCCCCTAGTCCTAATATTTTTTGGAAATACTTCACGCTTAACGTCTACCCATTCCACTCCACTCATTATTTTATAGACCTCTATCATATCTCCCCTCAGCCGTCTTTTCTCCAAGCTGAAGAGCCCCAAACGTTTTAGCCTTTCCTCAGGGAAGTCGTCCCATCCCCTTTATCATTTTTGTCGCACTTCTCTGCACCTTTTCTAATTCCACTATAAGGGGCGTAATCAAAAGGGACGCCCAAGTTTTGCTGAGGATGTCCTGGCAAAACATCCCGATGGAGGGGCGGGGAAACCCGTATTATTGAAACAAGATGGGCGTCCATATTTCGTTTTGATAATACGGTCGGGATTGTCCAAATCTTGAAATTTAGGTCGTCCTTAGAGATGGTCGTCCCTAGATTTGGTCGTTTCTGATTTTCGGTGATAATGCAAACCAAGGATGCCCATCTCAGAAATGACCAAATGCAAGCCCTTTGGTCGTGGGAGGAGCCAGCATTCGTAGTGCACTGGTCTCCCTGACATGCCAGGAAACCAACCGGGCACCCTAGGGGCACAGCAGTGGACTTCAGAAATTGCTCCCAGGTACTTAGCTCCCTTACTTTGTGTGCTGAGCCCCTCACCCCCCCCCCCCAAACCCACTACCCACAACTGTACACCACTACCATAGCCCTTATGGGTGAAGAGGGCACCTAGATGTAGGTACAGTGGATTTCTGGTGGGTTTTGGAGGGCTCACATTTACCACCACAAGTGTAACAGGTAGGGGGGGGTGGGCCTGGATCCGCCTGTCTGAAGTGCACTGCACCCACTAAAACTGCTCCAGGGACCTGCATACTGCTGTAATGGACCTGAGTATGACATTTGAGGCTGGCATAGAGGCTGGAACAAAATATTTTTAAAGATTTCTTTTTGAGGATGGGAGGGGGTTAGTAGCCACTGGGGGAGTAAGGGGAGGTCATTCCCGATTCTCTCCGGTGGTCATCTGGTCAGTTTGGGCACCTTTTTGTGCCTTGGTCGTAAGAAAAACAAGACCAGGTAAAGTCGTCCAAGTGCTCGTCAGGGACGCCCTTTTTTTTCCATTATGGGTCGAGAACGTCCATGTGTTAGGCACACTCAAGTCCTGGCCATCCCTGTGACGGAAAGCAGTTGGGGACGTCCAAAATCGGCTTTCGATTATACCGATTTGGATGACCCTGTGAAAAGGACGCCCATCTTCCGATTTGTGTCGAAAGATGGGTGTTCTTCTCTTTCGAAAATAAGCCTGAATATCTTTTTTGAGATGCGGCGACCAGAATTGAACACAATATTTGAGGTGCGGTCGCACCATGGAGTGCAATAAAGGCATTATAACGTCCTCATTTTTGTTTTCCATTCCTTTCCTATTAATACCTAACATTCTATTTGCTTTCTTAGCCGCCGCAGCACACTGAGCAGAAGGTTTCAACGTATCATCGACAACGACACCTAGATCCCTTTCTTGGTCTGTGACTCCTAACGTGGAACCTTGCATGACGTAGCTATAATTCAGGTTCCTCTTTCCCACAAGCATCGCTTTGCACTTGCTCACATTAAACGTCATCTGCCATTTAGATGCCCAGTCTCCTAGTCTCGTAAGGTCCTCTTGTAATTTTTCACAATCCTCCCGCGATTTAACGACTTTGAATAACTTTTTGTCATCAGCAAATTTAATTACCTCACTAGTTACTCCCATCTCTAGGTCATTTATAAATATGTTAAAAAAAACAGTGGTCCCAGCACAGACCCCCTGGGGAACCCCACTAACTACCCTTCTCCATTGATAACACTGACAATTTAACCCTACTCTCTGTTTTCTATCTTTTAACACTTTTTTAACCCACAATAGGACACTACCTCTTATCCCATGACTCTCCAATTTCCTCTGGAGTCGTTCAGGAGGTACTTTGTCAAACGCCTTCTGAAAATCCAGATATACAACATCAACCAGTTCACCTTTATCCACATGTTTGTTTACCCCTTCAAAGAAATGTAATAGATTGGTGAGGCAAGATTTCCATTCACTAAATCCATGTTGGCTTTGTCTCATTAATCCATGCTTTTGAATATGCTTTCTACAGCCCCTTTGACATCACTTCCTGTTTCCACAGGGGAGTGGCAGAGGGAAGACGCAGGGGCTGATGCGGGTAGATTTAGGTGAAACACAGTCAGTATTCAGGAGGGGAAAACGATCTTTAAAGATAGGCTGTGGGGGAGGATGGCCTGAGAGGGGGCATGCCAATGGGGGGGGGGGGGAGGGGGGCACCAAACCAAAAGTTGAGTCAGGGCACCACAGTGCTTTGAGCCTGCTCTGATAGCATTGGTCCCGATATTCAAAGGATTTATGCTCCTAACTTTGACAGTTATGCTCCCAAATTGGCCTCTTTGAAAATTAAATATGGCTGAGTTCCTAAAAGTTTCTCTAAACTCCTAAATTTAGAGGCATAAAAAATTTCTGGTAACAGGATGGATTTAAGATGGAGGGAAAAGGTTATGAACTTAACATTAATTTTCAATACTAGGTTCATAAATTAGGCTCATGAATCTAAGCATATGAGTTGCAGGCCACATTTATAGGAGTAGATATTCAGCTGTCGGCTACATTCCCAGATATTCAATGGTGGGCCGTGTATGGGCACTGGTAGTGAATATCCAGGTTTATGCAGCTGTCTATCTCGTATATGGTTCAGTGCGATATTCAGCACTTAGGGCCAGGTTCTATATAAGGCACCTAAAATATCCACATGGTAATCATTTGCGCCTGTGTATTCTATAAGTGGCACCTAGATTTAGGCATGGTAGATAGAATATGTTTAGTTGATATTTCAACGCCTATAACTATACGCCTCCATTTACACCAACAAAAACATGCCGTAAATCCCTGCGTGTAGATTTAGGCACTGTAGGCCATATTCTATAATTATGGGCGTACATTTTGGAACACCCATGAAATGCCCATTTCCCCCGCCCATAGCCACACCCCTTTTGAACTGCGCACATTAGAATCGAGGCACAGTTCATTATAGAATACGCTTAGCGAGTTGTGCATGTAAATTCTAATTATTTCCAATTAGTGCTCATTATTGCTTGTTAAGTGCTGTTATCAATGCTGATGAGCTTGTTAAGCCAAATAAGTTTTGCGTGTTGTTATAGACTGGATTTCGGCACAGATCTCTAGGCATGCTATATGGAATCCAGGGGTTATTGTGTAAATGACCCCACAAAAATATAGGACTGTGTTTATGCGGGTCAATATGGCCGCATAACTTATGTGGTTAAGTGCTGAATATTGGTACTTAACTGCATGAGTGCCACCCCTGCCCCTGGACCACCTACAAAATATTCACTTTAGCGGTTTGTGGTGATATTCAGCTGCAGAAAATGGTTTTATGCTGCTGATTATCAGTGGATAACCCCACACAACTACTACTACTACAAATCATTTCTATAGCGCTACCAGTTGTACGCAGCACTTCACAATTGAACATGAAGAAAAGAGAGTCCCTGCTCAAAAGACCTTACAATCTAAATCAGGATAGACAGACAGGACAAATAAGGGATAAGGGAAGGACAGACAGATAGGACACATAGGGAAAAGGGACTATTGAAGAGAGGAAGACAAGATAAAGGTTATGAGCAGGTGACAGTTAGGAATTGAAAGCAGCATCAAACAGGTAGGCCTTTAGCCCGGATTTAAAGGCGGCCAGGGATGGAGCTTGATATAATGGCTCAGGAAATTTATTCCAGGCATAATGTGCGGCGAGATAAAAGGAACTGAGTCTGGAGTTAGCGATGGAGGAGAAGGGTGCAATTAGGAGAGATTTGCCTAGTGAATGGAGTTCCTGGGAAGGAGTGTAGGGAGAGATGAGGGTGGAGAGGTAATGAGGGGCAGCAGAGTGAATGCAATTATAGGTTAATAAGAGGAGCTTGAATTGTATACGGAAACGGATAGGGAGCCAGTGAAGTGACTTCAGAAGAGGGCTGATATGGGCATAGCGACTTTGGCGAAATATTAATCGTGCAGCAGAATTTTGAACAGGTTGAAGAGGAGAGAGATGGCTGAGTGGCAGTGGCGTTCCTGGACTCGATGGCACCCGGGGTGGAGCACCGATGCCCCCCCCAGGTGCAGCGCCCCCCCCCCCCCCCCCCGCTAGATGCGGCGAAATGACAGGAAGTAACCTGTTCCGGGGCAGAGGGAGCTGCAGCGAATGAACGAAGTTTAGCGAACTCGGAGGAGCAGGCGTGCGCCGTGGCACTCCCCAGCGGCGTGCACCCGGGGCGGACCGCCCCCACCGCCCCCCCCCCCTTGGTACGCTGCTGCTGAGTGAAAGACCTGTGAGAAGCAAGTTGCAGTAGTCCAAGCGAGAGGTGATGAGAGTGTGGATGAGGGTTCTGGTAGTGTGCTCAGAAAGGAGAGGGCACATTTAAGCCGTTTCTGGCTGGTTAAATCCCTTTGAATGTCAACCCCATAACTTTTAAGGTCATAAATTAAGATGAATTTTCAGCTAAAAACATAAGGCTCCAAAGTTTGGCTGAAATAGGTCACACATTTAGAAGCCTAACTTTAGAAGCTCAGCTTTTTTGGATATCAGACCCTGTATGTCCACAAAAATCTATATATTCTGTATGGTGAAAGCATGTAGTATAGGTAGATAACCTGGAATATTTCAAGAGAGCAGTACACATTTCAACTTTCAGTTACGTTCAAGGAGCACCTGAAGGGGAGGGAGACCCCAGCCTCACCACCAAGCTTCAGAGTTTCTGTGTGCATGGATGGGAGTTTTTCCGAGGAGCAACTACAGGGAATACCTCAGGTTTTGTTTCTTATTTCATGCAGAAGAAACTAGATTGCAACAAGTCAGTACTCACTATCCTAAACTGGACACCACTGTTGAGAAGTGAGAGTCTGTTCTGCAACATACTGTGTTGGTCTTCCAGATATCCAGAACCATCTACAAGCAAATTTTCCAAAGCTGCCTGTGCCATGTTGCACCAAACTGTTGCATCAAAAAGACAGGCATGAAGATGATGCATGAAAGGCCATATAGAGTGGCCTACCTGTAATGGCATTTATGCCTGTAAGGACCTTAGCAAGTACAGGCATTGCCTAGGGGTTTGCACAGCAGAAGAGAGCCCTATTCCTCTCTTTTGGGATACACCCCACCCCACCCCTGACCAAACCTGACTAAATCCCCCTCTCCCGATATTTAAATAAAAGTTTCTGGTGTATAGCAGTACACCCACCCCCACCCTTGACCAAATCTGGCCTAACGCCTTCCCAATATTAAACAAAAAAAAATCATTGGTGTCTAGCAATACACTCCCCCCCACCCTGACAACACCTGACCCAATACATCCCCCCAATATTTTAAAAAAAGTGTCTAGTACAGTGGTTCCCACACCTGATCCTGGAGGCACCCTAGCCAGTCAGATTTTTGGGATATCCAGAATGAATATTTATGAGAGAGACATGCATGCATGCAAATATCTCTCATGAATATTCATTGTGGATATCCCAAAAACCTGACTGGCTGGGGTGCCTCCAGGACCAGGTTTGGGAATCATTAGTCTAGTGTAAGTGAACACCGGCAACAGAGATAGAATGGGATGGGAGGGTGAGTAAAGAAAGGTGAACAGAGACTTGGCATAAGGGAGAGAAAAGGATACAATTCAAGCTCCTCCTCCTTACCTACAAGTGCACTCAGTCTGCGGCTCCTCACTACCTCTCCACCCTCATCTCCCCCTATGTTCCCGCCCGTAACCTCCGCTCACAGGACAAAGCCCTTCTCTCAGTACCCTTCTCCACCACTGCCAACTCCAGGCTCCGCTCATTCTGCCTTGCTTCACCCTATGCCTGGAACAATCTTCCTTTACCCATACGCCATGCCCCCTCTCTACCCATCTTCAAATCTCTGCTTAAAACTCACCTCTTCAATGCTGCCTTCGGCGCCTAACCGCTCGAGAAATATAAAATGCCCCAATCTATCCACCCTATCAGATTAACTGTTCACTCGTCCTCTAGATTGTTCACTTGTCTTTAGTTTGTTCTCTTGTCTTTTAGATTGTAAGCTCTTTGAGCAAGGACTGTCCTTCTATGTTTAAATTGTACAGTGCTGTGTAACCCTAGTAGCGCTTTAGAAATGTTAATTAGTAGTAGTAATTAGTAGTAGTATGACATTAGCACATGAGTGAGGGAAAAGAGACCTATAGCTAGAATATGGAGAACTGTGGAAGAATATCAACCCCTTCCAAGATAGTCTGAGGATGCGCCATGCACTCAATGAAATGAGAGCCTCCCTCTCCCAGTGGCCTATGGCCTCTGTATTGTTAAGGATCAAATCTGCGGGGTGGCTTGGGTACCCTACCAGGAAATGCCCGAACATGATTCCACTGGAAGCAGTCAGTCCTCTGGCATTACTGCAGCATCACAAGAAACTGAGGGGCTTGAGTATTCTGTTGAAGAACTTATTTAGAGGAATTTTTGTTTGTTTTAACAAAGACTCTCTTTGCCCTTGTTTATGTATTGAGAGCACATGGTATAGTGGATTTCTTGAGCTACTTGCAAAGAAAGAGCTCAAAGGCTTCTCTAGCAATCTGAGGAGGAATGGCTGTGAAAGGCAACTCAGTGAACCATGACACAATTTTCTCTCTCAGACTGGTTTACAGGTGAGAGGTTGGATGGCCCAGCTTTTTCCCATAATGAACACAAGACAGATGAAAGTATTGCTGTGATGACTCTTCTCTCACCTGCACATGTTTCTTCTATGCAGGTGAATAGAATCAATCCACCACCATCGGAAACACATTCAAACAGTGTGACCCAATGTGCATCCCACGCTGCCTCACAGACGGAGGCACTTGAAAGCAAATACTCTGTGTATTGTTCTACTGCTACCCAGCATTCATTCAGTGATTGACTTGAGACCCATAATGAAAATAAATAAGGTGTTTTTCTTCTTCTGAAAGACCGGGAGAGCTGAGCAATGAGTTGGATTGCGTATCCCAAGAACTCCAATGAAATCTGGCAATCATGCAGTGCCAGATGTTGGAAAGATGTGACTTTTACTGCTGGGGGAATTCTACCCAATTGCAGAATGCAGGAGTTTACACAGGGACTGAGGTAGCAGTATCAGGCCTTTGGAGTCTAAAGAAAAGAGGCTAACACTGTGGGTGTCTGGTGAGCAGTGACTGATACACGCTGCTCGTGCTAGCCCCACAGCCTTTCCTCTGATTCTTCTTGTTTCCACATACACGGGAGTGCATCAGAGGAAAGGCTGCGGGGACAACGCAAGCACTGTGCATCAGTCGCTGCTCGCTGCCAGAGAAGATCTCCTATTTAAAGATGTGGGAGGGAGAATTGTTGTGAGTTTTTGGCTGGCGGGGCTTGGGGATCCCCCCATCATAGATGTGCTGCTTCTAGAAGAGCCTGAGCTCAAAGTGGGTGGGCCTGGTCCCATCCAGGATCACCTGTGGCTATACCACTGGTCTGGGATGAAAAGCCAAAGAGAGGAGGCAGCTGCTGCAGATGTGGTATCTGTGAGGGACAAGGAAAGGAAGCAACTGGTGCTCATAAAAAGTTACAGTGTCTGCCCAAGTGACTAGAACAGAGATAGTGAGGAACGACAGAACTGATGAGCTGAAGAAAGGGGCTAGGAGAAAGAGCTGGGGAGGGGAGTGGGGTAAAGTCTTGGATAGTGGGAAGGAGGAGAGAACTTGGTGATAGAAAGTTGGAGGGGAAAAGAGAGGGGAGATGAGTTGACCCTAGGAAGAGCAGGAAGTAGAGAGCAAATAGGAAGACTGTTGAGAGGAGGAGGGAGAGAAAAGCTGGGGGATGGGTACAAGCCAAAGAAAGGAGAGAGAGCTAGGGAGGGTTGAGCCTGGGGCAGGGTCCAGGGCTTATGATAGGGGAATTCTGCACAAAGGTTTCAAAATGATGCATCTTTGAGTAATAATATTTTTCTGTATTGCCTTATAAGTTTTTACTTACAAAAAATGATTATATTATTTGAACAAACAGACTGCATAATTTTAAGATATTGTGCACAGTATTTTGAATTTTTCAATGTTTTGACACAGAAATCCCCCTGGAGTAAAATTTGCTTCGAGCTATGTAGCTCAATTAAGAGGAACCCATTTGCTCATGCAGTTCCAATTGCAGAATGACTGTCATGGTTATACTGATTGCTCAGTGAGCAGACCACAACATTTTGCCAGGACCAGATTTAAAATGTTGGGAAAGGATTCAAGGAGATGAGAGAGTTAATATTATGAGGGGGGACCCAAATCTTCACCTCCCATCCTGTTAGTTTGTCCTCATAATCTCCTCTCCATCCCTGTTCCCCTGCCCATGACAGCAACAGAAGGAAACCTGTTACTAAGGAAACCTATGTGAGTTGTGGTCCATCACCGAGCCTGAATGCATGCCAGCTCACAGTGCCCAAATTGATTTTTCTTTCTGTCACTGCCACTGAATACAGAATAGCATGGTAGCATGGCGCCTTTCAGATTTCACGCTGTGAGGAGTTGTCTGTGTTAAAATCTGGGTCTACCTTTAGCAGCTGGTATTATTGGGGGATTGAAACACAGGGGATGTTCACGACTTGTAGAATGTTGCTTTGTAAACTTTCTACCAGAAAAGAATTTTAGTTTGGCCTAAGAAAGTCATTCTTTTGAAACTTCTGTTGATTTCCAGTAGTTTGGAAGGACCCTGCAGAGGGTTTCAACAAGGCCACCCAATGTAGGCCTGAGAAGATATATCACGCAAGCTCCATTGGACCTCTGAGGGGTATTTAGGGCTTTTCACTTGCTCCAAACATAAATATTTAGAATGTTATTTGCTTAATATTGAAAGCTTGCTGGGTCTGGCCTTTCTTGTTTGAGATATCATGTCTGGATATTCCCCCCTCTTGATGCCATGCTTTTTAATCAACTAATGCTTTTGTTTTACTGGTTTCAGCAAGGACCTGAACTGGTCCAGCAGAGTGAGCTTCTCCAGTGGCCCAGCTAGTGCTTTGCAAATGATTACTTTGCTACACAGTGAGCAGAGACACAATACATTCCTGAGTAGAATGGCTAAACATAGACTGGCTGGTTTTCAAAGCGATTTAAGCTCTTAAATCGCTTTCCGCAGCCTAACTGGGAGTATTCAATGGTACTTAACCAGAGAGTGCCGATAAATATCCCCACAGACCGTCCAGCCAAACAGTGGGCAGGTCAGGGGTGGCACTTTGGAGGAACCCAGGGCTATGCAGATGCCGGCACCCACATAGCTAAGCGGCCTATAACTTTTATTTTTAAACTGGACCCCCGAGCCCCCTCTTTCCCTCCCCACCCCCAACAAAGTTCCCTCCTCTGAAACCATTAACAACTAGAAGACTTAACACCCTTCTGCCCTTTTGGAACAGTCCCCACCTCCAACCCCCCCAACTATCCAGATAGGCCTCCCTCCCCCGGGCCTACCTGTATACCTGGTGGTCCAGCGATGGTCATTGGTGGGCAAGAGTGCAGCCCCCTCACTCCTGCCCCTTGCAACGCCCTTCCAAAATGGCTGTCGCAACATCTTGTGGTAGAGAGGGTCTACCTTAATGGCTGGGGGTGGGGGGAGCATTGGGCCTTCTTGCTGTCTGTGGGCTGGGGGTAGGGGGCTTTGTCAGAGGGGACCCCAGAAAGAGCTCATAGGGGCTCAAATTTTAAAAAACATTATGTGGATCCCAGTCCAATATTCAGCCGGGGCCCATATAACTCATGGCCGGGCCCGCATAAGCTCTGGTGCCCAGCCTGCCCTCATTTAGTCCCAGTATTCAGTGCCAGTGCCTGGACATGGCCTGGCACTGAATATTGGGGGCTAATATAGCCAGCGACAATCAATGTTAAAAAAAAACACTGTCACGGCTGAATATTGGGGAGAGATTGGCCATTTATTCTTTCAAAAAGTACAGAGACTAGGGGGTGCACCATGAACTTACTAAGTAGTGCATTTAAAACAAACCTGAGAAAATATTGTTTTCACTCAATGTAGAATTAAGCTCTGGAACTGGCTGCCAGTTAATCTGGTAAAAGCAGCTAATGTAGCTAGACTAAAAAAAATATTTGGGCAAATTCCTGGAGGAAAAGTCCATAACTGTTATTAAAGTGGACCTGGGAAAGACCATTGCCTATTCCCAGGGCTAAGCAGCGTAGTACAGTATCTAGCCACTTTTGGGATCCTACCAGGTACTTGTGACCTAGATTAGCCACCGTTGGAAGCAGGATACTAGACTAGATGGACCTTTGGTTTGACCCAGTGTGGCAACTCTTATTTTCCTATGCTGAAACAGAGAAGCCCCTTTGCTTGCATTATTTCAAACTGCTTTCTCAAGCTTTGCAGATTCCAGTCATAGTTCTGATTGTCAAGGACTGAATCTTCTAGCTTTATCCATTATGTAAAGATGGCACATAAAGTTGTTCTCTGTCTTACATGTTTTCCTTTGGGTAGTAAATATGAAGGTTAACAGTTTGGTGGGAATTACAAGTTACAGCCTGTAACTTGATTTATAAATTTTCAGTTTGATTCTCGAACCTGTGGTCCTATGGTTATTGTGATCTATTTTCTTCCCTTTTTTCTCTTTAAAAAGAAATGCATGCATGAAATTACTGTGAAGAACAAGTAAGTGGTGGCAGCAGAAACGGCAATCATCCATGGCCTTTTACCACATGAACATAAGTCACACTATCAGAAGCAGGAGAAGACGCCTTTCTCTTCTTGATTATTATAAAACAGGGTGTAGGAGATGGGGGGGGGGGGGTATTTTGGAGGCCATGAATGTGATCAGGAGAGCTTTAAAGGTAAAACAGGTATGCGGATCCCAGCCGATAGTTAACTGAGGCCACATAACTGTCTTATGCGGGCCCCGGCGGAATATCGGCTGGGACCTGCATAGCTCCTGAAAACCATCCCCACCAAATTTAGCCCACAATATTCAGTGCTGGTGTCCGGAGATGGCCTGTCACTGAATATTGGGGGCTAATCTAGCCAGCAACAGTAAGCATTTTTTTAAAAACCTGACCGCCACTGGCTAAATATCAGGAGGAGTTGCTTAGTGCGTAAGTTTGTTTACTCTTTCCCAAAATACTAGGACTAGGGGGGCACGCAATGAAGTTACAAAGTAGTAAATTTAAAATTAATCGTAGAAAATATTTCTTCACTCAGCTTGTAATTAAACTCTAGAATTTGTTGCCAGAGAATGTGGTAAAAGCAGTTAGCTTAGCAGGGTTAAAAAAAAGTTTGGATAGCTTCCTAAAAGAAAAGTCCCTAAGCCATTATTAAAATGGACTTGGGAAATCCACTACTTATTTCTGGGATAAGCAGAATAAAATGCATTGTACTGTTTTTGGATCTTGCCAGGTACTTGTGACCTGGATTGGCCACTGTTAGAAACAGGATACTGGGCTTGATGGACCTTTGGTCTGTCCCAGTATGGCAACATTTATGTAGCTCTTTGAGCATGGACTGTCTTTCTTCTATGTTTGTGCAGCGCTGCGTACGCCTTGTAGCGCTATAGAAATGCTAAATAATAGTAGTAGTAGTAGTAGTTTGTAAGGTTGAGGAGGGGGCGTACTCATGGGAGGAGAATGGATATATTATGGGCTTTCCACCTAGCGATACACCCAGCTTATAGAATATTATCAATTGCGCATATTGTAAGGCAAACATAGGTACGGCAACTAACGCCTGCCATTGACCTGACATAAGCTGTTACATCTACGTTTCAATGTGCCAAAGTGGCTTTCCGCTATTATTCTATAATGGGTTAGGCGTGCCTTAACGCTGTTATCAAATTACCACAAAGCATGCCCCTTTGTGGTGCTTTAATTTAAGCGCTATTGCCCCCATAGTGCAGCCTATCTGGGAAATTTCATACCTGCAAAAATACTGTTTCATGTCGAAAATAAATGATAGGGTTAGATTCCAGTCTGTTCTGGCTTTCATTCTGTGCGCAACTTTCTGAAAACGAATGACTGGACACTTGTCCTTAGCAAAGAAAAGACAAATGTCTAGACTCTCCTGCCCTCTGGCTTTATGGCCAGTGAAGCAAAGAATATGTAATTTCAGAAGCAAAAAGAAGATATTGCCTGCCAGCCCAGTGCAGCTGTGAACCTCTGCACTGCTGTGTGTGTATAAAGCACTTGTGTTCTGAGTTTCCTTGGCCAGAACAGTGAATTCCAGGTCTTTCCTGCAGGCAGCATTATCGTGCCTTGCCTTCAAAAGGATCCAGCACTTCCTATCTCAGAAAAATATCTGACATTTAAAGGCACGGTTTGAGTTCATGCTTTTAAGCATAAGCACTTTCTTACTCCACTGATTCAGTGTTAGCTTAAGTTGTTCATGTTTTGGTGCATTGTGCGACGTGAGCCGCATTCCTAGCAGTTCTCAGTGTGGCAAAAAATACAAATGGATTTAGCCAGCTGAGTTTATACCCACAGATGTACAAAGCACCTGAGTGACCTGCCATCAAGTGGACAGAGGGAAGCAGAGGAGAAGCTGAGAGAGCACAGCTTTTATTTAGATTGAGTGCACAGACTCAACGCTAGAGCGAGCTCATTTAAATTACATTGGAATTTTTATTGTTCAGCTCTTTCTGGGCTTTTGACTGAAACTATAACAAAGAAACGAAATACTTTGAAAAGAAAAAGCTAATTAAATGGGTTGTGAGTGGAGTGGCAGTGCTGTATTTGTATCTTGGGGGCTGACCCCATGTTTAGGCACTGAAGGCTAGATTCTATATATGGTGTCTAAAAAGTCAGCGCTGAAAAAAGTGCTATTCTGTAAGCTGCGCTTAAAGTTAGGCGCAGTTTATAGAATAGTGCTTAAACCTGGGAATTGTGCCTATTTTTAAGAGTGACCATTTGTAGAAACTGAAATGTGGTGCAAAGGATGCGTCTCAATTCGGCGCATATCCCCTTATTCTATAACAACATGCGCAAATTCCACCCATGATCCTCCCATTTCTGCATCCCTTTTTTTATTCACATATAAAATTTAGGCATGGATCCTGCGCCTAAATTTACATGTGCAAGTTCCATTTAAATCTAATTAGTGCCAATAATTGCTTGTTAAAATTCTAATTATTTGCACTAATTAGCTCCTTATTCAATTAAATTGTATGCACAAATTGGGCACATGCTCAAATTTGCACACACAATTTTTGGCAGCTTTCATAGAGTTAGGGGGCAAGTCTAGAATTTGGCACCTGCATTTAGGCAAGTTGGTGCTGCACGCTAAGTGCCAATTCTATAATAGCATCTGTGCGTCAAGTTGGCATTATAGAATGCTAGCATAAGCCTGAATTTAACCATTTATGCCAGGTTAATGGCAGGCAAAAATAGGTTGTGCCTAATGTACTATGGGCGAGATTCTATATATGGTGCCTAAAAAATCAGCGCGGTAAACATTTCCTACTAAGTGTATTCTATAAACGGCGCCTAGATTTAGGCGCTGCATATAAACTATGCTTAGTTGATATTCCAGCGCCTAAAACTATGTGCGTCCATTTACACCAATGAAAATGTGGCATAAATCCCTGTACGTAAATTTATATGCACTGGGCCATATTCTATAATTAAGTGTGTAAATTTTGGAACACCTACTAAACACCCATTTTAACACCCGCAGCCATGCTCCTTTTGAACTGTATACATTAGAATGTAGGCACAGTTCATTACAGAATACGCTTAGCGAGTTGTGTGTGTAAATTCTAATTTTTGCCAATTAGTGCTCATTATTGCTTGTTAAGTTCTGTTATCAATGCTGATTAGCTTGTTAAACCAATTAAGTTACACACACAGTTACAAAATATGCCTAGATTTCCACACAGATCTCTAGGCAGCGCTGCGTACGTCTAGTAGCGCTGTAGAAATGATAAGTAGTAGTAGTAGTAGTAGGAGTGGTATATAGAATCTGACAGTATGCAAAATGTGTAACATATAGTTGCTACAAATGACGACGTAATATGTTCTTAATATTGGAGGAAAAGCATCAAATAAACGTTGAGACACTCCTTTGTTAATATGTTAATCAACTATAGGGAGGCCCACACATTCATCACCGGCTGAAAACCCCCCTATCTTTATTATCACAAACTGTTCAAAAAATCTCTTAAATTTGAATATGAATGAAAGTATACCCAGCACTGAAAATCCCAGTTTGTGAACACCATGGACCCTGATACAGGAGTCGAAACCTTGGCTAAAGTTGGGCCGTGGTTAGTGGTTAGAGATTCAGCAGACTACTGGGTGACTGGAAAGATAAGTCTCTTTTCATATTCAAATTTAAGAGATTTTTTGAACAGTTTGTGATAATAAAGATAGGGGGGTTTTCAGCCGGTGATGAATGTGTGGGCCTCCCTAAAGTTGATTAACATATTAACAAAGGAGTGTCCCTACGTTTTTTTGAGGCTTTTCTTCCAATATTAAGAACATATTACATCGTCATTTGTAGATATCTTTTATTTTGATTGGTTGATGAACAAACTGATACTCTACAAGCTTCAGAGTGTTATTTAGATTAACATATAGTTGCACCATACGATTGTTGGGATGAGCGTACAGATTCGACCATGTAACACCTCTGTACTTACACTATCATTGGTTGCTGGTACATTTTAGGGTCTTATTCAAGTGGCTGGTCTTGACCCATAGGGTCTGGATCTGAGCATAGACTGGTTATGCCTGCTCTGTCTAGGGCTCATTGGGCGTCCAAAAGGTCAGGTGTCGTGTTCTCTCTCCCTACCTTGTGGAACACCCTTGGGTAAGGCTGGAAGGATCACTAAGGTGGTTACTTAAAGCACACTTTCTTTCTGTGGCATTTGCAACATCTATCCCAGAGGATTAGCAATTCAAGGGTCTAGGTACCTATTGCCTATTTTTCCTTTTTGGGTTTATTCATTTTAGGTGTGTATAGTTTGGAATGTGTGGGCTTTCCTCTATATTTTTGAGATCTTTTCTAATGTTCTTAATTTTTTTATTGTTCATTGTTGTGTTCTTTTTTTAAGCCAAACAATATAGAAAATTTGATAAACCGTAACTGTATTCTATAGATTATGTGCATACACTGGAGACACGGCCTTGCTCCGCCTACACATATACCCCTTTGCAGTTAAATGTTGTAGTGCTTAGGCGTGAGTTTATAGAATGGTGACTAGTGCACTTGCTGTGCATCTGTCAGTTTTGGGGCCTCTGATGTGCCTAAGTGGGGTGTAAGTGTAGGTGCCAAGTTAAAGAATTGCTCTTTTATTGCTCCCGTTGTCTATGCTTGAGTTGAGAGGATGTATTTGCTTGTTTGGGAGGTGCAGACTTTCCAGCTGAACTTTAATTGGAAGTGGGGGTTTCATACTTGAGGTCAATTTTTTTTCTGCAGCCAGTCACACAGTGTAATAAGAAAACAGAGCTGGGATTAGCTTTTTCAGCATCTAGGGTACCCCTTCTCTCAGTTACCAGCGGCTTACAGCTGTCCTTCTGGGGAGTAGCAGCTACAGCACAGCACCCTTCTCCTTCTTTCCTCTCCTGCCCAGCATACCCCTCTCTCTTTCCCCTTGCCCAGAATTCCCTTGCCACATCCCTTCCACTCCTTCCCCTGCATGACCCTCTTTTTCTCCAACCACTGCTTGCCCTTTATTTTCCTTTTTCTCCTCCCCCCCCAGCTCCCTGCCGTTTCTCCTTTTTAAACCCACTCTATTCTCTCTGTCCCCCTTTCTCTCCCCTCACGCCATAGGTGTAGTTTAGGGCAGACACGAAGAGGTAGCATCTCCCTCCAAATGTTGCAAGTGCTAATACTGAAATGGTCCAGCTCCCCTCACCGCCACCAATATGTTTTTCTTACTCTTTGCCCACCAGTTAAGCAAATTACATTCATGCCTTGCCCTTCATCACCCCCCTCCAGCTTTTGACCAGCAGCATCCCTCCTCTCATCCATCCATCAGCTTCCCTCCTTTCTCCTCCTTAACTTTGCCCAGCAGCAGTAGCCTCCTCACTGCCCCAGTTCCTGCTGAGAAGGCCCATGCTGTACCTCAAATGCCCTGGCTCAGCAATATTAGCCCCCGCTCCAGGGGTGTAGTCATGAGTGGGCCTGGGTCAATTGAGCCCCTCTACTTTTACCTGAGATCCCCATGCCCCGCCAGCTACAGAAATCTCTGCTTAATTTTTATTCTGTCTTGTAAACCACTTGGATTGCTTTTGCCTAGTAGTATATCAAATAAAGATGATACTGTTAACCAAATCTGCCTTTGGGCTCCCTTTTTACTCACTGCCACCTTCTTAGACCCCAGCAGGCTCCTCAAATTCCTCTTCCTCATTAATCTGGCTCTGCCAGTCCATTGTTGCAGTTTTCCTCTTCTGCATCTGCTTGCAGGAAAGCAGCCACACTGCAAGCATGCCTCTACTATTGTCTAGTGGATGCAGGGTAATGCAAGCTTGGCATGGTGTCTTCCTCCTTTGGCATATGCAGACTGGCACAATGCAGTGCAAAAACGCTTGCATTGTGGGCAGGACCAGTGCAAAATTATTAGGCTTACTTATTCAGTAATTTCTAGCTTTGTCCTGGGGAGACTCCCAGCCACTCAAGTTTTTGGGGATCTTCACAATGAATATGATTGAGGTCTACAAAATCGTGAGTGGTGTAGAACAAGTAGAAGTAAATCAATTTTTTTCTCATTCCAAAAGTACAAAGATTAGGGGACACTCAAGGAAGTTACATGGAAATAGTTTTAAAACAAATAGGAGGAAAAATCTTTTCACTCAACAAATAATTATTCTCTGGAACTCTTTGCCGGAGGATGTGGTAACAGCGGTTAGCATATCTAGGTTTAAAAAAGGTTTGGACAAATTCCTGGAGGAAAAGTCTATAGCCTGCTATTGAGACAGACATGGGAAGCAACTGCTTGCCCTCGGATTTGTAGTATGGAGTGTTGCCACAATTTGGGTTTCTGCTGGGTACTTGTGAATTGGTTTGGCCACTGTTTGGAAAACAGGATACTGGGCTAGATGGACCATTGGTCTGACCCAATATGGCTACTCTTATGTTCTTATAATATGGATGATTGAGATTTGCATGCACTGCATTCTCTTATCTGAAAAACTGCAACAAGGCCATTATGATTTCTGAATTATATCAATTTCTTTTGTTATTTTTTCACTTTAAAGTGTCAAATTTAAGCAAGTAAAGAAAGAAATTAGTGACTCAACAGGATTTCAATGTTTCAAGATGCTGTAACTAGGGTATCAGAAATCCTATGGTGGCTACTAAAACAAAGTAGCCACTATTTTGATAGTTTCCAACCATATGTCCACAACATTTTAAATGTGTTCCTACTGTAAATTTGATGGCTATGGTGAGTACCTAACACAAAAACTGATCTATTTTCATCTCTTTCTCCTTTTCATCCTCCCAGCTTAGACATCACACCCAGGTTGCTTTGAGGAACCCTGAGTTCTGGAAGGGTGGTTCCTCTGAGATGCACTATAAGCACAGCCCTTTAGCAGTCAAGAGCAACCATAGTAGTGGCAACTACAGTACCTCCATGCTTTATCCGTCCATTTCTGTAGCACACCTAGGTCCAACAGACTGGGAAGTCCATCCTGGTCATGAAAAGTGACTTTGCTATTTTTCAGCAATAGTTGGTTACCTAGTCTGGAAACAAAGCAGGGTTACAGTTTTCAGCATGCTGTATCTAGCCAGTACCTATGGAATTTCAGTAATACATGAAGGATCGTAACCTTGCAGAGAAGGGCGACGAAAATGATAAAGGGGATGGGACAACTTCCCTATGAGGAAAGGCTAAAGCAGCTAGGGCTCTTCAGCTTGTAGAAAAGGCGGCTGAGGGGAGATATGATAGAGGTCTATAAAATAATGAGTGGAGTTGAACGGGTAGATGTGAAGCGTCTGTTCGTGCTTTCCAAAAAGACTAGGACTAGGGGGCATGCGATGAAGCTACAATGTAGTAAATTTAAAACGAATCGGAGAAAATGTTTCTTCACTCAACGTGTAATTAAACTCTGGAATTCGTTGCCAGAGAATGTGGTAAAGGCGGTTAGCTTAGCGGAGTTTAGAAAAGGTTTGGACGGCTTCCTAAAGGAAAAGTCCATAGACCATTATTAAATGGACTTGGGAAAAATCCACTATTCCTGGGATAAGCAGTATAAAATGTTTTGTACTTTTTTGGGATCTTGCCAGGTATTTGTGGTCTGGATTGGCCACTGTTGGAAACAGGATGCTGGGCTTGATGGACCTTTGGTCTTTCCCAGTATAGCAATACTTATATTTGTACTTATATATTCTGTTTGGACACAGGGAGCAGATATAGTGATCATAGCCAATCACATATAGGGCACAAGTAGGGTTCAGATTATATCTAGCTTTATTGCATCGGTAATTATGTGTTGCATATTTATTTCTTTTTCTTAGTAGTGGTTGCTGGTCTGGTGGAAATGCATGGCTGCTGCCCTTTGCCTCTAAAATTAGCCTTTTTATATTGTCTCTTATTTTCCATCAGAATAAAAAAGTAGTATGCATCCTATTTAAAAAGTCACCATATTCCTATAAAAAGCTTATTTGTACTAAAATGAATCTTATGAAATTACAGCATAAGTGACACAATTTATTTGTGAATAATTTTTTACTTCTGTAGACCCAAACTGCCTTTCCTACTGAGGTCATAAGTGAAATGAAATTGGTGATCTCAACATAATTCTAAATGGGAATTCATTTATATCTTAAATTTAAAGCCATCATTCCATTTGTAATCTTTCTTCAAGAGAAATTCAAGATAGGAGCCTCAAACAGAATGAAAGTTGAAGTTAAGGCTCGGTGAAGGAAAATTACAAAAGGAACACTCCAACTATGATTGGATACTGAGTCCCCTCATCCTCATAAGAACTAAAACTCAGGTTTAGAAAAAATACAGTTTATGCTTGCAAATAAAATTGAAATGAGTTTTATTCATTTTCCTGTTCTCTATTCTCTTCACAGACCAGAATGAAGGGTTCCATTGTCGGGAAGAATGTCGGATTCTTGGTCATTCTGACAGATGCTGGATGCCCCGGGTCCCTCTACCAAGTCGTACGAAATCACCTGACCATGGAAGAAATGTCATCGCACTGTCTATAGAAGCTACCACTGTGGACACAGAGCCTTACGAAAACTGTAGCACAAAAAGAACTTTTGCGACATTTGGCAAAGATAGAAGTGATCATGTGATCGATGACAGGGCCACTTTGAAAGGGAAAAGGACAGTGGATCCTCCAGTCTGCAGCCCCAAAGTAAACGGCACAGTCCGCGAGGCAGGAAACGGTTGCGAGGCCGTGAGCCCCATTACATCGCCCCTCCATTTAAAGAGCCCCCTACCTACTAAGCCTTCAGTATCTTACAATACAACACACTGCCTGGTAAACCGTGACACAGAGCAGTTTGTAAACAATGGCCCTTCTCGGCCCTTAGAAGCAGAGCCCAGGGGGGCGGACAGTGAAACCGTAATGCATGAAATCAATCCACTCCTCCAAGAATGCAGAGAAAAGGACTCGCCAGGAGTGAAGAGACTAAAAGATATTGTCCTTTAAACACCACATACACAGTAAGAAGGACAAGTGACCCGCTACAGTACATAGTTTTTCAATTGCTTACCAATGGTTCACAAGTTGCTGTATTTAAAGCTTTCCTTAAATGTATTGTTTATAAATGAAGCTATTGTTATGTGACAATCCCATTTGTTTGAATGGGCGGCAGGGGTGTTCAGATGAAGCAAACTAGCTTGGAATTTTTTTTTATTACTCTTTTCATTGCTATGCTAAAATGGATATCGACACTATCATCATCAGTTGTGAGAAGTATTATGTATTAAGTATTTTGAATTTCTCTATTTTTATATATCAAAATTATAATATAAATTGCCATTATTTGTAAAGAATTAAATCAAATTGTATCCCGACATCTTTAATAACTACTTGCTAACATTTTTGTAGGCTAGATAATATATGACCATTTCATTATGTTCTCAGAGAGTTGAATGAAATGAGATGTTAGCCCAACAATGCTAATTGTCCTGTTTTGGTCTATTAAAAGTTGCTAATTTGCTTTGGACACCCCTGCGTTAAAAGTCCTTTTGCTCTCACATACTATCTGTACTATTACTGTATTTGATATTGGAAATTCTGTCTAGTGATGGCAAAAGGCTTTCAATGAAAAAAAGAAAACCCAAACAAAAGAAATAAACACCAGTGATCTTTGAAACTGGCTCTGAGATGTGCAGGTCCAATTGAAACCTCGGTGCCTCCTTTACCAGGAAAGTAATCTGCTCCTCCTAAATTTCCCCTAAATCTCATGGCAGCTCCTTATGATTTTGGGCAAGCTCTGACCCCTTAATTCTATAAAAGGTGCCAAAAATTGCACATACAAATTTGGGTGCTTGCCCAATTTGCATGCACAATTTAACGGAATAGTGAGCTAATTAGTGCCAAATAATTGACTTTTTAACAAGCAATTATTGGCATTAATGAGATTTAATTGGCATTTAGGCAAAGGATCTGAACCTAAAATTTAAGTGTGATCTGAAAAAGGGGGTGTGGAAATGGGAGGGGCATGGGCATAATGGGAGTGTTCCTAAAATTAACGTGCGTTGTTATAGAATAAGGGGATGCATACCTAATGAAGGTGCATACGTTTGCACCACATTTCAGTTGATGCAAATAGTCGTGCCTGAAGTTATGCATGGTTATCGGGTGTATGCGCTAGTCTATAAACTGCGCCTAACTTTAATCATGGCTTATAGAGTAGCGCTTTTTTATGCCAATTTTTTTGGCATAATGTATAGAGAATCTAGTCCTTAGCATGCAAAGTTGTGTGTGAAAGTTCTAGAATAGTGCCAATTACACAAACCACTTGTCTCAAATTAGTTACTAATTGGCATTAGCAACCAATAATTGACTATAATTACTATTAATTAATGCTAATTTGGCACTAACTCACAGTAACTGCCCTTAGTTCGTATTCTACAAATTGAGCACACAAAATCTATTGTGTGCAACTACAAGAGGGGGCATGGAATTGGGAGGGGCAGGGGTGTGGCCTAGCACTTCACACACAGGCCATTTAGGCAAGAGCATTTACATCAGCCATTGAGCAAGCATAAGTGCTCATGCGTGATGCAGACACACATTAGTATTCTATAGCAGCAATTAAGAATGTAATAGCCAATATAGAATTTGTGCTTATTTATTTGGATTTTGCGCACACCTTTTTCAGTAGTAGCTCAAGGTGACTTACATTCAGGTACACTGGACATTTGCCTGTCCGTGGAGGGCTCACAATCTAATGTTGTACCTGAGGCAATATAGAGGGTTAAGCGATTTGCTCAATATCACAAGGAGTAGCAGTGGGGTTTCAACTGGGCACCTCTGGACGTCAAGACTGGTGCTCTAACCACTAGGCCACTCCTCCACTCCACTTAGCATGAATCATTCCACCACTTAACTTTAGGTGGCCTGTAGAGAATTACCCCCCTTAGCCCTCCATTACCTTGGGGTGGCTGGGGACAGTGCTGACAACATGCACCATTTAGAGCCTGTCATAGAAATCCTCATGCTTGTGTGCAGGGGTTGCTGACATACCATATCGTACTAATTCCCGTACATCTCCCATTTTCACCCATTTAGGGGGTATTCTATAACAGGGCGCCCAATATAGTCTTTAGTTCTGGTACTTATTTTCTTTATAGAATACTAGCACAAGTGGCAGAGAACACAAACACATCTGGGCACAACTGTTTATATCAACTCTAAGGCTGGTGCAAATGTCTGTGCCTAGAAGTATGTATAAACACATGAAAATGATAGTATTCTATAATTAAGACATGTACATGTGCGGTCCACCCGTGCTCCACCCAAACTCCGCCCATGAGCATACCCATTGGCAAAATTATGCAGCACCGTTGGAGCAGATGCACGGGATATGTGTGCAAAGAAAAGAAGCTTCCTGTGGTTGCTATGTTCATTGTCTAGGGTTCTTGACGAAGGAGACATTTGAAATGGAGCTCTGTAGAATGCTAGATAAGTGATTGTGAAGTCTATTGCTAAGACCAATCTATTATAATTACATATTTTTTAATTAGAATTTATTTACCACCTTTTTGAAGGAATTCAGTCAAGGCAGTGTACAGCAAGAATAAGTCAAACATAAGCAATAGACCATTACAGCAGTAAAAATATTCAAACAACAATACAAAATATGCTACATTATAATGCCAACACAATACACAATAAAACATTTTAATAGGCAGCATAGGGCGTAAGCCAAGATAGAACATATAGACAGATAAGATAGAGTAACAGGAGTAAGAAAATAAGGGACTAGTTAAAGAGAGTTGCAAATGAGGTCAGAAAGGTGCTTGAACATTGAGACTTACTACAGGGACTTTTCGCTCAAACTTTATTGAACATTGTGCAGATCACAGTTGTGTGCAGTTTTATTATATATGAAACTGTTTTATAAAAAATTGGAATATTGGTACACTATTTCACAGTGGTACACTCAAGGATGTATGCAGGGGTGTGCTGGTAAAATTTTAACAACGGGCTCTCTCTCTGGACATAGCCGGCCCTGAAATTTGGGGGGAGGGGGGAATGCATGCCTCTCTCTCCCCTCCCTTATGTGGGCACACTAGGCATACCTTTGCCAAGCCCCACCAGCCAATAAATGGACTGCCACCATTCTCTGCTGCTTGTTTCTGGCTCTGAGCAGCATGATGGAACCTTCTTGCGCTTGCATGAAAAGTCCCAACCTGATGCTCAGAGTCAGAAACAAGGAGCAGGGAGCAGCAGTAGTCTATTTACTTGGCTGGTGGGACCAGCATCACTGCCAGCAAAGTAAAAGAGAATTCAGGAGGGGGCCCAAGCCTACATTTTGGGAATCAGTTGTTAGAATAGCCATGGGGAGGCCTACTTTAACAACCAGCTCCCAAAATTCTTAAAAACTTAACAAACGGCTCTCGCGAGCCCGTGAGAGCCCGCTCCAGCACACCACTGGATGTATGTAGATGCTTAAATGGGAGCTTGATTACAGGCTCATTTACTCATTTAGTTGATTCCCGCTGACTGATCATATTAAGGCATTTGCACTACAGTCAGTTAACTGAGAGTTACCAGTTTTCACACAAGTATTAAATTATTTCATACTGAACACCAGTGAAGAATTGTTTTCAGAAAACTTGTTTGTTGGCACCAAAGCAGGGCACATATTTCTCCACTAGTCATCAGTATTCTATAAAAGGTCAGATATACACCAGGAGTGTAGCCAGACCTGCCATTTTGGGTGGGCAGGTTTTTTAAAAATCTTTCCCTCTGCCCTTGCTTCATCCCCCCCTACACAGCATCTGCCCCTGCTTCATCCCCCCCCCCACCCAGCATCTGCCCCTCTTCCCTCTCCCAGCCAGCATCTGCCTGTCTCTCTTTGAAACCCCACCCTCCCCAGACTACCTCCAAGCCGTCACCAGCAGTGATTCCTGTAAGCAACCTGCACTTGTTCTTCAGGTTTCCCTCTACTGCATCCCTGCCAGTGAAGAAGCAGGAATTGATGTCATCAAGGGCGGAGCACAGTAGAGAGAAGCCTACAGGGCTGGTGCAGGTCGCCTAAAGGAACTGCGACGGCTCAAAGGTAGATGGGGGGGGGGGGGGGCAGAGAGAGAGGGGCAGCTGCCGTGACGGAGTGAGAGGAGTGAGGCACTGCCAGCGAGGTGCCTTGAGGGCCACTAGACTAGGTGGGCCTGAGGCAAGAATGGATGGGCCTGTGCCCACACAGGCGCACCTGTAGCTATGCCACCGTTACATACAGGAGTAGTGACTCATGTGCGTAAATGACCAGACTATCACCATTTAGGTGCCTCATAGAATTACCTTCGGAGTATAATACACAGTTGAGAGCATGACAGCTGAGATGTTCCACTCTCATACCCCACACAATAAAGGTGTTATCATTCTATTGCATAAAATGAGCTTTGTGGCAGATATCACATGATGACTCTGTCATCATATGCTAAGTATTAGTAAAAAGGGACCTTAATGTTTTGTTTTATCCAGGCTGTTGCTGAAAAGCCTGAGGTAGCCTGCTTTGCTGATCTCCATCCTCTTGCAGAAATGTTTCATTAAGGATTTTCTGTGGCATCCTGAGATACTGTGACATTGGGCATGTGCCATCTTTTTACCTGAGTAGGAAGAAACCAGATTGATGTCTGAGGTTTGGAGATGTTCCAGTAGCTGGTTAAAGATCATAAAACTCACAGAAATGTATTATAAAGCTAATAGTCTGTCGATAAAGGATTATGGCTTGTTACACCCCACTATGATTGGGCAGGAAAAATATTGTGCAAAATTTTTGGGTCCTTCTCATCATCCAGGGCAGAACCATTCACCAACATTAGCTCCCTGTAGGTCACACCATTACCTGTACACTGCTTCAGTGCAGTGTAAGAAATAAGATGGTATATGGAGCTACATTATTACATGTTAGTAACCTTTTATTCAGTAAGAAACAGCT
This sequence comes from Microcaecilia unicolor, assembly GCF_901765095.1. Classification (NCBI taxonomy): domain Eukaryota; kingdom Metazoa; phylum Chordata; class Amphibia; order Gymnophiona; family Siphonopidae; genus Microcaecilia; species Microcaecilia unicolor. The sequence goes on from NC_044037.1 coordinate 76,568,921, forward strand.
CAGGTATGATGTGGTACATTCCATGAGCAGACTCAAATCTCTCCCTAGCACAAGTAAAGTACTGAATTGATGACTCATCATAGAAACATAGAAACATGATGGCAGATAAAGGCCATATGACTCATCCAGTCTGCCCATCCTTTGTAACCCCTAATTCTTCCTGTTCATAAGCGATCCCACATGCTTATCCCATGCCTTTTTAAACTCTGGAACAGTCCTCGACTCCACCACCTCCACCGGGAGGCCATTCCACGCCTCCACCACCCTTTCTGTGAATATATGTGAATATCATCTCCATATACTGGAACTTGATTAACTGAAAACTTCAGTTCAGGCCCCAATAAGACAATGATGAACTTTACTGTAAAGGATCCAGCCAGTGAGTTAGCCCTTGGTTGAAGTAGGACACCAGAATGTGAGGAACTCATCTGCTTGTGGGTATATGTTATAAAGTCCCTTACAGACTGAGTATTGTGAACTAGAAAAGAGACAAGAATGTAAGGTTAATATTCTGTAATCACAAAATGCTGTTTTTAGCGTTCAGTAATTGTTCCAGCATTTGAACACTCAGTGACTGTGCACAACATATGATACATGTTTAATAAGTAGAATTGAGTAGGTTGAAGATACTGTTCGGGCTTGAAATACTAGTTTTTCTTCCCATTTCATGACCGTAGGAAAAAATACTTATAGACTAATATGCAGTCACTGCAGTTGACATTCTGTTTTTTAACACCAACCATGATCACCCCAAAACTCTGGATATCTAGATAGTGGCCAACATCGAATATTCAGATATAGCAATGACCAGCACCACTGTCTGGAAAGAGACAACATTGAGCCTACTATCCGGGAGAGAAGGAGGAAAAAGAGGTGCCAAGAGTTACTTGCCGTTTCCTTTATCACGGACCAAGCATGCAGCACCCGCCACAAAAATGGCTGGCATCCTGCATGCCGTGGTTAGCGGTCTCCTTGCTGGAGTGTGATTATTAGACTGTTACATGGCTGATGAGTGATTTTTATTTCTTAGCTTTTGTGCCACAAGTGCAGGCAGGGCTGGATTTATGACTTCAGCATCCAAGACAAAATAAGCATCCAAACAGAATAACACTTTGTAGTCTTCTCAAATAAGTGGCCTCGATGCCCAGACACCCTAACACCAGCTCCAAGGTGGCATAGGGTTTCCAGCAGGAGGAGCACCCTAGTTTGGCGCACTGACCGCTGAGCATTTGGGAGGAATAACAAAAGACCTCATTAGCATGCTATTTGCGCTGTGAGCTGGCGCACTCATAGTTCCCCATTCTTGAGCCCTCTCAGCATTCTGCAGTAGCAAATGCAGGCACTAGTCCACCGTTAATGGCCTCCTGCACCTGTATTTGCTTCGGGAGCCTCAAAGGGCAATTATGTAACCTAGGAACCAACATTTACATGCGTGTTACATGTACAAATGTCTAGAATACTAGCACTTACATGGATATATGCGCACATACCCACATAAGTACTAGCATGGTGCCTTGTTTTTTGAAAGAGAATGGGATTGGATATATTGCCTTTCTGTGGTTATAATCAAAACAGTCTCCCTATTATATACAGGTACTTACTTGGTTCTTGGGGTAATAGAGGGTTAAGTGACTTGTTCAGAGTCTCACTGAGCTCTGGTGGGAATTGAACCCAGCTCTCCTGGTTTTGTAGCTGTTGCCCTAATCATTAGGCTACACCTCTGCTCCTAAATGCTCTACTGCAAATATCTGTTGAACTTACATAGCATGTATTTGGAAGGTGGGTGTAAACAGGGAAGACGTATGGGTGGAACATAGGTGAGGTTTTCACTTGTATGCATAACTTGCAGAATGCTATAAATTATGCACATCTGTGCTGCATCTTGGCACCCACAATTTTTGTGGCCAACTCTATGAAACATTTGTCTCTTATATACTTCTTTTTCTGCAGAAGGCTGGCCATTCTTGGGTATGTCCTTTATTACTGCATTGGACCACCTAAGAGCTAAAGAGAGACCTAGGTGGTCCAGCTTGTAACATGTTAAAATGCATGCCACTGAGCTCAACATTTAAAAGAAGAACAACATTGTGAGGCAAAAAAAATGATAACTATATCTATTTATCACTCTGGGAACCTAGATATTTATATCCATACATTCTTATACTTACCATTTTCCCCGTGAAAGGATAGGAAACTAATGGCTACTTTGTTTCTTCAGATAGGAATCATTCATGGAAGAAAGGCAGCAGAGTGTTATATATATATATATATATATATATATATATATATATATATATATATATATATCAAACATATAAACGGCGAGTGACCGAACTCACTCGCAAATGCGCAGTAGAGACTTCCCTCTCTGTCCCGCCCCCGCGTCAATACGTGATGATGGAGGCGGGACAGAGAGGGAAACTGCGCTCCCCCCCCCAAGATCGCTGCCACTGGTAACCCCCCCCCCCCACACACACACACACACCCGGCCCGGGCCCTCTGATTGCAATTAATTCAACTTACATCGCCGCAGCACGCAGATCAGCTGAGCTCCGGTCGGCCTTCCTTCCCTGCCTGTGTCCCGCCCTCGCCGACGGTACGTCACACGAGGGCGGGACACAGGCAGAAAAGGAAGGCCAGGCTGACGGGAGCTCAGCTGATCTGCGTGCTGCGGTGATGTAAGTTGAATTAATAGCGAACAGAGGGCCCGGGCCGAGTAGAGGGGTGGCGGCGGCGACTCCGGGGGGGGGGTACCGGTAGCGGCGACCTCGGGGGGGGGGAGGGGCAGCGGCGACCTCAGGGGGGGAGGCCTTGGAAAACCCCCATTCCATTAGTAGCCCATTTTAACGGGCTCAACGGCTAGTATATATATATATAAGACACTTCCAGAACACTCTGCTGCCTTTCCTTCCATGAATGATATATATACTGCTTAAGGGTATATCACAAGGCTAGAGGATGAGAGAAGCACCACGAAGTATCAGTGAATTAAACATCTAGAATAAGCCCAACCTTGAAGCAAAACTAGGCAATCACCTAGGGCAGCAGCTTCTAGGGGGCAGCAAAAACAGTTGAAGTCAAATCAATGCAAAACATCCTAACAGCCACACAAACACATAAAAGTAATATTTAAAAGCATGATGTTTTGGTGACGGGGGTGGGGTTAGGTAGGAGTGTTTTTTTTTGGTCAATGTTTACATTAGTCACCATTAAGATCTCTGTTTGACCTGATATGAAAATACAGGGTGAAATGATCTGGTGACATCTGAGTCCTTTTCCTCCTGTCCAGCATTCTGGTGGTGAAATCTAAGGTGCACTGTTTTCTTGCATTTTTTTAAGTGTTGAGAGTGGACCGTCTTGAACATTTCTGGATTAAGTATACTTGATTTATCCTTGCCATTTTTAGGGCAAAGGCCATAAAAGTCTGCCCGGCACTGGCCTTGTTCTAAAATTTCTGAAGTTATTGTCAAAGCACCCAAAAAGCTCCACTCCGGACCATCCAAATCTACTCAGCCTCCATCAGGGCACAGAGCATAGAAGTCAGCCCAGCATTGTTTTTCCTACATAATCTCCCCTATCCCCTAAGCTTCTTTGGATCCGATCCTTTTAAACAAGATTCTTTTGTGTTTGTCCTATGCATTTTTGAGTTGCATTACAGTTTTCATCTCCACCACCTCCCGAAGGAGGGCATTCCAGGTATTTATCACCCTCTCTGTGAAAAAATACTTCCTGACATTTTTCCTGAATCTGCCCCCTTTCAATTTCAATTCATGTCCTCTAGTTCCACCACCTTCTCGTCTCTGGAAAAGGTTTGTTTGCAAATTAATACCTTTCAAATATTTTAACATCTGTATCATATCACCCCTGTTTCTCCTTTCCTCCAGTGTATACATGTTTAAGTAGGCAAGTCTCTCCATGTGTGTCTTGCTGCCTAAACCCCCTACCATTTTTGTTGCTTTCTCTGAACCGCTTCAAGTCTTTTTACATCCTTAGCAAAGTAAGGCCTCCAAAATTGAACACAATACTCCAAATGGGGCCTCACCAACAACCTGTACCGGGGCATCCACACCTCTTTTCTTCTGCTGGTTACTCAGCCTAGCATCCTTCTGGCCGCAGTCACTGCCTTGTCACAATGTTTCATCATCTTGAGATCTTGAGACACCAACACCCCAAGGTCACTCTCCTGAGCCGAGCTTACCAATCTCTCCCCTCCTATCCAGTATATCTCTTTTGTATTTCTGCACTTCTTGACATTAACTTTTAACTATTCTAATTACCGGGTTTCCTAGAAAAACGGTTCCTGATAACTCAACTGGTGAAAAAGTTATAGAAACCTAAACATATACACTGATCATAAGATTGATGGAGTAGTCACGCACTAACTGTTTATTTTAAAAGTATTGCATTGACTGGGACCTTACTTCACCTCCTGATTTGTTTATAACATCGAGACCATTGAACCACTCCACCCTCTGAAATCCACCTAAGCTAAGTAGCTGGTATTTTATTATTATCATTTTTTCAGAAATTACTTGAGTGCTACATTTAGGTTGGAGGCAGGGTGTGCAATGATGTCAGTAAGGTGCTTTTACACATCCCGAGTCTTTAGGTCATTGTAATACACCAAAAAAACTGAGCACAATATAATACCATACACTGCATATATGAAAAACAAAAAAAAAAGAACGTTCTTAAAAAATGTTTGATACTTTTTACTATATGTTTAGGTTTCTATAACTTTTTCACCAATTAAATTATAACTGCCAGACCCTTGACCATTCTTCTAATGTTTGGAGATCCCTTCTCATGGTTTTTACTCCCTTCAGAGTATCTAGTCTGTTGGCTATCTTTGTGTCATCCGCAAAAAGACAAAATTTTCCTTCTAACCCTTCAGCAATATCTTGCACAAATATATTAAACAGAATCGGCCCCAGCACAGACCCCTGAGGCACTCCTCACCTTCCTTTCCTCTGAGCGGATTCCATTTACCACCACCCTCTGCCGCCTGTCAGTCAACCAGTTTCCAACCAGTTCACCACTTTGGGTCCTAAGTTCAACCCTCTCAGCTTATTCATGAGTCTTCTGTGAGGGACTGTATCAAAGCCTTTGCTGAAATACAAGTAGATTATATCTATTGCACATCCTTCATCCGGTTCTTTGGTTACCCAGTCAAAGAAGTCAATCAGATTCATTTGGCTGGAAGGTTGGTACCGTGTTTCCCCGAAAATAAGTCACTGTCTTATATTAATTTTTGCCCCCCAAAATGCGCTAGGTCTTATTTTCAGGGGCTGTCTTATTTGTCGGGGAAACATCGGGGTTGGATCGGGGTTGGCCCGCCCGCCCTCTGTCGCTTCCGGAACTAACCTTAAACGCCTCCTTTCACCTTCGCAGCAAGCAGCAGCAGGGCAGGCCACTCCTTCCTTCTGTGTCCCGCCCTCACCTGACGTGACATCCGTGAGGGCGGGGCAAGGAAGGAAGGAGAGGTCCGCCCTGCTGCTGCTTGCTGCGAAGGTGAAAAGAGGCGTTTAAGGTTAGTTCCAGGAGCGACGGAGGGTGGGTGGAGGGGGGGCCCGGCGACCTCGGTTGGGGGGGCGGCCCGGGGGCAGCCTTGTCTGCCTCTCGGCGGCCCTGCTTTCAAACAAAAATTTGCTAGGTCTTACTTTCGGGGGAGGCCTTATATCTACCAATTCAGGAAAACCTCTACTAGGTCTTATTTTCGGGGGATGTCTTACTTTTGGGGAAACAGGGTAGTGATATAAATGTGTCTTCCCTGTGGAGAAAGGGGACAATGAAACAAACCTTTATGTTTAAACCATTTGCACATATTTCGTGACATATTTTGTGGATTCTAGATGAAATGGATCACAGGACTTTACCAATTTTGCTAGATAGGGCTCCTAACTGAGGTTTGTACAGTGCTTACTGATCTATTTTTCTTACACTGACTCAATTTCTCTATAAATTGCGAATTATGGATATTATAGCTTAGAAGTGAAAAAAAGTATTTATGGTAGTCCATCAAATGATGACTACTGTAAGAATCAGAAGAAATATTCTAGCAAAAGCAAGGCCAGTAATTTATTTTAATTCCTTAGTAAAAGTTGAAATAAATCATACACATTTGACTCTTTATACTGGTTTGCACTGAAATTCTGTGACATCTTTTAAATTATGCAGTTTAATAAGGTAACATTCAGAACCTTGGGGAACAATGGGGGAGAGTCGGGATAAGGAAGAAGGGAGTCCCAGCCATTGCACAACAGTGACACCTAATGGTCAGACAAAGGCCTTAAACTATCTCTTTATTTCCAACATTTAAAAGAAAACTCTTCTGATACTGTACAATACAAAATTTCAAGACGGACACACAGTAATAAATAATATCCTATATTAATTAAAGTTTCTCCTACAATGCAATTATTTTGGCAATTATTTAAGCTGATCTATTATTCCCCTGAGCCTGTGAAAGTAGCAGTGCTTGGAACAGTGTTGTAAATTAGCTCACATGGAATGAGATTTAGAACCTTACCTAGACATGACTTTTCCCTGGTCTGTACTTATAGGAGGTGACTTTATAGAACATTTTATTCATAGAAAGCAGGTTTTATGCACAGAAAATGCAGAGAGCAGCATGTTTAGTTTCATGCTATCTGCATGTAGCAATTCCTAGGGATGGCAGTTGGATGGAGCTGGGACACAACTGCCAGAATTGTGGTGGTGGTGGTGGTGGTGGTGGTGGGGATGGAGGTTACTTCCTAGTGTTTCAAAACCACTTTTTCAGATAGTGCCATGGAATATCTTAGACTGCCTTGGCACTATCTGGATAGTATCTTATATGCAAATAATTACTGAGTGTTCTCTAAATTCAGTTCCTTTATATGTCAAATATATGTAAATCAGGAACCATATTTTAAGCTCAATGCAATAAAAATAAAAAATAATAAAACAATTATCAATATAAATAAATATATGTGATTTATGCTCAGTTTTTTTGGTGTATATACAAAGGCTCAGGAGCTGAGATGTAAAAAAAACTGAGCACAAATCACATATATTTATTTATATTGATAATTGTTTTATTATTTTTTATTTTTATTGCATTGAGCTTAAAATATGGTTCCTGATTTACATATACTATCTGGATAGTGCCAAGGCTGTCTGTAGGCAGTGCTGTGAATTGTCCAAAGAGTGGTGATAGTGCCATTATCTGGATAACTACCCAGATGACTTAAGACAGCAAAAGGCCTGTGATAAGTTAGCCGAATAATGCCACTGGTCACTACTCTATCCAGATATTAAATGCTGGCATCTGCCTAGATATCAGTGCTGAATATGTGGATTTTTTTAACAAGCACAACTGGTGTTTACAAAACCACCAACCACCGCAGCTGAGTATCGACCTGAAAGTCTTTAGTTAGAACAGCAGATATTATACGGCAAATCATGCAAGTGCTGATCACTGGGAGTGTAAACTTCCAAGGATACCATGCGGCATCTAAAGTCTAATTTTGGAAAATTAAGAACCCCTTCTCTCTCGCCTCCACACCAAATCATCCTTTGACAAATTAAAGCCTTTCAAACGCTGTCCTCACAAAGCCACTTCTCTGAGCCTGCACTAAGGAAATGTTTCTCAGATATGCTCTCCAAATCCATTTTATGACCAATTTCCAAATGGTGCTGAATCAGGAACAAACAGCCCCAAAACTGATCATTCTCTGGTGTCAAGAGACTCTCCAAATGCCAAGAGGAATACCTGCAGTGTTACAGCCATGTATCTTTCAGATAGAGAGCAGGCATCGCTTTAAAGTGCTGAATACATGTTTTATTTATTTGGATTTTGCTCACACCTTTTTTCAGTAGTAGCTCAAGGTGTTATATTCAGGTACACTGCATATTTCCCTGTCCCAGGAGGGCTCACAATCTAAGTTTGTACCTGAGGCAATGGAGGGTTAAGGGCTCCTTTTACCAAACTGCGGCAAAAGGGGGCCGGCACTGGCATTGGAGCGTGTTTTACAAGGCCCCTTTTTACCATAGCTGGTAAAAAAGAAGTCTCACCTTCCTGCAGAAAATGGCCACGCGACAAGTAAAGCACTTGCCGTATGGCCATTTCATGGGGGGGGGGGGGGGGGGGCCCTTACCACCACCCATTGAGGTAGCAGTAAGGACTCTCGCGTTAACCCGGTGGTAACTGGCCAGCGAGCGGCACTGCACGATTACCGCTGGGTACACTCTGGTGCTACAAAAATGTTTCTAGTGCCGGAAATGATGACGCGCTAGGGGTGGGAAGTTTCACTGGGCTGCTGCAGTAGCCCGGCGGTACTTCCTGTATAGCGAGCATTGGGCTTACCGCTGCATAGTAAAAGGAGCCCTAAGTGACTTGCCCAAGATCACAAGGAGCAGCAGCATGATTTGTATAGGGCACCTCTGGAAGTCAAGAGCATTGCTCTAACCACTAGGCCACTCCTCCTCTACATCCCTGTTGCACTAATAGGTGACAGAAGTGTTGCTGGGTGATTTATCAGCATGAAACTCAAGTCTTTGTTTTCAATGTTTGGTAAACAAATTAGTGCCTTTTATTTCCTCTGAAGTTACTGGGTCCTCTTAACAAAATTCCATGTGGCAGAGTAGCTTGGTGGTTAGATCAGCAGGCTGAGAGCCAGGAAAAACAAAGAGGGTGATATTCAGCCTTCAGCAGATAGCATTTTTTTAAAACACTGATAGCTGTTGGCAGAATTAGCCCCAGATATTTAGTGCCGGGCCATGTCTGGGCATAATTAACATGAAAGTGTCTGCCCAAGGTTATGTGGATCCCATCCGATATTCATCTAAGTCCAACATAAGACAGTTATGCAGACCCCGGCTAAATGTCGGTTGGGACCCACATAAAAAAATATTGTCAAATTTTCCTCCAATCTCCCCTCTAAAGGCAGCCTTGTGGTACTGTTGAAGTACCGTGAGGCTGCTGAGAGAGGCCATGACAGCCATTTTGTAAAGCAAAGCAAACAGTGGAGATAACCAAAGAACCAGAGTGCCACCAAAGACGTCTTCAAAAGAAGGTTCTTTATTGACCCCAGCTCACATGGAATACATAAAAGCACACATGACTGCTTGGAGGACTCAACACAAGCTGTGTTTTGACCATTCTGCCTGAATCTGGGATCTTGCCAGGTACTTGTGACCTGGATTGGCCACTGTTGGAAACAGGGTACTGGGCTTGAAGGATTCTCCCTTATTTGGTAGAAAACAGCTTCAGTACCTATCTGGATATACTTGGTAGGGAACACCTTGTAGAGGCCAGAAATAATTGGGTTTGGTCTGTGTATGGAGTTTCCCAAGTCTGTGAGTAGGAGAGTATAGGGAGATGAGTTTGATAAATTTGTGAAAATTAAATTGTATTTTCAAAGGGTAAATTTTAAAAATGAGGACAGTATGACTTTTCCGAGACCTTCGAGCACTTTTTAATTTGATTAACTCCTTAAGGGGTCATTTTACTAAGCCACAGTAAAAAGTGGCCTGCGGTAGTATAAACTCTAGAATTTCTTGCCAGAGAATGTGGCAAAGGCGGTTGGTTAGCTTAGCAGGGTTTGATGGACCTTTGGTATGTCCCAGTATGGCAATACGTATGTACTTATGTACTTATAGGCGCATGTATTGGGCATGCGCCAGGCCAGTTTTTACCGCATCTACAAAAAATGTTTTTTGTTTGTTTGTTTTTTTAATGGGATGGGAAAAGGGCCTGCAGTAAAAATGAAACCAGTGAGCACCCAAAACCAACCTGAGCTCTTAATGCCACCCATTGATCTTGCAGAAAAAGCTCACGCGCTACACGCATGGTGACCAGTTGGCAAGCGCCAAGTGCCTAGTACCGCTGGAACTGGCAAGCGTAAGAGGAAATAAATAAATAATTCATCCGGGCTTTATGGGTGCATGCCAAATCTGAAATTACTGCCAGAAGGGTGCGCTGGTCTGGCAGTAGTCTCATTTTGGCACGTACTGCAGGCACATAGAACCTACCGCGGCTTAGTAAAAGGGCTCCTTAGTTATTGGCTCCCATAGCTATTTCTGATTCTTCATATTTGCTGAGATTGCCCATGATCAATACAAAAAGATGACAGAAAATGTTAATAGTCTCTTAATAGAAGCAGGAGCATGTAAAAAAAAAAAAAACTTAAGCTGTTTGAACTGCTTACTTTTAATAACATGAAGAACTGCCAGGGCTGCAGAATAGCTATAAAATGTGCAATGAATTAGACAGTGCCACCCTAAACAAACATACCTTAATCTATTCTCTCTGCTGTGAAGGTTGTCAGATCCAGTGTTTCATGTAGCAGATAATTGTCTTTAACATATTTCATTTTGGTGATGCACGTCTGCCTCAGATTCTGCTAGTCAGGGTATTGTTGGAATGACGGAAGGAGGCAGAACACTGGCTGCATGGAAGGAAAAACCCAAACTTGTAATACAATTAAATTTAGAGGGAGTGGGACAAAAGGGGGGCATGAGCTGAGGTAATTCTTTTATTGTCTTTACATCTGTGTCTCTTAAAAACTATGTGAATGTCATGCTGACAACAGGGATGGGTTGTGTCAGTTCCCACGAATTATAAAGACCATATTTATACACCAGCCTAGTGTTTATGTTAGTCATACCTCTGAACTCCCCCTCCTTGTGATGACTAGGTTCTCTGTAGAACACAATAGCTTTTAGAGGACCATCATAAGAATAATCAGAAGACACAGTACATAAGCTTTTGAGGCCACATAAATCCCCCCCCCCCCCCCCACATTGTACAGGTGACAGCCCCTTAGGAAGACAACTAACTGCCTTATCAACTGTGCCGTTGATCTCCAAATATGTCACATGGCATCAGCCTCGTAAAAATAGTACAGCACAACAATCTTGTTCCATTAGATTGAAAAGTGTAACTGATAGCAGTGAGGCTAAGAAAAGAAACACATGGTTTCATGTTCATGCTAATTATGGGATCAACCATTAAGCACACAGTGTCTTACAATGTAATATCTTTTGTCCAAAAGGGATAATTTCCCCTAATCTTTACCAGACTTCTCATATTTTCCCTCATGTACACCTTCAGTACATAGCAAACAACCTTCTTGAAGTTCATGAAACATCCAAATTTTAGGAACACTCCAAGAATGTCACTAAGGAGCCCTTTTACTGAAGGGTGTTTAGCACTTAGGGGAAATTATATAAATGCACAGAAAATTAGGTGCCAATAGAAATCAGCACTCAACGTTATTCTATAAAGGTACTCTGGGATGAGCACTCTTTATAGAATAGTGTTGAGCACCGAATTCTGCGCTCAGCTTTAAGTGTGAGGACTCGTGCCAGCTGAAACCGCTGCCACTGCAGTACTTGCAGCTTACATTTTCGGATTGTCCACAATTCATGCAGGCACTCTGGGGCCTTCTCTCTGCCACGTCCAGCCCTCTTTAATGCAACTTCCTGTTGCGAGGGCCGAACATGGCAGAGGGAAGTCCTCGCAGTGCCTGTGTGAATCACAAATGGCCCAAAAATGTAAGGTACAAGCCCTGCAGCAGTGGCGTGGGAAGAAGGAGGAAGCAGCAGATTCTGGACCTACGGAAGGGGAACATAGGGAGTGATGCTGGATTGTGGGCATCGGGAGGAAGGTCAGGATTTTCCGCAGCACCCCTGAGAGTTTGCTGCAGCGCACCAGGGTGCCGCAGTGCACAGTTTGGGATGGGAACCGCTGGAATAGGCTCTCACCCTGTGTATTGGGCTGAGTAAACAGAGCTCCCATTACAAAATTACCTCCTATTTTTATAGGATTTTTGTTAGTGCTCTATAAAGACACATAGGCATCTGTTATAAAATGGTGTCTTCTTGGTTTATAAAATTATCCTCTTATAGGCCGATATTCAAGGGGAGTTATGCATCGCCTGCCACTCCAAAAATTAAATGGATTATGTTGGGTTGTTTAACTCAGTTAGCGGCCGGGTGCAGGAAAGGGTGGAAGTGGTGCCAGGAACAGCAGCAGTATTCACCTGCTAAGCGGATAGGCCTGTCACTGTTAATGTTCGGTCTAGACATTCACCCTCAATTCAATCTAGGTTGCCAAAAGTTGAGCGCTCAAATTTAGGCATGGAGCTCAGATTCGTGCATAAACTAATTAATCAATTGGGTGCTAGCAAACAATTATGGATATTGATTGAAGTTAATTGGCACTTAAACAGCACTCAATTGGGATTTATGCATGCATCTGCCTATGCACTGAGCCCATAGTGTCTCACATGCAACCTGAAAGGGTGCATGGCCATGGGAGGGGCACGAACAGGTCAGGGGAGTTAGATGCAGTATTATATAATACCAGGGTTATGCACTCAACTTGCATACCAGGATTTATGTATTTATTTATTGCATTTGTATTCCACATTTTCCCACCGTATGGCAGGTTCAATGTGGCTTTCATATTGCTAAAAAGGCGGTTACACAATTTAGATTTGTAGAAGTCTAGCACATAATACAAAAGCACAATAATCACTTAGGTTGTGTTAGTATGATATATTAGCATATTGTGAGAGAGGTTAATGTTATTGTTTTCCGTTTCTGAACATTTTGTGATGTATGGTGGTATGGGATTAGGCAGATCCAGGTTGTGTTTTTAGGTTTTTTTCTGACTTGTAGGTAGTTTTCTGTGAGTTTCAGGTCTTTGGGTAGTGAGTTCCAAAGTTGTGTGCCTATAAACGAGAGGCTGGTGTTGTATACCTTTGCATTTGGGATAGTGAAGGCATATGTCCTTGCATCCAAAGTTGGGAGCAGGAATCCATTCTAAGTGCTATTCTATAAAGGTTGTTCAGCCCGGAGTTCTCTTTATAGAATAGCACTTACCTTGCAATTTTCCAGGCACCTAAATTTGAGCACCATTTACTGAATCTGGCCCCTAGCGCTGCTCCCTATCTGGATAGGGGTGCAGAATTTACAAATTAAATTAAGTGCTGACATTTAATCTAATGACTGCTCTGGCTGAAAATCTAATCCTGAGCTTTTGACTTCATGTTGAAGTTGAATGTAGATTCATTTACTAAGTTTAATTTCTCCAAGGGCACAAGTGCAGCTTTTTGACATTTTCAAAATCAAAGCAAATCCCAGAATAGGCAGGATTCTACTGATTAAAGATATTGGCACATTTCTTTCACCCATGGCACTCTCTCTGAATGTGTGAAATGTGAAATGAAATGAAGAGTTGGACACTCCCCTCTTTCACCTATAGCCCTGCATGTTTCTGAACACACTTAACTTCAAATGATTCAGTAAAACAATTCTACCCAGGAAGGACCCGCATGCCATTTATCTATGCGAGACTGTTCCATTAAACTTTATAGTGCTGCATATTTCAACATAATTGTATTACCCTCATTTTATAAGTTTTAGTGTTGCTATTCAGTGGCCTATTTTGAAGAAGCCTAAAAGGTTGATTTAGACCAAAAATTCAAGCCAGTGATCTGTGACTGATTAATGCTGAATCAACTGTTCATAAAGCACTTTGTGTGGCTGAATTATTAGTGTGGATCTAGTTACTGGAGGTTTTGAATTCTAAGTACAAATTTCCAAAAGGGATAACAAGACATTAAGTTCATTGTTTTTCCCGGGGGTTTCTTTCAATGTGGCTATATCCTCCCCACATAACACTTGTAGCAACCATAATATAACATAACATAACACATTTAGTATATTGTATCAAACTAGAAAGCTCAGGAATGGTTTCCAGGTCCAAAGGAAGTAATCACAACTCATTGATAACAAGTTACATGTACTAACAGAAAATATCTATCTAGCATTTCAATACTTATTAAACAGCCATGTTTTTAACTGTTTACAAAATTTTAAATAATCTTGATCAAGTCATAACTCATTTGGAAGAGAATTCCAGTATTTTACTGCAACAAAAATAAACGCTTTCTTGCAAGAGGAAATGGGGTTTAATGAACGAATACCATGATAGGAAAGCTTATTCTTGTGAATCAACCTAGTGGAATTACAGTCAATGGGTAAAGAAACTAGGGGTCCTTTTACTGTGGTGCATTGAAAAATGACTTGTGCTAGTGTAGGCATGTGTTTTAGACACATGCAGATCCATTTTTCAGCTTGCCTGTAAAATAGCCTTTTTTTGGCCGAAAATTGACATGCGGCAAAATGAAAATTGGTGCACGTCCATTTTTGGCCTGAGACCTTACCGCCTAAGGTCTCACACGTTAACTGGGTGGTAATCGTCAGTGAGCATACAATGCCAATTACTGCCAGTAGTGGACATGCGTAAAAAATAAAATTACCGCCCAGGTCACGCGGTAGCCAGGTGGTAGTTCTGAATTGGCATGCGTTAGGCGCACACAGGCACTTACGTGGCTTAGTAAAAGGGCCCCTAGGTGAGATAGATAACCTGGACACATACCATAAAGAATTTTAAACACCAAGGCATAAAATCTTGAATTCAATTCTGGTCACCACAATGAGCCCAATATAAGGATTTCAACAGTGGCACAAGGCTATCATAATGGGACTTGTTCAAAATTATTCTAGCAACAGTATTTTTTAACAGTTGAAATCTTGTCCATGAATTTGTAGAAAGACCAATGTACAGGGAATTACAATATTCAAGTTTAGAAAAAAAAAAATCAAAGTATAAACAATCTTCTGCAAATTGTCAAGGGATAGGAATGAATTTGTTGCAAAAATTGTAATTTGTACAAAACACACAGGATAAGGCTGCTATGAGTGGAGGAGTAACTTTAGATAAGCAGACCATGAATCAGGGAAGCTAGGGTTCAAACTCCACACTGCTCCTGCTCCTTGTGACCTCAGACAAGTCACTTACCCTTTATTACTTCAGATGCAAACTTAGATTGGAAGCCTTCTGGGGGCAGGATTGTCCTGAGCTGGAATTCCACCCTATGCGATGCACCCTCATCCTGCCTACTGCACTGTGACCACCTCAGGGGAGACAATGGATAGGGAGCAATTTTTGCACCCCTGTCTCCCTTGTGTCCTGTTTGGCTATACCGGTTGCACAGCCCTTGGGATGACCCTTCACTGAGGACAGCAGGGTCCAGATTCCATAACTCAGACTCCAAAATGGGCACCAGAAAAGATCAGCACTATGCGAGATTCTATAAAGGATACATGCCCTTTATAGAATGATGCTGATTTTTGCACCAAGTCTTCAGGTGCCACACTTAAGCCTGCTGAAACCTGGTGTAAATGCTAGTGCCCAAATTGGGCACAGAGACCCAGTATTCTGTAACAGCATGCACAACGTTTTGGAACATACCTCGCACGCCCATGCCCCTCCTATGGTCACACCCCCTTTTAAATTGCGCTTGAAGGGATTTGGGTGCCATGTGTTACAGAACAGCAGGGAATAGAGGGAATCCAAAGCATACAATATAGAACAATAGAAAAAAACAGCACTAGGGGCCTCCAGAATTAGGATAGCAAGATGATGTTTATTAAAAGTCCTGACATGGGCCGTGTTTCAGCATTTTGCCTGCGTCTGGGGTCTGGTTAATTCAAAGGAAATCTGTCCAGACTTAAGATCTAATGAAAACCACTGTGTGAAACTTCCTTCAAAACTGCATCAAACGAACACGGCTCCAAGGCGTCGCTCCAGAGGACTGCTTGATGCCTTGGAGCCAGGTTTGTTTCTGCAGTTTTGAAAGACATTTTGCACAGTGGTTTTCTTTGGATCTCATGTTTGGACAGCTTTTCTTAGAATTAACCTGACCCCTGACGCAGGCATAAATACTGAAGCATAGCCCGTATCGGGTCTTATAATAAAGATCTTCTTGCTATCCCAGTTCTAGAGGCCCCTAGTGCTGCATGTTCTATAGAATAGCATGCAGCCAGATGTGCACACAATCCTAACTGGTACCAATTAGCATCAATAATTGATTCTTAGTGGCCAATTATTGCTCATTAATGGCTCATTAGCTAAATAAGCTACGCACGCATTTTGAGATCATGCTTAAATTTGGGCGCCGAAACCTGGAATAAATAAAATCCAGGGGCAGATACCTACAAACAGGGGCGACCCAAAGCAATCTGCCACCTGAGGCAGGGATGAGATGCCACACCCGCCCACACCCTCTGCCTGGCATTTCCCTCCTTCCCTCCTAAACCCTTTTCTCCATGCCGTTTACTTTATTTTCTTCTTTTCCAAAAGGTGGCAGGCAGTGGCAGTGATTCCCATAGGTTGCCCTGCTGCGGTGCCGCCAGCACCAGCCTCTTCGCTCTGCTGCACATCCTGCCTCTGAGGAAACAGGAAGTTAGGTGAACAGGTGGGCTGCAGTAGGGAGAAGATGCTGGTGCCGACGGCAGGGCAGCCTATGGGAATCGCTGCCGCTACTGCCTCCTTTTTGGAAAGAAAGAAATAAGGTAAATGTGAGGAAGAGAGTTGAGGAGGGAAGGGGAGAGTGCTGCCTGAGGCCCTCACCTCAGGTGGCCTAATGGTAGGGCCGCCACTGCTTACAAGTAGTTGAATGTGACTCAAGCTGTTACTGAAAAGGCATGAGCTAAATGCAGTCCCTATGAATCTCTTCAGAGTGTAACTCCTGATGTTCTTGTACTGACACCTGCAGCTGCACAATTTTGCTGTTCAGAATGAAAGTATCCCCTAGGGAAAATGTCAATGAGCTACTCATCCAAACCCTAAATGAGAGCTGAAACCCTTGGGCCCTACATAGCTGCACTTATCTTCATTGGTGGGGCAAGGTTTGCCACTGTTTATGGCTCGCATGCTGTGCAGGAGGAAATTACTTTCCAACAAAGAAGGAGTTGTTTTTTGGAAAGTTGCATCTCATTAATATGTTGAAATTACCCTTGGAGGAAAAAAAAAAAGCTAACTGCAAATAAACACATTTGTCTGTCATGGGGAAAATTGATGATTTTGTTGTTGTAGTTGCAGATAACAATCTCTCATCCAACTTAAGAGTTGCAGTTAACCTCCATGAAGGGACCAGCTAACATTATCAGGACGGTTGGCTCAACTGATTCTGTACTACCATCAGCTGATGTGAACTGGTATATCAGTTCTTAATGATACAGGGAGCAGACCCTGGGGAGGACCAGATTTCAGCAAGCAATGTCCTGCTGCATTATTCAGGAATTGAGGTTTTAATGTAGCAGCAGCAGGCTTCTAGCTTGCAGAGAGCTCATGGCATGATTACTGCTCACCTGGCAAATCCAAGCTGGAATTTGAGCAGGACTCAACCTCATTTTTGCCCTGCAGTATCTTGTTGCTGAATCTGTGATGAATAAATTGTTATATAGATTCATGCTGATATGATGTATGTTATGTACATTTTCAATGTGATTGGATCCTTTAAAATACATTTTCTACCCAGTCCTCGGAATACACCCAGCCAGTCAGATTTTCAGGCTACCCACAATGAATATACATGAGTTAGATTTGCATAGAATGGAAGCAGTGCATGCAAATTTATCTCTTGCATATTCACTGTGGATACCCTGAAAACCTGACTGGCTAGATGTGTCCAGAGGACTGGGTTGAGAACCTCTGCTTTAAAATAAATAAAAGCAAAGCAAAGACTCATCATTCTGTCTATTTAATGAAGATGATTAATGCAATTATATTTCCAAATGATGTGAGCAGTGATATTCTTGATGCATGCTCCTTTGTGGTACTGTGTATGTTGTTTTTTTTCCTGCTTCATGTATTACACGTGTTGTTACCATATTGCAAGACAAGAGAGAGCATTCAGCCAATCAATTCACTGAATGTGCAGAACCAGTGTCTGTTCTTTAAGGGTAGCTTACCACAGTAACACAATGAAACACTGTGTCACACAGCCAAAAGGAATTAATTTTTCTGCCCTACATGCATAGACACATTATAAATATGTATGTTCAGGTGTATAGTGCTGCGTACGTCTAGTAGCGCTATAGAAATGATAAGTAGTAGTAGTAGTATGTTTGTTCTTTTTAGGAATATAGCAGTCTAACTTCATTGCAGTATTCAAAAATAAGATTTTAGCTAGAGAAGGGCCAAACAATTAATAATGATTTGCAGTCCATTTCTGTTGTTTATTAGGCATTATCAGGCTGTAGTTTGTTTATTGTATTAAATTAAGATCTTCTCAAAATAGGACAGCAACAAAATCCATAAAATAGGTATAGTGAAGATAGGACCGGGGTAGTGGCACTACTGAACCCCAAAAAGTCATTTATCCCCGGATTCTACATAGGTTGCTCAAATTTGGGTACCCAGGGCAGACATGCAGGAGAATTAATCAGGTAACGAGGTGTCAACAATCAATAACTGGAGTTATTTGGTATCAATTTTTATTTGGGAGCACATCTGACCTAGTCACTATGCTATAACATCCATGCCTAAATTTCATAGCACAAAACTCAAAAGAGGCGTAGCTGTGGGAGCAGTATGGGCGGAAAACAAAAAGGGTGGAAGAAAAATGTTCCAAGGTAATCAGACAAAAAAGAAGTCCAAGCTTCTACAAAAAGTCTTTATTCTTCAGTGAGTGATCAAACAGGTGTACAATCATGGTGTTGGGAGGGAAGGGAAGACGGTGGTGCTAGGTGTGCGACAGCTGGAGAGAGGGTATAGGATGATGTAGCACAACATAATAAACAGAGTAGAGGTGTGCAGGTAGAAAAAAACCCCAAAATATTTTGTTCAGTTTATTTTTTAAGTTTTCTTTCATTCCAATGCTTTTTTTTTTTGCTTGGAGTCATTTTGTTTCAGTTATTTATTTGGATTTACCTTACATCTTTCATTAGTAGTTCAAGGCGATGGGAATATCTACTAATAATGTATTATTTATTTATTTATGACATTTGTACCCCACATTATCCCAAACGTAATCGAGTTCAATATGGCTCCCAATCAAATAGAACAATTAACAGTAAGTTTGAGCTACATTAGATATACTGTTAGGCACTGTCTTAACAAAGAATGTAGTAGAATCAGCAGGAATAGTACATCTTTAAGATTATCTGATGAATCATTTACTTTTGTCAGTTAGAAATGATCTTACCAAGTGAGTTTTTAGTAATTTGAGAAATATGAAATAGTCAGTTGTTCGACATAGTCGCTTGGGAAGGGAATTCCATCTCTTAGTACACTGGTAAGAGAAACCAGCATTGTGAATTGCTTTATATCGGAGTTTACTGCAATTTGGGAAGTGTAGAACGAGGAAGTCTCTAGAAGAGTTCAATGCGTTATATTTTGGCATGATAACACACTGTAGTAAAGCTTGTGAAGGGCAATTCCATAAGATGCACCCAGGGCCGCCGAGAGGGGGGGACAGGGGGGACAAAAGTCCCCGGGCCTGGGCCTCCGGAAAGGGCCCGGCGCCACCGCAGTCAGGCCCGCCCGCCGTTGCTCCCGAACTAACTAACCTTAAACGCCTCCTTCCTTTCCTTTCACCACCTTCGTGGCAAGCAACAGCAGGGCAGGCCGCTCCTTCCTTCCGTGTCCCGCCCTCGCCTGACGTAACGTCCGCGAGGGTGGAGCACGGAAGGAAGGAGAGGTCTGCCCTGCTGCTGCTTGCCGCGAAGGTGGTGAAAAGAAAGGAAGGAGGCGTTTAAGGTTAGTTCAGGGCCTGGTAACAGGTGGAGGGGGGGGCCCGGCGACCTCGGGTGGGGGGGGGGGCCCGGCAGCGACGATGACCTCAGGTGGGATGGGTGGGGGGGCCCGTGGGCGGCCTTGTCCCGGGCCCGGCTCTGGCTCTCGGCGGCCCTGGGTGCACCTACAGTTAGGTGCCAATAACGTGGACATATTTATAGAATAGTAGCACTTGCATATGTGATTGGTGCCAATAAATTGTCAGCTACATACATAAGTGGTAGGCACTATTCTATGAATCTATGGTTAAGTCCCTTAGAGGTCCTTTTACAAAGCTACGGTAAAAAGTGGCCTTAGAATGCCCTTACATGGGTCTTTCCTATGTGCTAAGGCCATTTCTACCACTGCTGGAAAATGACCGATTTTCCATTTTCCGAATTAATGGCCATGCACTAATATTGACGATAGTATGAGGCCATTATCAAAAATTAGTGTTTGAACCCTTACCACCAGCTATTTGGTAGGTGGTAAGGGCTCCCGTGCTAATCCTGAGCTAATCAGTTAGTCTGTGGCAATGTAGATGCTGTAACTAATTAGTGCATAAACACCCACTCTCCACCCACAGATATGCCCTCATTCTGAAAAAAAAATTAACGCGTGGTTTGCACACGCTCATTTGGAGCTTACCATGGGATGTCTTTTAAACTGCAGTAAGCATGTACTATTGCTTATTGAAGCTTAG
This sequence comes from Microcaecilia unicolor, assembly GCF_901765095.1. Lineage (NCBI taxonomy): Eukaryota > Metazoa > Chordata > Amphibia > Gymnophiona > Siphonopidae > Microcaecilia > Microcaecilia unicolor. Next base: position 76,589,239 of record NC_044037.1, read on the forward strand.
TAAAAAGAGCCCTTAGTATGCAACTGCATGGTAGGCATTTCATGGGTTTTCAACCCAGCCAGTCGAGGTTTTCAGAATATCTCCATTGAATTCAATGATATTACTTCCACTCGTTGATTTGAATTTATTTATCTTTAAGATAAATAAAGTCAAACGAACAAGTGGAAGTAATATTATAAGATAATGAATGGTTGATTAACTATTCATTTAATTAATTCCATATTAGTATATACTTTGAATTCAATGACCCTGACTGGCTGGGTGTGCCCCGAGAACCTCTGTTATAGAATAATATAAGGTGGCAAGGTACACTTATGCCTGCCAGTAGTAGCTGTGTCATTCTAGGGTAACTTAGGTGTGCTGTTATAGAATTGGCACTAAGCACATCTTTTTGAGGCACTAAGTTTATGGTGTCAATTTCTAGAATTGCCACTTTGGTTTATATCTGAGGTAATGGAACGTTAAGTTGCTTACAAAGGTCACCAGGGGTGCCAGTGGAATTTGAACCCTGTCTTTCCTGTTTTTTTGCCTCTTGCTCTAACCACTAGGTCACTTCACCCATTGCAGAGGTGGTATGAAGAGGTTAAACCTCAAAAGTGAGTGTACGGTAGAGCTGCGATCCGCCGCTGCAATAACACTCTGTTTTGTTGTCTTTTTTTTTTTGTTTATTTTGTTTTGTTTTGGCTGTCACTGCTCACTGAGCAGAAGATTTCAACTTATGGACCAGGATGATTCCCAGAGTCCCCCATAAACCCCCAGATTCTATATATAATGCTTAAAATTGTTCACACAAATTTGGGCATGTGCCCAATTTGCATGTGTAATTTGAGTAATGAGCCAATTATCACCAATAATTGGGTGTTAATTGTCAACAATTTGGATTTACAAGTGCATTTTGCTAAGAGCTACTCTATAAAGATGCTTGCGTAAATCTTTTAGCATGCAACTGAAAAGGGGTGTGGTCATGGGAGGGGCATGGATGAATCAGGGACATTCGGGAAAGATGCACACAGTATTATAGAATTCAGGGGATCTACCTGGGTAAAATGGATTAGCTAAAAACTGCCTTATGGCCTACTTGAAAATACTCAGATCTACCATAGTTTATGTACTTTTAGTCAGACTGTGAATAAGAATTGAAGCGGTGCAAAGAAAAGCTACGAAAATGATATGGGATTTGCGTTACAAGACGTATGAGGAGAGACTTGCTGACCTGAACATGTATACCCTGGAGGAAAGGAGAAACAGGGGTGATATGATACAGACATTCAAATATTTGAAAGGTATTAATCCGCAAATGAACCTTTTCCGTAGATGGGAAGGCGTTAGAACTAGAGGACATGAAATGAGATTGAAGGGGGGCAGACTCAAGAAAAATGTCAGGAGAGGGTGGTGGATACTTGGAATGCCAACCCGCGGGAGATGGTGGAGATGAAAACGGTAACAGAATTCAAAAATGCGTGGGATAAACATAAAGGAATCCTGTTCAGAAGGAATGGATCCTCAAAAGCTTAGCGGAAATTGGGTGGCAGAGCCGGTGGTGGGAGGCGGGGCTAGTGGTTGGGAGGCAGGGCTAGTGCTGGGCAGACTTTTATGGTCTGTGCCCTGAAAATGGCAGATCCAAATCAAGGTCAGGTATACACATAAAGTAGCACATATGAGTTTATCTTGTTGGTCAGACTGGATGGACCATACAGGTCTTTCTCTGCCATCATCTACTATGTTACTATGTAATATGCTCCATGAGGCACATTTCAGTCAAAGGGAGGAAGAAAGCACATGTACATGAATCTTCTGTTACAAGTAAATGAGCTCTCCTATTCTTCTCAGATGCCCATATAAAAACAGCAGATGCAAAGTAGGCATTTTTAGCACACACTGTCATGTATATGTTCTTCTATTTCAACGCACCTAGAGGACACCTGTTTGGAGCATGTCAGGTTAGATGGGCACGACTACTTATGCCAGCCATAGAGCTGGTGTCAGTGCTCATGCCTAAATGCCAGAGATACATGCATAACCTATAGTATTCTATAAGTTAACCCTTTAATCCTATATATGGTGCTAAAAAGTTGCATGCGCAAATTTAGGCGGTCACTCAATTTGCATGCACAACTTAATTGCTTAATGAGCCGATTAGCACCAATAACTGGGTGCTAACAATCAATTATGGTACTTTCTGGCAATAATTGGAATTTACGTATGCATCTTTATAGTCACTATTCTACACTATTCTAAATTTTTACGTGCAGATCCAAAAATAGGGTGTGGCCATGGCTGGGTCAGGGGTGTTCTGGAATTTGCACACAGTGTTACAAAATAAGGCCAATCCATGCCTAATTCAGGCAAGAGGATTTACATCAGGTTTCAGTTAGTGTAAATCCTCATGCCCACAATTTGGCATGGATCCTGGTGCCAAACGCTATTGCATAAACAGCGCCCAACTCAGAATGCTGTTTATAGAATACTGCTTAGTGCTTATTTTTTGGTGCTGAAAAAAATAAGAATGTAGGCTTATGTTTGCAAGTTAAAGCAGGGGATCTGTGCTTGATTTACGCCAGGTTTCAGTTAGTGTAAATCCTTGACACAGACCCCAGCGCTATGTGCTGTTCTATAAATGGTATCCATCTCGGAGTACCATTTATAGAACAGTGTTCAGTGCTCATTTGTGGGGGGGGAGGGGAATTTGGGCACCATTTACTGAATCAAGTCCAAAATGACTGACATAAACAGCTTGTTTTCTTCCTCAACATCCCACTTCAGTAACAGATTAAACTTTGTATCTTGGCTGGCTCATGCACTGCAGTTTATTTTGTTTGCTTGTTTTTGTCATCTGTTTTATACAAAATAGTTGATAGCTTGGTAGATGCTATGGATGCTTGAGACAGGCCACCCTCTCTCTTTTCTCTTCCTCAGTTTGTCTTTTTGGATCTTTGATCCCCCCTTTCACTCACCACTATTCAGATCCTAGAAGAGAAGGAAAGGATTGTGATTCTTTAAGCCACATCCTCCTCCTCCTCAGTTAAAAGTGTACCTACAGCTCCCAGCAGCCAACTGGATCTAGTTTTGCAGGACAGGGTTGATCCAAGTCCATGCTGGAACTTGTAGTTTTGCTTTTCTTTGAGAATGCAATGGGAAAATCAGAACAAGAATTCCTGCATGCAATAGGATCTTGCCCATGCTCTGTCCATGTGTACGCCTAACTGTAAAATATGCACTATGTAAGTTATGCATATATTTACAGAATAGTGCTTAGGTGAAATTTTGGCACTTAAATAAATATGTGCACACATATCCATACACATAAGCCTTAATTCTAATCACTGACATGCCTAATCAGCAAGCAAATGTTAGCATCCACTTTAAATAATTTCCCATGGTTAAAAGTGCCACAGTAATGTGAAGTTCTAAGGACACCATCCCTGAACCTTCTCTTGTTGCAGGGGCGTAGCTACGGGTGGGCCTGGGTGGGCCCAGGCCCACCCAATTCCAGCCCAGGCCCGCCCAGCGCCAGCGCCCATTGCCGGCCACTGCTGCTTTTCCTGATGAGCAGCAGGGCCGGCGCCCGGCGCTACAAAAAGAAGAAGCGCTCAGCTGACTGAGCTGAGCGCCAACGCGTTGCTAAGGACAAGAAAAAATGTTTTTAAAAAAATGCGGCACCGCAGGCAGCCTCGAAGCATTGGCTGCTGGCTCTGTGCAGGCTCCTCCCGTCTCTTACATCACTGCCCCTGTAGCGAAGTGTAATGACAAATGGCCAGGAAACCCTGGCAGAAGAGTCAAGCGAAAACGAAGGAAAGCAGAATCTAGAGACTGGGAGCAACACAATGAGAAAAAGTAAATGGCCATACAACAAAGGTAAAGAAAATAATTTTATTTTTAATTTAGGATAAAGTAATATGGTGTTAATAAAGTTTCAGAGACCAATACTTCCTTCCTTAGGTCAGGAGAGGATACCGTAACAGCATTATATTGACCTGAGGCAGGAGGTTTTGGCCTCTGAAAGCTCACTGAAAAGGGTGTTAAGGCTATTAAATAAATTGTCTGAAATCTGATGCACTGAAAAGCAGCACTTTACCCTGTGTGACAAATGCATCTGAGTGTGACTACATTTTGCGGGGGGGGGGGGGGGCGGCAGAGAGAAAATTTTGTGCCCACCCACTTTGGGTTCAGGCCCACCCAAAATTGGCAGTCTGGCTACGCCACTGTCTTGTTGCATCTGAACCTAGCGTCAAACTTGTTGAAAATGCTTTCTGTGATGGCTGAAGACAATACATTTTCCACTGTAGAAATAGGGTTGAAACTTGTCTCCAAAATGTAATCTATGGACATTAAATAAGGGACTCTATAATCAAAGGTCATGCTCATGGTGTGGGTAACAACATTACAGGCAATTTCTAGTTTACCTAGGCGATTCTCCTCCGTAGACTGCAACAACACTGACTTCTAAGTTACAATAGAATTACCCCATTATGAACACTGAAAGGTACAATATATATATTTCATTTAGGAAATTCAGTAGACAGAGAGATGGCTCTCTGTAAAATGAAATGGAGTTGTGCTTCCACATAGGCAGTGCAGGCTGTTTAAAACCACTGGTAATTGGTGTCCTATGATGTCCTGTAGGTTGCCCTGGAAACCCACAATGGGCTCTGCTGACTTCAATGGAGTTGCAGCAGGTTCTGCATATTAATAGGATGACTAGGGATTGCTGACAGTTTTTCATGGTTTTAAATAAATGAATTTTCTAGGCATTTGTTGCTGCAAAAACTGATTTTGATGATTGATTGCCTTCACCGGGAGCCAGAGACCCTGAAGAGTGACTTGTGGCCCTCTGCCCTTCTTGATGAGTTCTTTTCTGTGTGCTGTGGGTAAGTGCCTCAGGATTCAGGAAAAAAAAAAGATATTATTGCTATCGCTGAAGTGCACCCACAATAATTTCTATGAATTCATTTTTATATTCGAGAAATTTCAGCTTTCCTACTTCCCTAGAGCTGTTTGCTATCTGCACTGTAAAGTGCTAAAATGTTCCATGTAGTCAATTCCTAAATGAGCACACAGTTCTACTCTCCATATTTTCATCCATCATATGCACTGAAAGACTAATTTCATTCCATTTTATTCTAAAATTATTTTAAAAGATAGTAATAGGAACAGAGAGTACCAGCCATCTACAATAACAGCACAAAGATTGGGAATTTCAAAGCCATCGTTCAAAAGAAATATATATATGTGTGTGTGTGTGTATTCCATTGAACATTTTGACAGCACAGTAAAGAGAAAAATGCATTGCTACCAACCAACAGATAACATATGATGAATAACTACAGCCTATTATGATGACTTTTAATAAAGGATACAAGTGCACCCAACCAGATAGGAAGACCATCTGCTGTGCAACATGGGACATTTGCTTCATTCAGGATAGAGTGTGAGGAAGATCTATATGTGGCCTAAAACATTAGTAATGTTACATGCTTTGTTTTTTTTTGTTTGTGCGTGTGTGCCAAGTGTAAACTTATAAAACCAGCAACGGGTACAATGGAAGGAGTAGATGGATGACCAAACGACTGACTGAGCAAGTGACAAAACACCATTAGAATATCAATTTGAATGCATGGCGCATAGTGTAAAGAAGAGAGAGACAGAGAAAGAGAGCGCAGTCCACTTTTCACTTAAGTGCTAGGTCTTTCATTGCTTATACTTTGGTATGGTATTCTGAATGCAACTGGCCTTTTATGGACAGTTCATTAATATATATCAATTTAGTTCAGGTTACCTTAATTCACAATTTTTTTACACTTAAAAAAAAAATATTTCTTTGTACCAATACAATAACTGGATATCAATTTTCATGGCAGTTGCTATATGATTTTTCAGATTTAAAAGATATGATAGAGCTTCTCCTTCGTTGTTGCAGATTCACTGGATGCTAGACCAAGTTTGTATCCAAATCAAGTTGGCTTGTACAGTTTTTAAAATCTTTCATGGTTAGACTTCTGAATATATAACTTATTTAATTGAGTTAAGTACATAAGTAATGCCATACTGGGAAAAGGCCCATCAAGCCCAGCATCCTGTCCCCGACAGCGGCCAATCCAGGTCAAGGGCACCTGGCAGCTTCCCAAACGTACAAACATTCTATACATGTTATTCTTGAAATTGTGGATTTTTCCCAAGTCCATTTAGTAGCGGTCTATGGACTTGTCCTTTAGGAAACCGTCCAAAACCCTTTTTAAACTCTGCCAAGCTATCCACCTTCATCACGTTCTCCGGCAACAAATTCCAGAGTTTAATTACGCTTTGGATGAAGAAACATTTTCTCCTATTTGTTTTAAATGTACTACACTGTAGTTTCATTGCATGCTGACTTTCAACTCACAGATCTCATATTTGGGACTCTTATTAGCTAAAGTTTCCATCTGTTTAAGGGTATGCATTTAAAGTGAGTATTATATATATATCAGGTTGCTTACATTTGGAACAGACTGTCTTTGAATATCAAGCACTTCTCTCAAAATAAATCCTCCAAATAATGGGGAGCAACGAGTACTAAGTCCAACAAGAAAACTCACCAATTTAAATATCAATGTCAAAAGACACAATATATAATGCCTAATATAGCAAATATCATGTGCTCAACAGCTGCAAATTAAGGGGCCCTTTTACTAAGCTGCGTAGGTGCCTACCTGCATCAATTTTGAACTACCGCCCGGCTACCGCATGGCCTGAGCAGTAATTTCATTTTTTACACACATCTACTAAGAGTGCCAGAGAATTTCCTGGCATGCAGCGCTAACCAGGTGATAATTGGCATTATACGTGTGTAGACCATTACCGCCTGGTTAACATGTGAGACTTTACCACTAGGTCAATGTGTAGTGGTAAGGTCTCAGGCCCAAAATGGATGGGCGCCAATTTTTATTTTGCCGCACGTCCATTTTCGGCCACAAAAAGACCTTTTTTGCAGATGTGCTGAAAAATGGACCTGCACGGGTCCAATACATGCGTCTATACCAGCGCAGGCCATTTTTCAGCACACCTTAGTAAAAGGACCCCTAAGTGATAATAACTATTGTGTAAGGCAGGGGTGTCCTTGAGCCGGGTTTTCAGGATATCCCCAAATGAATACACGAGACCTATTCAAATGCATGGGCTCAATTGTAAGCAAATAGATCTCATGCATATTCATTGTGGAAATCCTGAAAACCTGACCTGACCTGGTGAGGCTGAGGTTGGACACCCCTGGTGTTAGAAAACACCGTCAGTGTAAAAACAAAAATCAGTGGGCTATTATAATATTTGCACCAAGAATTTTGGCCAATGGTAAACGTCCCTGATGCACCATCATTGGCTTCCCCTAGTGTGCAAAGTTTAATTAATCATGTGCAGGATCAATACCAAACACTATATAGTGTCCCCATATATTGATACTGCACTACAAGACAAGCAGTCTGCAAATGCTATGATGGAAGAAATGAGGAAACTGAAATATGTAGAAGTTCAAAATCTTTAAGTCTGCAAATTGAAATTTGTTTGTTATACCCTCAATTGTTGTAGAATTAAATAATGTGGACTTTAACATATTTTGGTTTGCTCATTTCTTTTACTGCTTGCTAAAAGTGACTGCCTGTCTGAGAACTTAGACCACAAATTTTCTTAAAGAAGTAACCAGAGAATAGACATTCAGAGCGTGCTTAGTAGCTCTGAAAGTAATCAGGTATGACCCAGAACCCAGGTACCCAGGAGATTTGCCCAGAGTGAGAAAAATTCCCTAAAATGTAGGAAAGAAGAGGGAAGTGAACTTTTGAGCTGTGATATGAAGTTGTTTTCGGTTTGCACAATACATCTTTGAAAGAATAGATGAATTGTACCACTGCAATAATCCACTTTTAGTTTGGAACACTGGTCATGTCTCCAGTGTGATTTATAGCTAGAGGGCCATGAAGTGGCAAAACCTTTACCCCCATCAAGAAACCCACAGTCAGTTTTGTGCAGTGGAAGGGAGCGGTCATTACAAACTAGTAAATCCACAGTTATGCACAGAAGGCAGAGGAAAGGAAAATGATAAAGGTGAGCCCTCACCAATGCTCTGTATAGAGGAATTATCACTCCCAGCATCTCTCAATCCAAACTATCCCCCAGGGTTCATTCCCTCTCTCATGACTGTTGGATTATTTGTAGTAAATAATTAGCAGATTTTAGTACACACAGCTTCAGCTTTAGAAATGTTAATTTCTTTCTTCATCTCTCTCTCATTCACCCCTGAATAATTCACTGCTGAGTCACTTTAAAGTTGAAGTAACAAAACATCTGTTTACTCACAGTTTGTAGTTAGATTATAATCAGACAGGCTTATATATACATATTACTATACATTTGTATTATCAGCTCCTTCCATGTGCTTAGATGGTAATGGATGCTCACACCACCATAGATCCTCTCAGGTTAGGAGAGATCATGAGCTCCATGTGCTCCATGTGCTGCATCTGCTGCATCTAACCCCCACAGGAAGTTGCATAGCTGTGTGACCTCTCTAAGTAATTCACATCAGAGGTCACAGAGTAATCACAGAGAAATAATAGGTGACAGGCAATGCATGTAAAAATACAATTACATTCCAACAAACCCCTTCTCATGCATAACTGTCATGCAATTATTTATTCATACAAAGTCCAAGCTTTATACGCAGATTCACAAAATGTTCTCTGGGTAACGGTTTGGTCATGATGTCAGCTGTCATCTCACTGGTGTGACAATAGTGTAGACTGATGACCCCTTCTTTCGCCAACTCTCGCACGTTGTGGTATTTCGTTGCGATGTGCTTGGTGCGTGACTGAACCTTGTCATTCTGTGACAGTCGGATGCAGCTCTGATTATCTTCCATTATCTGGATTGGTCTCTTTTCAGCTATTCCAAAATCCAGCAAAAGTTTTTCAATCCACATCAGTTCTCTGCACGCTTCCGATACGGCCACATATTCAGCTTCTGTAGAAGACAAACTCACAATACTTTGTTATGACTGGCCCATGAATTTGTACATTTCCATACATAAACACATATCCACTTGTGGATTTATAATCAGAATGATCCCCTGCCCAATCTGAATCACAGTAACATATTAGTTTTGGATTACTATTGGCTGAAATCTTTAATTTACAATCAATGGTACCCTTTAAATACCTTACCATCCTTTTAACTGCAGTCCAATCTGATTTGGTAGGTGAGCTGACCCTTCTGCTCAAAATTCCTACTGCATTTGCTATATCAGCCCTGTATGTGGTAGCTAGATATAAAAGCTTACCTATGGCTGATCTATATTGGATGTTATCTGGTAAAGGTTCTCTTACTGTTTCATCCTTCAGAAAATCAGTGATCATGGGAGTGCTTACAACTTGGGCATCTTGCATACCTAAACTTTCAATAAGCTCATTTATTTTCTGCTTCTGGCTTAGAAGATAAGAACCATCATTTTGTTTCTCAATTTCTATACCAAGATAGTATGACACATTTCCAAGTTCTTTTATCTCAACATTGTGGTTTAAACACTTTACAATGTCCTTGTACTCTTGCTCACTTTTGCTTGCAATGAGCAGATCATCAACAAAAGCTAAAATGTATGCATATTGTCCATTTCTGCACCTAGTGTACAAACATTTATCTGCTTCACCTTGCTTAAATCCTAAATTTGTCAATATTTCATGCAATTTATCATTCCAACATTCTGCACTTTGCTTTAATCCATAAAGACCTTTGTTTAATTTACACACTAGCTGTCTTTGTTTTGTATTTATGAAACCTGTTGGTTGTTCCATGTACAAGTCTTCAGTTATATCTCCATGAAGAAACGCTGTTTTCACATCAATGTGGTTGACTTGCATGCCTTTTGAGACTGCAATGCTCAGAAGTGTTCTGATTGTCGTGTGTTTCACTACAGGTGCAAACACTTCATCAAAATCTTCTCCATATTTTTGAAGATATCCCTTTGCGACTAATCTGGCTTTATACCTTTCCACTTTTCCTTGTGCATTCCTTTTTAACTTGAATACCCATTTGCATCCTATAGCTTTCTTGCCAGGAGGTAATTTTGTAAGAATCCAAGTATTATTTTTATCCAATGCATCAATTTCTTCTTGTGCAGCTTTATGCCATTCAGCAGCTTCTTCTGCTGGCATTTTCTCAATCTCATCCCATGTTAAGGGCTCTTGAGCTTCTGCTGACTTTGTTAGGTAAGACAGTCTTGGGGGTGGAACACCTTTGTTTTCCCTGGATGAGCGTCTGACAACAGGTTGGTCTGACCTTTCCGCATCCTCTAAATCTGAGAGTCCTTCTCCAATTGATTCCCCTTCTCCAACTGTACTGTCTTCTTCAATGATTCTTTCTGTGTCTGCTTCCTCTGCCTGTTCCTCGTTAGATACAGGTGAGTTGCTTTCAGACATCTGCCTTGGTATGGCATTTATATACACTGGCATGTCTATTATGGTTCTAGTTTCATATTCTGGATGATAAGGCTCATCTGGGATAATCCAGCCTTTATCAACCCTTTTGTTTTCATCAAAATATGTAACATGTCTTATGCCAACAATGCCAGTTTTCAGATTCAAAATTCTATATCCTTTGTGTCCTGGAGTATAGCCAACTAAAATGCCCCTTTCTGTTGTGGAATCCAGCTTATGCCTTCTTTGCTTTGGTATATGAGCATATGCTGTACTTCCAAATGTTCTTATGTGTGACAGGTTTGGCTTCCTACCATGCCATGTCTCATGTGGTGTGCGCTCAGCGCCTTTAGTTGGCATTCTGTTTTGTAGGTACACTGCTGTGAGAATGGCTTCCCCCCATAGTCTTTTAGGGAGATTGCTATCTGACAGCATACATCTGGTCATTTCCACAAGTGACCTAAATTTTCTCTCTGCAACAGAATTTTGCTCTGGTGTATAAGCTACTGTTGTGATATGCTGAATGCCTTCTTGTTCTAGAAATGTGCGCATGCTTTGTGAAGTGAACTCACCACCATTGTCGGTCTGAAGAACCTTTGGTTTTCTTTCAAATTTATTGCTCACCATGGCTACGTATTTCTTCAGCATGTCTGTGACTTGACTTTTCTCTTTCAGCAAATAGGCCACACAATATCTAGAGAAATCATCCAAGAATATTAGCACAAATCTGTTATTTCCCAATGATGGGATATTAAACGGTCCACATAAGTCACTGTGTATTAAGTCCAGCACTTTATTACTCCTATTTCCTGTGTATGCAGGAAATGAGGGTCTTACACCTTTTTGAGTAACACAGTCTATGAATTTCTCCATTTTACCTGCATCTGCACTTATCTGAATGCCGGTGGCCAGTTGCTTACTGTAAAGATCCTGGATCACCTTAGAATCACGATGTCCCAGGCGGCGGTGCCAGATTTCCAGACTACATTTACCATCATTCTTCCTTACTTGCACCATATGTGAGGCTTCACCTGAAATGTTCAGCTTATAAACATCATTATGCATAAAAGCTTCAGCATACACTTCATCATTTTTAGAGATTGTGCACTTACTGTTTTCAAAATGAATCGCAAATCCCTTCTTATCTAATGTAGATACACTAAGCATATTGCAAACTGCTTGGGGAATATACAAGACATCACTTACAGGAATTTCTTTAACTTCATTAGACACTTTGCATTTTAAGAATCCAATACCTTTTGCTTGGATCTTAGCAGTCCCTGCGTTTGCAGTTTTAAGAATACCTTCTTCTGGACACATTTCCTGAAAGAAATCTTTACAATTGGTTAAATGGCATGTGCTCCCCGAATCCAAAATCCAAGTACTTTCATTTGAATTATTATTTACCATAGTCAAAGATTTTTCTGCCATTAGAAAGCCCTTGTGTTTATCTTTGTCCTTCATACATTTCCTGGTTTGAAAATTCTTTAGTTCCATTGGCTTAGGTGAGCTAGAGGGAGTGTTTTGTGTTTCCTTACACCATTTAGATACATGTCCCTCCTTTCCACATGAGTAGCAAATCAGCTTGCCCTTGGGTGGAGTTTTCCCATAGCTCCGCCTTCCTCTGTTCTTTGCCAAGAAATTTGTTTCATTTCTCTCTGACTGACTTTGAGAACACATCTCCTCAGAATCATTTATTATGCATTCCTGCCTTAGTTTTGATGTTGTCTGTTCAAAAGATTGCCCTTCAATGGCCTCATTTACAGACCTAAAAACATCAAACTTCTTTGATAGTGAGGTAAAAAGAAATGCTCTTTTCAATGCATCACACATGGGAATTCCAGAAAGTTCTAACTTTTGAAATGAAGACATAAGATGCATAATGTGATCATTACATTTACTTTTATCCCTTAATTTGGTTTCATTCAACTCTGCCAGCCAAATTGGTTGCTGTTTTGCATATGTAGTTGCATACATAGTTCTCAGTTTATATAAAATGTCCTTTGGTGTATCTTTTCCCTCCACTAATATGGCTTGTTTCTCTGAGAGAGCTTCCAAAAGCATGCACTTCACATAATAGTTTGCATTGTCCCATTCAGCCATATTTTCAGCTGTTCTGTCTTGGTCTAAGCATATATTTAATCTTTTTGCTCGAAGGAGACATATGAATCTTAGTTCCCACTGCCGATAATTAAACTCAGTTAATCTAGGCACCTTGAGAGAATAGAACAATGGTGAATTTCTTCCCTCAGCCATTTTCTTAGCCTTCTGTCTGCTGTGTGGGGGGGAGAGAGAGACAGACTGAATCTTTCCTTTAAAACTTAAGAGAAAAATGTGGCTTTTTTTTCTGCCTGGTAATATTTCTCTTCTTTTTCAATTCCTGGCCCCTGGGCCCATAACCCTTTTGTTGGATTATTTGTAGTAAATAATTAGCAGATTTTAGTACACACAGCTTCAGCTTTAGAAATGTTAATTTCTTTCTTCATCTCTCTCTCATTCACCCCTGAATAATTCACTGCTGAGTCACTTTAAAGTTGAAGTAACAAAACATCTGTTTACTCACAGTTTGTAGTTAGATTATAATCAGACAGGCTTATATATACATATTACTATACATTTGTATTATCAGCTCCTTCCATGTGCTTAGATGGTAATGGATGCTCACACCACCATAGATCCTCTCAGGTTAGGAGAGATCATGAGCTCCATGTGCTCCATGTGCTGCATCTGCTGCATCTAACCCCCACAGGAAGTTGCATAGCTGTGTGACCTCTCTAAGTAATTCACATCAGAGGTCACAGAGTAATCACAGAGAAATAATAGGTGACAGGCAATGCATGTAAAAATACAATTACATTCCAACAATGACTACCCTTAGCTTATTTTCTATTTTAATCCCTTCTCCTTCCTCAAGGGTTATCCCCTCTCATACCTCAAGTCACAGCCAGTGAAATGGGGTGAACCACTGGAATCTTGTTCAGACCAATATTTTGCCCAAAACAGAATCATCAATGAGCTAAGATGGGTTTCCTTGGCTCTCCCAACCAAAAGGTTGTTCCTTTGCCCCTGTCTCAAGCTGATCGCTTCTCACCTCTCTCTAGTCAATCATCCTCTCACTGTCCCTACAAACCCTGCTCCTCTCACACCTTCTCTCACCAGTTGCTGATGAAGATCAAAATGAGGAAGAGCTGCCTGTAGGAGAGCTGCGGTGCTCTAGCGAATGGCCTCCTCCTGTTCTGCTGCTGGGAGCTGTAGGTACACTTTTAACTGAAGAGGAGGATGTGGCTTAAGGAATCATAATCCTTTCCTTCTCTCCTAGGATCTGATTGGTGGTGAGTGAAAGAGGGGATCAGAGATCCAAAGAGACAAATTGAGGATGAGGAAAAGAGAGAGGGTGGCCTGTCTCAAGCAACCATAGCATCTACCAAGCTATCACCTCTTTTGTATAAAACAGATGTCAAAAGAAAGCAAACAAAACAAATTACACTGCATGAGCCAGACAAGATACAAAAGTTTAATCTGTTACTGAAGTGGGATGTTGAGGGAAACAAGCTGATTATGTCAGTCATTTCAACTTGATTCAGTAAATGGTGCCCAAATTTGCTCCCCCCCCCCCCCCCCCAAATGAGTGTTGAGCGTTGTTCTATAAACGGTGCTCCGAGTTGGGTACCATTTATAGAATAGCTCGTAACACTGGGATCTGTGCCGAGGATTTACACTAACTGCAACCTAGTGTAAATCAGGTGCAGATCCCCTGAATTCTGTAATATTGTGTGCATCTTTCCCGAATGCCCCTGGCTCATCCATGCTCCTCCCATGGCCACACCCCTTTTCAGTTGCATGCTAGAAGATTTACACATTCCACTTTATAGAATAGCACTTAGCAAAATGCACTTGTAAATCCAAATTGTTGTCAATTAACACCCAATTATTGGAGATAATTGGTTCATTACTCAAATTACACATAAATTGGGCACATGCCCAAATTTGTGTGAACAATTTTAAGCACTATATATAGAATCCGGAGATTCATGGTGGACTCTAGGCATCATCCTGGTCCATAAGTTGAAATCTTCTGCTCAGTGAGCAGTGATAGCCAAAACAAAAAGACAACAAAACAGAATGTTAGTTTAGTGGCGGAGCGCAGCTCTAGCGTACACTCACTTTTGAGGTTTAGCCTCTTCACACCACCTCTGCGATGGGTGAAGGCTTACCCAGTGATTCTCACACAACCGGTTGAAAATTCAGCAAACTTCTCTTTATTTTTCTTACTTCAAGCAGCAGTCAATAATCATAAGCAAAAGCAGAGCACAAACAGCTACGAAAACAAAAGAAAAGATTAGAGTGGTGCCTAGCAGACACTTGACTCCTCAAGTATCCATCAGACGCTCCCCCTGAGCCTAAGGTGTTCCCTTATTTTATAGGTCTTTTATCTTCTCTCTCTATCCCTTCCCTCTTATCTGCCTATCTATCCTTTTCACCTATCAGCTCTCACCTAGTCATCAATTCTTCCATGTTCCAGAACAATCTTTCCCACCCTCTATTTTGCTCCTGTCAAATACAGCTACAGTTTATTATTTTTTCTACATTCCTAACATTCTGTAGTTAGTTAGCTACATCCCATGTTTTTTTCCCCCCTGTAGCTAGCCCCTTCTGGTCCCTTCCATACCTACTTAAAATCTGGTTCCTTCCTTACCTACTTAAAATACAAACTTAAATATGAACAGAACAAGGGTGAAAGTACATATTTTCCATGCAAGCTTTCCCAATCATATACATATATGAACAGATCCCTATCCAGAAGAGCTTACTGTTATATGTAGAAGAAAACAGTTGATTGAACCTGTTTTCAGGTGCTCTAACTGTTGCTTTAAGGTGCGAGCTTGCACCTTTCTATGCAAGCAAACTATGGGGCTATGGGAAATGAATGCACTTGTGCCTGATTTATGGAGAATCTGTGCAAAGCTCTTCTTTCCTGCCCTTTATTGTCTATCCTGAACATAACAATATCTGTTTCATATTTATAGCATCTTGGGAATAGTAATTTTCTGTCCACTTCTCAAATTACTATGCATTCATTATTTCTACTACACCAGGGATAAGATAATTCATTATGAGTTTCTTGTCTGACACAGAACATTTCATTTTAACAGAAACCACTGAGAAAAAAAAATTAATTTCTCCTTTAATATTCAAGCATCAACATCTTGCAGCTGAAATAAGAGCTTTAGCTTTCTCCTGTATGGCATGTGTATGTTGTTTCATTTGGCCTTCTTATTCTACAGCACATCCCGCTGTTCTACTTTTCAGTCATCATGCAGCTGATATCAGATGCTATGTGTAAAGCAAAGCCCTGCACATGGCACTCTGCACCAATATCCAAAGAAAAGCCTTGGCACAGGTAAAGCAAATGCCCTATTGTTAGTATGGTGGTGGCAGCCCACCGGATTTCCATGCCAATGCCTTTTTTTTTTAGAAACAGAGAAAAATGTAGGCCGATAAAGATCATATGGCCTATCCAGTCTGCCCATCCATGCCATCTTCTCTTCCTATCACTCCCTTAGAGATCCTATGTACTTGTCCCAAGCTCTATTGAATTCAGATACTATTTTCATCTCCTCCACTAATATCAAGAGGTCATTCCATGAATTCACCATCTTTTTTGTGAAGACATTTTTCCTCAGGTTACTTTTGAGTCTATCCCCTTTCACCTTCATCCTATGCCCCTACATTCCAGAGCTTCCTTTCAAGTGAAAGAAACTTGCCTCCTCTGCATTTATTTATTTATTTTATTTGTAGCATTTGTATCCCACATTTTCCCACCAATTTGCAGGCTCAATGTGGCTTACATTTGCAAGAATGGCAGTTGCCATTTCCGTGTAACAGGATTACAAATGGTATTGCGTTAGGGTGCATATATACGTGGAGACATACATGGAACATGATTTAAATGGGATAGCTCATGGTGTAAGTAAATACTATTTGCAGACATACATGATAAGGAAAAATACATTAAAGTGATGTAATAATATCTCTAAGTAGTAGATTAAATTGTACCATACATTAGATCGTCAACTATAGGGAGACCCTATTCGACATACAGTTTAGAGTGGTAATGCTTGATCGTTAGTATCATAGAGATTAGGCAGTCGAGCGATAAAAGTTAATCTTGTATAGATCAAGTATAATATTTAGTATTTAAGATGGATGTTTATGGTATGCCTTCTTGAAAAGGTCCGTTTTCAGTAGCCTTCGGAAGATGGTTAGGTCTTGTGTTGTTTTTATGGCCTTCGGTAGTGCATTCCATATCTGTGTGCATATGTATGAGAAACTGGTCACGTATATGGATTTATATTTCAGTCCTTTACAGTTAGGATAGTGGAGATTGAGGAACGTGCGTGGTGATCTTTTTGCATTTCTAGTAGGCAAGTCTATTAGGTCTGACATGTAGGCTGGGGCTTCCCCGTAGATGATTTTATGGACCAGGGTGCAAACTTTGAACGTAATTCTTTCTTTTAGTGGAAGCCAGTGTAGTTTTTCTCTTAGGGGTTTTGCGCTTTCGTATTTCATTTTCCCAAATATGAGTGTGGCTGCTGTGTTTTGAGCGGTTTGTAGCTTCTTGATGATTTGCTCTTTGCATCCGGCATAAATGGCATTGCAGTAATCTAGATGGCTTAGCACCATCGATTGAACTAGGCTGCGGAATACTTCCCTTGGGAAGAAAGGTTTGATTCTTTTAAGTTTCCACATTGAGTAGAACATTTTCTTTGCTGTATTTTTCGCATGGTCTTCCAATGTGAGATTTCGGTCAATTGTGACTCACAGGAGTTCACACGCTGAGTGCTGGAACAGTGATTGGTGCTGTATCATTCACTTTCCTCTCTCCACCACCCACCCGCTCGCTCGCTGCAGGCTGCCGGCACTGATTTAAGAGCTGCCTTTGGCTTGCCCCTGAAGCCTTCTTTGTACAGCATTCCGCCTATGTGGGAACAGGAAGTGGCTGTACAAAGAAGGTTTTCGGGGCTGGCTGAAGGCAGCGCTTACACATTGCAGCCGATGCTGGCAGCCTGGAAGTTTGGAGGCCTGCTCCAGGACCCTGGCTGCTCACTACTCAGCTGTCAGAGAGGGAGGATGGGGCTGCAGGACATTTGTTGTCTCCCTCTTGTGCTCAGATCCGGGCAATTTTTCATCCTCCTCTACCCAGGAACAAGGTAAAAAATCGATTATAATGGATTACCAGGAGGCATGGGTTGGGGGGGGGGGAGATGGTACATGGAGGAGAGAGGGAGAAATATTGGACATGATGTAGGGCGAGGGGGTGGAGACCTGTCTGGCGGGGTGGGGGGGGGGATGTTGAGCCCTGTGTGGCCGGGTGGGGGGGGGGGTGCCACGAAAAATTGCTCAGACACTAAGGGTGGTGCGAGACGAAAAGGTTTGGGAACCACTGAACTAACACAACATGCAGCTCATGCCACTGCAGTAACAGGAGTAGCTTAATGGTTAGTGCAGTGGGCTTTGAGTCTCGTGACCTGGCTTCATTTCCCACTGTAGCGCCTTGTGACCTTGGGCAAGTCACTTAACCCTCCATTGCCCCATGTACACAAACACAGATTGTGAGCCCTCTAGGGACAGAGAAAAGTACTTGCATATTCCCCTGGATTCTAGATAGCATGACTTAAGTTGCGCACAGAAATCTAGTCATATTCCAAATTTGTGTGTGCAACTTAAATTAGTTAAGCCAATCACTACAGATAATTGCCACATAACAAGCAAATACTGACACTAATTGTCATTGATTAGAATTTCCACACACAACTATCTAAGTATATTCTGGAATATGATGCACATAAATTCTAAGTTGTATAGTTGAAAAGGGGGTGGGTCATGGGCCTTTCTCAAACCTATGTGCATTGTGGTAGAATATACACGGTCCGCACCTAATTTGGGTGTCGGGATCTATACCAAGTTTTACTTGGAATAACTGCTCACAACTAAATTTAGTCATGCGGATGGGCACTCACCATATTCTATAATCCATGCTGAAATTTAGGCTTATTCTATAAAGTACGCCTAAAGTTAGGTGTACTTGATAGAACATGCCTAGACATATTTTTTCAGGTGCCTTATGTAGAATCTAGCCCATAACGTGTAAATTTACAACATAAGACAAGTGAAACACAAGGTTTTTTTTTTGGGGGGGGGGGGGGGGATGATAACAGTTCCACATATTTGCAATATGTTTCAGTGCCATACCACAAAATGGGAGAGTACATAGCTGGGACCATTACATGTCATTATAGTTAATAATCATTTTTACAGTAAATACTAAATCATAAAAGAATCTAAAATTGAATAAGTAATAAAGGTTTTCAAATAAAATTGCCACTTCCTCACTACTGTTATTTCCATGTAGCAGATTGTTCACATCACAATTCAGCATCAAACATCCATATTATTTTCAGGATCCTTGTCTTCATCATGTTAAGGAGACTATTCCCCTTTGATCTTGATAATCAGATGTTTCATATTGCCTTTACTTTCAGCCAGTAATGTGGTATCATCAGCATAGTGTAGGTTGTTGAGTCTTCTACCAATTTTCACATCTCAGTTCACTTCACATAGTCTTGCTTTTCTGAAGATTTGCTCTGCATATCAGTGGCGTAGCCATCGGTGGGATTGGGTGGGCATAGACTCACCCACTTTGTACTCAAACCCACCCAACAACAGCACAGCAGCGATGGCTGTATATAGATTGAACAGATATGGGGAAAGTATGCAGCCTTGTCATGCACCTTTGACAGTTTTAAACCATTCTGTTTCTCCTTGTTCCATTTGAACTATTCAAATTCTTGATCAATATAAAGATTGCACATGAGAATTATCAGGTGTTCCAGCATGTCCATGTTCTTAATGTGATCCAGAGATTTTCATGATTTATGCAGTCAAAGGCCTTGTTGTAGTCAATGAAATGCATGTAGATAGCTTTTAGGTATTCTAATGTCTTTTCAAGGATCCATCTCACTGTGATGATGTTTCTTGTTCTTTGCCATTTCCTGAACCCTTCTTGAATTTTCTTCTTCCAGGTTTGTTTGTAGTCTCAACTGAATGATCTTAAGAAAGAATTTTGCTGGCTTATGGGATCAAGCAGTTAAGCGATAATTTTCACAGTCAGTCAGATCACCTTTTTTCAGTATTGGAATGAACACAGATCTTTTCCAGTCACCCGACAATAATTTGTATTTCAAATGTTCTGGCTGAGCCGTGTAAGTATTTTAACAGCTGCATTTGATTGCTGTAATACTTCAATGGGAATGGCATCAATGCCCAGTGCTTTGTTCCTTGATAAAGGTTTCAGTGATGATTCAACTTCTTTCAGCACCAATGGTTTCTACTCATAAGGTACTGTTTGAACCAACTGCTGATCTAATTGATCTTTATGGTGTAACGACGGTGTATTCTTTTCAACTTTTCTTGATTTGCACAGCATTATTCAATATAGATCCTCGAGTGTCTTTTAACATTCTAATTCAAGGCTGGATTTATTTTTTTAAATCTCATAGGCTTTAGGAAAGCCATCTTGTTCTTCCTCTTATATTTTCTGATTCTATTTCCTCGTATGCACTGTTGTAGTACTTCTGTATTCTCTGTCTTCTCTTGTGGCACCTTGGAAATGTTTCCTAAGTTGCGACTGTCCTTTCTTCTCTCGCTTTAGTGTCTCTATGTTTCTGAGCAATTTCAAGAGTTTCTTCAGTCATTCATTTTGGCCAGTTCTTACTTTTTCATCTTTTGCAGGAACCTTTCATTTTTTTCTAGTACAACTTTCTTGATGCTTTCTCATAATTTTTCTGGTACTCTGTGAAACTCATCTATAAATGGGGTTTTGTGTATTAATAAGACTGGTATTTTGTTCTGTGACTTTTTCCTGTCAGCTTTTTGATGATGACATTTATGTGTGACTAGAGAAGGCTGGCAGACGATGCATCAAATTTCCCACTCCATCACAACCAAAACCGGGACTAAGGAGAAGGGGGAGGAGCTTTCTAAGGAATGGAGGAGTGGCTTAATGGTTAGTGCTTTGGGCTAAGAACCTAAGGAATTGGGTTTAATTTCCACCGCAGCTCCTTGTGACCCCGGGCAAGTCACCTAACCCTCCATTGCCCTAGGTACAAAGCTAAGATTGTGAGCACGTGTCCAATAAACGTGCCTACACTACCCCAGGCCCCTGGTGCTAGAAAATGTAAAAATATTTTCTAGCACCAGAATTGACACATAGCAGCAGTCAGAACTACCAATTGCCGCATACCAAGCTGGCATTAACCCTACCGCCCTTTTGCAAAAGGGGCCCTTTATGCGCTAATCCATGGCCGGTTAAAACTGAATATTAACTGGTCATTCACTAGCCAGCTTTAAAAAAAAATGGAAATTGAGTGCTGAGGCCCTCACAGGGTTCGGCCTTGAATTTCTGGTTTTAGCGCCGGTGATGGACAAAAGAACGCTATCCGCCGCCGGCTGGAGTATTTTCAGAGATTAGCAGAGCATAGGACAGTGTTTATTGCTGCCCAAAAGGCTTTTATTTCTAAAAAGTTATACTTAGCCTTACAAAAATAAAAATAAAAACAGTCAAAGATTAAGAACTTTACTATAGTGTGATCACATAAAACTCAACATTCCCATATTTTGATTTATGCCTACATCAGGGGTAAAAAAGTTTAAAATACAATTTAAAAACTCTCTTCTCAAAAAAACAAGGCAATGTTAACAAAACATAGATATACATAATTCATTTTCTTTAAACATAAAAGCCAATTTATATAAAGGCACCTTCCAGGGGCAGCCCAAGACAATCTGCCACTTGAGGAGAGGAATGAGCTACTGCCCTGGCTACTTTGCCACCACTGCCGCTGTCCCCTCCCCAGCCACAGTCTGACATCTCCCCCCTTCCTTCCCCAAATTTACCTTTTCTATTCTTGTTTTTCAAAGGGTGGCAGTGGCAGTGATTCCCACGGGCTTCCCTGCCGTCAGTCCCGGCCCCTTCTCTCTACTGCTGCCCACCTCTGAGGAAACAGGAAGTTACATTAGAGAGATGGGCCGGGATCAGCGGCAGGGCAGCCTATGGGAATTGCTGCTGCTGCCACCACCAGAGCATTTTGAAAAACAAGAAAAGAAAAGGTAAATATGGGGAAGGAGGTTGATGAAGGAAGGGCAGGGGAATGCCCCCTCCTCAGTTGGCCTAATGGTATGGCCGCCACTGGCGTCTTCTATGTATGTCAACAGACCGTGTATCAGCAGATATTTGTGTATCATAAACAATTTTTTTAAGATAGTTCCACAGTTCACTAAAATTCAAAAGACACATATGAGTACTACCAACTTATTCAGCATTCACATCATTCTACAAAAACCTCTAAAAGCCAAGTAAAAAACTTTTTTCTTAAATATCCATCAAGTAGGCCAGTAAACAACTTATAGCCATATGTCCATTAATATAACCACCTGAGTAACACTGTAGTTTTCCTCACATACACATATTTATGGTGTGTCTAAAGAGAAAATACAACATATTATTCAACAAATTTATATTTTCCTAACACAGAGAACACATACCCTCTAGATAAGAGAATAAGAAGACCATAGGACAGTGGTTCCCAAACCTGGCCCTTGAGGCACCCCAGCCAGTCAAGTTTTTTGGATATCCACAATGAATATTAATAAGAGAGATTTACTTGCACTGCCTCCGCTCTATGTAAATCTCTCTCATGAATATTCATTGTGGATATCTTGAAAACCTGACTGGTTGGGGTGCCTCCAGGACCAGGTTTGGGATCCACTGCCCTAGGAGGTCACTATCCTGCTTATTTTCGAAAGAGATCGCCGGCAATCTTCTGACACAAATCGGGAGATAGCCAAATCAGTATAATGGAAAGCCGATTTTGGCCGGCTCCAACTGCTTTCCGTCGCAGAGCCGGCCAAAGTTAAAGGGGGCATTTCGGAAGGGTATGGGAGGCGGGATGGGGGCGTGGTTATGAGATGGCCGGCTTCGGCCGATAATGGAAAAAAGATGGTCGGCACAGACGAACATTTGGCCGGCTTGACTTGGTCCATTTATTTTTAGAACCAAGCCTCAAAAAAGTGCCCCAATTGACCAGATGACCACCGGAGGGAATTGGGGATCACCTCCCCTTACTCCCCCAGTGGTCATCAACCCCCTTCCACCCAAAAAAAAAATTAAAAAACATTTTTTTGCTAGCCTCTTTGCCAGCCTCAAATGTCATACCCAGCTCCATGACAGCAATATGCAGGTCCCTGGAGCAGTTTTTAGTGGGTGCAGTGCACTTCAGGCAGGTGGACCCAGGCCCACCCCCCCCCTACTTGTTACACTTGTGGTGGTAAATGTTGAGCCCTACAACCCCCCCCCCCCAAAAAAAAACCCATTGTATCGACATGTAGGTGCCCCCCTTCACCCATAAAGGCTATGGTAGTGGTGTAGAGTTGTGGGGAGTGGGTTTTTTTTTTTGGGGGGGGGGGGCTCAGCACCCAAGATAAGGGAGCTATGCACCTGGGAGCAATTTTTTTAAGTCCATTGCAGTGCCTCCGAGGGTGCTCGGTTGGTGTCCTGGCATGTCAGGGGGACCAGTGCACTACAAATGCTGGCTCCTCCCATGACCAAATACCTTGGATTTGGCCGGGTTTGAGATGGCCGGCATTAGTTTCCATTATCACCAGAAACCAATGCCGGCCATCTCTAAAGCCAGCCCAAATGCTGAGATTTGGCCGGCTCCAACCGTATTATCGAAACGAAAGATAGCTGGCTATCTTTTTTTGATAATACGGTCGGGGGGCCGCTTTACGGCGCCGGCCAAATAGATGGCTGGCCATCTATTTCACCGGCGCCGTTCGATTATGCCCCTCTATGTTTCATTTATTTATATTGTGTTGTATTTTATTTTTGATGGTATTATGTTTATTTTACTATTTGATGGTATTTTATTTTATTTTTGATGGTATTATTTTATTTTTGATGTATTATGTTTATTGTAACTCACTAATGGACCCTTTTTCTAAAGCTTAGAGCTGTGTGGCAATGCCGACATAGCCCATTCAAAGTGAATTGGCTGTGTCAGCATTACGAACTACCAGCCACTAACGTGGCTTAGTAAAGAGGCGGTAAATAGTAACATAGTAGATGACGGCAAAAAAAGACCTGCACGGTCCATCCAGTCTGCCCAACAAGATAAATTCATATGTGCTACTTTTTATTTGTACCTGTCCTCTTCAGGGCACAGGCCGTATAAGTCTGGTCAGCACTATCCCCACCTCCCAACCACCAGCCCCGCCTCCCACTACCAGCTCTACATGTTCAGGTCAGCAAGATATGGCCTCCAAAACTGAAAACAATACTCCAGAGGTGGGGCTTCACCAAAAACTTAGACAAGGGCATCAACACCTCCTTTCTTCTGTTGGTCACACCTCTCTCTATTCAACCTAGCAACCTTCTAGCTACAGCCACCGCCTTGTCACACTGTTTCGTCGCCTTCAGGTCCTCAGATACTATCACAGTATATTTCCATTTTCCATAGGGAAGAGACCTTGCTGAAGCATGTAATTTAGGTGGGATGTGAGGTCTGCTATGAAGCAGTATGGGGCGGATTTCATTAGGTAGTTGGGGCAGGTATCCAGTTTACAGTGGGTGTTGGAGAACCTATTGATCGCCTGTGCAACTGTATCGACGGAGAGGAGGGCAAGGTTTAACCAGGTTCTGTCAGCCGGGTATTCTCCAGTGGTTGAGTTCAACTCATTAAGGAAGTTTTCAATGTCAGTGTTGTCCTGAGGTAGCATATTGCATAGGTTTACAATTTTTTTCTTGAAATACCTAGCAAGTTTATCTGCAGATGGGATGTCTGTATTCGATGTAGTGACCAAGTTGGTGTCTAGGAGTTTGTTCACGAGTTAGTATAATTTCTTCGTGTCTTTGTAATCTGTTCCTATTTTAGTTTTATAGTATTTGTACTTTCTTTGTGATTGTTTCCATGTGTTGAGTGTGTGTTCATCTTTTGTTTTTCTCCATGCTCATTCGAGTTTTCTGGATTGTGTTTTTAGCTTTTTCAGTTCATCGTTGAACCAAGGTATTGAGTTATGCTTACGTGAAGTTCTTGTTCTTGTTTTATCCCATTCCATGAGGTAGTATATGGAGTTTGTTTGTGCTGTCCATTCCTTGTTGTATATCTGTTGCCAGAATGTTTTTGTGTCTACTTGACCTCTTGTTCTGTAGGATGTGTGTTCTTGTATTTGGTGTAATCCCTTCTTCCGCCAGTGTAGGGGTAAGTTTAGTTTGTAGTGATCAGTCCAGGGTGTTTCTGTCCCTTTAATATCTGTTATTATTAAGTTCTGGTCTGTTGAAAGTTTGTGTGAGATGAGATCAAGTGTGTGCCCTTTGACGTGGGTTCTTGCATTTGTGGCCATTTGAGATCCCATAAGTGGAGGAATTCCTTACATTCTTGTGTGTTTATTGAGTTTGGGTCTTTTAAGTGAAGGTTGATGTCTCCTATTACTAGTACATTGGAGTTGGTTACACATGTGTTTGAAATGAAGTCCATGAAGTTAATATGGCCTTCGTTCCAATTACCTGGAGGTCTGTAAAACAGGACACAGTTCAAATGATCGCGAAGGGTCTTGTTGTGGATTCTGATTGAGGCAATTTCTAGTTGAGGTGTCATGGACTCAGCAGTGGTTTCGGTGGTAAATTGGGATTGATAGATTAGTGCTATGCCTCCGCCTCTCTTTTTCTTTCTGGTCCAGTGTGTGATTTTGTATCCTGGAGGGCACAGGTCTAGGATTATGGGGGTCCTTTTGGTCATAGATCCATGTTTCATTGATGAAGAGTAGGTCAAGGTCTTCTGCCAAGATCCAGTCTGTTAGTATTGCTGTTTTGTTTACTGCGGATCTGGTGTTGATGTAGCCCACTTGGATTGTTTGGAATGGGTCTTCTGTGTTTGGTGTTGTATGGACTTTTATTAGTTGCCGTTTCTTTGTTGAGGTGAGTTTGTTTGGGTCCTTCTTTGCATTCTGTGGTGGTTGTCCACATGTTGGTTGTCTTCCTTTGTTTAAGTTGTTGTCAGTTTGATGCAGTGTGGTGTATCTGATCTTTGATGATTGTATAGTATGGGTATAATGTTACTTTCTGCAAGGGGGGTGGTTAGTGTTAAGTGCATCTGTTGGACCACTAGATGACCGAGGAGTAAAAGGGGCAATCAGGGAAGACAAAGCCGTAGTGGAGAGATTAAATGAATTCTTTGCTTCGGTCCGGCACATCTTTTTTTTATACCTATGGGCCACATAGCACTTAGTACATGCTAAGCTTAAGTAAAAGGGTCCATTAGTTTGTTCAAGATAGGTAAGCTGTACATGCATAAATGAAATGAAATAAAACAGTACATTATTGCAAAGCGAAAGCCTGGTAGAGAGAATAACCCCTCACTCAGCTAGATTTACTGCCCCTTCCTGGTAGCCACAGTAATTATATACAATAAATAAATTAAAATCTGTTTCTTGCATGTTATTCTGTGGTTATCCTGAAAACCAAGCTGATTAGGAGGTACTCCAGGACTGACCTAAGAAACAGTGGTGTAGTCCATAGTTTTATGATAATAAAATAGAATTGATAAGAATGCATCTTGTATGTATTCTTTTAGGGCCCCTTTTACTAAGCCGTGTAGATGCCTATGCGCCCAATGTGTGCCAAAATGGACTTACCACCCAACTACCGCATAGCTCTTGCAGTAATTTAATTTTTGGCATGCAACAGATACACAGTCTGAAAAATGTTTTTTATTTTCTGGTGCGCGTAGCTGATGTGCGCAAGTGGCATCTGATGCGCATAGGTCATTACCATCCAAATTCTTTACCACTAGGTCTCTGGCTGGCAGTAAGGTCTGAGACCCAAAATGGACGTGCAGCGATTTTGATTTTGCCACACGTCCATTTTTGGGGAAAAAAGGGCTTTTTTACAGGTGCGCTGAAAAATGATTCTGCATGTGCTGTAAACGGGCCCGGTGCTCCGGTATGGGGGGAGGAAGCTGCCTCCCGTGAATAGCAAGATCTTCACAAACTGCCACCAGTGGATACTTCAAAACATTCCTTTATTTTCCACGTTAATGAGGGCTTCTTAGGCAGGGCTGTACTGCCTTGCTTAGTACACCAGCCCACTAAACACAAAGTCTCTGCCCCCTTCCCTGAGGGGGATGCAATAGTCCTTTTGAAATCCTTCCTTTTTGGCAAAGTCAGTAGCAAACAAACAGTACTTGCCCCCAAGCAGGATTTTCCCCCTTCCCACCAGGCAGTCCACTTTCATAAACAAGCCGTTGCAATTCAACAGAGTTTCTCAAAATAATCAGGCTTCAGTTTGGGAAACAGGTTTGTAATTCTCCCAGCAAACTTTCCAACCTTCAAGTTTTCCCCAAAGCAAACAGGTCCCTCAAAAGAAAACAAGCTTCTCTATTTAAGCAGGGTTTAAATCAAAATAAATTCCAAAACAATGTAGATTTGCAAACCTTCAGGTGCTGCGCTCCTCAGTGCTCTCAAGCTCCCATTCCATTGAGGCTTCTTCCTCCTACCCAGCCTGCTTAACCCCCTCTTCCATACAATCCATCCAATCCTCCTCCTGCTTCTCACCCCACCCCTCTCTGTTACAGGTGGGCTGCATGATATACTGATTGCGGGTCCAGGGGAACTGGGCTCCTTCATTTCCCCTCCCTCTTGTGGTCAGAGACGGTATATGGCAAGCTTGCCTATTCCCAGGGCTCCCCCTGCTGGGACTGGAAATGCATTCCCTTCTTTCATGATCACCCTCTAACTTCCCTCCTGCAATGACTTCTGGTAGCTGTAGTTTAGGATTTTGCTGCTTCATTCTATCCATCTGGGTTGTAGCCTTGTCACAGTGCCAAAACCCCATGCCTACACTACCACAAGCCATTTTTCAGCGCGCCTTTGTAAAAGGACCCCTTAATTAGGCATGTATTTGGCATGTTTTCCTTACCTATGGTATCTATTTCTACACAAGCATGACAGAGCATGCTAATTCACAAGTTAACTGTATGCCCTGTTTTGGGAGGTATTAATTGCACCCACGCTACTGGCAGGCAGTTACTGCAGCCCCAGTCCCCCATCCACAAATCAGTATCCTGACCCCCTTTCCAATGATCATCTTGATTTCCCCTTTGATTAGCATAACTTCCTCAACCCCATCCCCCTTTGAAGAGGCACTCGACCCTCCAGCACTTCCCTGATTTCTCCTCCAGCACTTCCCATGTGATTCCTTGTTGGGTTAGTGATGGGCACTGGTCTCAGTCTTTTGAGATCATCACTAGGGGTCAGAGCCACCATTTTGAATCCAGATTAGCAATAATGCAGTACCATCAGAAGATTGCTCCTGCTGCACCCCTTTGAGTTCATCGTGGTACACCAGGGTGCCATGGCGCACAGTTTGAGAAATACTGGACTATTGATTTTGGATGTTTTCAGTGCAAAAATGACCATCTCACAGCCATAACTGAACAGGAAATCTAGAAGTTTTTCCTACTTGATTATGGCAGTGAGATGGCCATTTATTTTGGACGTTATGAGCAGGACTTTTTTTTTAAAATGCCCTTCTATATGTTTTTCATGGCAAGGAAAACTATTCTTTTGCAATGGTTGTGCGATGTTGCTCTAATGGGACCCGATGGTTGAATTTAGTGTATGCAGTTATGGTTGTGGGACAGTACAAGACTTTATGGAACCATTCTGCATTTTGGAAGATACTGTTGTGGAGTGCTATGCTGAACAAGTTTTTTTTTTTTTGCTGACCCTCTCATTGATTACTTTCAGACTTGAATAAGAGTCCACCAAGTCTAAAGGTTCTTGTTTCTTCCAGGGGAGGGGCAGGGGAGAGGGTTTGGAGAGTGATGAGGTTGGATATAGAATGTTGAATTTGTTAAAACTATTGTGTTGTAATTGTTTCTGTTTGATTATACAGCTGGGTTTCTAATAAAAATCACATTAAAATGTGATTTAAGTGTTTGTTTGGTAGAGATGTAAGATATATATATATATATGTGTGTGTGTGTGTGTGTGTGTGTGTGTGTGTGTGTGTGTGTGTGTGTGTGTGTGTATTTTGGGGTCAATATTCAGCTGTCAGCAGTGATTGTTTTGATCACCACTGATGGCATTATTCCTGGATATTCAAAGCTGGGACCTGTGCAGGCTTCGACTTTGAATATCCAGTTATTTTAAGCCAGCAAAGACATAGCCGCTTAAGTCAATATTCATCACTTAAGCAGCTATGGGTTACCGTGTAAAAATAAGATGAACATGAAGCGGTGCTATTTAGCAACCCTTAAGCAGCCAAGTGTTGACTCTACCCCCCAGAACACCCACAACATAGTCGGCTTTGTGTTTGATGCTAACCACGATATTCAGCGGCACATAGCTGGTTAAGTGCCACTGAATATTAGTGCCCAGCCCTGACCAAGTGATTTAACCAGTCAGCGGCTGGCTAAATCACTTTAAATATCAGGCACTTTGAGATCAAGCAGTGGCGTAGGAAGGGCGGGGCGGTGGTCCGCCCCGGGTGCACACTGCTGGAGGGTGTAGAGAGCAGCCGCGTGCCTGTCGGCTCTGCTGGTTCCCTGCTCCCTCTGCCCTGGAACAGGTTACTTCCTGTTCCGGGGCAGAGGGAGCAGGGAGCCAGTGGAGCCGACAGGTGTGCGGCTGCTCTCTGCACCCTCCAGCAGCCAAGAATGCACCCGGGGGGGGGGGGGGCTTGATGCGCCGGGGAGGGGGGTGTCATTGCGCTGGGGGAGGGTGTCATGCTGCACCCTGGGGTGACGGATGCCGCTGCACCCGGGGGGGGGGGGGAGGTGAGCAGTGGCGATCTGCCCTGGGTGGCAGCCAACCTAGGATCGCCACTGAGATCAAGTTGATTATATACTCTCATATGTATAAGGAACAAACACATATCACATGAACTGTTTCATATCTTTACTTGACTGATGTACATGTTATATTTTATTCTCAAAAGGGCCCTTTTACCAAATGGTGGTAAAAGGTGGCCCATGGTGGTGTCAATGCATGAGTTTGCCGCACATCGAGGCCACCTTTTATCGCCGTTAGTAAAAGGGCCTTTTTTTCAGGAGGACTGGTAAATGGCCATGGAGTAAGCAAAATATTGCCAGGCAGCCATTTACAGCTGGAGCCCTTATCACTTCCTATTTAGGAGGCGGTAAAGGCTCCGGCGCTAACCTGGTGGTAACTGGGCAGCAGTGGCGCTGCCCGATTGCCACCATGCACACCCCCCTGGGCTAGAAAATAAAAATGTATTTTCTAATGCTACAAGTGGCATGTGGCAAAGGTGGGACCATTGCCGGGCGCCTGGGTAAGCCCAGAGGTAGACCCGATTTGCCGCATGCCATGCTACCCCTTCCTCCCTTTAGTAAAAGGGCCCCAAACAGCTTTCAAAAAATAAATGTGATTGTGGTTTGATGCTGAAATATATAATTTTTTTTACAATAATTTCATATTTGTTTTTTTGTCAGCTATCTATTAATAAATCTCTTTTTACAATTCTTTTAATGTATTCCATCTTTCAATGAGATTCAAAAGGAAGCACTCCAAGGAAAGTGCTAACTTTTTGCATGCCACAGTCTCAACAATGGCCACGTACAAACATTTGTGTACAGAGAACTGACTAAAATATGTAGCAACCTTCACAATTCCAGCTGCGACACTTCACACACAAAAGGTTCATTATACACAACCAAGCCACATGCTATCAGCATAGTATATACACTGACACAAATGAAAGGGACAGATGTCTCAAAGTCCTAACTGAATCCTTCAAACAAAAAGACTACAACCCTAAACCCTTCTTCAGAAAGACTGCATCTTCACTTAAAACACTCAGGGCAAACTTATTGCAGAACAAAGAAAGAATAACCACAGAGAGGTATCCCTTGCAGTAGCATATAACTCAGCTAGATAAACTGGAAAAAAAATTATACGACCTGTGGCTTCTATTCCTGGAAGATGAATCACAGAAAGAAACACTGCCTGCTCCCCTATTACTAGCTTTCCAGCAAGCCACCTAACCTGGAGCAAAAATGAGTGAAAAGCAAGCTCCCAACAAAAGCTCAAAAAGGAGAGAATGGCACAGATCCCTGCAGTATACCATGCTGCAAACTGTGCCAGCATATATGACAGGACCCCACAGTTACCCACACAGGAAAGGTTTTCAGCATAAGGAGACCCAATTAATCCTCTTTCCCTATGCAGAAAATATGAAGAGAGATGCTAACAATGGCAAAGACAAGAATTAACCTACAGACACAGGAGAGAGCAAAGTAACAGCTCCATGGGGAAACATTTTTCAGGGCTAGGCCACTGCAGCGATGACCTTATGAAGAGGATATTGAAAGGGAAATTCAGAATTATTCAAGAATAAAGACATTCGAAATGAAAATGATCAGATTCTTCAATACATACATAAAAGGACTCAACACAGACAAGAGACTTCAATTTCTTTTCAAATGAAGTTTCAGAAATAATACAGTAAGGTGGCAATTCTATAAATTGGCACCAAGATTTAGGAACCCCAATTCCATGGGCTTAGCGCCAATTCTATTATGGTTTCTTGGTACCAAGATTCTGTTATAGAATACTAGCATAAGTTGACCTTGACGCACCTAAAGTTAGGGACCAACTGTTACACTAAGGCAATGGCAGTTGTAACTCTTGGCACATAATTGTGCCCTGAAGTGTGTGTAACTTATTGTATTCTATAAGTTATATGTGTGCTCCAGAGACACGCCCATGACCTGCACATACTCCATTTGTATGCCCTCCCTCACACTTATGCACCAATCAATGTTATAGAATAGCACCTAGCAGTTATGCAGTGGCGCCAATCATGTGTATAAGTGCTATTATTCTAGCACTTCCATGCATAATTGAGGCCAGATTCTATATAGTGCGTCTGATTCTATAACAATGCTCTTAACAAACTTTACAAGCTAATGAGCACTGTAAGCTCTTTGAGCAGGGACTGTCTTTCTTCTATGTTTGTGCAGCGCTGCGTACGCCTTGTAGCGCTATAGAAATGCTAAATAGTAGTAGTAGATTCAGTAAATGGTGCCCAAACTTGGGCACTGAAAAATCAGTGCCTGGTGCTATTCTATAAAGGGCTCTTCAGGATAAGAACTCTTTATAGAATAGCACTGGGCACCAAATTCCATGCCCAACTTTCGTGGCGAGGACTTACAGCAGCTGAAACCTGGTGTGAATCTTGGTGTGCAAGTTGGACATGCATATCTCTCATACTCCTTGGGCATCTCCTCATCACCTGACGGGGGCATATCTGGCCAAAACGTTTATCTCATAGATGCCCTACAGCCACAGCCAGCCAGTGTCCTTCTGGGGAGTTTGGGAAAGTTGGCCAGCTGAACTGAACAATATCATTCTCCCTGTAACCATTCTCTCCATATGTAGCTACAGTAACCTGGACATGAGAAGACAAAGCAAAGCAGAGAAACAGTATTGTGGGTCACAGGATAGAGCTGACTGCCCATCTACATCACCATTGCACTCTGTATCCATCTGTCCTCTGGGGGTTCACAATCCGTGCATAATCCTATAACAATGCTGTCTACAGAGATCTGGTCTGTAGGATAGTTGGGGTTAATGTAGCTGGATGTTATGTGACATAAGCATTTGTGGAAACCAGAATGCTAGGCCCCCAGTCCAGCTCCATGGGAGACTGAGCTGGGACCAGGTCCGGGCCTCTGCCCTTCCCATGATCGTTGCCGCTGCCACTGCCCCCCTATCATCGTTGCTGCTGCTGCCCCCCGGATTGCCGCAGCTACAATGCAAATACCTTGGCTGGCAGGGATCCCGAGGCCCAGGCAGAAGAAGAGGTCTTCCTCCAGCGCTACTCTTCACTCTGCTCATTGTCTGACCCTGCAGCTGCTTTTTCTCTCAGCGCATGCTCAGTTTCAAAACTGATCAAGCAATGGGCAGAGTGAAGAGCAGCGCTGGAGGAAGACCTGCAGTGTCTGCTCCTCCGGGTCCTTCCCAGCCTCCAAGGGGGGCCCGGTGCTGGAGTTTTCTCTCTCTCTTGCTCCTATCAGGATGCGATCACCCAGGTCCCATCAGGAGCAGGAGAGAGAGAGAGACCCCAGCGCCAGTTCCCCTTGGAGGCCCAAGCCCGGGGAGTTTTGCCCCCACCCCCACCCCCCTCTCGGTGGCCCTGGTGGCTTGCCTAAAATGTGAAGCTGGCTGATTACCAGTGCAAGAAGCTACAGCTTCTGTGTGATGGGGTTCAGGTTCAGCAGCAGCGGTTCCAAGTCCAGAATGACTGCCTGCAGGTGCTATGTACCATGCAGCAGGAGAGCAGGAATAGTAGGCACAATATGTGGCTTAAACTTTGGGGGATCCGGCGAGACTTGCATGATTATACAGAGGCCTTGTCCAGCACCAGGGGAACTGGTAAGGCCAGCATTCCAGTAGTACCACACTCCATACCAGCCACAAGTGGCACCAATGCATACACACCCCAGCCACCTTCACACTAACCTCCTCGGTTCTAGTCAAACAGCCAGCACCCAAGTGGGTGCGGATGGGACTTGCAGAACCCCAGGCTAATGGGTCTACCTTGCAGCCAGGTCCCTCTGGGGCAGCACACACTGCCTTGCTGAGTTCTGTGTGCTGGGAAGGGAGTGTGGGTATGTGCTGGGGGGGATGAGGAGGGGTTGGGGTGTGTGTGTGTGCTGGGGGAGGGGGTGGTGGTGGTGGTGATGGTGGGGGATAGAAGAAGATATGAGGAATACAGATAAATACTGCACTGACCTTTTCTGGAATTTGGTCTGTATGAGTCTTTCTTTGGCCTGGACCCCCAGCAGGTGTGTTCCCTGATCAGCTCTGTGGGCAGGAGTGGAAGGGGGTTATCATCTTCTTGGTTTGCCTGCTACTGCTGCTGCTGTATGTCCTCTGGCAGGGGCTGTCTTCATTGCGGTGCGAAGTTGTGCAGCATGCAGCAGGCTATGAATATCTTGGTGACCTTTTCTGGGCTGTATCATTTAATGGTTTTACTATACTGTTTCTTTTTGCTTAGCAAATCAGAATGGTTTACAAATAAGCCGCATTGAGCCTGCTATGAGTGGGAAAGTGCGGGGTACCAAAAAAAAATATATATATATATCAAAATATAATAACAGAACATAATGACCGGAAATTGAGGTACGCTCAATGATGGTGTGGGTGTTCTTGTAGCTCTTGTTATATTCCTCCTGTGCCTTATTTTGTGGTGAACAGTGGGAGTCATTAGCCAAGTTAACTGGGGGTAGCTTCTGTCACCTGTGAGGGGAGCAGGATTCATAGACATGGGTGTGTATTTGTATATGGACCTTGTGGAGTGCAGGTCATGGGTGTGAGTTTTAGGGGCATGTTGAGGGAGGTAGGGTGGTGATATAAGGGAGGTGGAGTGGGTATGGGGGTTAAGAATCCAAGTACTGCTTACCTGGGAGACAGTTTATTGACGTCTGTGGGAAAGTCCCATTATTGTTAAAAATCAGAATATCCAAAAAAGGGATTTTCTTAAATCTTAAATTGTATATTCATAATTTGATCATTGATCGACTTTAAAAAATCTTTTAATTCTTCCTCTGTTCCTTTCCAAATTAAAAACATATAATCGATGTACCTTTTCCAAACCAGTAGTTTACTGTAAGGGTGTGTGGTTAAAAATGTCTTTTCAAAATTGGCCATATACAAATGAAATCTTTACATGGTGCTTGCTAAAGAATTCAATTCTATCAACAAAAAAGCAAGCGATTTTCTCCCAAGTACAGAAATACTGCACTTCAGTTACAAAGTTACAGAGGAAAAGGCTTCAGATGCTTTGCATTCACTTTTGATTTTATCAGTGTGAAGGCTTGGCTGTCTAGAATCCACCATTAAATTCAATCACTGCAATGCGGTTTTCTGGCAAGCTTCTTCATAAGCCGAAAAAACCTCTGAGTTATTTATTAGTTTTATTTTTTCTTTTTCTATTATCTGTATTCTGTAATCTATAATATAGTCTTTTTTTTCATATACGTTAAATTCCTAACATAAGGTACTTATCTTATGCTGATGTGGGATATCGGGTTACACTCTGCAACGAGCCCCTGTTTCGCTTGAGCTTCTTTAGGAACATTACCCTTTAAGTCTTCAAGTACCCTATAGAGACATATAACAGAATACTTTTATCAACCGGAGAAATGTGAAAGTATATGGGACTTTGTAACTGAAGTGCAGTATTTCTGTACTTGGGAGAAAATTGCTTGCTTTTTGGTTGATAGAACCATATACAAATTAGCAATGGAGGGTGCCATAGTAAACCCCATGGCTGTCCCCCTAATTTGCTGATAAAATTTCCTATCAAAAGTAAAATAATTCATAGTTAAGGCAATTTCAACCAGGGACATTAAAAATTCAACTGGAATATGTCTCGGATGTCGATTGTTACACAAGGTCTCACGAATGATATTTAGAGCAGCAACCTGTGGAATGTTCACATAAAGTGATTCCATATCACTCGTAACCAAAAAGTATTCCTCTTCAATCTTGGTGCCGTTCAGAAAATTGATCATATATGTAGAATCCCTTATATATGAAGGGATTAATGGAACCAAAGGTCAGAGGAACTAATCTATAAAGATGGAGAGTGGTTCTAATACTGATTCATTATTAGACACTATAGGTCTTCAATGTGGATTCTCCAGAATTAGTGTATTTTAGGTAAAATATATAAACTAGAGATACGTGGATGTTGAATAGTCAGAAAATCAAATTCTTTCTTCATGATAAAAACTTCCTTCCAAAACAATCTTCAAAACTGAATCTATGGACTTCTTCTAGAAGTTTTCTATAGAATTTATGATCTTCCAACTGCCGATTGAGTTCCTTAAGATATTGTTCTGTGTCCATGACAAGAACCCAGGTAACTAACTAATGTTCTTGAAGTGTAGAAGAGAATCCCTTTCTCTTACCCTTAGCGATCCACAGTATCAGCTTCAGATGGTGTAATCAATTGGTTCCCCTTCAGGGCTCTAGCTGATCCCAGCAAGCTCCTATAGTCAGGTCTTAGCCTGATGTGACCTTGTCCAGCACAGGCAGTTAGATTCTCAGTCTGGCAGAAGCCACAAATCAGCTCCTGAATCCTTCCTTGTGCTAAACTTAGCACAGAAAAATACAGTTCATAGGCATTACTAACTATTCAGTCCCTCTCTTCAGAGAGGTGTGCATGCCATCAGATCTTCCACTCTTCTCCCCACTCTTCGCCCAACTTTCTCACAAGCTTAGGGTTGGCATTGCCCCCAGGATCCACAGGTGACAATCCAGTGCCAATCAGGAACTGTATACATCTGTCTAGTAGGTGTCATACAGTCACCACAATGAGGGGCCTTTGGGCTTCCAGAAGGACCACCTTATCAGGAGTACAGGATGTCTCACCAATGAGGTAAATAATAAGCATGACCCCGTCCTGTGAAATTCTATCCTCCACAGCTTCACACCAAATACTAGAAGGCTCTGTGTTCCTGTGAATCCCTCCACAGCTTCCCATGAGATAATCCGGAGGGTAAATGCAAGTAAATAGCATGGCCTTGGATGATGTCACTAGCACAGTGCTTCAGGAAGTCATGCAGAATCCATGTTGGCATTGCTCACAAAAGATGGTTCATGGCCTAACCAGGTCTCAAGACTACAAAAGGTGAGACACAGGGGATACCCCTACTGCTCTCTTAATGCACAGTTGTTGTAAAGTGTTTGTCAGATTTGTTTTTATCATGTAAGCCTCTTAGGGATAGGTGGGCTATAAATGTTTAAAAATAAAAATCACTAAGATCATCCCTTCCCATGAGCCTCTCTCCTGAACTCCTTTATCCAATCCTCAACTCTTCTTCTACATCCCTCCCTCTCCCCCTTACATCACAACATCCAATAACTCCACTCTTGTCTGTTTTCTGATCCCATTCCCACCAATCTGTTTACCAACATCTCTCCTACAGTTAACCCCTCAATCTGTCACATCCTCAACCTCTCTCTCTCCACTGCTACTGTCCCTGACACCTTCAAGCACGCTGTAGTCACACCACTTCTCAAAAAACCATCACGTGACCCCACCTGTCCCTCCAACTACCGCCCCATCTCTCTTCTACCCTTCCTCTCCAAATTACTTGAACGCGCTGTCCACAGCCGCTGCCTTGATTTCCTCTCCTCTCAGGCCGTCCTCAATCCGCTTCAATCCGGCTTTCGCCCACTACACTCGACAGAAACAGCACTCTCTAAAGTCTGCAATGACCTGTTCCTTGCCAAATCCAAAGGTCACTATTCCATCCTCATCCTCCTCGACCTATCTGCCGCCTTTGACACCGTCAATCATAATTTACTTCTTGACACACTGTCCTCATTCGGGTTCCAGGGCTCCGTCCTCTCCTGGTTCTCTTCATATCTTTCCCAACGCACCTTCTGAGTATTTTCTAATGGCTCTTCTTCCACCCCCGTCCCGCTCTCTGTTGGGGTTCCTCAAGGATCTGTCCTTGGACCGCTTCTTTTCTCGATATACACCTCTTCCCTGGGCTCGCTGATCTCATCACATGGTTTCCAGTACCATCTCTATGCTGATGACACCCAGCTTTACCTCTCCACTCCCGACATCACAGTCGAAACCCAGGCCAAAGTTTCGGCCTGCCTTTCAGACATCGCTGCCTGGATGTCCAACCGGCATCTGAAACTGAACATGGCAAAGACTGAGCTCCTTGTCTTTCCACCCATGTTGGATTATTTGTAGTAAATAATTAGCAGATTTTATACATACAGCTTCAGCTTTAGAAATGTTAATTTCTTTTCTTCATCTCTCTCACATACACCCCAGAATAATTCACTGCTGAGTCACTTTAAAGTTGAAGTAACAAAACATCTGTTTACTCACAGTTTGTAGTTAGATTATATTCAGACAGGCTTATATAAACATAATACTATACATTTGGATTATCAGCTCTTTCCATGTGCTTAGATGGTAATGGATGCTCACACCATAGATCCTCAGCTTAGGAGAGACCATGAGCTCCATGTGCTGTGCCTAACCCCCACAGGAAGTTGCATGGGTGTGACCTCTCTAGGTAATTCACATCAGAGGTCACAGAGTAATCACAGAGAAAAAATTGGTGACAGGCAATGCATGTAAAATACAATACATTATTCCAACAAACCCCTTCTCATGCATAACTGTCATGCAATTATTAATTCACACAAAGTCCAAGCTTTATTCGCAGATTCACAAAATGTTCTCTGGGTAACGGTTTGGTCATGATGTCAGCTGTCATCTCACTGGTGTGACAATAGTGTAGACTGATGACCCCTTCTTTCGCCAGCTCTCGCACGTTGTGATATTTCGTTGCGATGTGCTTGGTGCGTGACTGAACCTTGTCATTCTGTGACAGTCTGATGCAGCTCTGATTATCTTCCATTATCTGGATTGGTCTCTGTTCAGCTATTCCAAAATCCAGCAAAAGTTTTTCAATCCACATCAGTTCTCTGCATGCTTCTGATAGAGCCACATATTCAGCTTCTGTAGAAGACAGACTCACAATACTTTGTTTATGACTGGCCCAAGAAATTTTTACATTTCCATACATAAACACATATCCACTTGTGGATTTATAATCAGAATGATCCCCTGCCCAATCTGAATCACAGTAACATATTAGTTTTGGATTACTATTGGCTGAAATCTTTAATTTACAATCAATGGTACCCTTTAAATACCTTACCATCCTTTTAACTGCAGTCCAATCTGATTTGGTAGGTGAGCTGACCCTTCTGCTCAAAATTCCTACTGCATTTGCTATATCAGCCCTGTATGTGGTAGTCAGATATAAAAGCTTACCTATGGCTGATCTATATTGGATGTTATCTGGTAAAGGTTCTCTTACTGTTTCATCCTTCAGAAAATCAGTGATCATGGGAGTGCTTACAACTTGGGCATCTTGCATACCTAAACTTTCAATAAGCTCATTTATTTTCTGCTTCTGGCTTAGAAGATAAGAACCATCATTTTGTTTCTCAATTTCTATACCAAGATAGTATGACACATTACCAAGTTCTTTTATCTCAACATTCAGGTTTAAATATTTTACAATGTCCTTGTACTCTTGCTCACTTTCGCTTGCAATGAGCAGATCATCAACAAAAGCTAAAATGTATGCATAGTGTCCATTTCTGCACCTAGTGTACAAGCATTTATCTGCTTCACCTTGCTTAAATCCTAAATTTGTCAATATTTCATGCAATTTGTCATTCCAACATTTTGCACTTTGCTTTAATCCATAAAGTCCTTTGTTTAATTTACACACTAGCTGTCTTTGTTTTGTATTTATGAAACCTGTTGGCTGTTCCATGTACAAGTCTTCAGTTATATCTCCATGAAGAAATGCTGTTTTCACATCAATGTGGTTGACTTGCATGCCTTTTGAGACTGCAATGCTCAGAAGTGTTCTAATTGTCATGTGTTTCACTACAGGTGCAAACACTTCATCAAAATCTTCTCCATATTTTTGAAGATATCCCTTTGCGACTAATCTGGCTTTATACCTTTCCACTTTTCTTTGTGCATTCCTTTTTAACTTGAATACCCATTTGCATCCTATAGCTTTCTTGCCAGGAGGTAATTTTGTAAGAATCCAAGTTTTATTTTTATGCAATGCATCAATTTCTTCTTGTGCAGCTTTACGCCATTCAGCAGCTTCTTCTGCTGGCATTTTCTCAATCTCATCCCATGTTAAGGGCTCTTGAGCTTCTGCTGACTTTGTTAGGTAAGACAGTCTTGGGGGTGGAACACCTTTGTTTTCCCTGGATGAGCGTCTGACAACAGGTTGGTCTGACCTTTCCGCATCCTCTAAATCTGAGAGTCCTTCTCCAATTGATTCCCCTTCTCCAACTGTACTGTCTCCTGCAATGATCCTTTCTGTGTCTGCTTCCTCTGCCTGTTCCTCGTTAGATACAGATGAGTTGCTTTCAGACATCTGCCTTGGTATGGCATTTATATACACTGGCATGTCTATTATGGTTCTAGTTTCATATTCTGGATGATAAGGCTCATCTGGGATAGTACATAAGTACATAAGTAGTGCCATACTGGGAAAGACCAAAGGTCCATCTAGCCCAGCATCCTGTCACCGACAGTGGCCAATCCAGGTCAAGGGCACCTGGCACGCTCCCCAAACGTAAAAACATTCCAGACAAGTTATACCTAAAAATGAGGAATTTTTCCAGTCCATTTAATAGCGGTCTATGGACTTGTCCTTTAGGAATCTATCTAACCCCTTTTTAAACTCCGTCAAGCTAACCGCCCGTACCACGTTCTCCGGCAATGAATTCCAGAGTCTAATTACACGTTGGGTGAAGAAAAATTTTCTCCGATTTGTTTTAAATTTACCACACTGTAGCTTCAACTCATGCCCTCTAGTCCTAGTATTTTTGGATAGCGTGAACAGTCGCTTCACATCCACCCGATCCATTCCACTCATTATTTTATACACTTCTATCATATCTCCCCTCAGCCGTCTCTTCTCCAAGCTGAAAAGCCCTAGCCTTCTCAGCCTCTCTTCATAGGAAAGTCGTCCCATCCCCACTATCATTTTCGTCGCCCTTCGCTGTACCTTTTCCAATTCTACTATATCTTTTTTGAGATACGGAGACCAGTACTGAACACAATACTCCAGGTGCGGTCGCACCATGGAGCGATACAACGGCATTATAACATCCGCACACCTGGACTCCATACCCTTCTTAATAACACCCAACATTCTATTCGCTTTCCTAGCCGCAGCAGCACACTGAGCAGAAGGTTTCAGCGTATCATCGACGACGACACCCAGATCCCTTTCTTGATCCGTAACTCCTAACGCGGAACCTTGCAAGACGTAGCTATAATTCGGGTTCCTCTTACCCACATGCATCACTTTGCACTTGTCAACATTGAACTTCATCTGCCACTTGCACGCCTATTCTCCCAGTCTCGCAAGGTCCTCCTGTAATCGTTCACATTCCTCCTGCGACTTGACGACCCTGAATAATTTTGTGTCATCGGCGAATTTAATTACCTCACTAGTTATTCCCATCTCTAGGTCATTTATAAATACATTAAAAAGCAACGGACCCAGCACAGACCCCTGCGGGACCCCACTAACTACCCTCCTCCACTGAGAATACTGGCCACGCAATCCTACTCTCTGCTTCCTATCTTTCAACCAGTTCTTAATCCATAATAATACCCTACCTCCGATTCCATGACTCTGCAATTTCTTCAGGAGTCTTTCGTGCGGCACTTTGTCAAACGCCTTCTGAAAATCCAGATATACAATATCAACCGGCTCCCCATTGTCCACATGTTTGCTTACCCCCTCAAAAAAATGCATTAGATTGGTGAGGCAAGACTTCCCTTCACTAAATCCGTGCTGACTTTGTCTCATCAGTCCATGTTTTTGTATATGCTCTGCAATTTTATTCTTAATAATAGCCTCCACCATCTTGCCCGGCACCGACGTCAGACTCACCGGTCTATAATTTCCCGGATCTCCTCTGGAACCTTTCTTAAAAATCGGAGTAACATTGGCTACCCTCCAGTCTTCCGGTATTACACTCGATTTTAGGGACAGATTGCATATTTCTAACAGTAGCTCCGCAAGTTCATTTTTTAGTTCTATTAATACTCTGGGATGAATACCATCAGGTCCCGGTGATTTACTACTCTTCAGCTTGCTGAACTGACCCATTACATCCTCCAAGGTTACAGAGAATTTGTTTAGTTTCTCCGACTCCCCCGCTTCAAATATTCTTTCCGGCACCGGTGTCCCCCCCAAATCCTCCTCGGTGAAGACCGAAGCAAAGAATTCATTTAATTTCTCCGCTACGGCTTTGTCCTCCTTGATCGCCCCTTTAACACCATTTTCGTCCAGCGGCCCAACCGACTCTTTGGCCGGTTTCCTGCTTTTAATGTATCTAAAAAAGTTTTTACTATGTATTTTTGCTTCCAACGCTAATTTCTTCTCAAAGTCCTTTTTTGCCCTCCTTATCTCCGCTTTGCATTTGGCTTGGCATTCCTTATGATCTATCCTGTTACTTTCAGTTGGTTCTCTTCTCCACTTTCTGAAGGATTGTTTTTTGGCTCTAATGATTTCCTTTATCTTACTGTTTAGCCACGCCGGCTGACGTTTAGTCTTTTTTCCCTTTTTTCTAATACGTGGAATATATTTGTCCTGAACCTCCAGGATGGTGTTTTTAAACAGCATCCACGCCTGATGCAAGTTTTTTACTCTGCGAGTTGCTCCTTTCAGTCTTTTTTTCACCATTTTTCTCATTTTGTCGTAATCACCTTTTCTATAGTTAAACGCTAGCGTACTTGATTTCCTAGTTTCACTTCCTTCAATGCCAATATCAAAACCGATCATATTATGATCACTGTTATCAAGCGGCCCTCGTATCGTTACCCCCTGCACTAGATCATGAGCACCACTAAGGACTAAGTCTAGTATTTTTCCTTCTCTTGTCGGCTCCTGAACTAGCTGTTCCATGAAGCTGTCCTTGATTTCATCAAGAAATCTTATGTCCCTTGCGTGTACAGATGTTACATTACCCCAGTCTATATGCGGGTAATTGAAATCCCCCATTATTATTGTGTTGCCCAGTTTGTTTGCATCCCTGATTTCCTTTAACATTTCCGCATCCGTCTGTTCGTCCTGGCCAGGCGGACGGTAGTACACTCCTATCACTATCCTTTTCCCCTTTGCACATGGAATTTCAATCCACAGTGATTCCAAGGAGTGTTTTGCTTCCTGCAGAATTTTCAATCTATTTGATTCAAGGCTCTCGTTAATATACAATGCTACCCCTCCACCAATCCGATTCACCCTATCACTACGATATAATTTGTACCCCGGTATGACAGTGTCCCACTGGTTATCCTCCTTCCACCAGGTCTCAGAGATGCCTATTATATCTAATTTTTCATTTAGTGCAATATATTCTAACTCCCCCATCTTATTTCTTAGGCTCCTGGCATTCGCATATAGACATTTCAAACTATGTTTGTTGTTCCTAAGTACATCATGCTTAGTACTTGACAGTATTAATTGGCAGTCTTTTGTCTGATTTTTATTGTTATTTAAAGATACCCGATCTACTACAATCTCTTTTGCAACCTCACTATCAGGATACTCTATCTTCCCTGTTATGGTGATATCTTTGAAAGATACCTTATCCCGAACCATGCTCTTTTGAGCGACTGTCGGCCTTCCCCCCATTTCTAGTTTAAAAGCTGCTCTATCTCCTTCTTAAACGCCGATGCCAGCAGCCTGGTCCCACTCTGGTTAAGATGGAGCCCATCCTTTCGGAATAGGCTCCCCCTTCCCCAGAATGTTGCCCAGTTCCTAACAAATCTAAAGCCCTCCTCCCTGCACCATCGTCTCATCCACGCATTGAGACTCTGGAGCTCTGCCTGTCTCTTGGGCCCTGCGCGTGGCACAGGTAGCATTTCAGAAAATGCTACCCTGGAGGATCTGGATTTCAGCTTTCTACCTAAGAGCCTAAATTTTGCTTCCAGAACCTCTCTCCCACATTTTCCTATGTCATTGGTACCCACATGTACCAAGACAGCGGACTCCTCCCCAGCACTATCTAGAATCCTATCTAGGTGACACGTGAGGTCCGCCACCTTCGCACCAGGCAGGCAAGTCACCAGGCGATCCTCACGTCCACCAGCCACCCAGCTATCTATATGCCTAATGATCGAATCACCAAGTACAACAGCTGTCCTAACCTTTCCCTCCCGGGCAACATTTGGAGATATATCCTCGGTGCGAAAGGATAATACATCCCCTGGTGGGCAGGTCCTGGCTACAGGAGTACTTCCTACTTCACCAGGGTGATGCTCTCCTTCTAGGATAATCCAGCCTTTATCAACCCTTTTGTTTTCATCAAAATATGTAACATGTCTTATGCCAACAATGCCAGTTTTCAGATTCAAAATTCTATATCCTTTGTGTCCTGGAGCATAGCCAACTAAAATGCCCCTTTCTGTTGTGGAATCCAGCTTATGCCTTCTTTGCTTTGGTACATGAGCATATGCTGTACTTCCAAATGTTCTTATGTGTGACAGGTTTGGCTTCCTACCATGCCATGTCTCATGTGGTGTGCGCTCAGCGCCTTTAGTTGGCATTCTGTTTTGTAGGTACACTGCTGTGAGAATGGCTTCCCCCCATAGTCTTTTAGAGAGATTGCTATCTGACAGCATACATCTGGTCATTTCCACAAGTGACCTAAATTTTCTCTCTGCAACAGAATTTTGCTCTGGTGTATAAGCTACTGTTGTGATATGCTGAATGCCTTCTTGTTCTAGAAATGTGCGCATGCTTTGTGAAGTGAACTCACCACCATTGTCGGTCTGAAGAACCTTTGGTTTTCTTTCAAATTTATTGCTCACCATGGCTACGTATTTCTTCAGCATGTCTGTGACTTGACTTTTTTCTTTCAGCAAATAGGCCACACAGTATCTAGAGAAATCATCCAAGAATATTAGCACAAATCTGTTATTTCCCAATGATGGGATATTAAACGGTCCACATAAGTCACTGTGTATTAAGTCCAGTACTTTATTACTCCTATTTCCTGTGTATGCAGGAAATGAGGGTCTCACACCTTTTTGAGTAACACAGTCTATGCATTTCTCCATTTTACCAGCATCTGCACTTATCTGAATGCCTGTGGCAAGTTGCTTACTGTAAAGATCCTGGATCACCTTAAAATCACGATGTCCCAGGCGGCGGTGCCAGATTTCCAGACTACATTTACCATCATTCTTCCTTACTTGTGCCATATGTGAGGCTTCACCTGAAATGCTCAGTTTATAAACATCATTATGCATAAAAGCTTCAGCATACACTTCATCATTTTTAGAGATTGTGCACTTATTGTTTTCAAAATGAATCGCAAATCCCTTCTTATCTAATGTAGATACACTAAGCATATTGCAAACTGCTTGGGGAATATACAAGACATCACTTA
Source organism: Microcaecilia unicolor (assembly GCF_901765095.1). Lineage (NCBI taxonomy): Eukaryota > Metazoa > Chordata > Amphibia > Gymnophiona > Siphonopidae > Microcaecilia > Microcaecilia unicolor. Next base: position 76,633,800 of record NC_044037.1, read on the forward strand.
CAGGAATTTCTTTAACTTCATTAGACACTTTGCATTTTAAGAATCCAATGCCTTTTGCTTGGATCTGAGTAGTCCCTGCGTTTGCAGTATTAAGAACACCTTCTTCTGGACTCATTTCCTGAAAGAAATCCTTACAATTGGTTAAATGGCATGTGCTCCCCGAATCCAAAATCCAAGCACTTTCATTTGAATTATTATTTACCATAGTCAAAGATTTTTCTACCATTAGAAAGCCCTTATGTTAATCATTGTCTTTCATACATTTTCTGCTTGGAAAATTCTTTTGTTCCATTGGCTTAGGTGAGCTAGAGGGGGTGTTTTGTGTTTCCTTACACCATTTAGATACATGTCCCTCCTTTCCACATGAATAGCAAATCAGCTTGCCCTTGGGTGGAGTTTTCCCATAGCTCCGCCTTCCTCTATTCTTTGCCAAGAAATTTGTTTCATTTCTCTCTGACTGTCTTTGAGAACACATCTCCTCAGAATCATTAATTATGCATTCCTGCCTCAGTTTTGATGCTGCCTGTTCAAAAGATTGCCCTTCAATGGCTTCATTTACAGACCTAAAAACATCAAACTTCTTTGATAGTGAGGTAAAAAGAAATGCTCTTTTCAATGCATCACACATGGGAATTCCAGAAAGTTCTAACTTTTGAAATGAAGACATAAGATGCATAATGTGATCATTACATTTACTTTTATCCCTTAATTTGGTTTCATTCAACTCTGCTAACCAAATTGGTTGCTGTTTTGCATATGTAGTTGCATACATAGTTCTCAGTTTATATAAAATTTCATTTGCTGTATCTTTTGCCTCCATTAATATGGCTTGTTTCTCTGAGAGAGCTTCCAAAAACATGCACTTCACATAATAGTTTGCATTGTCCCATTCAGCCATATTTTCAGCTGTTCTGTTTTGGTCTAAACATATACTTAATTTCTTTGCTTGAAGGAGACATCTGAATCTTAGTTCCCACTGCTGATAATTAAATTCAGTTAATTTAGGCACCTTGAGAGAGTAGAAAAATGGTGAATTTCCTCCCTCAGCCATTTCTTAGCCTTGCCTTCTGTTTGGTGTGTGGGGGGAGAGAGAGAGACAGACTGAATCTTTCTTTTAAAACTTAAGAGAAAAATTTGGCTTTTTCACTGCCTGGTAATATTTCTCCCTTTTTCAATTTCTGGGCTGGGCCCATAACCCTTTTGTTGGATTATTTGTAGTAAATAATTAGTAGATTTTATACACACAGCTTCAGCTTTAGAAATGTTAATTTCTTTTCTTCATCTCTCTCACATACACCCCAGAATAATTCACTGCTGAGTCACTTTAAAGTTGAAGTAACAAAACATCTGTTTACTCACAGTTTGTAGTTAGATTATATTCAGACAGGCTTATATAAACATAATACTATACATTTGGATTATCAGCTCTTTCCATGTGCTTAGATGGTAATGGATGCTCACACCATAGATCCTCAGCTTAGGAGAGACCATGAGCTCCATGTGCTGTGCCTAACCCCCACAGGAAGTTGCATGGGTGTGACCTCTCTAGGTAATTCACATCAGAGGTCACAGAGTAATCACAGAGAAAAATTGGTGACAGGCAATGCATGTAAAATACAATACATTATTCCAACAACCCAAACCCTCTTCTCCTCTTCCCCCACTTTCCATCTCTGTTGACAACGCCCTCATCCTCCCCGTCTCTTCAGCCCGCAATCTCAGAGTCATTTTCGACTCCTCCCTCTCCTTCACTGTCCATATCCAGCAGACAGCTAAGAACTGTCGCTTCTTCCTCTATAATATTAGCAAAATTCGCCCATTCCTCTCTGAACAGACCACCTGAACCCTTGTCCACTCGCTCGTTACCTCTCGTCTTGACTATTGCAACCTTCTCCTCGCTGGCCTCCTGCTTAGCCACCTATCCCCCCTTCAATCTGTCCAAAATTCCGCCGCACGTCTTATCTACCGTGTGAACCAATACTCTCATATCACCCCTCTCCTCAAGTCGCTTCACTGGCTCCCGATCTGCTACCGTATGCAGTTCAAGCTTCTCCTATTGACCTTCAAGTGCACTCAATCTGCAGCCCCCCATTACCTCTCTACCCTCCTCTCCCGTATGTTCCCACCCGTAACCTCCGCTCTCAGGACAAATCACTCCTATCTGTACCCTTCTCCACCACCGCTAACTCCAGACTCCACCCCTTCAGCCTTGCATCACCTTATGCCTGGAACAGACTTCCCGAGCCCGTACGCCATGCGCCCTCCCTGCCCATTTTCAAGTCCTTACTCAAAGCCCATCTCTTCTCCCTTGCTTTTGGCGCCTAACCACTTTCCCCATTCATGATACCTACACTGACTACATAGTTTGTTACCTTTAGATTGTAAGCTCTCTTGAGCAGGGACTGTCCTTCCCCATGTTTAAACTTGTGCAGCGCTGCGTAACCCTAGCAGCGCTATAGAAATGCTAAGTAGTAGTAGTAGTAGTAGTTTTCTCTTACTCTCACTCTCTTGCCTGAATTAGCTCAGCTGATGTTAGCCATCAGCTTATGGCTGAGGGTACCCTTAAATATATGAGAAACCAAGATTAACATGTGAGCCTTCAGTTTGCGGGTTAAGCAAAGCAAAACTTCTAGTTGCTTTGAGTGGCAAGGGATAAATCATGAAAGATAGAGAGACATGATGATCTCTGTATGGCAATAGCTTTTCTTTTATTACCCTGGCAAAGCTGGAACACTGTGTCCTTGTCTAATGCAGCGACAAATACAGTTTCATAGGAGCTTCTCAGATCTTATTAAGGAGACTTGTCAAGATACTGGCAAAAGGCGAATCATTTGAAGATAGTACATTTCAAAATGTGATAATGTTGTCGAGCTATGGCAAAATGTATTATCAATTTTATAAACTTTTCTCTTTCAAAGCATTTGGTCATGCTACCCCCCTCCCCCCATCTGCGCCAAAAGGGCAGTTACATTTTCTTCTTTAGTACTAGAAAATTCATTTTCATTCCCTTCATGCAGCTTGAGAATTCTGGTATTTTTGGATTAAAGTATAATAAAAGCATTTCATTTGTCACTGTAAGAAGTGTTTCTTTCTCTCCGTCTCTCTCTCTATTAAATGGAGGTTACTGCCTTGTTAGAGTCCACTTGTGATGTCACTTTAGAAATATTCTGCTTGGCACCAGTCATTTCTTTACTGACATTGTCCTCAAAAGGAGTGCATAGAACCAGTGTATACTCCTACAAAGTCATATTACTTTTTTTTTAGATTTATCTCATGCCTGTTTCAGTAGTAGCTCAGGGTGAGTTACAGTTATGTGCAGGAGGTATTCCCCTATCTCCAGAGGACTTACAATCTAAGATTGTACCTGAGGCAATAGAATGTTACTACTACTACAAATCATTTCTATAGCGCTACCAGTCGTACATAGCGCTTCACAATTTTAACATGAAGAAAAGACAGTCCCTGCTCAAAAGAGCTTACAATCTAAATCAGGACAGACAGACAGGACAAATAAGGGATAAGGGTAGGACAGTCAGATAGGACACGTGGACTACTGACTAGAGTAAGATAAGATAAAGGTTACGAGCAGGTGACAAGTTAGGAGTTAAAAGCAGCATCAAACAGGTATGCCTTTAGCCTGGATTTGAAGGCGGCCAGGGATGGAGCTTGACGTAATGGCTCAGGAAGTCTATTCCAGGCATAAGGTGCGGCAAGATAAAAGGAATGGAGTCTGGAATTAGCGATGGAGAAGGGTGCAATTAGGAGAGATTTGCCTAGTGAATGGAGTTCCTGGGAAGGAGTGTAGGGAGAGATGAGGGTGGAGAGGTAGTGAGGGGCAGCAGAGTGAATGCACTTATAGGTTAATAAGAGGAGCTTGAACTGTTAAGTGACTCACACAAGGTCACAAAGAGCATCAGTAGGATTTGAACCCTGGCTTCCTTAATCCTTAGCCTGCTATTCTAATTACTAAGGAGGTCTTTTACAAAGCATCGGTAAGTTCAATGCGGGCTTACTGAACGCTAATTCGGAATTACCACTGGCCCAATGCGGCCGCCGGTGATAGTTCTGCCCCATGCATGCATCATTTCCGGAGGAAAAAGAAAACCCCTAGAAATGGCTTGTGCAGTGGTAACCCAATGGTTTTTGGGCATCACTGTGTGCTGCCCAGTTACTGCTGGGTTACTGCGGGAGACCTTATCGCCACCTCAATGGGTGGCGGTAAGGGTTCCCCGCCACACGGCCACACAGTAAGAGTTTTCTTACCGCGTGACCATGCGGTAAAAAGGACCTTGGCGCATGGGAAAAATGGCCCCTGCCGCTAGCGCAGGGCCCTTTTTCCCGCAGCTTGATAAAAGGACCCCTTAGCTACTCCTTTGCTCTATCATAGCTTAATTGACATCTGCATTTGCTGTATAGCATTAAGTAGAATTTTTATTTCATTCTTTTTCTTCAAGCATTTGTTTTTACAAAGTAAAATAATAGATGATGTCAGTAAAAGAGCAAGTGCCTCATCCATTCTATCTACTTATTCCTCTCCAAGCTGCCAAGGAGCTATCCCAGCTGCCAGCCATATTTGTCATCTATCCCATTTGTACTTCATCCTCTGGGGAGCTGCAGCATGCTGAGTAAATTAAAAGGCAAGCTCTGTTTAATTTACAGCTAATATTAGTAAAGCCTGTATTTATAAACTGTCTTTCTGATTTTAAGAGTTTATAACATTTTTTTTCAGGTATGACATATTGCTTCTCCAATTTTAGAGCACTTGAGCGGCATTAGGAATGGAGGAGTGGCCTAGTGGTTACAGCATCGATCTTGACATCCAGAGGAGCCTGGTTCAATTCCCACTGCTGCTCCTTGTGATCTTGGGCAAGTCTCCTAACCCTCCATTGCCTCAGCTACAAGCTTAGATTGTGAGCCCTCCAGGGACAGGGAAATATCCAATGTACCTGAATGTAACTCACCTTGAGTTACTACTGAAAAAAGTGTGAGCAAAATCCAAATAAATAAATTAACAGTTAAAGTGGTTTCCCTAAGGTCACAAGGATGTTAGTGGAAGAAGTAAGTTTTGAAGCCTGTCTTCTCTGGTGAACAGCCTGTTACTAAGAGCTAACACAAACTAAGAGGCCCTTACGCAGCTTGAGTTGTCTTACCATAGTGATATTTAGGTCACTGCAGGTTACATAGTAATGAGAAGCACACTACAAGTCATGTTATGGGGCAGAAAATCATGGTAAAATAGTCCCAGCTAAAATCTAACTATCAGTCAAGGCTCTTTCAGAAACACTTTGGTCACGAAGCACAAATGAAAGCTGATACTCACCTATAGTTCAAACTGGCAGGGTCCACTATAAGACCTATATCAACTAACAATCAGTCCGAAGCACATTAGTATTAGCCTAACATAAACCAACCGAGTAGACATAACGCTGTTAGTTTATAATTATTATTATTGGGATCATCAGAATCTGCTTGTTGAACTAATCATTAGGCAGTGATGTGCAATTCGTCATTCATCCAGTAATTTTTTTTTTGTATAAAGTCCTTTAAGATGACAGCTTCTCATAATTGAGTATTTTATATTTTTGTATTACTAAAAATTTTAAACCCTTTACTTAAAGTCTCTTCAGCATAACCCTTGTGACCCCAGTAGTGATTAGAAGCAATTGTATAGCGTTGCTTAAGTGGCAGCAATTTGCTTGTAGAGAGAACCTCCGCCGACATGGCCAAGTTTCGTATCTTCATCAGGGAAGAGGTTCGATATACAACTGCAGTAGTGTTCTCTTCTGCAGGGAAAATGGCACCTATAGTTGACATAATGAGGGCAAAATCAGTTTCTCTGTAAAATAGGGGTGTAGTCATATTCTTGGGACAATGAGGGCAAACATGCTGCCTGGATAGAAAAGGTTTGTCTTCTGGGCAACGATAGTTATCATGCTCTCTGTGAAGGACACCTGATGATGGTCATTCATGTTCTTTGCAAAATGACACTTCAATATTGTTCAATGTTGTAAAATGACATCTCAGTCTTATTCAATTTAAATGATGTTTAATCATGTTCTCTGTATAATCATAGTTCAATGCTGTCTCATTGTTTGATTGTACTCCATTTAGAACTTGTCAGTAAAGTGGACTATAAAAGCAAAATTAAATTAAATTAGATTTTACTGTGCTGGGATCATTGGACCTCAAAGCCACAGACCGATGCTCTGGGCTGGAATCTAAAGGTATCACAGTACTGATCCTAGACCCCCAACACCCTTGATTTAATTCCCACCTGCCTGATCAAGGACCCAGCCTTATATGGAAGCATGACCCCTAGCAGAAGAATACCATGAGGGTGCCATTTTGGAGATGGCACTGGCCAGGGCAAGAGTGATTGGGGATCGTTACTGTCTGATTACCACTGGACCTCTAGGGAAGCTAATGGTAGGTCTTTTTCAGGGGAAGGGGCTTTTGGGAGGGTGGGAGCTTTGATTGGGAAGTAGAGTTGGATAAGGCGGTTGGGTCCTGGATTGGAGGGGTTAGAAGTTGGAGCTGGGGAAGGGGTAGATGTGAAAGCCACTGTTGCTGACTCCCATGGTAAATCACAATGCAGTAAAAGCATACCCTTTACTTCACCTTGATAACTTTCCCCCTCACTATCAGTGCTTATATTCTGTTCTTTCAGTCACGGAGAACAACAAAATGAGATTACATTCAGGTACAGAAGGTATTTCTCTGTCCCTGGAAGGCTTACAATTAAGAGGCGCCAGTTAAGGAGGTGCTTGAAATAACTCTAATGTTTTTTCTTTTTTGTTAGGTGCTTCTCGACCACACAACAGTGAGCTCAATAGCCTGTTGACTTCCTGGAGGATACCCAGATCTAGATGCTCTAGTGCTTGGAACTTGCATGAGCCTCAGAGGAGGTGCATAAGCCAGCACAGAGCTTTTGTAATAAATGCGCACAGTCCAGTTGTGAAACAGAAAGTGCACACACAGTTTCTGGCCTGCCTAAGACACATCAAAGCCTCACCTTCTTGAAATCTCTCATCCTGGAAATAGCTTTCTGAAATTGCTGTGTACACATGTAAGCTGTCTACATGTTTAAATACTGCTGTTTCTGTGTATAGATCTTTTTTAAAGGACCTCCAAAATTTGTGAGGGTGGATTTAAGTGCTGCTTTAGAATGGGCACTAAGCATGTCCCATTGTGGTGCTTATATTTTAATGCTGAGGTATAGAACGGCCCTCATAGTCAGCAGCACTGAATATAAAGGCACATATTAGCTACTGCTGTTATCACCATCTGTTTAATTTAGGCTTACTATTTAATATACAGTAGGTCTGTTACTTTGCCAGCCTAAACTAATAGCATAAACTATCCAAAAAGTACCCCTTGCAATACAGATAGTGTTGGAGCAGTTATATGTATTTTCACCCTGGTACTCCCTGTTTAGCATTTTACAATCTACAGATAAGGACGTTTATACATTTACTAACTGCTGGAAAATGCATAACTTCCTTTGAAAATTGCCTTCTCCCCCATAGTTTCTTACACTCTAGAGTGCTCAATATATATATTATGCACAAAGTCTAACATTCATTTGCTGCGCTGATAGGATTAGTGATCATTCCATTTGCAAATGGACACCTATCCACCAACCACATCACTACAGTGCTGATCACATCTGGCATCATGATCTAGCACAAGGAGAGAAGCTGTGAATTGAATGGCCATGATGAATGTTCGTCTGTAACCTCTTTCCTTTAGAAATGTCATGGTAAGAGGGCACAAACCGGTGTTTACACTGCTGTTGTTTATGCTGCTCATGTCTGGTAGATAAATCAGCTTCAGTTTCTACCATATCAGTTTGGTCCTTTCAGTAGTCCAAGACTCAGTAAGTAAAAATGTAGCCTAACCGTCTGAGCCTTCATCATTATTGACAAGCTCTATCCATTCTTATTTTCAGTGCTACATCTTCAGTCGGGAGCAGACTCTGTAACAAGTATGGAGCACAGAGTTTAAGCTTCCTGCACGCAAGCTTTGAAACTTTTTATTTATGGTGACCTTTTACCATGAAAAAGATCTTTTCAGGATGGCCCATCTTTCCAGAGGGACATTAATCTTCGAATGTACAGTAGATGATGTACAGTTTTGATATGTGCTTTTTAGGGTATGCCTTGTATAACTGAATTTATATGTTTCTTGTAACTGTTAGCAATGTAGAACTCTTTGGGGCCCTTTTACTAAGTTGTATTGGGCATTAAAACATGTCTAACACAGCTGAAAATGGTGTACCAAGGGATGCATTCAGGCCTCCTGCAGTAACTGCCAAATTAGCACATGCTAATTCAGGTGCTATAAAAGGATTTGCATGGTTTTTTAGAGGGGGCATGTCAGGGGGCAGAGGGTGGGCATTATTATGCTAAACAGTGCATCTACAGTAGCGCGTGCTAACTGGTTAGCGCAGGAATACCGTGTGACCCTTTTCCACCTACAAAATGGGTGGCGGTAAGTGCTCATGTAGTAAGTTTTTTTATAAAGGCCGCATGCTAACAGGAACATAAGCACATGGTCATTAATACAAAAAATAGAAAATAAGCCATTTCACAACTGCGGTAAACATGGCCTTTGTGTGTGAAAACCCACGTAAGAGTGCGCTAAGGCCACTTTTTGCCGCAGCTTAGTAAAAGGACTTCTTTGCTTGCCTTACAAGTGTTAATACTTGGGTGTTTGTGTATGTATAAAAATGCTTATAAAAACAAAATAAAATAGATGGGCAGGTTATAAATGAATACATTTTTGTCAAACATAGACTTCTGGCCTATTCGATAGATTGTTAATCATTGTAAAATCTTTGTTGTATTAGTCACATTGAAGTCATAATACAAAGATCATCACTACTGTTCTAATTTAAGTATTATTGTAATTTTTTTTATTCAAATGACCAACCCAGTATGACCCAGGAATAAAAAAATATCCCTCAGCAGGTAAACACTCAGGCCACATTAAGCGTTTGTAACCTCAGTGATACTTTGTGGTACTTCCTCCTCTTTTTGTTATAATGATGTTATTGATCAGTTTTACAGATTTGTTTCTTGAAATGTTATTTTTTATGATCACATACCATTTTTATTTAGTCTTGTATTTGAATTGAAATTTGTTAGTGTGTGTTTTGTGGAAGGATGGGTTATAAAATCAAATAAGCAAGCAAATGAAAGTGAGCATGAGGTCATAGGGTCAGCATGCCTGCATGCCCTGGGGGATAACTTTTAAAATATAGATTTGAAGCAGGACCAAATCAATTCATGAAGCCACCTGGTAAACCAATAATCTCCACAGACTATTCATTAGTTAACAATTGCCATCTGGGATAATGACAGGTGACTCAGGGGCTAAGTTTTTCATCATGCCTCACCCAGAAAAGAAAAAGGTGCAGTTCAACAAATGGCAAATAATAATAATAGGTACCTTTTCTACTTGCAAATTACCAGACCGAGAGCTGCACTGGATGAGTGTGTGAAATTAGTTTTACGACAAGGCTCTTTTCAAGTCAGACAAAAGACAATTTCTTTTCCAACAACACAGTTTTCATTTTCGCAGCTGAAATGCTGCTAGGCTGATATAAATTCACAGTGTTCTCCACTGGGCCTACTGAGTAGCGTGTAACCATATTCAGGCCCTAGTAGCACAGCATAAGCAGCTAGGCAATTAATTTTAGTAGCTCTAAGAGATACCATGAATCACTTCTTCCAAGAAATGGAAAGATGTTAAAGAATCATTGAAATTATATGTTAATTAGTTTGCTGTTTTTTAAAAATATGTACGATACAATCAGAGGATTTTGCAAACATTAATGGTTTGTGGTTAGATTCAGAATGTTATTTATTTATTTTATTTAGGTTTGACTTGCACCTTTTTTAGCAGTATCTCAAGGCAAGTTACATTTAGGTACAGTAGGTATTTGGTTTATTTTAAACTTTTAGGGAATAACTGTGTAATAGTGTACATATTTATAAGCACCCAGAGGGTCTTTTAGATGTTCCTTCTTTTCGGCAAGTTGGTCTGGATTAAGATTGTTATGTATATTTTTTGCTTGAAGAGGCATTTCATCAAGGGGGTCTTTTACTAAGCCATGGTAGCATTTTTAGCTTATGGTAGAAATCAGCTGGTGGTAAACGCCAAGATGTCCATAGGAATATAATGGGTGTCTTGGCATTTACCGCCAGCTGATTTCTACCATGAGCTAAGAATACTACTGCGACTTAGTAAAAGACCCCCCTTAATTAATTTCTTAATAAGGTAATAAGGGTTTTTAGATGCTATCTGCCGGATTCTATTTAGTGTGCCTAGAGATCTGTGCCAAAATCCAGGCATATTCTATAACAATGCACTCAACTTAATTGGCTTAACGAGCTAATTAGTGTTTTTAACAAATAAATTGCGCCTAAATTCTAATGCGTGCAGTTCAAAAGGGGTGTGGCTTACAGCACAGATGTTTTAGGTGCCTTATATAGAATCTGGCCCTATATGTTTTGTTATATTGTATGTACCCCTACAAGAAAAACTGCACTGGTTCCCAATCAAAGAACGTATTGCGTTCAAAATCTGCACCCTGGTTCATAAAATCATCTACGGGATACATGACAGACCTCATAGACCTACCAACCAGAAATACAACAAGATCAACACAAACATATCTAAATCTCTACTACCCAAGCTGCAAGGGCCTCAAATACAAATCAACCTATGCATCCAGCTTCTCCTATATAAGCACACAACTATGGAAAGCACTACCAAACGCCGTGAAAGCAACATATGACCACCTAAACTTCCGGAAACTACTAAAAACTAATCTGTTCAAAAAGGCATACCCTAACGATCCAACTTAAATGTCCTAACTCTGCAACACGACGTAACCAAAGCTCATGCAGGACATAACTCAACTCTTCTTACCTATGATTACTCAATGTGTCTGTCACACATGAACTCTACTCTATCACAACATCACTCTGTATTTGTTCATACCGATATTGGCGCTCGCCTATACGGTAACATGTAAGCCACATTGAGCCCACAAGGTGGAGGAGTGGCCTAGTGGTTAGGGTGGTGGACTCTGGTCCTGGGGAAGTGAAGAACTGAGTTCAATTCCTACTTCAGTCACAGGCAGCTCCTTGTGACTCTGGGCAAGTCACTTAACCCTCCATTGCCCCAAGTACAAATAAGTACCTGTAAGCTGCATTGAGCCTGCCATGAGTGGGAAAGCACGGGGTACAAATGTAACAAAAAAAATAGGTGGGAAAATGTGGGATACAAATGTAATAAGTAAATTTTAGTTTGCAACCCGCTTAGATGAGCTGGATAGGCGGAATCTAAATTTGATAAAGAAATATAAAAGAAAGTTTACATCTACAGTATTTTCCTTTATAGAATACTAGTGTAATAGGTGAAATACAGGCCTATGATTTAGGCAGAGCAATTACATCACCCACTTTACAGATGTACTCCCTTAATGCTGTATTTTTTACAATTTTAGTCATAGCATTTATTGCATGTTGTTTGGTATTAATTATATTCTTTTGTACAGGAAGGTGATAAATTCTTAAACAATTTGAAATAATACCTTATGGGGCTCATTTTCAAAAGAGAAAATGTCTCAAAAATGGCATAAAGTGCCATTTTGATTTTTTTTTCTCCTACAAACGTCCAAATTGCAATTTCAAAACTCGGATTTGAGACATTTTTCTCTGCAGTGTGTCCAAATCACAAAGGGGTGTGTTGGGGGCAGGATTTGGGTGTTCCCAAACCTTCTATGCTTTAATGCCATAATGGAACAAAGCAATAATGTCCAAAGCTAAAGTTAGATGTTTGAGTCTAAACCCATTTCAATCATACCTAAATCACAAAAGGTGCCCTAAATGATGAGATGACCACTGGAGGGATCAAGGCATGACCCCTCTTACTATCCCAGTGGTCACTGACCCTCTCCCACCCCCCAAAGGTGTGAAAGAAACAGTACATACCAGCCTTTATGGCTGCGTCAGATGTTATGGCCAGTTCTATTAGAGCAACAAGCAGGTACATAGTAACGTGGTAACATAGTAGATGATGGCAGAAAAAGACCTGCATGGTCCATCCAGTGTGCCCAACAAGATAAACTCATATGTGCTACTTTTTGTGTATACCTTACCTTGATTTGTACCTGTCCTTTTCAGGGCACAGACTGTATACGTCTGCTGTTTTCCCATTCCTTGTCCAAGGGGAAATGAAAGCTTGGTAAAATAGACCCTTAATGCACCTCTGCAAAACTACACAGTCAGCAGCCTCTCCCCCCACCAAGTCTTAACCCAGTCTCCTTCTCTCTCTCTCTTTCCCTCTTTCCCCCACCCACCATCTTATTATCCATTCTTGCTCTCTTCCAACCCTGTTGTCATTCAGCCTCTCTTTTAGCCAGTTCCTCCCTCTGAATCTCTCTCTCTAGTCCCACTGTCTCCATCCTCCATTATATAAGGAATTTTTCAGGACTCTCCCTAGCACAGTATGTTCCTTTATTCAGGACCATACCAACTCAGTGTAGAGATGAGGTGTGTACTTTTTGGTTACAGCATCCCCCTTCTTGAATGGTTGAAATGGTTCTGCCTGCCCTTGTATGAATCAGACTCCTAGGGCATGGTGCTGGATTTTGGGTTGCTGTATAGATTTGCTGATAGAAACAGTGCACATTTAAGGTTTGGCCCTTAGGCCTACTTAGTTTATGTCCAGTGTAAAGCATCCCTTGAGTTTTGAGTTTATGTCAAGTGTGAAGTAAGTGTAAAAGACAGAGGTTTTATCTACCTGTCTGCCCTCTATTGAATTAAGGAGTGGAACAACAGCCTGATCTCTCAAGGCACAAAGTGAAAGAAGCCCCATTCATTCAGGAGCTGGACTATTGGAGGAGGTATTGTGCACAAGATCATTTTTGATTGGAGAGATCAGTGCTGAAAGGGATCCCAGAAAAGAGAGACTGACCGGTCACTGTTCAGCCTGTGGGAGGCAGACTAGCTAAGTGCTACGATCAGCACTGACCCCGAATATTCAATGCTGGGCCTTCTGGTGACCAGCATTGAGTATCCTTTTTTTTTTTTTTTGTGGGTAGCTTAAATTTCACTGGCCAAGGTAATATTCAGCACTGGCCAGTTAAGTTTATAGTGGCCAAAGGTAGGACTGCTATTTAGGCAGGCCAGTTTGGCCGCTAAACTTAGCTGGCGAAGCACTGAATATTTGTGGCTAGCCAGTTATACTGTATCATGCAATATAGCCAGATAGCCGCTATCCCCCAGATTCTATATAGCAAAACTAGAGATCTTCACTGAAATCAGTGTGGATTCTATAACAACGTGCGTAACTTATTAAGCTTAACAAGCTAATGAGCACTGATAACAGCACTTAACAAGCAATAATGAGCACTAATTGGCACTGATTAAAATTTAAGCACATTCTGCACATTTAAGCACATTGGCTAAGCATATTCTGTCACGATGTGCACCGAACTTCTAATGCACAGGCAAAAAAGTGTTTTTATAGGCGGGGAAATGGACATTTTGAGGGTGTTCTGAAATTTACAAGCCTAGTTACAGAATATGGCCCAGTGCACCTAAATCTATGCACTGGGATTTATGCCATGTTTCCGTTGGTATAAATGAATGCACGTAGATTTAGGTGCTGAAATATCAGCTAAGCGTATTCTATAATTGGCGCCTAAATCTAGGCACTGATTACAGAACACGCTTAGTCAGCACTTATTTCAGCGCAGATTTTTTAGGTGCCATATATAGAATCTCCCCTTAAATTTATGCTCCTAAATTACGAGCATAATCTATTTTGGAGCATAGAGTATGCTCATAATTCAGGAGTATAAATTATGCTCATAAATTTAGGAACATAAATTTTAGGAGCATAAATTTAGGAACATAACCTTTATAGAATAAGGCCCTATGTGCTAAGTGCTAATATTCAGCGGAAATAACCGGCAATCTCGCACTGAATATTAGCTCTTAGCCGGCTAAGTGCTATTTAACCGGTCAGGAGCCATTCCTGACTGGTTAAATAGTACTGAATTTTAGCCACTGAGCCTTTAATTAAGAAGGGAATACGTTTGCCCTGTAGACGAGAAAACCAATGAACTCAAAAGGCTGTCGATTTTGAAAGGGATCACAAACACAATTACATAGAAGGACATTCTTAAAACTGAAGTCTTTGCTTTGGCTTTGGGATCTACATTCTTCTGAGGGTTCCATGTAAATGTATGGTGTTATTGTAGGAACCTGCTTATGTCTTTTCTGGATCCAACAAATCCAGAAAAGTTTGTTTTGGATAAGAAAAGAAAAGATTGAATTGTTGTTTTCTTGATTTGCTTATGGGGGTGAGGTTTGAGGAATTATTTATTTGATTAACCCAGTAATAATTGGGAGTGAAGAAGAGAAAAATGGGAAGAGGGAAGGATGCCAGTAATCATGCAGTGGCGTACCAAGGGGGGGGGGGCGGTGGGGGCGGTCCGCCCCGGGTGCACGCCGCTGGGGGGGTGCCGCGCGCCTTGTCGGCTCTTCGTTTTCATGCTCCCTTTGCCCCGGAACAGGTTACTTCCTGTTCCGGGGCAGAGGGAGCATGAAAACGAAGAGCCAGCAGGCGTACGGCACCCCCCCCCCCAGCGGCGTGCACCCGGGGGGGTTCTTTCACCGGGGGATCGGGGGGTTCTTTCGCCAGGGGGGGGGGGGGGTTCACACTGTTCCGGGGGGGGGGGGGGGCGCTGCACCCAGGGGGCGGGTCGCATCTGCGATCCGCCCCGGGTGTCAGCCCCCCTAGGAACGCCACTGTAATCATGGCAAGGGTTTAGAAATTGCCCTCACTTATCCAAGGTTCAACTAACTCCAAGACTCATGGAGGACAGGAACATCTCACTTAACTGTTTCAAAAATGCCCACTGCCATAGTAACGTGAGTAACATAGTAGATGACAGCAGAGAAAGACCTGCACGGTCCATCCAGTCTGCCCAACAAGATAACTTATATGTACTACTTTTTGTGTATACCTGACCTTGATTAATACCTGCCATTTTCACGGCACAGACTGTAGAAGTCTGCCCAGCACTAGCCCCAACCACCAGCGCCCCCCCCCCCCCTGGCTCTGCCACCCAATCTCCGCTAAGCTTCTGAGGATCCATTCCTTCTGAACAGGATTCCTTTATGTTTATCCCATGCATTTTTGAATCCCATTACCGTTTTCATCTCCACCACCTCCTGTGGGAGGGCATTCCAAGCATCCACCACTCTCTCCTGCCCAACATAACTTATCCTGCATTGACCTAATGAAGAAAAGAGAGATTTAAAAACCTAGCCACAGATTTATTAAGTTAGACTAGTGAAAAGGGATCACCTATAACATGTCTGTTGAGCTTTATTTCTATGGGTCATTTGAAATGCTTGATTTGGACTCTGAGTGAAAGTTATAGGACAATACAGAAACAAGAAGAGGCAGAATTCTACCAAGACACAACAATAGGAGTTCCAACACATGCAACATAAAGGCAGTATGGCACCCACAAAAAGCTTTACTGAAGTAAATGGGCAAAGGAAACTGAACATGGCTATGCTTTGGCAAGCTGCCTGCATCAGGGACTAAATCCAACAAACCAATCTGAACTATAACATTGTGCCTTCAAATAAAACAGAGTAACACATCTAGCAATAATAAGAACATATGAACATAAGTGTTGCCATACTGGGACAGACCAAAGATCCATGAAGCTCAGTATTCTGTTTTCAGAAGCGGCCAGTCCAAGTCACAATTACCTGCCAAGGTCCCAGAACAGTAAGACAGATTTTATGCTGCTTATCCTAGAAATAAGCAGTGCATTTTCCCAAGTCCATCTAATATAATAAAACGCACCGTGAACGTTCTAATGAGGACAACGTTCTGAAGCCATCTGACGTCACTCCCTGGCTGTAGGGTTCGTGGCGTTCGTGGTGTGATGACGTCGAGGGCGGAAACAAAAACAAACAAATCCGGCAGCGCAGCGTCAGGGAAGGAGGCGGCACTCCCGACGTCTCCAGCCTTTCCTTCGCTGTGTTCCGCCTTCTTCTGACGTCATCCTTGACGTCAGAAGAAGGCGGAACACAGCGAAGGAAAGGCTGGAGACGTCGGGAGCGCCGCCTCCTTCCCTGACGCTGCGTTGCCGGAACCGCCACGGAGGTAAATTTAAAAAGAAGAAGAAAAAAAAAATAGAAATAGGGGAGAGAGAAGAGAATGGGCAGTAAAGATGAACAATGGGAGCAGGAGGGCAGGGGAGAAACGACAGCATGGATGCGAAGGGGGGGAGCATGGATGCGAAGGGGGGGGGAGAAGAGGGCGGGCCAGGCTGGGATATGGGAGAGAGAGGAGCATGGATGCGAGGGGGGGTCATGGAAGGGAGAGAGGGGACTTGCTGGAAAAGGATGAATGGAGGCGGCAGGGGACAGAGGAGAATGGATGGGCATGGATTGGGAGGGCAGGGCTCAGGGAGAGAGGGGAATTGCTGGAAAGGGATGAATGGAGGGGGCAGGGGACAGAGGAGCATGGATGGGCATGGATTGGGAGGGCAGGACTCAGGGAGAGAGGGGAATTGCTGGATAGGGATGAATGGAGGGGACAGATGGCCATGGATGGATATGGATTGCAGGGCAGGGCTCAGGGAGAGAGGGGAATTGCTGGATAGGGATGAATGGAGGGAGCAGGTGACAGAGGAGCATGGATGGGCATGGATTGGGAGGGCAGGGCTCAGGGAGAGAGGGGAATTGCTGGATAGGGATGAATGGAGGGGACAGATGGCCATGGATGGATATGGATTGCAGGGCAGGGCTCAGGGAGAGAGGGGAATTGCTGGATAGGGATGAATGGAGGGAGCAGGTGACAGAGGAGCATGGATGGGCATGGATTGGGAGGGCAGGGCTCAGGGAGAGAGGGGAATTGCTGGAAAGGGATGAATGGAGGGGGCAGGGGACAGAGGAGCATGGATGGGCATGGATTGGGAGGGCAGGGCTCAGGGAGAGAGAGGAATTGCTGGATAGGGATGAATGGAGGGGACAGATGGGCATGGATGGATATGGATTGCAGGGCAGGGCTCAGGGAGAGAGGGGAATTGCTGGATAGGGATGAATGGAGGGGATGGATGGATATGCATTGCAGGGCAGGGCTCAGAGAGAGAGGGGAATTGCTGGATAGGGATGAATGGAGGGGACAGGTGACAGATGGGCATGGATTGGGAGGGCAGGGCTCACACTCTCTCATATACAATGTCTTTCTGACTCTCACTCTCACACACTCTGTCTCACACTGTATCACATTCACACTCTATGTGCCACACAGTCACTCACACACTCGCTTGGTCTCATACACTCACTCTCACAGAGAATCTGTGTCTCACACACACTCCCGCTCTCGCCCACACACACACACTCTCTCTCACACTGTGTCTAACATACACACTTGCACACACTCACATTCTCACACACACACTCTCTCACAAACACACTCACACCCAGACTCACTCTCTCTCTCTCACACTCACACTTTCACTCTGACTCTCAAACAGTCACTCTCACATACACTCTCCCAAACATACACACTCCGAGGAAAACCTTGCTAGCGCCCGTTTCATTTGTGTCAGAAACGGGCCTTTTTTACTAGTCTTTAATAATGGCTTATGGACTTTTCTTTTAGGAAATTATCCAAATCTTTTTTAAACCCTACTAAGCAAACTGCTTTTACCACATTCTCTGACAACAAATTTCAGCATTTAATTATACATCGAGTGAAGAAATATTTTCTCCAGTTTGTTTTAAATTTACTTATTAAATTCATTGCGTGCCTCCTAGATCTAGTATTTTTGGAAAGAGTAAACAAGCGATTCAACTCCACTCAGTATTTTATAGAGCTCTATCTCCCTTCAGCCATCTCTTCACCAAGCTGAAGAGCCCTAGCTGCTTTCTTTACTCATAGGGAAGTTATCTCATCCCTTTATTATTTTTATCGCCTTTCTCTGTACCTTTTCTAATTCTGCTATATCTATTTTGAGATGCAGTGACCAGAATTGCACACAGTATTTGAGGTGTTGTCACATCATGGAGCAGTACAAAGGCATTATAACATTCTCATTTTTGTTTTACATTCCTTTCCTAATAATTCCTAACTTTCTATTTGCTTTCTTAGACACTGTTTCACGCTGAGCAGTGGGTTTCAGTGTATCATCAATGATGACACCTAGATCCTTTTCCTGGGCAGTGACTCCTAATATGGAACCTTGCATCATGTAGCTATAGTTTGGGTTCCTCTTTCCCAAATGGATCACTTTGCACTTGCTCACATTAAATGTCACCTGCCATTTTGGATGCCCAGTCTCGTAAGGTCCTCTTGCAATTTTTCATCCTCTTGCAATTTTAAAACTTGGAATAACTTTGTGTCATCAGCAAATGTAATTACCTCATCTATAGATCGTTTTTAAATATGCACAGACCTCTGGGGACCACACACACACACACTGTCTACCCTTCTCCATTGAGATTACTGATCATTTAACCTTACTTTCTGTTTTCTATCTTTTAACCAGTTGTTGATCCACAATAAGACGTGATCTCCTATCCCATTTCTGATTTCCTCAGGAGTCTTTCATAAGGTACTATGTCAAGTGCCCTTCAAAAATCCTGATACACAATATCAACCGGCTCACCTTTATCCACGTGCTTATTCTCTCCTTCAAAGAAATACAGTAGACTGGTGAGGCAAAATTTCCCTCGACTAAATCCATGTTGACTTTGTTTTATTAATCTAGTAATCTTATTAATCTATGCTTATGTATATGCTCCATAATATTGATGAAGGGTAATGGGGCTGAGAGGGATGAGACAGATGAGAACTGCAGTGAGAGAACAGGGTAAGAGGAAAAGGAAAACGGAATAAAGATGAGGAAAGGAAGAATGAGAGTACAGGGTATGAAAGAAGGAAAGATTGTGAGAGCGATACCAAACTTGGGAAGGGGAGGAGGGAAAGTGTTACAAGACTTTGTGGGGAGGAGGGAGGAAAAATGACACCGGACCTTGGAGGGAAGGAAGAAGGGATGAAGGGAGAGTGACACGACCTTGCAAGGGGGGGGGGGGGAGAGGAAGGAAGGGCATGGGGTATGGGCCTTGGAAGCAAGGGAATGAAAGAGAGACAAGGATGGAGCTGGGGACTGATAGGGTGATGAGATCCAGTGGAGGGTAGATGAGGGCTAATAGGATGGGAACCGGGGCTAAGGAAGTGGGTGAAAGATAGGGGTTTAGGAGACTGGATATTAAGTGAGAGACAGAGGGAGCAACGGTAAAAGTTAGTAGGTAGATGAGAAGTAAAACAGAGACTAAGTTGAGAGAAAGGGGGATAAACACAAATAAGGGGGAGGGAGGACATGAAATGAAAGGTCACTGCCAGACAGATGTAGAGAAGGAAAGGAAAGACAAGAAGAGAGAGAAGAAATGGAAATGCCAATGTGGAAAAGAATTTAGAGAAGACTGACACGTGGAAAATGGAAAAGAGACTGGGACCAGCCCAATTAGAAAAAATAAAATGCTTGGACAACAAAGGTAGGAAAGAAATATTTTTATTTAATACTTTTTAAGGACTGAAATGTGCCTGCTTTGTGAAATGTACGTCTTTTCTATTTTTCTGTTTTGCAGAGTACAGGAGAAAATACATTTCTGTTTCTCTTTTACCAGTGTTTACACAGCTTACAGAGTCTGGCTTTCTTGAGGGAGATCTCTATTTCAGTTTTTCTGTGGTTCCCTGTTTTGTATAGTGAGAAAAGAATTAAATGTGCTTGGAGTTGTAGAATGATTAGGAAAATTAGTGCTCATTATTGCTTGCTATGTGAATGAATATTCCATCACTCTTTCATTATTGCTTGCCAGACCAGTCCAGTATTATTACATTTTCAGGGCATTTGTTTTAATTCGTTTATGCAGTCCTTACATGCACATGATTTTGCTTTTTAAACCCAAAGGTAAATCTTAAGGGTGGTTAAACAGTGAGGCTTCTGTGGATAGGGACAGAGTTTGCGGGGACGGGGTAGGGATGAGGACAGAGTTAATAGGGACGGGGACAAACTTTGTCCCAGTGTCATTCTCTAGTAGCAGCTGCAATTAGAACTGTTGTATTTAGAAAATATGTCATAAATAACATTGCAAGAAAAGGGCTTTAACCATCAGGTTCTGACATGATATGGTAAATACCCACTTAGGCCCAAATTTATATATGGCACCAAAAAATTGGCAGTGAAAAAAATGAGCGCTAGGCACTATTCTATAAACGGTGCTCTGAGTTGGGTACCATGTATAGAATAGCACTTAGCTCTGGGATCCACACTTAACTTTAGGCGAGAGGATTTATACCAGCTGAAACCTGGAGTAACTCCCCACATCTAAATTAGGCACAGACTGGGTGTATTCTGTAACACTGGGCACAAATCCTTGGAATGACCATGACCCTCCCATTCCCCTCCCATGGCAATGCTCATTTCTGATATCTGCATACAAAATTTGCACGTTCATCTTTATAGAATATGTCTGTCAAGATTTATGCGTAAATTTAAATTGTTATCAATTATTGGTGCTAATTGATTTGCTATGCAATTAAATTGTGCATATAAATTGGGCACATGTCCAAATTTGTCTGCACAATTTTGTGCACCACATATAGAATATGGAGTTTAGTGTGTAAAATAAATATCAGTGTATGTGATATCGTAAGCAAACTCTCTTCTATGTCGCTGTTATGGGAGAAAAATTTAAAGTGTTATTTATAATTGGTAAAGAGTGTCACTTTTTCCTATGTGTACTTCTGAAACAAAAGTTCACATTTGTTTTTCCATTTAATACTGTTTTCCAAAGTATTATGTGTTTTGTCAAACATAGAGGCTCATGTAATAACATTTGTGCTAACATTTTGTAAACCTTTGAACCAGCATTGATTTAACAAAGCCTAATGCAGGATGTGCTATAGCATTGTGTTAGTTTTGCCGTCTGTACGTGCTATTTAAAAAATAAAATGGGGAGGGGGCGTGTCAGGGGCAGAGAATGAGCACGGAGTGGAGGAGTGGCCTAGTGATCAGAGCACCAGTCCTGAAATCCGAAGGTGGCTGGTACACATCCCACTGCTTCTCCTTGTGATCTTGGGCAAATCACTTAACCCTCCATTACCTGAGGTGCAAACTTAGATTGTGAGCCCTCCAGAGACAGAGAAATATCCAATGTACCTGAATGCAACTCACCTTGAGCTACTACTGAAAAAGGTGTGAGCAAAATAAATAATCAGCTAACTTGCTGTCATGCTAACAAGTTACATCTCCTAAACCATTAGGCTTCTTCTTTACTCCATACATTGTATTTGTTTCCATACCGGACTTGGCGATCGCCTTTACGGTATTATGTAAGCCACATTGAGCCTGCAAATAGGCGGGAAATAAATAAATAGAAGGTAGTAATTGCTCCCACATTAATTTTTTGAAATGGCAGTATGCTAATGCTAATATTAGTGCATGGACATATATTCAAGAAATAGGAAAAAACCCTATTCAATGGCCATGCTAGAAATCAGTTTAGCGCAAAGGAAAAACCTGCGTAAGGATGCGCTAGGCCCACTTCTTAGCGCAGCTTAGTAAAAGGGCCCTTTTAATATGATGGGCAAATAGGCTGTGCATGTCACATTGTTCTAAAATGGAACCACAGCACAGCAGCAGCCTGCATGAAAACTAAAAGCTAGCATGCTGAGCATATTAGTTACTAGTCAAAGTGCTCCTCAAGAATGTTCCCAAAGAGAAAGACCTTCTGTGTGTGGTAAAAATTTTAACACCTGGTCTGGGACAGCTATTAAATTTATAACCTTTATTGAGCCTACAGGAAAGAGTGGTGTTGCAGCAAGGTAAAGTCTAATTTGTAAATAATGCTCTCTCTCGTTTACCTGGGGCAGAGACTTTAATTGTTTTCTCATTAATGTAGAGGGAGTCCAAGGGACCATTTTAATGTACATGTTAAGGCCTTAGAGGGAAATGTTCAAAGCCATTTACACAGGTAAATTGGGCCATTTGAAAATTACTCTCTTTCAGTGTAGCTAAAAGCATTCACATTGTCTCATCGTTCCAAACGGAGGCATTCTCAGGGGCCTTTTTAAAACTGAGGAGGAAGATTATGCATGGAGATTGTGTTTTCAATTTATCCATTTTCTTTCTCATGTAAAACTACCCACACCCAAGAAGCAGGTGCAATGATGTGAGTACTTTCTAGCTCTGGCAGCTCTGAAACTGAAAACATGTACAGACTTTGAAACTGATGCAAACATTGCAGGTAAAAATTACCCTGGATGCTGTAGCCATACAGGAGGTTTGAAAATTGTTCTCTTAGGCTTGATTTTATAACTCCTGTGTGAAAAGTAAGAAAAAAAAGTCTATCTTAAGTCTGTTTTATAAAGGCAGCATTAGCATTTATGTCATGTTTATATAACAGGCTCACAGAGTTAGCCCCGACCATGTATTAATACCAATTCTCAAATGAATGCCTACTTCAAAGAAGATGTGAATGTGTGCATGTACTCTCAGCATATACTTCTGCGTTTTTTATGAAATAGTCATTCAAAAATAAAGTTGAGCTTGCTATAAACCACTTATAAAATGAAATGCAAAGACCTCAGTTGTGCTGCTCGATGGAATTAAGTTATACCATCAAGACTTATGCACTTACATCGTCATGTAGATCACTAATTTGTGAATCTATTTGTTCAGAAATTCTTGTTCTTAAAGTATTTCAAGAATTTCTGAACAAATAGATTCACAAATTAGTAATATATATAAAATAAGGTACATAAATGACCGATGACGATGTCAGTGCATAAGCCTTTATGGTATAACTTAACAAACTACCATATATACTCATCTATAAGTCAGTCTTATATATAAGTAGAGGGCAGCTTTGGGACCAAAAATGGCCAAAAGTGCTGTGACCTATCTATAAGTTGAGGCTGGGTCCCACATTGCTCCCTCTCTCTTCCTCTCCTCCACCTCCAGATCCAGCATTGCTCCCTTTTCTCCTTCCCTCCTCTCCAGCATTTTCCGCTGCCTTTCCCAAACCCACACCTCTTCCTATAGCCCACAGATTCACAGATTTCAAAAGGGTCAGAACAGACTTAAATTTAGAAGGAAACAGCTAAATCATCAGATTTCAGTATATGAGTATTATATATTTATCTCTCACTTTAAACTTTGACAAGTTCACTAAAGCAAAATGTGTTTTCACAAATAATTCAACCTTCCTATCCAAGGAGAATGATTTATTCAAGAACCAGTATTTCTTAGCACCCACACACCTGTTTTTCTTTTATTAAAAAACTAACAAACAAACAAGCAAAAAAAAACAACAGAATTTCACTCATGAGCTCTTTCTGGATGTCTCAGCTAAACTTCCTCTTTGAACCAACTGCTTGAGCCATCAGCCAATCAAATGGCTTTTCACTGTCACCTGATAGTTGTCATGCATACTTCCCTGAAGGCATCTTCTTAATGTACATACTCAGCAAAAAACTTTCAACCATCCAGAACATTTATACATTTATACATTTTAAACATTCACTACTATTGTTATATTTTAAACTTCTTCATCTATCAGTGGGTTTCATCCAAGAATCCCATATATCAGCACAGGAAGCTCAGCTGTAAAATTGAAACAGGAATGTACAATATTTCCTGCTAATGGCAGGAAAAATTGAGTAATAATGTTGCTATCCAAAGACTTACAGTATTCTGTCATTTCTCACTTACAGTTTTCTATATCTGAAATTTGTACTGACATCAAATCATTGAACCCCCCCCCCCCCCCCTCCAAAAAAAAAAAGAAACCAAAAAACAAACAAAGTTCCAGGATATGGATGGGTTGAATATTGACTTTTACAACCATACTATACCACATATATTGTAGAAATTACTTAAATTATTCTCTGGATTTCTTTCATTAAAAAAAAAAAGGAAAGGAGCTTTCACAGAAGCGAATAGGGGTCCTTTTACTGAGATGCCGGACCAGAGGTAATGGACGGAGTAGGAATGAGTGGTGCGGAACCCAGGGAAAGTGAGATACAGTAGGTGCTGTTCTGCTGGGGGTGGGGGCAGACAGGAAAAGGTGCTGCATCCAGGAGGGAGAGGGATATGGATAGATACTGGGCCAGGAAGAAAGGAGAGAGACTGGACTGGAAGAGGGGAAGAAAGGAGAAGACACTAGACCCAGGAGGGGAGACACTGGAACTGGAGGGGAGCAAGGAAAGGCAAGAGATGCTGGATCTGCGGAATGAAGGGGGAGGGAGAGATAGATAGTAAGACTGACTGGATTTGAGGAGAGGAAGAGAGGGGGAAAGGCACTGAACCATGGGGGTGGGGGAGCAGGAAGAAAGAGAGGAGGAGAGATACTGGCCACACAGATGGGAGGAAGGAAACAGGGAGACAGAGAAGAGATGCTAGGCATGGAGAGGGCATAGGGACAGGGACACAGAGGAGCAATGCTGGACAGAGAGGGAATAGGGACACACAGGGCAATGTTGGAAACAGAGAGGATAGGGACACACAGGGGCAATGCTGATCACAGGGGAAGGGATATGGACACTGGATGGAAATTCAGGACAGGTCAATCTAGGGACACAGAGGAGAAATGATGAATATAGAGGAGGATAGAGATGCTGAGAGGGCAGATGCTGAAGATGGAGGGAGGGACAGGGCTAAGGACAGGGACACAGAAGGAAGATGGATGGAGGGCATGGAGAGAGAAGAAATGTCAAATGGACAGGAGACCCTGCAAAGACAGGGGGAAAACAGAGAAAAGCAGAAAAGAGACATTGGGACCAAAACAAATAGAAAGGTAAAATGCTCAGACAACAAAGGTAGAAAAAGTATTTTATTCTGAATTTATTGATTGGAATATGTCAATTTTTGGAAATGCATATCTCTGCTATTTTGAATTTCAGTTTCTATTTCTCTATTACTCCTATTAAACTGTACTTGCTTTCTATATCTTTGCAGTATTTCCCAACTCTGTCGTCTTGTCAAGTGAGTTTTCAGGATACCCACAAAAAATATGTATATACTTCAATGAGAGAAAATATTTATAATTGTTATTATTCTTCATCCCAGCACATAAACATGAGTAAACAAATCTAATATCCCATTGCAGGGTAGTAGCAAAAACTATAAATCATTAACTTACTATAAATAAACCCCTCAAAAAAATTATGTTTCAACAATTTTTACAAGACGGGCAGACGATCCATCAGCTCCTGATCCCATCTCAGAGCTTGCTCGTTGTCTGGCTGGGCCCTGGCCCGATTTTGATCCTGAGGGTCCGTGTAATTCCAGGGCTCCTTCTGCTGCCTGTTTTGGCATACACAACTTCGGATTTGGCTGTCTGTCTTCCGTCCTGCTGTCTTGGTGCCAGCGTGGGGCCTGCCTGACGGAGCAGTTGCCGGGTCGGTGCGGGGTGCGCGATTGGGCCGGTGATTTCGGGCTTCGGGCTTCTCTCGCCTCATCTGTACTGCCAGTTTCCTCTGTGGGCCTGCCTGGCGTGCTCTGCTCTGCTTGTGCTCCCGTTGCTGCCGCTCGACCGCTGCCTGCAGGATACTGTGCTGCTGCCTTCGCCCAGCTCGTCCTCTTCTCCATCGCGGATCTTCGCTGCTGCCTTCGCGATCTTCTGGTCTTCCCCGGCTCTTCCTCTTCGGCCGGCCAGATGGAGTCACAGTGGAGGAGGTTCCTGGCTCGGAAAGTCCTGACGGTTGGGGCTGCAGAGGATGACCGTTTGTCCGCCATCTTGTTTCAGAGGATGCCTGCCTTCGGCTTCGTCTGGCCTCTGTATGCTCCTGCGGGCTCTTCAGTGCTTCATTTGGGGATCACTTTGCAGGACTTATTCACATCAGCCTGGTCTTCCATGATCCCTCTTGGCCCGCTTGGACTTCTGCTGTTCCTCTTTGCCTCCTTTGCCTTTCCCTTCTTGCCTTGTCCTCCCACCCTTACTGACGAAATGTAACTGTACTGTATTTATTTTAATGTATTTATTTTAACTAATTCATTGTAAGCCGCTTTGGGGCTGCAACACTGCGGCAAAAGGCGGGGTATAAATGATCTGAAATAAATAAATAAATAAATAAATATTAGTGCTGTATGCAGAATCCAACTTTCTGAGGTTTCCAGTTTAGTTTTTTTCCCTTCATATTTCTATTACTGATGTGTGGTCCCTAGTTTTACATTTGTTGAAAGTCTGTATGTGTTTTATACGTGTGACCAAGGTATGGCATTTAGCTAACATGTAGAGTCTATGTAGAGATGTTGTTGCAGTTCTGTTTGTTTAATTGTGTTTTTTCCTGTTGTTTTCATTTGAAAATGACATGAATATTGACTCCTATATATACAGGTAGGGAAACCATACAGCGAATGCTCCGAATCTCATATTACACAAAGAGATAATGACACCAATTTAAATAAATATAGAATAATGCCTTCCAGTAACTAACACACCCATGTGGCAGTCAGAACAAATGACCACTAAAAAGGTGAACTTTGCACTTCATTCATCGGGCCAAAAACTCCACATGGAAAAGTAGAGTGTAGGCTTTTCTCTATTTAATTTAAGTTTGTGCTCTTTTCCACCTAGAGTTTTTGGTTAAGAGATCCCTCCTTTTAATGAAGAAATTGCATTCTATTATGAAATACTTTGATTTACCTAGATTTATTCTGATAGACTAGGCACTAGTTATCTGAGGGCATTACTACATATTTATTTAAATTAGTGTCTTTATCTCCTGCTTATTTTTGTATTATATGATTTTATTACCAGTGAGTTAATGAGATTCTTATATTGAGTGTTCAGAATCTCATGTCAGCATAGGCATAGGGCAATAAGCCAAAAACATCTACCTACTTTTCAGTACTCACATTCATTTGCATATACTGAAACATTTGCCTCAGCTCCACAGGAATCAGTAGGGAAAATCCAGTACTCACACACTCACTCACACAACAAAAGCTATTTATTTTAGAAATGAAACCACCAATACCTTAACAAGATGCAGGACATAAGAAACTATAGGTGTGCTAGTGTTTTTACTGCATGCTAAAAATTAGCGTGTGCTAAATGCTGGAGACACCCATAGGAATATATGGGTGTCTCTAGTAAACAGGGCCCCAAATCTTTATAAAGGCTGCTGCATATGCCTAGTAGTTTGTAGGAGTACAAGCCCCTGCCAACATATCACAGAATTTGACTGGGTCACACCTGTTTGATACTTGAAAGAAATCAACCATCCTGTAGTGCCTGGCTTTACAATCCAGAGACCCTTGCAATATCTAAACAGGCCCATGCTCCTGTTAATCAATCATTGATTCAACACAAAGGCCACCTGATGCAAAACGTTTGGCTTAGACTCAATGGAGCCTGAGTTCTAAGAAAGTCCCTAGAAATTCCAGAAAAATACCAGGAATGACATCAAAAGCTTGACCTCTTGAATGATGTCAAAGACATGCCTGTGGTTTCTCCAGCCAGTCACCTTCTGAAATGTTATCAGAACATCAGACATTACCATTATCAGAAATGATATAAAAGAAGGACATCTTTAGCTGGAAAGGACCTAACCTTTTCTGATCTTAGCCTCTCTAGACTCATCTGACTTCCATCAGATTTTCTATCAACTCACCAAGTACCTCAGCCTTCTAGAAATGAGTATTGCCTACAAGAAGACAAAACCCTGCTTCTATAGTCATCCCTGAGAGACACTGTCAATACATGTAGGTTGTTCAGTTAAACACTATGATTGGTAATAGATAGTAGGACGTGACCTGTGGAATAAAATATGTGTTTGTACTAACTAATTCCTGACAAGTGTGTGTTTTATTTTCAAAGAACGTTTATTTCCTATATGTCATTTTTCCATTCTTGTAAATAGCTTTTACTCTATGAAATAAATGATTATTCTTTTTATAGATACATGTTGTATGGTCCATCAGTACATAGATAAAGGAGTGTGAACTTAGGATTGCTTATAAGAGGCACATTTTTCACATAAAGATAATAATTCCAGTGTTAACATAAAAGGTTATATGCACGTCTCTACCTAATAATTGTACTATTTCTACAAGTTGAGTAAAAGAAAAAAAGGTGAAGGAAACTCAGATATAAGAGAGTAACAGTTATTAAAGCATAAATAAAGATGGTAAAAGGAAAAGGAACAGAGAAGATATGCAATGTAAGGGAGAAAAACAAAAACTTGCAGCATATCAAACAGTATATATGTGACTTACCTTCAACAGAGAATCACATTTAAAGAAAATGACATCACTGCACATGGGGATGCACACATACACACACAAAGAAAATCCTGTTTTCTTTCAACTGCTGGTCCAGAGGAATGGAATAAGCTGCTGGCTTTCTGATGAGTGCTGACAGTCACAAGGAAGTTTAAATGTCTTCACAGACATTTTAACTCTGATACAGGAGTGCTTTTGATAGACAATAGTAACAATTACAGATGTTGTTTTATTTCTATGTGGTTGTAATTCACGCACACTTGACAGGCACTGCCCTGAGCCATGTGTGTGTAGTTCTTCTCTGGGTTTGTTCAGAGAGCAGTGGTTGCAGGCTCCTTGATTGCTTTGCTCCCACCCACCTGTGTCTGCTCTCCCTCTGCCTGGCTTCCCTTGCTTCTCTCCTATTGGTCTTCCAGTTCCTCCTTCCCCTGCTCTCATCCTATGGCTGTGCTCCTTCTCCCTGCTGGTTCCTGCTGATGTCAGACACCAGCAATTTATCAGCTGAGC
Organism: Microcaecilia unicolor; assembly: GCF_901765095.1. Taxonomy (NCBI): domain Eukaryota; kingdom Metazoa; phylum Chordata; class Amphibia; order Gymnophiona; family Siphonopidae; genus Microcaecilia; species Microcaecilia unicolor. Next base: position 76,662,649 of record NC_044037.1, read on the forward strand.
TCTTTCTGGACTCCATGCTTCGGCTTCTACTTTGCTAGGTGTTACTTGCTTAGTAGTTTGCTTCTTATCTACTTGTCCCTCGTTGCTGATTTTGCCTGTACCTGAATCACTCTCTTGCCTGCTGCCTGCCTATTGACTTTGCCTGTACCTGGATTACTCTCTTCCCTGCTTCTTGCCTATTGACTTTGTGCCTGGATTACTCACTTGCCTGCTGCCTGCCTACTGACTTTGCCTGTACCTGGATTACTCTCTTGCCTGTTGTTTGCCTATTGACATTGCCTGTACCTGGATTACTCCCCTGTCTGCTGCTTGCCTGTTGATATTGCCTGTTCTTGAATTACTCTTGACCTGCTGCATTTGCCTGTACCTGGATTACTCTCTTGACTTGCTGCCTGCCTACTGACTTTACCTGTGCCTGGATTACTCTCTTGCCTGTTGTTTGCCTATTGACATTGCCTGTACCTGGATTACTCCCCTGTCTGCTGCTTGCCTGTTGATATTGCCTGTTCTTGAATTACTCCCCTGCCTGCTGCCTGCCCATTGACTTTGCCTATACCTGGATTACTCTCTTCCCTGCTGCCTGACTATTGACTTTACCTGTGCCTGGATTACTCTTTTGCCTGTTGTTTGCCTATTGACATTGCCTGTATCTGGATTACTCCCCTGTCTGCTGCCTGTCTATTGACCTTGCCTGTTCCTGGATTACTCCCCTGCCTGCTGCCTGTCTATTGACCTTGCCTGTACCTGGATCACTCTCTTGCCTGCTGCCTGCCTGGCCGATACGTTCACCACCCCGCTTCCAGCTCCATCTCGTAAGTCCTGCAGACCGCCCGCACCTAGGGGCTCAACCTCTGGGGAACAGCGGTCAATGCAGGTGAAACCCGGGGTTGTCCGGCCGCCAAGCAGAACCTGGTCCGAGTACTGGGCTCAGCAGCGCTCTACTTGGTACAAGAACTCACAAGTCTGACAAATAGGGCATCCTTGAGGGCACTGCAGTGGACTTTATAAAATGCTCCCTGGTACACATCTGACCATTGCTCCCTTACCTTGTCTGCTGAGCCCCCAAAAACCCACAACCCCCAACTGTACACCACTCCTATAGCCCTTACAGGTGAAGGGAGCACCAATATATGTGTACAGTGGATTTCTGGTGGGTTTTGGAGGACTCACAGTTTCCTCCACAAGTGTAACAGGTAGGGGGAGTTAGAAGCCTGGGTCTACCTGTCTGCAGTGCACTGCACCACTACTAGACTACTCCAGGGACCTGCACGCTATTCTAATGGACTTGAGTATAACATCAGAGGCTGGCAAGTAATATTTTTAATCACATTTTTTGGGGTGGGAGGGGGTTAGTGACCACTGGGGGAGTAAGGGCACCTTTTTGTGTGGCATGGAGGAGTAGCCTAGTGGTTAGTGCAGTGGACTTTGACCCAGGAGTAGTGGGTTCAATTCCCACTGCAGCTGTTCATTATAAAAACAGATCTAGCTCAAAACACCCAAGTTTTAGTCCTGGATTGTTTTGTTCCATTATGACTGAAAAACATCTAAGTCTTAGGAACGCCCAAGTCCCACCCTGAATAGACCCATAAAACACCCCCTTGAGATTTGGATGCACTTCTGACGAACTTCAGAGAAAAATGTCTAAATAGAGGTTTTGAAAATACTGATTTGGACGTTTTTGTGAGAAAAACGTCCAAATGCAGACATGTCACTTTTTGGACATTTTTCTGTTTTGAAAATGAGCCTGATAGTATAACACTTAGCTGGCAGCAACTTTCACCAGAAGAGAACCTCTGCCATCGTGGCCAGGTTTCAGATTCTTCTTCAGGGAAGAGGTTCAAGTATTCATGAAGCACGTGCTCTCCTGTATGAGAAAAAATTAGGGCATTACTGCATTACTTTGAGAAGATGCATGATGCCAGGAATGGTTCAATAGCAGACGCTCTCAAAACCTTCAAACACTCAGATTTCCTCAGGAAACAAACAAAAAAAAACCATCAAGAAATGGGGGATGTTAGTGCTTTTGTTTGACTGATCTATTGTTTCATTTTATTTTGCCGATACAGATGTGTATACAAAAGAAATTCCCATTTGTTTTGTTTTGTGTCCTTTTCATCTAGTCTATTTCTCTTTGATTACAGCTAAAAGCTAAAAAGTATTTCAATTTGTAGTTCAAAGCAGAAAGACTCTTCATTTCATTGATTATGTAATTCCTGAAGTTTGAGCGCAAATTAAAGGTTTTGCAAGCTCCTCCTTCTTTTCAGTCAATCATTATAAGAAGCTCAGGCAAGTATCACACTTATATGTGAAAAATATTTAACTTCTCAGGAACAAACTGATAATTAAACTCCAAGAAGAAAGCTTTTTAAAACTGGGGTCATGAACACAATTAAAGACGAAGGTCTGTTTTTCTATACAAAGTAAGCACAGAAATACATAGCGGAGAAAGAAATAAAAAAAGGAACAGAGAGAGAAGAATAAAACAAAATAAGTAACAGAGTCAATAAACAGGCAAATTGATTTTTTGAGGACTTTGGATTGCAAAGCTGCTTTAAGTAAATTATTACATCCCTTCAGAAGTGGCTCATTACTTAGAGATCTATTTATTTTCTCACAAAAGAACCAAAAAGTCCTTCATCATTTTGAAAACATCTTCTAAGGAGCACTAATGACTTTTGCCAAGGAATTTGATGGTGGAATTGATGACCGAATAAGGTTAAGTGCCCTGAGGTCTTCCTTGAGTCCTTGATTCTGCTTATTCATCTCCAGTAAATGCCTTGGGCCTGGGCTATTACTGTTGAAACATTTTCTATGCAAGATAAACTTTGTGATATAGTAATCTACTTCTTTTTGTGCTGTGGATGCCCTGTGGGAAAATGAGCAGAGGCCAAGCAGCAGGGCCAAGCTAAACACCTAGAGGAGGAAGCCTTTTATCCCAGGGAGGAACTGGAAAGAGCATTAATTGCTATCTAACTTCCCCTTCTTTTTAGGTTAGTTTTATATCCCTAGGAGATGGAGGATACCTTTGTTTCTGAATGAATTAGTAGAGTGCTATTTGTTAAATTAATTCATTTGAATGGTGTAATTAAGCAATAGAAGCACAGGGGATAAAGGCACAGTAGAATAAAGGACCCTGTGGATGAAAAGGCTCTTGTGATTAAAGAGTCCTTTATATCTTCCGGTAGTGTGCCACAGTGAATAAGGTGTTTGTCCTACTGGGCTCTCCTGATATTCATTTAGGGGGAAATTCTATAAATAGTGCTCAAAAATAGGCACTATGGGCTATTCTATAAAGGGTGCATTTCCTTAGTGACAATTTTCACGCCTACCTGTAGGAAACAGGCTTGCGCCTGCTGAAACCTAGTGTAAATACTGGCGCCCATGTTAGGCACACTGAACAGTGTTCTGTAACTATGCACACAACTGTTCGGAATGCCCCTGACATGCGCATAGCCATATCCCCTTTTGAGTTACGTACTAGTGCAGTTAGGCAGCATGCCTTATAGAATAGTGTGCAACCAGATGTGCACGCAGATCCTAAATGGTGCCAATTAACTTCAATAATCGGTTATCACCCAATTATTGGTAATCAGGACTTGTTGCTCACTTACCCCCCTGTTTACTAAGCTGCGCTAGTGCCTGCCATGCGGCAATGCCGACACAGCCCATTCAAAGTGAATGGGCTGTGTCGGCATTAGAACATTGCAGCCACTAGCCCAGCTTAGTAAACAGAGGGTTAATTTGGGCATGCAAATCTGGGCGTCATATATAGAATCTGGGGGTTACTGTACAACCTTATCCTTCTTTCCCAGCTCAAAACAAGCTAGGGATGTGTGCGTCATTTTAAAACAATGTGAATCTTCCTTGATTTTCGTGTGTTTTTGTGATTTGTTTCACACCTTTGTTCTGGATGGGTGCATCATAGTGGCAATTCTATAATGTTAATGTTTACGTATGTTTTACGCACATGAATGTTTAGAATATTAGGATATACACATGTATCTGCACATGGCAACATTCTGCCAAAGTACTAGTCTTTAAATATGGGCTTAACTTAAAGAGCACATATTTGCAAGGGGGTGTACACATGGATGGAACATGGGCAGGGCTCCCACATGAGTGCATAATTTATAGAATACTGTAAGTTACATACACATCCTGGTTATCAATAGAAATCAAACAAAATAAAACATGGAAAAGAAAATAAGATGATACCTTTTTTATTGGACATAACTTAATACATTTCTTGATTAGCTTTCGAAGGTTGCCCTTCTTCGTCAGATCGGAAATAAGCAAATGTGCTAGCTGACAGTGTATATAAGTGAAAACATTCAAGCATTACTATGACAGTCTGACAGGGTGGGAGGATAGGGGTGGGTAGGAGGTATGCATGGGGACATCAAAGCATATCATTGATATTCTATCAGGATGGGTGTGGATAGGTCAGGGGAGGGTGATCAACAGAGACATACAGCTTTATGGTTTATAATGGGCTAGGAAGGAACCCCAGATCCTTGTTAAGTCCTTTCTGTTGGGTGTTAAAATATTCAATCATTCTGACTTCAAAGGTCTTACGTTCTTGTATGGTTTTAAAGTTACCTTTCAGGATTCTCACTGTGAAGTCACTGGTACAGTGTCCTGGTCCTGTAAAATGCTGACCAACAGGTGTGGGAACCCTACTGGCACCAGTATTGTTCATGTGATGTCTATGTAAATTGAATCTTGTCTTAAGCATCCTGGAATTCAAGCACGAGCAGTTACACTAGCTCTTTGTACACCACATTTACGTGTATATCAGTGGCATAACAATAAGAGGGATGACTCCTTCTCTGGTTTCAACCCACCCCCACCCAAATTGTGGCACCATCTGTTGTGGCTGGTGGGGACACCCAGCAGTCTGGCAGTCTGCTCTTTCCATGGGCCGCCAACATGCTGACCCCACCTTGTATGAGCATGCATGGGGGGTGGCATGACACAGAAGAACTCCGCCCTGTCCCACAAGTGATTTGGTCTCTCTCTCTCTCGCCTGGATGCCATATGGTCTCTCAAATATCCCCCTCCCCCGCATACCTTTTAAGTAGCAGATTTTCACCGGCAGTGAGTAGCAATTAATACACACTGCTCATGTTGGCCCCACAACCTTCCCTCTGATGCAACTTCCTGTTTCTGTATAGGCAGGAATACATGAGAGGGAAGGCTGTGGGGCCAGTGCGAGCAGTATATATCAGTCTCTGCTGGCTGCAGGTGGAGATCTGCTATTTACAAGGTAGGCAGGAGGGACAGCTGGTGGGGCTTGGGGATCCCAGCCAGCCACATCATAGGTGTGCTGCTACTGGGTGGGCCTGAACCCAAAGTGGGTGAGCCTAGGCCTACCTGGGCCCACCCTTGGCTACGCCACTGGCTCTGCCTCTAATTTAGACGTCAGGATTTACACAAAGTAAAACATGGCCTGAATGGCTGCGACTAAATTTGGTCATGTGGAAAGGTGCTCAGCATATTCTATATACTGCATGCATGCCTAGGCATATTTTTTTTCCTGACAGAATTTTCAGGTGCCATATATAGAATCCAGGCCTATATGTACAGTAGAACATTTTTTTAAATGAAGATCGACTATACTTGCATTAATTCATAGGTATACACTTACACAATCAATTTATATGAGATAAAACATTTTAGGTGCCAAAACAAACTGAAAGCACACTTAACAAATGCCTATCCCTAGTACACTACAGCAAGCAACCACCTTGACTCAGTTATTAGATACAGCAGGCTTTCTTTTCTCGTTCACCCAGTTCCAATAGCAAAACTATTCTCAAATAATCCAGGCAACAGTTCAAACAAATATATCACTTCTTTTACTCCCAAGGGGGAGGATTTTTTTTAAAAACTCCTATTACATAGCTGCTTCTACTACTATTAAGATGAAGCAGCTATGCTCAGTGTGATTTATCTGTACTAGCAGCACTTCGCTGATACAGTTCATGCGTATAGCCGTAATGTGCAACCTCTCTCACTTAAGCTATTTCAGCAGTCAGCAGAGCCACATGTCTGCTTCTGTGAAGTCTTAATGCCTGCTCCATTATATTTATTCCATGACCTTCCTAAAGCTCTGCAATGTAGAAAGGGCCACACTGAGGTCTCTAATAAGCCATGTGTGGCATTTGACAAAGTAGACACTGCCAAGGATTGAACTGAAGAGGGACGTTGTAAAAGCCAGAGTGAACGGCCAGATGCACATTTTTATTTCTAACATTTCTGCTTTGTCTGGTATACACTAGAACAGTCAAATGAAGCATCAGTATGAAACAAACGAAGGCAGACCATAGCCATGAAGAGGCACATTCAAATAATAATAATAATTTAGGGCCCGATATTCAGCGGCCTGCTAAATCAATTTGAATATTAGGCCCCAAATTTTCAGCTTACCTTTTCATATAATGCTCCTCATTAATCATATATATGTTATATGAATGCTCTACTGTGTTGCATATTAAGATGTTTCATTTATATTATGCTGACAATGGATCATATTTCTGTTATATAAATGCTCTGATTTAATGACACTGTATGATATTATTGCTTAATTTTCCTATTTCTAAGTTTACCTGACTGTTCTAATTGTACATTGTGCAGGCATTTGGTCATTTTGCTGTAGTTATACTGTTACTATAATGTAAGTTGTTTATGTCAAGCTACATGTGTTGTACACTGCCTTGGGCGCAAATCTTCAGAAAAGTATTAATAATTCTTATTAAATAAATAAATAAATTGAGGAATGCATGATACACCAAATAGTTTGGCATTGAAAGTCTTCTGCTTCCTTCCCATGACCACAAAAATAAAGCACATCTCTGATCTCAGGGTGAAATAATGGTTTCCATTGTCTGGTTTGTCTTTATGCCTGGGATGAGAATGGATAAAGTTTGTGTTACTTCTCATAATCTTTGCCAGGAAATGGAATAGCAATGGGTTACTTTTTGTTCTTTCTATAATCCCACCTCCTGGGAATAAGACATCTTGGTGCCATATAGCCTGTGAAAGACTGTGAAGCACTAAATACATGTATAAATATTGACTTTGGCCACGTCAGCATTCTCTATTTTGCTTGGCTGTCCTGCTAAAATTCTCCTTTCAGGTAGCTGAGGTTTTAAAGCGGGCATAAGTGCAGAAAAGCCAGCAAACAATGAAAGGTCAACCAGTGTAGTTTACTGATGAGAGCATGTGAAAATTTTCAAATTGTACTCTGGTGCTAACATGAGATGACATTGCAGGCTTGTTCTTTTAACCCTGATTGTAGTTGAAATATTTATTTTATATTTGATATATTGCATATTGTCTGTGTATATAGTACTAGGTGAGAAAAAAAAAACGGGGTACAAAATCCCTTCACAAAAAAGTTTATAATTGAAGAAGATTACAGAATCAGAAATGGTGATGCAATGACATCTGTATCTCAAATTCATTGCATTCTCTTTGGTATAGGGGTTCTCAACCCAGTCCTCAGGACACACCTAGCCAGTAAGGTTTTCAGGAATATGGCTATGCATGAGATAGATTTGCTTGTAATGGAGGTGGTGGATGCACATTTATCTCATGCATATTCATTGTTACTATATAAAACAGGGCTGTATTTTCTTATGTTTGTCAAAACCTTTAGTATTATTATTCACATAACTAATTCATTTACCTTATAAATTTTATAAACACTCATTTCACATATCTATTACAATAATTATCTTAAATTCCACTTACTTAAAAGCATAAACTTTATTTTACACAATATAATCCCAAATGATGTAACCTCTTAAAATTACAAACCTTCCCCCAAAGCTGTCCAAACTCTCTACTTTTTTTATGCGTGACATAATAGTTTAATTTTCATACTCTGAAGGGACTGCTCTGAAGACAAATCTAGAGCAGATTATCACTGTGATGAGCTACAACATTCTGAGCAACCACTCAAGTATTCAGGGTTGCTTGGTTGATTGACCTCTGAAGCAGGCTTTGGTTTATGTCGAAACACGGCCCTTGTCGAGTCATCAATAAAGCAAACTTATTCCATTCTTGAGAGCCCTTTGTGTTTCTTGTTCGACAACTGGGTAAGGAATAGCCGGCCTCACAAACCTGGATATTCAATGACAGTGCCCAGACATGGCCTGGCATTGAATAGCTAGACATAATGCCGGCACCCTTAAAAAAAAACGCTGGCTGCCACTAGCTGAATATTTACCCACAGTGTCTAAGGTGATCATTTTAGAAGGGTCATGTGACATTTACACAAGCAAATCGTAGGCATGTAAATGTTGATTTTACAATGCCGCTGTTTATATTTGTAGATGCTGTGATATGCCTAAATTTAAAGAGGGTGTGTTCTGGATGTGGATTGCATAGTCATAAAAATATACATGTATTTCATGTTTTAGAATGGGAATACATATACATTTAAAAAGATTTTCCCATCAGAATTTACTCTTGCTTTAAGGCAAGAGTAAATGTCAGCTACCTGCTCGCTTGAATCTGGGGTCGCCATCAGTGATGGACAGGGTAGGTGTGCTTACCTCTGTGGTATCTAACACCACTTCAAAAAAAGTATAAAAAAGAGTTATTTAAGTAGGTTACTTAGAGGCCCTTTTATTAAATTGTGTAGGCGCCTACATGCATCCAACGCACATCAATTTGGAACTACCACCCGGCTACCATGTGCCCCGGGCAGTAATTCCATTTTTTACGCACGTCCGATACATGCACCAGAAAATATTTTTTATTTTCTACCATGTGCCGTTAACTGGACAGTAATCATCAGTGTATGCGCGCTGACAATTACCGCCCAGTTAACACGTGATACCTTACTGCTAAGTGAATGGGTGACAGTAAGGTCTCAGGCCCAAAATGGATGCGCACCAATTTTTATTCTGCTGCACGTTCATTTTCAGCCAAAAAAAAGGCCTTTTTTGCAGGTACACTGAAAAATAGACCTGCGCACATCCAAAACACACGCCTACACTAGCGCAGGCCATTTTTCAGCACACCTTAGTAAAAGGACCCCTTAGATGACTCTTCTTGGGTGTGTAGATAGGTAATATTAGACACAAACAAATGTAAGTGATGGCAAATACCCATATGTTGCATGAATGGTATGCATATCTTTAATTACTGGTGCTTACAAGTATAAAGCTTCAAGTGATGCTGCTCTTTTTTTCAACATATTTTTTGTGAAATGGTTATTGCTGTTTGACATGCTGGCAATCATCCGTATATTTGCTGGCATCTTTATACGTGTTTTACATAAGGCAGCAGTTAGTGAAATGTGGAAATTACTAAATAATGATCAGCTCGTCCTAGCAGTGTCCTTAGATCTGGCAGCAGCCTTTGATCTGGTCACCATATCTCAAAAAAGATATAGCAGAATTAGAAAAGGTACAAAGAAGGACCAAAATGATAAAGGGGATGGAACTCCACTCATATGAGGAAAGGCTAAAGAGGTTAGTGCTCTTCAACTTGGAAAAGAGGTGGCTGAGGGGAGATACGATTGAGGTCTAGAAAATCCTGAGTGCTGTAGAATGAGTAGAAGTGAATCTATTTTTTATTCTTTCAAAAAGTACAAAGACTAGGGGACACTCAATGAAGTTACATGGAAATAATTTTTAAACAAATAGGAGGAAATATTTTTTCACTCAAGAAATAGTTAAGCTCTGGAACTCATTGCTGGAGGATGTGGTATAACAGTGGATCTCGATTTAAAAAAAAGGTTTGGACAAGTTCCTGGAGGAAAAGTCTATGGTCTGTTATTCAGATGGAAATGGGGGAAGCAAATGATTGCCCTGGGATTGGAAGCATGGAATGTTGCTACTATTTGGGTTTCTGCCAGGTGTGGATTGGTCACTGTTGGAAACAGGATATTGGGCAAGATGAACCACTGGTCTGACCCAGTATGGCTATTCTTATGTTCTTCTCTTCTTATCTAGTGAATCACAATCTACTTATTCAATGACTGCAATCTATAGGTATCATGAGTACAACTGTAACATGGTTTAAATCTTTTATCTCAAAAAGATCTTATATAGTTAGCATAGTGGATAAGAACTTAGATTGAATACCCTTAGAATGCAGGATGCCACAAAGTAAGAATTGTTGCCACTCCTGTTCAACATCTTCCTGGGCCCATTGGTAACCTTGATACAGGAACATGGACTAAATGTGTATTGTTATGCAAACAATGTGTTTATTATGGCAAAGCTTTGACCTGCTACCATGGACCTATCACACCTTCAGAAGGGGCTGTTAGCCGTTGCTGATTGGTTACAGCAACATTGGCTTGTTTTAAATATCAATAAGACCACAGCCTGTTGGATATCCAGAAACAGTGTTTGTCCTATTTTGTTTTGTAAACCCTTTCCACCGGTCACTAGCTTTAAATACCTGGGGGGTGGTAATTGACTCCTCTCTATCTTTTGTGGCTCAAATATCCTCTGTTACTAAAAAAGGGTTTTCTTTCTTAAGACAGTTATGATCAATTAAAGGATACTTTGATGAATCAGCATTGCAGATATGACTGCATGCTCTGTTTACCTCCAGATTGGACTATGATAACGATAGTATATTCAGGTCTACGAAGTTCTCAGATTGGGTGACTGCAGACACTGCAAAATACAGCAATTAGAGTCCTTGGGAATGCCTGAATAATTGATCATGTGATCCCCCTCTCTTTGAAAAAGTATCATTGATTGGCTATATTTTTAGAAGTAGATTTAAGGTTCTCTGCATATTACATATATCATTATGAGAACAGCAACTGTTATATTTAAGTAGGTGAACATTTTTGTATACATCCGCAAGATGCCTTGGATCTATATAGGACTATAGAATGTTGATGCCTCATTTCTCTAAGGCACATTGGGCAGCCACAAGGGAGAGGGCATTCTTTTGGCCGGTACCAACATTATGGAATGATCTACCTAAAGAAATTCATGCAGAAGCCAATTATTAGAGATTCAAGATTTTATTATTAAAGACTCACTTCTTTAAGATGGCTGTTAATCTGTAGCTCATAGTGTAGGGAAGACTGGAATGGCCTTCAGAGAACAATTTTGTTTTAGCCTATTAATAGAATAGGGGGAAGAGTGAATGTAGTCTTGGGGAGTGTGTGCTAGGTCTGTTCTATTATTTTTATGGCGTTCTTTTACATACTTGAGCTTTTTAGATTTTATTTTGGAAACCATTCTGATTTGGTAAAAAGTGAGCAATATATCAAATGTATAAATAAACATAAACATTGGGGCTGGGAAGATGTATTTGAAGTCCACCTATGTACAAACATCAAAGTGCTTCATTGTTCAAACAGGCCATGATGTTGTCTAGCACCCTGCAATACATGCTATTCAGCTCATCACAATTCTATAGCCATGTTGACCTCATATCACCCAGAGTTTCACACTCTGTGACCTATCAAAGCACGTGGTGAAGTGGGCTGCAATGGGAATAAGCATACACAAGGAATAGGTCATGTTCCATAGTATGCTTCTTCATATGGATCCTGAGTGTACACGAGTGCATTAGTAGGTTGACTGATGCTAAGGCTTCCTACTTAGCCCAAGCCTCACGCCTGGATTCTCATTTAGTTTTGTGAGGTGGAAAGAGTGAAAGAGGAGAGGGCTTTGCAGTAATTTTCTCTAACAAACTGAATATTTTGACCCTTGAATCTCGGTCATGCTCTTACAATTGAGATTGATATCTTCCCTCTGAAAGTATTTTCTCTTAATATATCAGCCACCACCCCCATCCCATACAGAATATTAATGGAAATCAATCTCTTAACTCATCTCATTTAATCTTCTTGGGTGACTTCAACATTCACATGGATGATGTTGATGATTTCATATCCTTCATTCAAAATCTTGATTTCAAACCACATGTCAACTTACCAACTCATGGAGCAGGACAACAATTTTCCAGCAGCTCTGAACCATTTTTAAGTGGTCAGATCACTGTGTAACCTTTTTTTTTATAGAGTGCACTCCGTTGCCTAGGAAATCAACAAAGATAATAAAGCAATCTATAAATCTTCATGCATTGATTGCTAAAGCATTCCAGGAGACTTTTGATCTAACTGTAGAATAATTTTCTGCTTTCTGCATAGAAGACCAGGCATCTGCCTAGAATACGTCATTGCTCTGTAGTTTGAATCCCCCCCCCCCCCCCCCCATCCTGTGAGAACCCTCTACCCAAAGAGGAAAGATCCATGGTATAACTCTAAGCTATTACTATTGAAGCACCAATTACGTCAATTTGAATAAAAAAAGGAGGAATTTCTTTCTGCCTACAAGGAACTTCCTAAGTTACAAAAAGGAAAAATCATAACTTTTCTTAAAGTTATTACTCAAAAATGATAGAAAAAAAACCCTCAATCCACTAGGCTCTTTGGGATAATAAAAACTCTTACAGATACTTCACCACAGAATCTAAACCCGTGGAAATCAGTGCTAAGGAGCTAACCTGTCATTTTTTAAAAAGTACACACATTACAAGCCTCATTAGCTACTACATATAAATCAAGAACTCCAATATTAATAAAGCTAGATCCCGCAGAAGAACTTAAGGTGTACTCTGACCAGAAACACCTGCATAGATCTTTTTTGACAGTTAATTATCATCCATGCTCACTATTGCAAAGACGTTATAATCAATGATGTCCTATACTTCACATTTAATTTAAAAATTAGACAATCTACTGGTACCATACCGCCATATTATGATCTCTTCCAGCCAATCTTTGGAAATTCACCTATAATTTGCCCTTGATTAAAGAATCCAAGTGAAAATATAGCATTAGCATCAAACTACCATCTAGTGTCTAATCTACTTTTTGCATCTAAAGTAACAGTGAGCAGAGTGGCTACTCAACTTTTGGACTATCTAGAAAGACTAATACATTACAGCCATGTCAAACTGGTTTCTGCAAACACCACAGCATGGAAACAGCTCTGTTAGGAATGACTACTTTTATTATCCTGGTCTAAATTAGCCTGAATGCAGTGCTTCTTATCTTGCTAGATCTCTCTGCTGTGTTCAACCTGGTTGATATTGCTCAGCAGATTACAAGATATTGGTCTATCTGGAACAGTTCTAGAATGGTTCTACTCTTAGATAATAGGTCTTGTACAGTACCATTTATTTATTTATTTATTGTATTTGTACCCCACATTTTCCCACCTTTTTGCAGGCTCAATGTAGCTTACAGAGTATGGATATGAGAACGTCGTTACATGATTTAAGAAAACAGTCGAACATAAGCTGAGGTGAAAGAGGAATTTAGATGGAAAGGTGTTAGGTAAGGTCATGTAAGAGGTGTTTTTTTGGTGTACATGGCAGAACACATTCTGAGTTCCCCTTTCCCTCTCCTGTGAGATTCCCCAGGGATCAATTTTGGCATCTATATTATGTGATATCTTTCTGGCCCCATTGGCTGGTTTGAGTCAGACTTTGGAGTTAGTGCCATTCATTTATGTGAAAGATATTCAGATTCTGATTATATGCGTGTCTTGTAATCTGCAGGATATTCTGTCCATTTTTTATAAACTCTCTGTGATAGATGAGTGGCAGCAGTCTAATAAATTCAAACCTATTCCAGACAAATCAAAGGCACTTATTTTCTTTAGGAAGGAAAAAGTGATATTCTCTGACCCAACTTATATTGCTGGTTTAGAAATCCCCTTAGTTAACTCCAACAAAATTCTGGGAGTAACTTTAAACAACAAATTACATGTTTACTTATACCTCTCAGACCTGATAAGGAAATGCCTTTTAATTTTGAAAATGATTTGCTTAATTCAAGGATTATTAGCTCTTCTAACACGAGGAGTGGCCTAGTGGTTAAAGCACCAGTCTTGCAATCCTGAGGTGGCTGGTTCAAATCCCACTGCTGCTCCTTGTGATCTTGGGTAAGTCACTTAACCCTCCATTACCTCAGGTACAAACTTTGATTGTGAGCCCTCCTGGGACAGAGAAATATCCACTGTACCTGAGTATAACTTGCCTTGAGCTACTAGTGAAAAGGTGTGAGCAAAATCTAAAGAAATAGACTAATGTACATAAGTATTGCCATACTGGGAAAGACCAAAAGTCCATCAAACCCAGCATCCTGTTTCCAACAGTGGCCAATCCAGGTCACAGATACCTTGCAAGATCCCAAATATGTACAAAATATTTTATACTGCTTATCCCAGAAATAGTGGATTTTCCCCAAGTCCATTTAATAACGGTCTATGGACTTTTCCTTTAGGAAGCCGTCCAAACCTTTTTTAAACTCCGCTAAGCTAACCGCCTTTACCACATTCTCTGGCAACGAATTCCAGAGTTTAATTACACATTGAGTGAAGAAACATTTTCTCAGATTCGTTTTAAATTTACTACATTGTAGCTTCATCGCATGCCCCCTAGTCCTAGTATTTTTGGAAAGCGTGAACAGACGCTTCACATCTACCCGTTCAACTCCACTCATTATTTTATAGACCTCTATCATATCTCCCCTCAGCCGCCTTTTTTCCAAGCTGAAGAGCCCTAGCCGCTTTAGCCTTTCCTCATAGGGAAGTCGTCCCATCCCCTTTATCATTTTTGTCGCCCTTCTCTGCACCTTTTCTAATTCCACTATATCTTTTTTGAGATGTGGCGACCAGAATTGAACACAATATTCAAGGTGCGGTCACACCATGGAGCGATACAAAGGCATTATAGCATCCTCATTTTTGTTTTCCATTCCTTTCCTAATAATACCTAACATTCTATTTGCTTTCTTAGCCGCAGCAGCACACTGAGCAGAAGGTTTCAACATATCATCAATGACGACACCAAGATCCCTTTCTTGGTCCGTGACTCCTAACGTGGAACCTTGCATGACGTGGGGGGGAATAATCGAACGTCGCCGGCGAAATAGATCGCTGGCGATCTATTTTGGCGGTGGCACAACAGCTGGCCGGAACCGTATTATCAAAAAGATGGTCGGCCATCTTTTTTTTTCAATAATACAGTTTAGACCGGCCAAATGCCTTGGATGTCGCTGGGTTTGAGATGGACGGTTTTGTTTTTCAGCAATAATGGAAAAAAATGTCGGCCATCTCCAACCCGGCGACATCCAAGGCATTTGGTTGTGGGAGGAGCCAGCATTTGTAGTGCACTTACATGCCAGGACACCAACTGGGCACCCTAGGGGTCAGTGTGATGGACTTCAGAAACAGCTCCCACATGCATAGCTCCCTTACTGTGGGTGCTGAGCCCCCCCCCAAATCCCCTACCCACAAATGTGCACCCACTAAAAGTGCTCCAGGGACTTGCACACACTCAGGCCTCTAGGACTTGTTGCTGCTGTATAACCTTGGCACAGCAGTTGACACCTGAAGACTAATGTCTTTGAAAAAGTGCTTTATTTGAATAAGCACCTTTACTCACAGTTAACTGCAGATCAGAGGTTGTGACCCACTGGCAAAGAGACTCCCTGATACTGAGATTAGCAGTAGGTCCGAGCTGGCAGAATGCTGTACAATGTCCTCTTTCAGCAACATTCAAGGTAATAACATTTTCTTTTTTTCCTTTATTTATTTATAAGATTTTACAATATAATCAAGCACATGCTTGTTTGAAAAGCAATACATTTCAATACTTATTTAAAGAGATAAGGTAATAACATTTTCTAACGTGGGTAACAAATGAAAGGGATCTAAAACTGGCTTACAAAAATGGCCACTACCTCATGGACTACCGGAAACAAAACAGGGCACACTCTGACCCAGTTAGCAGGGGGGAAAAGCACCATGGGAGTAGAGCCCAGTACCCTACACCCACCACAATGCATTGCTGATGTGACTCTGCAGGGCACCTAACAGAAAAGGTGTCACACTCACCCGAGAACCACATCGCAACCACGGAAAGGCTGTCAGACGATACAACACATTCTGCTGTCATGGAGGTGGGTACGGGATTTGAGGCTGGCATACAGGCTGGCAAAAAAGGTTTTCATTTTAACTTTTATAGTATGGGAGGGGGTTGGTGACCACTGGGGGAGTAAGGGGAGGTCATCCCCCATTCCGTCCGGTGGTCATCTGGTCAGTTGGGGCACCTTTTTGAGACTTAGTCGTGAAAATAAAAGGACCAAGTAAACCCAGCCAAATACCGCTTAACGGCACTTTTTTTTTCCATTATCGCCGAAAGCCGGCCATCTGGTAGCCATGCCCATGCCCCGCCTTAGCTTCACCGGCGACACGCCCCCTTGAACTTTCGCTGGCGAGGCGACGGGAAAGCGGCGATGCTGTTAAAAAGCCAGCTTTCGATTATACGCTTTTAGCCGCTTTTGCGAAATCGCCGGCGATCTCCCGATTTGTGTCGGAAGATCGCCGGCGAAAAGTTTCGATTATAAGCTGGATAGCTATAATTCGGGTTCCTCTTTCCCACATGCATCTCTTTGCACTTGCTCACATTACACAAATGTAGTAGATTGGTGAGGCAAGATTTCCCTTCACTAAATCCATGTTGACTTTTTTCTCATTAATCCATGCTTTTGAATATGCTCTGTAATTTTGTTCTTAATAATAGTCTCTACCATTTTGCCCGGCACTGACATCTTGATTATTGCAATGCTTTATTTCAGGGACTGTAAACTGCTGGTATCAGATGTTTATAACTGATTCAAAATGTGGCAGTTAAAATTGTCACAGGCGCTCAGAAATTTGATCATATAACCCCATTGTTGCAAGATGAGTATTGGTTACCAATTTCTTCAAGAATTTCATTCCAGATCTTGATCTAAGTGTACAAGATACACTACTCTGGACTACCATTATTTTTATCTTGCCATTAATTCCTTACACTTCCTCTAATCTCTTTGGGATAATAAAAACTACCAACATAACCTATTTGTGGTTTCTTCTTTCAGATACATTAGGATAGATTTTATAGGAAATTCAGTTTCAGTGTTTTAGCCTCTACATTATGAAAAAATGTGCCCTTTAACCTGAGGCTGGAGACATTCTTTATGAAATTTAAGAGTGATCTCAAGGCACATTTATTTATGAACTTTTTGATTCCTAAACAACTCTTCTACAGCCAGTTATTTCAGCTGGTGGTTGATTCTAGAAGGAGTGGAAAAGGAATGGGCCTGGATCCTGCAGCAGAATTACTTTTTCCTTCTTTGCCATCTTTCTATCTTATTTATATTTCTAATATTTAATGATTGTAAACTACTTAGAAGAGTTATCAAATACTAAATAAACTTCAAATTTGAAATAGCACATCTGATATTTGCAGTGCATCACCCCCAGCTGCTAATCCAGCATGTCTATTCCCAGAGCAGCCAAGACATTGGGTGCACTGTTAGAGTTGTTAAGGGCTTTATTATTGAATGTGGTACACTGCAGCAAACACACTATATTATCCGCAGGTTAGTAGGACAGGTCTAGTCATAGATTATCATGTGGCCAATTACCAGTGCTTAACATCATCTGAACTCAACTCATTAGATATCCATTGCTGTTTTCCATGTAGCAGATGCTGTTGCAAGGACATGTCCAGGTGCTGCAGCAGAACTAGAAGAGCGAATGGATCTCTCATATACCCAGGAAAGCCAAAGGTCAGAGCTAAATTCAAGTATAACACAGGGCTTTCAAGGCCTCAGGTCTGAGCACTTTGATGTTAAATACAACCTGGCCACATATATCCAACATCCCATCACCAAAGACTCCATCCACCTCCAGTTCCACACTTGTCTCCTATTTTCAGTCTACCTGGTCCTACCCCTAAGTCATTCCACCCTAGGGATGCCAGCAGTGCCTTGTTTCCCTTGATCTCAATGGGGTTGCCAGGTAGGTCTTTGAAGTGGGACAAAGTGGAGGTGCCCTATTAGTTAAGCCCTCAGGCTCTCAAGGCACAGTAAGAAGTAGCAGCTGGTTGCATCCTCCACTCTGAAAACAACAGTATGGAAGAGCGGAAAAAAATCCCTTTGATTTGGTTTTGCTTCTGTTTTGCCCTTCAATTTCTTTACAGCGCTACGTACGTCTAGTAGAGCTATAGAAATGATAAGTAGTAGTAGTATTGTAAAATATCACTGCTGTTTCACAATATCACACAAATACAGTATATTTACTTATGCATTCTTAATATTGTGTATGTATGTGTGTGTGTTGTGGTGCGGGAAGTGCGGTTAACTGAACAGTCCTTCCTTGGGATGAGATCTTAATTTGCCTCCTTTCCCAGACATAATACATGACAGATAGGCACAGTCTACTCTCTATTCTCACTCAAAAGTTCAAACTTCACAGTTCACTTTTCAATTCAGTGGCTTAGGCCAGTAGGCATTCCACTCTAAGCAGACAGTTACAAATATAAATACAAGCTAACTTGGCTTCCAACAGTGAAACTTCCGCCTTATTTTCCAGATCTACCCAGTTAGGTAGTTTCCTTCTCAGCTGGGTGCTTCTGGTTTCCTTTAAGTAGATAAAGTCTTACTAGTGAAGAAACCCCCCACAGCGAGCTACAGCCATGCTTAGAACCCTGCCTGCCTAAAGGTATTCTTACCCTGCTCCATTCCAACTGTATATAGCAGGCTGGATTTTGTTAAAGCTGCTTCTTAACTCAGGATATTTGAAGACTGCAAATTTCATCAGGGTCATTCCAATCCTGACTATATTTCCTCTCTAGAGCTTTGGCTACAGAGAAGGTTTACTACAGGGAAGAAATAAATCTCCCCACCAATCTGGATCTGGGAGCAGGGATGTAAAGTTTATTCCCTTACCTTCAAAAAAAGCTACACCAATCTGAGTCTGGGGGTCGAGAGGCTGTGCATGCCCCCTCCACCAAT
The DNA here is from genome assembly GCF_901765095.1 of Microcaecilia unicolor. Taxonomy (NCBI): domain Eukaryota; kingdom Metazoa; phylum Chordata; class Amphibia; order Gymnophiona; family Siphonopidae; genus Microcaecilia; species Microcaecilia unicolor. The sequence continues at coordinate 76,681,493 of NC_044037.1, forward strand.
CTCAGGGTGACCTGCATTATCAAAGAGACAGAACATTTACTATTCTGGTTCACAATCAGGTGAATTTTTGAAAGAGAAGAGGAGTATGGTAGCTGTGTTAGTCCACTCTTAAGGTTATCAATAGAAATCAAACAAAATAAAACATGGAAAAGAAAATAAGATGATACCTTTTTTATTGGACATCTAATATAATAAAACGCACCCTCAACGTTCTGAGGACAACGTTCTGAAGCCACCTGACGTCACTCCCAGGCTGAAGGGTTCGTGGATTCGTGGTGTGAAGCCTTCAAGCCAGCCAGCCGTCTCTGCCCCGCCCTCGCGTCAAACGTTATGACGTCGAGGGCGGAAAAAAAAAAAAAAACAAATCCGGTAGCGAAGCGTCAGGGAAGGAGGCAGCGCTCCTGACGTCTAGCCTTCCCTTCGCTGTGTTCCGCCTTCTTCTGACGTCAAGGATGACGTCAAAAGAAGGCAGAACACAGCGAAGGGAAAGCTAGACGTCGGGAGCACCACCTCCTTCCCTGAAGCTTCGCTGCCGGAACCGCCACGGAGGTAAATTTAAAAAGAAGAAAAAAAACAAAAAGGGATGTTGGGGGGAGAGAAGAGGGTGGCCAGTAAAGTAGAACAATGGGAGCGGGAGGGCAGGGGAGAAACGACAGCATGGATGCGAAGGGGGGGGGGGGAAGAAGAGGGCGGGCCAGGCTGGGACATGGGAGAGAGAGGAGCATGGATGCGAGGGGGGGTCATGGAAGGGAGAGAGGGGACTTGCTGGAAAAGGATGAATGGAGGCGGCAGGGGACAGAGGAGCGTGGATGGGCATGGATTGGGAGGGCAGGGCTCAGGGAGAGAGGGGAATTGCTGGAAAGAGATGAATGGAGGGGGCAGGGGACAGAGGAGCATGGATTGGGAGTGCAGGGCTCAGGGAGAGAGGGGAATTGCTGGATAGGGATGAATGGAGGGGACAGATGGGCATGGATGGATATGGATTGCAGGGCAGGGCTCAGGGAGAGAGGGGAATTGCTGGATAGGGATGAATGGAAGGGGCAGGTGACAGATGGGCATGGATTGGGAGGGCAGGGCTCAGGGAGAGAGGGGAATTGCTGGAAAGGGATGAATGGAGGGGGCAGGGGACAGAGGAGCATGGATGGGCATGGATTGGGAGGGCAGGACTCAAGGAGAGAGGGGAATTGCTGGATAGGGATGAATGGAGGGGACAGATGGGCATGGATGGATATGGATTGCAGGGCAGGCCTCAGGGAGAGAGGGGAATTGCTGGATAGGGATGAATGGAGGGGCCAGGTGACAGAGGAGCATGGATGGGCATGGATTGGAAGGGCAGGACTCAGGGAGAGGGGAATTGCTGGATAGGGATGAATGGAGGGGACAGATGGGCATGGATGGATATGGATTGCAGGGCAGGCCTCAAGGAGAGAGGGGAATTGCTGTATAGGGATGAATGGAGGGGGCAGGGGACAGATGAGCATGGATGGGCATGGATTGGGAGGGCAGGGCTCAGGGAGAGAGGGGAATTGCTGGATAGGGATGAATGGAGGGGACAGATGGGCATGGATGGATATGGATTGCAGGGCAGGCCTCAGGGAGAGAGGGGAATTGCTGGGTAGGGATGAATGGAGGGGACAGGTGACAGAGGAGCATGGATGGGCATGGATTGGGAGGGCAGGGCTCAGGGAGAGGGGAATTGCTGGAAAAGGATGAATGGAGGGGGCAGGGGACAGATGGACATGGATTGGGAGGGCAGGGCTCACACTCTCTCTCTCATATACAATGTCTTTCTGACTCTCACTCTCACACACTCTGTCTCACACTGTATCACATTCACTCTCTATGTGCCACACAGTCACTCACAAACTCGCTTGGTCTCATACACTCACTCTCACAGAGAATCTGTGTCTCACACACACTCTCTCTCTCGCCCACACACACACACTCTCTCTCACACTGTGTCTCACATACACACTTGCACACACTCTCATTCTCACAAACACACTCACACCCAGACTCACTCTCTCTCTCACACACTCACACTTTCACTCTGACTCTCAAACAGTCACTCTCACATACACTCTCCCAAACATACACACTCCGAGGAAAACCTTGCTAGCGCCCGTTTCATTTGTGTCAGAAACGGGCCTTTTTTACTAGTAACTTAATACATTTCTTGATTAGCTTTCGAAGGTTGCCCTTCTTCCTCAGATCGGAAATAAGTAAATGTGCTAGCTGACAGTGTATATAAGTGAAAACATTCAAGCATTACTATGACAGTCTGACAGGGTGGGAGGATGGTGATGGGTCGGAGGTATGCATGGGGACATCAAAGCATATCATTGATATTCTAACAGGATGACCCAGGGGACAGAGACAGACACCTTAAAAGCCTGACTGAATCTTTCAAACAGAAGGGCTACAACCCCAAAATAATCTCCAAGGATATTGCCTCCTCCCTCAAAACACCCAGGGAGAATCTGCTACAGTACAAAAAGAAAAAATCCACAGACAGAATCCCGCTTGTAGTGACATACAATCCAGAGCTGGAAAAACTGAGGAAAATCATAAGAGATCTACAACCTATACTCCAGGAGGATGAATTACTGAAAGAGATATTCCCATCCCCACCAGTACTGGCCTTCCGACAGCCACCCAACTTAAAACACAAGCTAATCAGAAGAAAACTTCCATCACAGACTGAAAAGGAACAGAAGGGCACACTTCCCTGTAATTTATCCAGTTGCAAACTATGCCAAAATATTTCACAGGACCCCAAAGTCATCCACAAAGGAAAGATATTCAACATAAAGGGATCTTTCACTTGCTCATCTTCCAATGTGGTATATATCATTCAGTGTAAAAAATGTAACGAAGGATGCCATATTGGAGAAACAGGCCAGATGCTTAAGACAAGATTCAATTTACATAGACATCACATGAACAATACAGCCAGTAGGGCCCCCACCCCGGTGGGACAGCACTTCATAGAACCAGGACACTGTACCAGTGATTTCACAGTGAGAATACTGAAAGGTAACTTTAAAACCATACAAGAACGTAAGACCTTTGAAGTCAGAATGATTGAATATTTTAACACCCAACAGAAAGGACTTAACAAGGATCTGGGGTTCCTAGCCCATTATAAACCATAAAGCTGTATGTCTCTGTGGATCACCCCACCCCTCACCTATCCACACCCATCCTGTTAGATTATCAATGATATGCTTTGATGTCCCCATGCATACCTCCGACCCACCCCCATCCTCCCACCCTGTCAGACTGTCATAGTAATGCTTGAATGTTTTCACTTATATACACTGTCAGCTAGCACATTTGCTTATTTCCGATCTGAGGAAGAAGGGCAACTTTCGAAAGCTAATCAAGAAATGTATTAAGTTATGTCCAATAAAAAAGGTATCATCTTATTTTCTTTTCCATGTTTTATTTTGTTTGATTTCTATTGATAATTGAAAGAGAAGGACGCCCATCTTCCCACACAAATCGGGAGATGGGCGTCCTTCTCTCAGGGTCACCCAAATCGGCATAATGGAAAGCCGATTTTGGGCATCCTGTGCTTTACGTTGCGGGGATGACCAAAATTCAAGGGGGTGTGTTGGCACCGTACCGAAGGCAGGACTGGGGTATGGTTTAGAGATGGGCATCCTCGGCTGATAATGGAAAAAAGAAGGGCGTCCCTGACGAGCATTTGGATGACTTGGTCAATTTTTTTTTTCACGACCAAGCCTTGAAAAGGTGCCCGAAGTGACCAGATGACCACCGGAGGGAATCGGGGATGACCTCCCCTTACTCCCCCAGTGGTCACCAACCTCCTCCTACCCCCCTCAAAACATTTTTAAAACATTTTTTGCCAGCTTCTATGTCAGTCTGAAATGTCATACCCAGCTCTGTCACAGCAGTATGCAGGTCCCTGGAGCAGTTTTTAGTGGGTGCAGTGCACTTCAGGCAGGCGGACCTAGGCCCACCCCCCCTACCTGTTACACTTGTGGTGGTAAATTTTGAGCCCTCCAACCCCCCCCAAAACCCACTGTACCCACATGTAGGTGCCCCCCTTCACCCCTTAGGGCTATGGTAGTGGTGTACAGTTGTGGGGAGTGGGTTTTGGGGGGCTCAGCACTGAAGGTAAAGGAGCTATGCACCTGGGAGCAATATGTGAAGTCCACTGCAGTGCCCCCTAGGGTGCCCGGTTGGTGTCCTGGCATGTGAGGGGGACCAGTGCACTACGAATGCTGGCTCCTCCCATGCCCAAATAGCTTGGATTTGGTCATTTTTGAGATGGGCGTCCTCGGTTTCCATTATCGCCGAACACTGGGGACAACCATCTCAAAAACGACCTAAGGATGACCTATTTGGGCGTCCCCGACCGTATTATCGAAACGAAAGATGGACGTCCATCTTGATTCAATAATACGGGTTTCCCCGCCCCTTTACGGGGCCGTCCTGTGAGGACACCCTCTTGACAACTTGGGCGCCCCATTCGATTATGCCCCTCAGTGAGAACCAGATGTAACCAGAGAAGCAGTTCTCATTAATTTAAAATATGATTCCAATTATGTGTGCAGCAGAGACCAAGGAACTAAATAGAATGTTAGGAATCTTCCGGAAAGGAATGGAGAATAAAACAGAGTATTATACCTTTGTATTGCACCATGGTGTGATCATATCTCAAATGTTGTGTTCAGTACTAGTTACCATCTCTCAAAAAAGATATAGTGGATTTAGAAAAAGTACAAAGAAGGGCAATCAAAAGAAGGGGATGGAAGGACTCTCCTATGAGGAAAAACTAAAGAGGTTAGGACACTTCAGCTTGGAGAAGAAGTGACTGAAGGGAGATATGATATTCTACAGCTGGACCTCAATATTCTCTCTCTCTCTCTCTCTTGTGTTTTTTCCAGGGCTTTTCCTTTTCATCCAAGTCTCCCCCTGCAGTTTCAACACTCTTATTTGAACAACTGCAGCTGTCTGCTCCTTCTTGTGATCTTTGCAGGCCTACAAGATTCCTTTCTCACCTTCTTGCTGATTACTACAATTCCTTTTTCATTCATCCCTGCAGGTTTCTGCAATGCTGCCTCTTCATTCAGCCCCTGTGAACTACTACTCACTGCATTCTTTTGGCTCACATAGGATGAAGCATCATCTATACTTTCTTCAAGTCATGTGGTTTGGCATAGCACCACTTCCTCTTCTTTCTTCAGTCCATGTTGGCCAACTTCTTCTGTCTTGCATAAGTCAGATAAAAGGTGCCAGTAAGAAGTACCAGCAATCATAGCCAGAAAAAGAGTCTTGAAGTGAACCTAGAGCATTGAACAGTGATGATAGAAGCACAGATGAACTACAAGCAACTTGCTCAGTACTGCATGGTTGGATCAAATGTATACTTACATAATTCAATAAAAATTACCTAAGTAAAGAAATTATGGGCACATTATTTAAAAACATTTATCCAGACAGTGGTAACCACTATCCAGATAAGTGTACTATCTGGGCCCTGTTCTTGAAATTTCACTGCTACTTTGGAGGCAATTCTATAAGGGTGTTATAAGTTAGGCACCAAAATCTAGGTAAAAATCTAATACTCTAGCACATTTGTGCACCTAGGGCCAGATTCTATACATGGCGCCTAAAAAATACATGCAGAAAACATTTCTGATTAAGCTTATTCTATAAGCGGCACCTAGATTTAGGTGCGGTACATAGAATACGCTTAGTCGATATCCCAGAGCCTAAAACTATGCACCTCCATTTACACCAACGAAAATTGGCATAATTCCCAGCACGTAGATTTAGGAGCTGAGGGCCATACCCTATAACTCTGTGTATAAATTCCCCGCCCATAACCATGCCCCTTTTTGCCTGCACACATTAGAAGTTAGGCACATTGCATTACAGAATACGCTTAGCGAGTTGTGCATATAAATTCTAAATATTGCCAATTAGTGTTCATTATCACTTGGTAAGTGCTGTTAAGTATGCTGATTGACTTGTTAAGCCAAGAATGTCCCTGATCTGCCATGCCCCTCACAAACCACATCCCCTTTTGAATTGTGCACTATAAAATATAGTTGCACATTTTATAGAAGAGGATGCAAATCCAAATAAGGTCCAATTAATTCCAACTATTTATTGTTAGCTCATTAACTAATTTGTATACAAGCACATCTGGGGATCAATGTCCAAATTTGGGCACTCAAATTTTAATGACCTATATAGAATCTAGAGGCATAGAATACTAACATAAGTTGGCAATTGGGTGCCACCACTTTCGCTTGCTCTATGGCAAGTGTAAATACAACACTTAGGTGCCTAATTGACAGTATTCAATAAAGCGTGTACTTAAGTAGTCGGAATGGCCATGCCCCTGCCATGTGCATAGCTCCTGTGCATTTACATTCTAGAACACTTAAGTGCCAAGTTACTAGCTGCTAATGCACCCTTGTTTTGGTGCTTAACTTCCGTTAATTTCTGTGCCTAACTTTTGGCTCACTATATAGATTAGGGGGGGGGGGGGGGGAGTATGTATATAGTGTTGTTGAATTCTTGTAGACCACATCAGCATTGTCTGGATAGAGCCAAGTGGAGCATGAATGTTATAACTCTACAAATAGGCGCCAACAATCAGCCACTATCTGGATAGCTTTGCATTTAAAGTCAGGACAAGAAGAAAGGTCAACATTATTACAATCTATATATCTAGCGCCAGTCATTGCTGAATACATAGTTGACATTTAAAACAAATGCTGATTGCAATGTTTAAATATTGACACATACATGTGTGTACTAGAGTAAGAATAGCAGTACAATAATGCAATCAAGTTAATCAGTCTTCAATTTGTTGGTAAAATTATGGGAAGAAATTCAGGTGGTTGTCAATTTTCAAAAATGCTCATTTCTTAGGAACCTAAATTTAGGCGTGCAATTCATTTATATCCCTAACTTGGGATGATTTTCGGCACTAATCATCTACTGTATATGGCTACATTTTTTCCTAGTCTTAATGCCATTCTTGTAGTTGCTCACTTTTTTTTTAGGTACCTCTATGTGATCAGCCATGTTCAGTTTTCAAAGGGGTAGACCAAGGTTCTTAAAGCCCAACATTATGCTCTTTAACCTTTTGGAAGCTGATCAAGATGTTTTGTTTATGAGTAGTGGTTAAAATGTTGAACCTGAGATTTAAGGCAGTTCTGTGCTCTTTAAAGTAGATTAGCCTCACTGTGATTGCATTGTTCAATTAATTTAGTCTAAAAGTTTAACTGCTACATTGGTCTAAGGTCAAATAATTTTATGTCATGACTCATTGCATTATAACACAGTATATTGAATATGTGATAACAATGGTTCTCATGTGTCTATTAGTGTTACACATCCTGAATAATAACTATCCTCCTTGAAACCTTTTGCAAGTAATTACAGGGACACTGCTAACCATATCAATCAATGTCCCAGGATGTGAAGGTGTGAAAGCACATGCCTAGTTCATGCTGAAAGTAAGGTATTGTGTGTAATCTTTCTTAGAATTCTGCATTTTAAAATTCAATCACATCCCCAAAATAACAGTTAGCAGATGATGAATGGAAAAAGAAGAGGGCTGGAAGGACAGGAAAAGAAAAGGAAAGAAATACTGGAAAAAAGGAAAAACAGAGCAAATCAAATTAGAGAGCTTGGTTTTAAAGGGTAGATCCTATGATTGTGATTTTGGAAAAATGTAGAACCACACCCCTCTCCAGTATACTAGCATCAGGGGACTTTAATCTTCAGAATGGTTTAGCTTATAGGTATGTACTTTAAAAGCTCCCAGGAGTAGGGGCTATCATATATATCTCTGTCCAATGCTGCATATAACTGGCATGTGCCATTCAGTTGATTAATGATGATGATGATAATGGTAATACACTAGGGATGTACATTTATTAGCTCACATTTGGTTTATTAGCATGCCTTAAAAAATTTATGGCTCAATCTTCATCCACAGCAGCAAGCAGTTAAAAAAAAATGACAGCCATGGCATTTTACGAAAAAACATACATTTAGCACCACTATCTGGATATGTGGCTGTGTAGAATATATGTAAATAGCATTCTCTGTATAGTAAAATGGTTCCACTTAGGACAGCATTTTTTCTAGCCTAGCTTAACACAGTATAGTTATGCAGATTAGGGATGGGCAGCCAGAAAATTTTCATTCTGTGTTGCTTGGCCAACAGATTGCTGTTGTAGTGGCCATACTGATCCCTGTGGCAATACTGGATTTTCAAATGGATTTTGCTTGGTTGCCAGCTGGGAGTAGACAACAAGAAACAGACTTCCACAGGACTGACATCTCTTAGATAAAAGGCCTGGGTTTGAAATGAGCTTGAAGATCCCATGAGCCTAATGCATATTTATAAACTTTCAATTTAAATATTCATTCTTATCGATGGTGTCATTCATGATGACAGTTTCCTGAAAGTGTTTGTTTCTTTTGGTGGTAACACACAGTTTTGACTGCGTGGCATGTTTAAGGAGTATATAGCTCACTTATAGGTACCATACACACAACATTGACTTCTGTGTTTGAGGTGACTTTAATCTCTTTAGTGAATACCTTCTTATATACATGTCACACCTTGTTTTCAGTTATAATGTTTAGAAATAGTTTGCAGCTTGCTTTTATGTTATGTCTAGGTTTACTCTCTATTTGTTTATATTTGGTGTTTTGTCTGTGAAATGACCCTGGGTTGTCTCAAAATCAAATATAAATCACAGTTTGTCTTCAAATCAAATACATATTCCAATTGGAAAAACTTACCTGTATGCTGGGACAGTTGAAAGATGTCCTGTGACTGTTCACTATTTTAGTTGTTGTAAAAGCCCTCCATAGATTGATAGATATAGGCTGTAACCATCTATATCAATCAATATCCACAAATGACCCAACTCGAGTCCGAGTTTCACCACTTATGTGGCTTCTTCAGGGAGAACTACAAGTAAAACTTTCATTAATATAAATATATTTTAATCAAAATATTTTACTGAAATCTTTATTACTGACTCACAAGAGATCCGAACACTCCCATACTCCAAGATGGCACCCAGGGATTCGGAAATTCAGATCCTCCCTTTAAAAGTGATGTTCAGGGAACCCTATTGTCACATCTGTGGCCGTGACCAACCTCAGCCTTACCTTCTTTCTGGGGGTCTGCAGCTCTGCTGGCTTCTGTCTGTGTTAGTCTTGTCTCTGTCCTGGTGTGCTGGCTGCTTCCAGCATGAACCTGATTGCTTGACTAGACCTCACCTGTGTGGGCTATGTCTCTCTAGGGAGCCAGCATCTAAGATGGCTGCCACCGGCTCTGTGCCAGCTTCCAAGATGGCTCCTGCTTGTCTTTCCTGTGGGCTCACTTCCTATGTGTGTCAAGCCTCTCTTTGGGGTCAGTGTACTTCCTGCTTCTGCCCTACTGCTGGTGACTCATCAGTGAGAGCCTTCATAAGGAAGTGCTGTGCTTGCAGTCGGGGCCTTTGCATAAGTGTTATGCTCTTAGGCCAGGTCAGGTTAGTAAGTGTCTGCTGCACTACTGCTTAGCCTCTCTCTGGGTTCCAGCCCAGCTTCTTTCTGTGTCTGTGTCTCTGTTGTCCTTCTGTGGGGGGTCTTCCCTGCCACTGCCTGTCTGTGGACTGCGGTCCTTCCTGGCTTACCCTGAGTTGGGGTGAAGCCTCTGTCTGTGGACTGCGGGTCCTTCCTGGCTTACCCTGGGTTTGGGGTGAAGCCTCTGTTCCTGGCTTACCCTGTGTTTGGGGTGAAGCCTCTGTTCCTGGCTTACCCTGTGTTGGGGTGAAGCCTCTGTCCCTGGCTTACCCTGGGTTGGGGTGAAGCCTTTGTCCTGGTTTACTCTATCTGTTCTCCTGTCTGCCCCAAAGACCCTTGACTTGTTATTCCTGGTTACTCTGTTTGCTCTGCTGCCAGCCCAAGACCCCTGGCCTGTTCTTCCTGGTTTGCTGTCTTTACCCTAAGTCCTGCCTTGCCTAGTCTGTGTGCCTACCCTGCTTGTATATCCTGAGTGTATATCCTGAATCCTGTATCTGTCTAGCTAGTGTGTATTTCCTGGTTGGTTATTCCTGTATCCTGTCTCCACCTAGCTAGAGGGTTTACCCTGTGGGTATTCCCGGATCCCCGTTCTGCCTAGTGTGTATGCTGCCCTAGTCCTTGCTCCTGCTAGGCTTCTGTACGCCTTGTGTTCCTTGGTCTGTCTTCTGGGTCTTGCTAGTGGCTGTGCAGCAGCACACTGTCTGTGTTTAGTTCCTAGTCTGGTCTCCCTCGTGTATCCCAGACCCAGGTTGAGTCCTCTGGATCTTCAGTTCCTGCCTTATCCTGCAAGTCCTGCCGGCCACCTGCACTTCAGAGCTCAACTCTGGAGGAACGGTGGCTAAGTGCAGGTGAAGCTGTTCCTGTTTTGTCTGTTCTAGTTGCCTGCCTTGTACTACTCCAGTCCCGAGTTCCACTACTGCTCTTCGGGGTATCCAGTTCCAAGGTGGTCTTGCCTGCCGCTGCCGCTCCTCGGCAGTGGCCCAAGGGCTCACGAACTCCAGTCCTGCCTCGAGGACCTGACAGGATGCCAAGGCCCTCGAGAACGCAACACCTATCTGACATCATTATATTGCAAACCACTCAATATCTTTATTTAGACCTCTTGGAGATATGGAGGGGCATAATCAAAAGGGATGCCCAAGTTTTGTTGAGGACTTCCTTGCAAAATGTCCTGATGGAGGGGCAGGGACACCCGTATTATCGAAACAAGATGGACATCCATCTTTCATTTCGATAATATGGTCAGGGATGCCCAAATCTTGAAATTTTGGTCGTCCTTAGAGATGGTTGTCCCTAGACTTGGTCATTTCTGATTTTTGGCGATAAAGGAAACCAAGGACGCCCATCTCAGATATGACCAAATGCAAGCCCTTTGGTCATGGGAGGAGCCAGCATTTGTAGTGCACTGGTCCCCATGACATGCCAGGATACCAACTGGGCACCCTAGGGGGCACTGCAGTGGACTTAATAAAATGCTCCCAGGAACACAGCTCCCTTACCTTGTGTGCTGAGCCCCCCAAACCCCCCCTAAAACCCACTACCCCCAACTGTACACCACTACAATAGCCCTTACGGGTGAAAGGGGGCACCTAGATGTGGGTACAGTGGTTTTGTGGTGGGTTTTGGAGGGCTCACTGTTTCCTCCACAAATGTAACAGGTAGGGAGGGGGGTGGGCCTGGGTCCGCCTGACTGAAGTGCAATGCACCCACTAAAACTGTTCCAGGTACCTGCATACTGCTGTAATGGACCTAAGTATGACATCTGAGGCTGGCATAGAGGCCGGCACAAAATATTTTTAAAGATATTTTTTGAGGGTGGGAGGGGGTTAGTGACCACTGGGGGAGCAAGGAGAGGTCATCCCCAATAAGGTGTTCTCCAATTCTAATCTTGATTTTCCTAGTAGTGTGACCTATATAAACAAGGACATTTAATGCAATATAGAACTTGGGATGTCTCACAATTCATTTTATGTTTCAAATTAAAACTTCTCTGTTGGTTTGGAATTGGAATCTCTGTTGTATTCCAAACCAATTTACAATACTTACAATGCCCACACTGCATGTGACCTCCTCCTGTGTATGTTTGTTTAGCCATATGCGATTGCATTAAAGAATCTCCCAAATTCTTCCTTCTTTTATAGGCAAACCTCTGTATCTGATTCAATTCTGGGTGGTACTGTAGCACAGACCAATGTTTACAAAGAAGTCTTTTAATATCAAAACATTCGTAGAATATGGTAATACACAGGTCAAATTATTTTGTTGACTATTCACCTTAGGTAGCAGTAACTAAGCTCGTTCAGCATACAATGCTCTCTTATAAGCCTTTTTTAAGCACTCCAACTGGACAACTGCGTTCCAAAAACCACTGAAATATCCCTTTAGCTTGTAATTTAAAGTCCTGCACTGAAGTGCATATTTGCCATAATCCTTTTGTCTGAGATGTTTCAGATGGAAACTTTGAGAATGTAATAAGGAGTTACTGCTTGTCTTCTTCCAATATATTGTTGTAGTAAATTGACCACTCTGATAATTTATTATAAGGTCTAAAAATGAAATCGTTGTAGAATTCATCTGAGTTGTAATCTTAATGTCAGGGTCACAAGTATTGATCCATTGAAAGAATTCCATCAACCTATCCCTGTCAACCAGTCCAAACAAAGAAAGTATCATTGATGAAACACTTCCAAAATAACATATCCTTGTAATAAGGTGAAGGATGCACATAAAGTTTGTCCAGTACTGGCTTTGCTTTCCAATTACTGGTGTTGCTTTCTTATCTCTGCTAAGCTTCTTTGGATCCATTCCTTCTAAATAGGATTCCTTTTTGTTTATCCCATACATTTTTTAATTCTGTTACTATTTTCATCTCCACCACCTCCCACGGGAGGGCATTCCAGGTATCTACCACCCTCTCAGTGAAAAAAATACTTCCTGACATTTTTCCTGAGTCTTCCCCCTTTTCAACCTTAATTCATGTCGTCTAGTTCTAGTGCCCTCCCAACTCTGGAAAAGATTTGTTTGCGGATTAATACCTTTGAAATATTTGATTATCTGTATCATATCATCCCTGTTTCTCCTTTCCTCCAGGGTATACATGTTCAGGTCAGTGAATATCTCCTCGTACATCTTGCAGTGCAAATCCCATATAATTTTTGTTGCTTTTCTTTGAACCACGTCGTCTTTTTACATCCTTAACAAGATATGGCTTCCAAAACTGAACACAATGCTACAAGTGAGGCCTCACCAATGATTTGTAGAGTGACATCAACACTTCCTTTCTTCTACTGGTTAAACCCCTCTCTATGCAGCCGATTATCCTTTCGCCATGGCCACCACCTTGTTGCATTGTTTTGTCATCTTCAAATCCTTGGACACCATCACCCCAAAGTCCCTCTCCTGAACCTGGTTTACCAATCTCTCCCCTCCTTTCTGCACCCCAAGTGCATCACTCTGCACTTCTTGGCATTAAATTGTAACTAGTCACCACTTCTGGGGTATAGATGTCCCTTCAGGGTTTTTATTATTTACCAAATGTAAACTAATAACCTCTTCTATTATATAACTTATACAATGTATCTTTCTAAATAGCTCTACTTCTCCAATCACCAATCGTTTTTTTATGTATTTTTTCTCTACGCATGTACCGGCGTTCTGGCCGTTGGAGGGAGAGGAGTGTAAGCTGTTCCTGCCTGAAGAATGTTGTTCCCATGAAGATGCTACGGCGAAACATGCTCGCATGTAGGGCACCAACAATGGATGACAACCGGGAACTGGTTTAGTGAACTCCAAAAAAATGTTTTTGATTTATAGCACTGCACAATTTAAAGTGACTGAGTGCATTTCTAGAGAGTGGGAACACTCTGTCAAATATCAAGATAAGTAGCTGTACAATTTTGGGAGTATATGCATAATATATAAAAGAACCACATATAGAAGAGGGTAGATTCATTACACTCGAAGTAAAACATCATACAAGATAGGTAGGAGGTGGAGTGCAATGATGTACCACAAGGAAAGCATTATATATGGCTGCTAGTCAGTCTAGAAATGTTTTTCCAGTCACTGAGCACTATTTTGAATGCAAGAGAAAAAATACATTAAAAAACGATTGGTGATTGGAGAAGTAGAGCTATTTAGAAAGATACACTGTATAAGTTATATAATAGAAGGGGTTATTAGATTAAATTGTAACTGCCAGACTCTTGACCAGTCTTCTAATCCAGTTTTTACTCCCTCCAGGTTATCCACTCTATTGACTATCTTCATGTCATCTGCAAAAAGGCAAACATTTCCTTCTAATTCTTCAGTAATGTCTCTCACAAATATATTAAGCAGAATTGTCCCCAGCACCAATCCCTGAGGCACTCCATTACTCATCTTCCTTTCCTTCAAATGGATTTCATTTACCACCACCCTCTGTCACCTGTCAGTCAACCAGTTTCCTATCCAGTTCACCACAAAGATTTGCACCACATTTCAGTTGGTGGAAATGACCACGCCTAAAGTTAGGTGCAATTTCCAGGTGTAAGCACTATTCTATAAACCGCATCTAACTTTAAGTGTGGTTTATAGAATAGCACTTTTTTCAATGCCATTTTTTGTGTGATATATAGAATTCACCTCTATAGGGTCAGTAGAATGGGACTGTGACAGAACAGTGTGTTTTAAACCTGTAAAATTGCTTTTATTAACTCTTGAAGTGCATTTCTCTATTTTGGCCAGCAGGTGGTGCATGTTGTATATTAAAGCTGTTATAGAAAAATGCATGCCCTCTTTTAGTTTCAGTGAAGAAGTGAATCTACAGTACTGTGAGCAGTATACTTTTAAAACTTATTAACTGGGCTCTGATTGGCCTGGAGTTTGAAGTTACCCAGTAGTACTGGCATTTGCTTTAGTTTTCAACCCGGAGAGAGAGAGAGAGAGAGAGAGAGAGAGAGAGAGAGAGCTCTTTACTGAAGCCCTGTAAAAAAAGTTATATTTGATAACTGGTGAACAGCTAAATATGTCCTGATCTCCCCAGGTGCTTTCTAGGGAGTATGCAAATGTTTAGTTAGTGTTATAATTGATCCATATTTTAGTTATCTGTTATTGTTTGCTAATCGCAGTATTTTGTTCCACAGTTTATTGCCTCTCTGTCTGGACTGATAAGGAATCCTGGTAGTTTGTGTGTTGGGTCTGTGAGTGCTTTCTGGGAACTGTGGGACCACTGGGAGTGTGGCCCCAGTAACCTAGAAATCACGGGGGATAATTTGAGAGAAGGAAACTCGCCCAGAGGCAGTTGTGACCCAGTCATTGGGAGCAGAGTGCTAGTGTAGAGTACAAGCGGGAGGCGCAGACAGATCTGAGTTGTGCTGGGGATAGACCTTCTAAGTTGCTGCAGGGTAACCTCAGGCGGTAGACTAGGCATTTTGTGAAAGGGAATATGTAATTTGTTTTCACAACTTTGATGTTTTTCATGTTCTATAGCCTATAAACTGAGGAGTATGTGATTTCTGGGGTTAATTACTATTTTAAAGATGTAATTTGTCCATACCCAAGGCTGAAATTTGCAGGATTATACAGTTGATACCCATCTATCTTGTGGTATAAATAAGTCACATACACGGTTTTAGTATCTTTTAGCCTAGCAGGTCACATATGGACATACATGTTGGTATTCTAATCATTTATGTGTCTATCTAGTATGTAAATATAGGTGCCCTTATTATAGAATTTACTCCTTAAAGTGCATGCAAATTCATTGTATGCTTGTATACCTACAAATTAACATATGCACAATCAATGGCTCACATTTTAACATTCTTGTGTAACTGCAAGACATGCCTAAAAAAGGAATAAGTCAAACACAAAAATGCCTAAAATTTGGAAACGTTCATTTTAAAGAAGCAGAAACCAAACTTTTTCAGCAATGCACACCCCTATTTGATATTACACAGATCAAAGGCTGAATGCTGCAGAAATGACAAAGTAAATAAACATTAAAAATCTGCATCCAGAAACTATTTAAAACTAGAACTAGAGGATCCTGACACCAGGAAATGTAAAGGAGAAAGAGAGCGAGAGAGAGAGAGAGAGAGAGAGAGAGAGAGAGACAGAGAGGGAGACAGAGAAAGACAGAGAATGTTTGGAGACACTGAAAAGAGAAAGAAGTAGGTCAATGGGAGCTGAAGAACCAGAGCTTCCCCACAGTGTCAGAGGCAGTAAAGTGCACACAGAGGACAATTTCAGGTCCAGGTCTTCTGCTCCCTCACATGGCTAGGGTGGGAAATGTTGTAGAAACAGCATTCACAGTCCCGGAAGGTGGAGTCATACTCATTAAAAAATGAATTTGTGGACTGTATAAAACGTGAGAGTGTTTATTATTAAAGTGGGCAGAAGGGAAGGCAGCATATTCCTACCTGAATATTTTCACCCACAGGATAAAACAACAATTTAAGAAACATGACGAAGATACTAAGGGGATCTTTTACTAAGACAGTCCCTGCTAGACAAAACTTACAATCTATTTAAGACAGACAAACAAGACAAATAAGGGATTAGGGATTACATTTATTTTGGGAATGATTAAAACAACATGGGTATTGAACAGGTGGATAAGTGGTTAAGAATTAAAAGCCTCAAAAGGTGGGCTTTTAGCTTGGATTTGAATAGGGCTAGGAATGGAGCCTGACACACCAACTCAGGAAGGGTATTACAGGCATGCTGCGCAGCAAGGTGGAAGGAACGGAGTCTTGGCGTTGTAGGAGAAGGGTACAGAAACAACAGCCATCCAACAGAGCTTGACAGGTTGCAGATCTGAAAAGGTATTTCCCTGAAAAACATTCTATAACAGATTATTGTGATTTCTGCTGGCTCATCATAAATAAAATAAAAAGAGAAACCCCATTCACATGCTAAACTTTTATTTAGGCAGAACAGGCTGCAGAAGGAGATTGTTTCTTAATGCAACTATTTAAAGGAAATCCTGACTGAAGAATGACTGCTGCTGTATCATTTCACATTTGTTTCAATACGGTTACATTTTTACAGCATATAAATTCCAGCTGGTATGTGCCGTCTCCTCTTTATGGAATAAAGGTTCACATGTTTGGGGAGGATAGGGGATGTTGCTGCTGTGTGATTCAAAGGAAACTGGATTCTGTTTTAAGCATGGCATCCACCACCATTCTCTTCTTCAGGCTTAGGTCCAGGCCACACATTATCTTCAAAACATTATAGTGGTGATGGGGATGGGTTTGACCAGATAGAAGGGGAGATGGAGACTTTCAGCTGGGAATTAGAACTACTTTGGCCCTTCAAAATGGCTCTCAGGTCTTCACAATTTACTAGTTTGGATTCACTTAGTATCTTGCGGCTCAGAATTTAACAGTAAGAAATTGACAGTAAGTCATTTTGTTGGCATCAGTTGGTAAAATCCATTAAGGCACTGGTCAACATACTGGCTCCCAATAGTTTAAATCAGGTCCTGTTAAAAAATGGGAAGACACTTAAGCCCATTATGAAACCAAAACAAAGGAGTTGAAGAGGAAACAATTGATTTTATGGCTACTTTAATAGACTTGGCTTAGCTATACATTTTTGGTGCTGCTTTCCAGGAGTAGCTTTATGTGTAATTGGTGGAATGCATAACAACTGAAATGCTTCATGCCATGAACAGGTCTTCAAACAAAGGTGAGCTTGTTTGTGGCAACAAAAGTCAAAGGCTTGCATCCAGGCAAAGATTGAGAGAGAAAAGGTGGCTTATTCAGCTGGTTCAAAACAGTCTGCTGGTACTGTGGCACACTCCATACACCATGAGTCCAGTCTGCAGGGTCTGAAAATTGGTATGTTATACATGTAAGTGAAAAGAACATCTGAACTGCATTTAAAATTGACATTCTGGAGCTGCAAATAACAGAGCTAACAGAAGAAGTGATGATTGCATCAGTAAAGGTAATATTAAGCAGCACAGTTCCACTATCCATCACTTCCAACTTAAGCCAGACTTACAGGACCAGAGGATTCAACATTTGATCTGGAGATGGTTCATTACAGTGATGGGAAAAAGTACAAAAAATGAAATTATCCTGACCAGACCATCCTCATGCGTGAAGGACACAGGATTGTCCACCATTTAAAAGTATGTTCTGCCAGCTGGGAAAGCTGTAAAATTTACAGCCAGCACTTTGACCAATAAAAATATACACAGGGGGCATACCCTGCTTGACTCTGTGAAGTCCAAGCCAAATATAAGGAACAGCAGATGTCTCTCCCTGTGTTTGTGTAGGACCAGTGACAAAATCCACTGAAGGAATGCACTTGGTTAACAGGGGAGATGTGCATTTGTTTACATATATTTTGTTTATTAAGAGTCCTTAATAAAAAGCACAAGGAATAGCTTAATGATTGGAGCAGTGAGATGAGAACCAGGGAAGCTTGGTTCAAATCCCTCTGTGACTCCTTGTGACCCTGGACAAATCATTTAACCCTCTTTGGTCTCAGAAAAACTTACATGCTGTTCCTGAATGTAACTCACCATGAACTACAAATGAAACAAGGTGTGCGTCATATACAAATAAATATAATACACAATAGCCTAAAAAATTAACATGTACAGAGTTGATTTCTATGCATTAAGGTGCTTATTTTAGAAACACTATTCAGTTTATAGACCTGTATAAACTGGCATTTTAGTGATAAGGGGTTAAACTGGCATTTAGACATTTATATTGCAGAATTCCAAAGGACAAATCAAAAAAATGCCCTCAATATCTGTGTATGACAGCCCCCAAGACTCTATTCCATCATTTTTAGTCAAATAGCACCAGACACTCTTACTCCTGTTTCTTAACAGGAAGCTACAAAACTGTATCAATCAGAGCTATATGCCCACTACCTGGAAATGAACGACAATTCAACCTCAAATGAAAAGACTCCCACTTGTGTAGACATGGAGGGGCATAATCGAACAGAAACGCCTATCTCCATGGGCGTTTATCTCCGAGAACGGGTCCATGAAGGGGCGGACCCAAGCGTATTTTCGAAAAAATTAGACGTCCATGTTTTATTCACCAAGTTGTGAGCTGGGCGTTTTTGCTTTTCAGCGATAATGGACAATGAAATCGCCCAGCTCAAAAACGAATAAATCCAAGGCATTTGTTCGTGGGAGGGGCCAGGAGTCGTAGTGCACTGGTCCCCCTAACATGCCAGGACACCAACCAGGCACCCTAGGGGGCACTTTTACAAAAACAGAACAAAAGGTAAAAGAGCTCCCAGGTGCATAGCACCCTTCCCTTGTGTGTAGAGCCCCCCAAATCCCCCTCAAAACCCACTGCCCACAAGTCTACACCATTACTATAGCCCTAAGGAGTGAAGGGGGGCACCTACATGTGGGTACAGTGGGTTCGGGGGGGCTTGGACGACTAAACATTAAGCAGCACAATTGTAACAGGTAGGGGGGGATGGGCCTGGGTCCACCTGCCTGAAGTCCACTGCACCCCCTAACAACTGCTCCAGGGACCTGCATACTGCTGCCAGGGAGGTGGGTATGACATTTGAGGGTCAAAATAAAAAGTTGTGAAACATCATTTTTTGAGGTGGGAGGGGGTTTATGACCACTGGGGGAGTCAGGGGAGGTCATCCCCGATTCCCTCCAGTGGTCATCTGGTCATTTAGGGCACTTTTTGGGGCCTTATTCGTGAAAAAACAGGGTCCAGGAAAAGTGCCCTAAATTCTAGCTAAAAACGCATACTTTTGTCCCATTATCTGTGAAATGCGCCCATCTCTGTTCGGCAGATAACCACGCCCCAGTTCCGCCTTCGCCACACCTCTGACACGCCCCCATCAACTTTGTCCGCATCCGCGACGGAGTGCAGTTGAAAACGTCCAAAATCAGCTTTCGATTATACCGCTTTATTCGTTTTTGTGAGATAAACGCCCATCTCCCGATTTAGGTCGGAACTTGGGCGTTTTTCTCGTTCGATTATAAGCTGGATAATATCACTATCATCCTATCACTCAGCTACCCTTTGTCTCTAAAATCGTTGAACACATTGTAGCTGACCACTTGACCCCCTTTGTTGAAGTAACCAATACACTGCACATTAACCAAACTTATTTTTGTCCACATCATGATACAGAGACAGTATTGCAGGGCATACTTACAGGCATTCAAGCTATTTTAGATAGCAATAAAATTGCCATTCTTAATTTGATGGACTTGACTTGGTGGATCTTGAGCTGCTGTTGGTTTTGCTGGAAAACATAGGAAAAACTGCACAGATCCTGCAGTGATTCCGCTCCTAACTACTTGATAGAACATATTTGGGGGCATAATCGAACACGAACGCCCATCTCCATGGGCACCTATATCCGTGGGCGCCTATGTCCGTGAACGGGACAAACCGTATTTTTGAAAAAAGATGGGCACCCATCTTTTTTCCGATAATACAGGTTGTGCGGGGCAAATGCCTAGGAGTTGGCCGTTTTTCAGCTGGGCGCTATCGGTTTTCAGCGATAATGGAAACCGAAGGCGCCCATCTCAAAAACGAACAAATCCAAGGCATTGGGTTGTGGGAGGGGCCAGGATTCGTAGTGCACTGGTCCCCCTCACATGCCAGGACACCAACTGGGCACCCTAGACGGCACTTTTACAAATTAAACAAAAAAACAGTAAAAGAGCTCCCAGGTGCATAGCACCCTTCCCTTGTGTGCTGAGCCCCCCAAATCCCCCCCAAAACCCACTGCCCACAAGTCTACACCATTACCATATCCCTAAGGGGTGAAGGGGGGTACCTACATGTGGTTACAGTGGGTTTGGGGGGGGGGAGTTTGGAGGGCTCAGCATTAACCAGCACAAGTGTAACAGGTAGGGGGGGATGGGCCTGGGTCCGCCTGCCTGAAGTCCACTGCACCCACTAACAACTGCTCCAGGGACCTGCATACTGCTGTCAGGGAGCTGGGTATGACATTTCAGGCTGGCATACAGGCTGGAAATAAAAAGTTTTAAAAGGTTTTTTTTTTTGGTGGGAGGGGGTTAGTGACCACTGGGGGAGTCAGGGGAGGTCATCCCCGATTCCCTCTGGTGGTCATCTGGTCATTTAGGGCACTTTTTTGGGACTTGTTCGTGAAAAAAAAAGGGTCCAAAAAAGTGCCCTAAATTCTTGCTAAAAATGGCTATTTTTTTTCCATTATCGGCGAAAGCTGCCCATTTCTGTTCGGACGATAACCACACCCCAGTTCCACTTTCACCACGCCTCTGACACGCCCCCGTCAACTTTGGCTGTTTCCGCGACGTAGTGCAGTTGAAGACGCCCAAAATCGGCTTTCGATTATACCGATTTGGACGCCCACGGGAGAAAGACGCCCATCTCCCGATTTAGGTCGAAATATGGGTGTCTTTCTCTTTCGAAAATAAGGCGGATTGTGTCCTCTGGCAAGGATCCTATTCTGACTCTTTTTCTCCTCCTTATGGAGTGCCACAAGGTTTGCTTCTTGCACATACCTTATTCAATGTTTTCATGTCCCCATTTATACGGTCTTTGGAACTGACACCGTACATATATGCGGATGATGTCAAAATTGTGGCTACTTTAGATACACTAGATGGTTTATCTCTCTGTGACTGAACTCTAAATTGCAGACAATTATTTACTGGCTTTTAGCATTGCGATCCCTTGCTCTTAGCAACTTAGTGATCCCCGTGAGTGAGATGATTAAAGTGCTAGGTGTGCTATTTGACTCAAAATTGACTTTTTAGATCCATATCTTGTCTGTAGTTAATGCCTGTTTTTTTCAAACTCCATTTGATTCAGTCTGTCCAGCAGTTGCTTAACCAGAAGGCTCTTCAAATCATTCTTCATGCCTTAGTAATTATGCGCTTGGACTATTGTAATTCATTTGTAAGAGAAAACTTTAATAATCCAGAATGTTGCAGTTAAGTTGATTTTTTGTGTCAAAAAGTATGACCATGTGACACCACTACTCAAGGCCGAACATTGACTTCCAGTCGAGCATTTGATAATGTGTAAGATATTTGTTTTGGTTCACAAAATTAGCCATGTAGGTTCTCCTCAATTATTGTCATATCTCCTGATTCCCTACAGTTCTACATGTTTCCTTCAGTCAGGACAGCAACATCTGCTGGTTGTTCTTTCCTTTCAGCATGCCGTTTTTGACACTTTTTGGAAATCAATGTTTATTGTTGTGGAGCCTACTTTCTGGAATTCCCTCCCCTTAGCTCTGCGCTTAGACCTTTGCTAAAATGGTTCAAGGCCAAATTTGTTCCAGAGTGCTTTTGACCCTTAGTTTATGATTTTCTTAATAGCACTGTGAGGTTGGAATCAATCTCCAGAGGACACGGGGACACAGTATTTAGAGGATTTTGTTGATGTCTCTCCTATTTGGTTTTGTAGTTCTTTTCCTGCCTTTAGGATTTTATTTTATTGTACACCACTTTGATCATTTTCCTTAAGCGGTTAATCAAGTAAAATGAACCTTGAACCTAGTTCCATCCAGACCCACCTACAGTGCGACAGGAGGAATTCCACTTGATTCAATGATTCATAATGTGAGTATATAAGTGTGAGGTCCTCTTTTAATAAACATATATAGAAATTGTGAGAAGGGGTGACATTCATGGGGTGGAAGAACAAACAAAAATGTCAGAGGGCTGTTGTTTACTTGTTGTGTTTGTAACTGTGTGATTAAAAGAAAATTAAGTTCTGTCTTAAGTACATCCTCTCTGTTCTCTTTGAATTCAAGGCTAGCTCATGTATTGTCCCCAGAAAATAATAGTACCCACTATACTTGACTTTTTCACTTGTACCCTATGAAGGAGATGCAGGTACAAGCAGAAGGTGGGTTGCTGTACTATTTATGTACTAGTTGTATCTATGACTGTATTTTACCTTTGACTTTTTTTGTCAATAAATTCAACTTTCATTTCACTCTTGCAAATTTTTTTTGTGTAATAAGGACTTAAGAACATAATCACTGCCATACTGGGACAGACCAAAGGTCTATCAAGCCCATTATCCTCTTTCCAACAGTGGCCAATCAAGGTCACAGGTACCTGACAAGAGTCCAAAGCAGTAAAACAGATTTTATGCTGCTTATCCTAGAAATAAGGGGTGGATTTTCCCCAAGTCCATCTTATTAATGGCTTATGGACTTTTAAAACCCTGCTAAGCTAACTGATTTTACCACATTCTCTAGCAGCAAATTCCAGAGTTTAATTACACGTTGAGTGAAGAAATATTTTCACCTGTTTGTTTTAAATTTACTACTTAGTAGCTTCATTGTATGCCTCTAGTCCTAGTATTTTTGGAAAGGGTAAACAAGTGAATATCTACCTAAAATACCTGGTGCTGCACCAAAGAGTAATGTCCAAAACGCACAATGAATGATTCTCCATGTACTGCTCTCACCAACAAAGGCCTTTAACTTTTCTACCCATTTGTTGGTGGAGGCAGTACATGGAGAATCACTCGTTGTGCTTTTTGGACATTACTCTTTGGTGTAACACCCGGTATTTCATGCTGTCACCATTCTTACAGATTGTCTCTTACTCATTGTCCTTTGTGGCATACAGTGTGTGTAATCCTTGAGACAGGTGGCTCCTTCTGCCAAAGCACGGTCCTCTGTCGGGTCCTTTTTACATGAAGTGCTTCTCTAATAAAGACTTGTCCATCTATTTGGTTGCTGGAGGTTATTTGGTCCACCCCTACTTTAATTTGTTTTGCCTGGACCACACGAAGGGGTTTGTTTCTTGTTTGTTGTGGATTGTAAAAGAAAAAACAAATGCTAACCATGGCCACTGAATATTGACCCCTGAAAATTAAGGTTTTTTTTTCTATCACTCCTTTTTGAAAACTCTTTATTTTAGCATTTATATACTTCCTACACCTAAGTGGTTTACCATTTCTTGGCAGGCACTGGCACTGTCCCTAAAGGGCTCACAATCTAAGTAGTGTGTGTACCTGTGGCAATGGAGGGCTAAGTGACTTGCCTAGGGTCACATGGAGCTGCAGAGGGAATTTAACCTGGTTCTTCAGCATCTCAACCCACTGCTGACTGTTAGGTAGCAGTGGTAATCAAGTCTGGTTCTCCAGGTCTGCAAACTGCTGTGCTATTAGGCCACTCCTATGTCATTTCAAATGAATGTTCATCCCTTCCTGCAAGTGGAGAAGTGTATTTCAGCTACTACTACTCCTGTTTCTTAACATTCCTATAACACTAGCAGCTGTATGCACTACTGTACAGATACAGGTACCCCTCCTCACAAAGAACAAAGATTCCACCTAATTGTTGGCCATGTATCCTAGGTAAAAGGGATGGAGGAACATCATCCTTGTCATCTGGATACTTTTAACCTGGGCCACATGGGTATGGAGGGAGGATTGGGCCCGCAAGTAACACACAATTTTATTTTGAAATCCCTGTACACTCATTATGGAGTTAATTTTATTTTGGCTGTGAAACCCGTACAGAAGTGCTCACGTGCAGAAGTACTCGTAGCACTGACCACTTCTAAGGGTGAACTCTACAGGCCCACGAGCCACAGGAGGACTTTAAAAATTGTCCCCTTCATTTTTATGCCATCACTGAGCACACTTTTCAGATCACCAGCTGACAAAGGCCTTAAATCTTCGAGTTACATATAAATGTTCTCTCAAAGCTGCTCAAAGACATTTATGCAGCTGGTCATTTTCCCAGCATGATCTTTACTCTAAACTCTCCTCTCCAGGCATTCAGGGAATGCACATCATCTCTCACTCATTTACAGTGCTGAATCTTAATGTAATCCTTATTTGACACTGCAGCAGAAACAGTTCCAATCTGAACCATTCACCAAAGAGTGTGCATTCAGGGAAGACGTGAGGGTATTAGCTCCCTCATTCTATAACAGGGCACCTAAATTGAAGTGCCATTTGTGTGCTTAAAGTTCTACAATACTGCCATTCACGTGGGTAAGTGTATACTTAACATGTATAAATGGCAAATAACACACCTAATCCTTATTCTATAATTACATGTTAAAAATAGCTTAGTGCAGTATTCTTCAATGCAATGCCCACCTCTGGGGCAGCCCCTATAGTGTTTCTGAGATTTTGTTTCTGCTACTCTGCCTCTCTATCCAGACTCAGGACAGAAAGGGAAGAGTGGATGGGAGGAAGAGCCGCATGCTTGAAGGATAAGGTATTTCTCAGTAGAGAAAAGAGAATACATTTGGAAATGCTCACAACCTTGAGGATACACCCCCCTACCCCCCAAATGAAGTTTGAAGGTGGGCTGATTTGGATGGATGCTATTGGCACACACGGGTCAGCAGTATCATGGCCCCGCATGGGAAGATATTTAGCGGCCTTTAGTATACCCAGCTTTAAAAGCAAGTTCAGCAGTAAAAACAAGGACAACATATTCAACCCATCCCAACACCAAAGAGACGGAACCAATGGGCCTCAATCCCTATGCCCAACTGCTAACATCAGAAAGCTCTGAGGCCCTAATCTTACCCCAACCTTAACATCAATGTCAAGAACCTTGTAAGGGTTAATTGGTCCACCCCCAAAATAAGAGCCTAATATGCCCTCCTTAGCAAGACTCCTGTCATTCCCAGAAGCACTCCCTCCCTACCCTGGTAGTCAACCAATACCATTTTAAATGTGGCACCGTAGTGAGGAAAGAGGGAGCAGAGCTCCTCTTTGTGCCATTTATCCTTGAAATGCAACTGGACTGGAGGATTTTGATGTCCTTGGGAGAAAAGAACTGAGGATGTTGCTTGATAGTCATGGATAGTGGGATCTTGGGTATTGTAACAGGGTAGGGCCTTAAAAAGGCCTTGTCTACCAATTGTGGCCCTGCTGTAAAACCAATTCTGAAAGGTCAGAAGGATAAGATTCGGACTCCCAGACAACTGCAAAAGCCATTTAACACTTTCCCTGCATTTAGTCCTCCCCCCAACCCAAGAGCTGCTAGATTTTATGGACTTTGAAGAGGCATTCTGTTACCTGTATGTCGAAAACTAAACTACAGTTTTGAGCACTGGTTGAGGGTAAACAGCAGCAATGCTCTCACTAATGGTGACAAAACAAGTTTTTTTTTTTTTTACTTCATTTGCACAATCATGTCTTCATGACAAAGGCTGTGACCTGAATTGCTGTAAGGTTTATGAATGAAATATTTCCTAGTCATATCATTGGTAAACAATCATTTTAGTCAATAACATTATGTACAATTTATATAGCTTTTTTATGTAGCATTGTAACTTTAAGTGTGACTTTTTTGGTAGTATATCTGTGTATTAGTGTAATTTTAGCAACATATTAGCAGTTAGATCTGTTAGCAGCTAACAGCAACATATGTAGCTGTCAGAAATTACTCGTTGA
The DNA here is from genome assembly GCF_901765095.1 of Microcaecilia unicolor. Taxonomy (NCBI): domain Eukaryota; kingdom Metazoa; phylum Chordata; class Amphibia; order Gymnophiona; family Siphonopidae; genus Microcaecilia; species Microcaecilia unicolor. The sequence goes on from NC_044037.1 coordinate 76,707,442, forward strand.
CACGTGGTTTAGGAAGGGGGTGCGAGGGTTTCATTTATCAGTTAAAGGGATGCAGGAACCATAAAAGGTTAAGAACTATCAGCGGCATAATCAAAAGAGAAGGACGCCCATCTTCTGACACAAATCGGGAGATGGGCGTCCTTCTCCTAAGGTCACCCAAATCGGCATAATCGAAAACCAATTTTGGGTGTACTCAACTGCTTTCCGTCACGGGGATGACCAAAGGTCATGGGGGCGTGTCAGCAGTGTACTGAAGGCGGGACGGGGCGTGGTTAACAGATGGGCGTCCTCGGCCAATAATGGAAAAAATAAGGGCGTCCCTGATGAGGATTTGGCCGACTTGGTCCAATTTTTTTCACGACCAAGCCTCGAAAAGGTGCCTGAACTGACCAGATGACCACCGGAGGGAATGGGGGATGACCTCCCCTTACTCCCCCAGTGGTCACCAACCCCCTCCCACTCAAAAAACAACAACATTTTTTTCCATCCTCTATGCCAGCCTCAAATGTCATACCCAGCTCCATCACAGCAGTATGCAGGTCCCTGGAGTGGTTTTTAGTGGCTGCAGTGCACTTCAGGCAGGCGCATCCAGGTCCATCCCCCCTACCTGTTACACGTGTGGTGGTAAATGTGAGCCCTCCAAAACCTGTCCGAAACCCACTGTACCCACATGTACGTGCCCCCTTCACCCCTTAGCGCTATGGTAGTGGTGTGCAGTTGTGGGGAGTGGGTTTTGGGGGGGGGGTTGAGGGGCTCAGCACCAAAGGTAAGGGAGCTATGCACCTGGGAGCAATTTGTGGTCCACTGCAGTGCCCCCTAGGGTGCCCGGTTGGTGTCCTGGCATGTCAGGGGGACCAGTGCACTACGAATGCTGGCTCCTCCCATGACTAAAGGGCTTGCATTTGGTCATTTTTGAGATGGGCGTCCTCGGTTTCCATTATCGGCGAAAACCAAGGGCGTACATCTCTAAGGTCGACCATCTCTTAGGTTGACCTAAATGATGAGATTTGGGTGTTCCCGACCATATTATCGAAATGAAAGATGGACGCCCATCTTGTTTCGATAATACAGGATGCCCTGCCCCTTCGCGGGGATGTCCTTAGAGATGGGCGCCCTTAGAGATGGGCGTCCCCTTTCAAAAATGCCCCTCTATGGGTCCCTTTTACTAAGTAGCACTAAAAAGTGGCCAGATCTATCCCCAGCATGGGTCTTTAAGAGTAGCCATAATAAAGCCTCATTTTCCACTTATTTTGTAGGTGGTAAGGGCTCACACGCTAATCAATTAGTACGTGGCAATGTAACTGTGCTCACCAATTAGTGCTGGGCATGCCTACTCTCTGAACCAGTGCTAAAAAAATAAATTCTATTTTTAGCACATGGAAAGTGTGTGCTGATCCCAAAACTACTGTGAGATGCTTGAGCTTGCTCCACGGTAGTGTTTTTTAACCTGCGGTCAGCATGTGATAGTGCTTACCACAGCATTGTAAAAGGACCCGTATGGTTGCTTTCTGTTATGCAGAGGTATATACATTTGATAATGTCTATTCCAAATACCAGCAAAGAAGAGAGGATCCAACCATACACAAAACACAGCAACAAAGAAACAGCACAAAAGAGCCTCCAGAACTGGAACAATGATACAGTCTTTATTGGAAGTGACCCGACACGGGCTATGTATTGGTGCTTACCTGCGCCTGCCTCAGGGGTCAAGATGAATGTATCCTAAAATTCTTGCAATTGCTTCATGTCGAGGTTCAAAAGAACCGTTCCGGAATCCAAAGTCAGCAGTGCAGAACGCCTCTGGAAAAGATTCAAACGAAGTCGTCAAATCTACTTCGTTCGCATCTTTTCCAGAGGCATTCTGCACTGCTCATTTTGGATTCCGGAACGGTTCTTTTGAACCTTGACACAAAGCAATTGTAAGAAATTTAGGATACATTCGTCTTGACCCGAGGCAGGCGCAGGTGAGCGCCGAAACACGGCCTGTGCCAGGTCATTTTCAATAAAGACTGTACCATTGTTCCAGTTCTGGAGGCCCTTTTGTGCTATTCCAAATACCATCCATATTCTATATGGTTTTTCTAAATACCATGCATAAAATAAAAAGATTAGTGCATATATCTAAAGTGAAATATTGCACAATGAAAATAACTGAAAAAAAATGCACTAGATGATGTTTGCTTGTGGAACTCTCTGTTTTGTGCTGGCAATAGTCTTTTTGGCACAGTGCTATAAACACTCAACATATCCTGTGGAGAGGTTAGCAGGTGGAATACTGCTTCTGAGCTGGAGGGTAGGGGTGCAGCTGATCCCTCATGAAAATCCTGACTTATCTATCTGGCATACCTCTCATGCCTGGTACATTATCTTATGCCACTCATCTAGTCTCTAATGCTGGCACTATGAACAGTTTCAAAACTTGAAGAATGGCTGTGTTGCTCTCATGCATTGAAATTAACATAGCCAGACAACAAATTTTGAAAACAATTACAGTCCTGAAAATTTGAGATGGAATGATGTGTTGGGAGGAAGAAAAGATTTGTATGCCATGGGTTGTCAATCCCTGACCTATTTACTTTGAAGCTGTTCAGCCATATAGCAGAAATGGCCCTCACAGTTCAAGCCAAACCTTCTATCTGAACTTGTAGTGGCTGTGCATCAATGCTTTACATGTTGGAAAAGACTGGTTCAGATCTAGTTTTGGCCGATATTAGTTAAATGTTATTGTCATCTGAAAGGAATGAAAAGGAAACTGAACTCAAAAAAATCACACCAGAACAGTAGCAAAAGAATGAAAAGTGGGGAGCTAAGGAAGGCTGGACAAACCACAGGATCAACAGTTATTACTATGATGTGTATAGAACAATGCACAATACCACAATACCATAAAATTTAATGTTATGGTATTGTGGTATTCTGCATTGTTCTATACACATCACAGTAATAAATTTTATCTGTTGATCCTATTGTCATCTGAAAATCATTTAGTTGGCATTTCTCTAAATTGATGCCAAGATTTAGGCACCCCACTGCCATGCAGTTAGGGCCAGATTCTATATATGGTGCTTAAAAAATCCATTTGGAAAACATTTCTGCCTAAGTGTGTTCTATAAGATTTAGACACTGCTTTTTAATATATTTATAAATGATTTAGAGATGGGAGTAACTAGCGAGGTAATTAAATTTGCTGATGACACAAAGTTATTCAAAGTCGTTAAATCGCGACAGGATTGTGAAAAATTACAAGAGGACCTTACGAGACTGGGAGACTGGGCGGCTAAATGGCAGATGATGTTTAATGTGAGCAAGTGCAAGGTGATGCATGTGGGAAAAAAGAACCCTAATTATAGCTACGTCATGCAAGGTTCCACGTTAGGAGTTACGGACCAAGAAAGGGATCTGGGTGTCGTCGTCGATAACACACTGAAACCTTCTGCTCAGTGTGCTGCTGCGGCTAAGAAAGCGAATAGAATGTTGGGTATTATTAGGAAAGGTATGGAAAACAGGTGTGAGGATGTTATAATGCCATTGTATCGCTCCATGGTGCAACCGCACCTTGAGTATTGTGTTCAATTCTGGTCGCCGCATCTCAAGAAAGATATAGTAGAATTGGAAAAGGTGCAGCGAAGGGTGACTAAAATGATAGCGGGGATGGGACGACTTCCCTATGAAGAAAGACTAAGGAGGCTAGGGCTATACAGCTTGGAGAAGAGACGGCTGAGGGGAGACATGATAGAGGTATATAAAATAATGAGTGGAGTGGAACAGGTGGATGTGAAGCGTCTGTTCACGCTTTCCAAAAATACTAGGACTAGGGGGCATGCGATGAAACTACAGTATAGTAAATTTAAAACAAATCGGAGAAAATTTTTCTTCACCCAACGTGTAATTAAACTCTGGAATTCGTTGCCGGAGAAAGTGGTGAAGGCAGTTAGCTTAGCAGAGTTTAAAAAGGGGTTGGACGGATTCCTAAAGGACAAGTCCATAAACCGCTACTAAACGGACTTAGAAAACTCCAAAATTCCAGGAATAACATGTATAGAATGTTTGTACGTTTGGGAAGCTTGCCAGGTGCCCTTGGCCTGGATTGGCCGCTGTCGTGGACAGGATGCTGGGCTCGATGGACCCTTGGTCTTTTCCCAGTGTGGCATTACTTATGTACTTATGTACTTATATAGAATACGCGTAGTTGATATCCCAGTGCCTAAAATTACGCGCCTCAATTTACACAAATAAAAATGTGGCGGAAGTCCCTCCACGCAGATTTACGTGCACTGGGTCATATTCTATAACCATGCATGTAAATTTTGGAACACCCACAAAATGCCCATGAACACACCCATGACCACACCTCTTTTGAACTGCGTACACTAGAATTTAGGCACAGTTCATTACAGAATATATTTAGCGAGTTCTGTGCGTAAATTCTAATTATTGCCAATTAGTGCTCATTGTTGCTTAAGTGCTGTAATCAAAGCTGATTAGCTTGTTAAGCCAATTAAGTTACATTCATTGTGATGGAATATGCTTAGATTTCAGCGTGGAATGCTAGGCACACAATATAGAATCAGGGGGTTAGTGCCAATTCTAGAACAACATTTGGGTGCGAAGTTTCCTTTATACAATACAAACGTAAGTCAGCATTGAGGCACAAACAGTTACACCAAGTCAATGGCAGTCATAACTGTTGGCACCTGTTTCTTCAAATGTGCCCAACTTACAGTATTCTATATGTGGTGCCCTTACTCAGAGATATGGCCATGGTCCATTCACTCTCAGTCCACGTGTGCCCCCCCTTGAACCTACATGCTAAGGGCTTTATATGGCACCAAAAAAAGTACAATCTATAAGCCATGCTTAAAGTTAGGCATGGTTTATAGAATCACACCTAACTGAATCACGCCCAACTGAAATGTGGTGGACAAGTATGCACCTACATGGAGGAGTGGAGGAGTAGCCTAGTGGTTAGTGCCATGGACTTTGATCCTGGGGAACTGAGGTTGATTCCCACTGCAGCTCCTTGGGACTCTGGGCAAGTCACTTAACCCTCCATTGCCCCTGGTAAAAAATAAGTACCTGAATATATGTAGACCACTTTGAATGTAGTTGCAAAAACCTCAGAAAGGCAGTATATCAAGTCCCATTCCCCCCTTCCCTACATTAGGTGTGTATCCCATCATTCTATAAGAATGCACATTAATTTTAGGAATGCCCCCATTCCACTCATGACCTTCCCATTTCCATACTCCATTTTTCAAATCACGCATAAAATTTAGGCACGGATCCTGGATATTCATTGTGGATATCCTGAAAACCTGACTCAATGGGGTGCCTCCAGGACAAGGTTTGGGATTCACTGGAATAGGCTATCAGCATTCAGAATCAGGGCACCTAAAAGGAAGTGTGCATTTAAAGATTTACCCCTAATGTGCCCTAAAAGCCTACTATTATATCTTGGTATTAATTAGAATCACAGTTGGAAATTTTTAGCAAGGGTGCCAAAAATTTCAAAAGGGAAGTTTGCACTGCTTCCTCTGTACCTATTCTGTGGATAAAGAGAGGACTTTGGTTCCAGTGCTGGGACCTTTATTGTGCATTAAGTTTGCAAGAATGTGTTTAAAGTGAAGAAAAAAATGCAGAAAGCAGAGTAAGCCATATTTATTATAGATATCTACATACACCTGCAGGTCTGTTCTGTTTTGATCATTTCCCTATGGATGAATAAGGGAGAGATAGCACAAATCAAAAATCAGAGCTGAGTATGACAGGCAAGGGAAAAGCTCTGGAGTCAGAAGAAATGGCATTTTTGTATAATGCAAATAAAAAATAGAACCACTATAAACATTGTGCAGGGTGAAAAGGACCCTGGTGCGTGTGAAAAATGGCCCCTGTTGCTAGCGCAGGGCTCTTTTTCCCACAGCGTGGTAAAAGGACCCTTCTGTTTCTTAGTCCCCTTGCCATGCCGATTCATTCTCTAGGTATTAGTCCAATCTTATTTCCTCACAGCATCCTGCTTGACTATTATGTGGATTCTTTTTCCTTGATCTAACCCCACTTAATTTTCTGTCTATCCCAAGTAGCTTTGAGCTAATTACTTGGGGGGGGGGGGGGGGGGGGGGGGAGGCTGCCTAATGCAGCTTAGAATGGCATATCACAGGATGTGATCAGGCATCCTATGGTAAAAGAAGCAAAATTGGCCTTAGTGCATGGGCAAAACCTGCGCAAGGGCACTAAGGCCACTTTTGCTGCAGCTTGGTAAAAGGACTCCTTGGTTCTTAATCCTCAGAAGTCCCAAGCCATGTGAGTCACAGGTTGCGCATCTGCTCCCACCCTTTACCCTTTGTTACTCGGTCAAACTGTTCAGCTGTTAAGACACAAATTAGTATGTGCTAGCTGCTATTGCATAACCATGCCAACTGTTAATGCAACGTTAAGTGCTAGATGCTGTAGGGGTAGGAACTAGGAGCCAGATGCACTAAAGTCGTCGGTAATTCCCGTTCCCTACCGATTCCATAGCGAATCAGTAGGGAACGGGAATGCATCAACGATAGGGAATGCAAATGAGCTACTTGTTGTAGCTCAGTTGCATTCACTATTTTCCTCGGTTGCCAGTCGGAGAATCAGGACGTCCCTTTCGATTATGCACCTCTTCCTGGTCTCTTCAGCCAATCAAAGTGGATTTAGCTGGCTGTTGTCAGCGAAACGCGCTCTGATTGGCTGAAGAGACCAGGAAGAGGTGCATAATCGAAAGGGATGTCCTGATTCTCCGGCAACTAGGAAAATAGAAGCATTTTGCTGTGGAGGGGTAAGTGGCGTGGCAAAGACAAAATAGAAGGGGGAAAAAAAATGGCAGAGCGGAAAACAGCAAAAAAAAGATGTCTCTCACAAGCGCAGGAGAATACTTCATAAAGGATGCTCCTCACATGCGCTCCCTGCTTTTTTTTTTCTTTTTACCTTTTTTTGGGGGGCCCTTTTCCTTTCCGATTCCCTCACAGGAGCCCTAACAAGAGGTGCAGACCTCCCGTTAGGGTTCATACGGTAAGGGAATCAGAAAAACGGTAGTGCATCTCATTATAATGGGCTACAACGGTAGTGCAGCTCATTATAATAGCTTTTGAATAATTTGCATTCCGTTTTCGTTGCCTGCTACCATGGCAGGGAAAATACCCTTAGTGCATGCTCCCGGTAAACTACTTGCATTTTAAACTGGCTGGAACCAGTTTAAAAAGCAAGTTGTGGGCTCGTTAGGTTTAATGCATAGTAAGTGATGACAGATAAAGACCTGAACGGTCTGTCCAATCTACCCAACAGTCACATTCATTATCAATCTAAGATTAAGTCAACAATGAATGTGATATTATATACTTAATAATGGTCTTTCTTTGGTGTTTCTGGGACATAGACCATAGAAGTCTGCCCAGCTCTGCCCTTATGTCCCAACTACTGGAGCTGCCATCAAATCTCACTCCAGCCTATCCGAATCCATCTTGTCATTTGCAGGACACAGGCCATAAAAGTCTACCCAGCACTGTTTTCACATTCCAAATTACTGGAGTTTCCGTTGAAGCTCTCTCCAGTCCATCATAAACCAGGACTCAGACCATTCAAGCCAGTCCAGCACCAGCCTTTAGTTGATGCAGCCGGAGTTGCCATCAAAGCACCACTTGACATCCAAATACATATTAAAACTAAAAATTTAAAGGGTGCATGATCAAATTAGGAAATAAAAATGAAAAACAATTTAACAGAAGATCACTAGAAACAAAAAGGTAGGGAGTGGTGAGAGAAAAGGGAGAGAAAAGGGAGAGAAGAGGGAAGGCAGGGCTATCCTGTGTGCACAACTCTCCACAGAGTAGGTATTTCCAAAGGCTTGGCTGAAAAGGTGACTTTTCATAGCTACTTTAAGGGCTAAGAAGCCCATAGGTATAAAATGGGCTTCTTAGCATTTAGCACACATGAATTTTGTTAGCACGTGATAAGCTTTAGTGAAAGGGCCCCTAAATTGGATGGTTTAAGCTGAAACAGACAGTAGGTAAAGGCAGAAAACAAACAAACAAACTATATCTTACAGTATCAAGTTGGGCTGGAGATGGTAGAGGTATATAGAGATGAAGAGTGTTAGATGAGTAGAAAAAAAATGAGAAGAATAAGGTGTGAGGAAAGATGTATGGTATGGACGACAACCCATAGAGATTACCTTTTGGATGAGAACTATTTGAAAGGCAACAGGGAGCCAGTGATGCTGGTAAAGAAGAGAAGTAATTTGGTCTGATAAATGGGCATGACAAAGAAAGCAAATTGCCATCTTTTGTGCCAACTGGAGATATTTAATAATATCTTGTGGAAGATCTGCACATAGGGGGCAATTCTATAAATGGCACCTAAAGAAATCAGTGCCCAAAAAGCACATAGCAGTATTCTATAAACCGCGCCTAAACGTAGGCACAGTTTGTATTGCACCTACATTTAGACACGGTCATTTGTACCAATAAAAAATGGTGCAAATGCCTACACCTAAATATAGGTGCGGAGCCCCCTTATTCTATTATTATGCATGTAACTAAAAGTCAACCCCTGATCTGCCCCAATCTGCCCATGTCCATTTCCTTTCCGCACCCCCTTTTCCAACCACACATAAAATTTAGGCATAGATCAAGTGCCTTTATTTACATGCATACATTTTAATTGCATCTAATTAGTGCCAATAATTGCTTGTAAAAAAACTCAATTATTGATGCTAATTAGTTCATTATTCAATTAAAATGCACATGCATATTGGACATAAACCCAAATTTTGCACACATGTTTTTAGTGCTTTTTGTAGAATTAGGGGGATAGTGTTGCAATAATCTAATCTAGATGTAACATGTTCATGAAAAAGTGTGAGTTGAGAGTTAACATCAAGAAAGGAACAGATTGATCTGAATTGCTCTAAAGGTCAAAAGCAACTATGGACTGCATGATAAATTAGGGCATCAAAGGAGAACTGCTGGACTAGATAGATACCAAGATATTTAAAGGAGTCTATAAGGGGGAAAGAGACTCAAAGTAGGCATGATAGTCAGATGTTCGTATGCACCACTGATCCAACAGGCTATTGACTTTGAATGATCCAAGATAATTCTGATACAGTTTCATGCCAATTCCAAGTTTGCCTTATTCACTTTATTTATGCTTATATTTGGTCATTTTACTATTGTTATGTTAAACTGTACCTGTTATACACTGCTTTGGGTGAATCTGTTCATAAAGGTGGTTAATAAATCTGAATAAATAAATTAACAATACAATGCCAGTGTATACCAGAAGGAAAAAAGCCTCAGAGGAACTCAAAGGTTCTATATCCATAAATCTTTGGTGCACAAATTCCAACTAATCATTGGAATTTAAAAAAAACCTTCTGGTTTGATGAAAATTAAAATCAATGTGCAAAGTTATGCTTGTCTTAAATCATATTCAGAACTGTTGCCCCGGGGATGTCTTTGAGACTGTATATCTGAAAGAGATCAAAATAGACTGATTACTTCCCTCAGTACTTGTGTTACATGTGCTGCATGACTAGCCTTTGTCTTGTATTGGGTCATGGGAAGGTCTTCTTTGTATGAGCTACTTGGCAATGCCACACACATGTGACATGACAGGGGTTCAACATGTATTTAGTCATGCCTGCTAGATAAAACTTGTTAGCATGCAGTTCTGTGTGCCCCATGCATACAATGACATGTATAATGGAGTTAGCAGATAGCGTGGAGATTAGTGGGGTAGCACTCACATTCCCAGGGTACTATTCTACCTTTGGGACAAGTCTGAGAATGCAGTGAAGCACAGACAGTCTTATGCTACTCCTCACTCCCTAACATATCTATCTATCTATCTATCTATCTATCTATCTATCTATCTATCTATCTATCTATCTATCTATCTATCTATCTATCTATATCTATACATATATAGATATAGATATAGATATAGATATTTCCATCCAAGCTTATAGGTGCCAATCTAGCACTGTTAAGTGGTCCCTTGTGGAAATAATGGGCACATTATATGCCATCTGCAATAGTGGATCTTATTCTATTCTATCATTTGACTTGTCTACGGGACAGTCACAGGCTAGAACCTCCAGGCAGCATGAATTAGCACCATTTGAAGGCTAGCAGAAGAAACAAGCACCAGAGGAGCAGGAGGAGACACTCAAGGCAAAGAACATGGACTTAATGTACAGCAGCTGGGACCATAGTTTTTGGGCAGTCTGTCACAAACTTTCCCCACTGAGGATGATGATGAGGAATTGTTGTATGGAAATAGGAAGAGATGGTCCCACACCAGCTAGATGATGATGGATATGGAGGTCATCAGGGAAATCATAGGACAGCAGGTTGAGCTGCAGAGGGATCAACTAGAATTTCAGAGGGAGCTGGCCTAACTGCAGAGAGAGTAGGCCCACCCTCAGGCCAACTTAGCTCTCCCTCTGTAGCAAATTACCAGGTATCTGATCAACAAAGCTGCAGTTGATGCTGGCCAGCTGGGAAGCATGGTTGCCCACTGGCTGCCTCTCAGGCTACTGAAGCTGCTAAATTCCTGCCTGGACATTCTAGGGTGGGGGAGGAGGAAGAGGATGAGGAAAATCAGAAGCTGTACCACTGAGGAGAAATGCATGGATGGGGACAGCACTGGGAAAGGGGGATTATTTGTTACAGCACTAAACACAGAACCTGTATTTTTATACCTTTCCATCACCTGTAAATAAAATCTCACCTTTACATTTAAAAGGCCTGTTGGATTAATCTGTTCTTGGCAGAAACATTAACAGCAGTGGGTACCTGGCTCTGGATAGGTGGTGCATCAGCAGCTAATGTAAGACCCTGTTCAGATCTTCAGCTATCTCTTGCTCTGGGAGAACAATCTCTCTTTGTGTGGTGATATTATTCAGTATGTAACATTCTGTAAACGTATCACAATTTAGAGATGTGCAGAAGCTCATCTCCTGTCAAGGCACCTGAAGTGACCTCTATCACAGACCTGGTGGACTGGTTTGTGCTAATGTAGTACAGAGCAGTCCAGAGGGAAACAACAACACAAACCAGTCATAGTGCAAAACAGTGAAGTGGGTCACAGATGAGACAATCAGACTGAACCAAATCTTTAGAGGAAACAGATTTTATTACAGGACCTAACATGTCCTGTGTTTTGGCAAAAGCTTGCATCAGGGGTTTTGTAAACTGCTTTGATCTTACTTATGTAAAGGCGGTGTATCAAATGAGTGAATAAACATAAACTACTCATCACAGTAGCTGTTCCATGTGACCATGTTTTTGAAACCTGCAATTTAGTTGGTTCTTCTTAAGTGTTATAGATGTTTTCATGTAGGAAGCACTATGCTACTGTGACATGTAGTCTTGACCCCTGACACAGGCTTTTGCTGAAACACGGGCCATGTATGGTCCTGTAATAAGTCTGCTTCCTCTAATGATTTGGCTCAGTCTGGTTGTCTCATCTGTGGAAAACACAACCACACAGCAAAAAGGAAAAACACCCCTACCTGAGAAGTCCAAACAAGAAAAAGTAGGAATGTACAAAGAGCCCTCCAATACAAAAGTATATGGTTATGCTGAAGAAGTTTTATTGATGAATTTTACACTTTATCTAGATAATTGCTGCCTAAGATTTTGAATATCAGTTGGATTATTTTAGCCTAAAAGAAAAGATTTATTACAGAATTCTTGTATTTCAAAATGAAACGAAATGAAGAAAACAGCACAAATGGTTCCTTTCTCAGAAGAGTCCTTAAGGAAGATTGTGAGATTTAGAGTACCCATTATCACTTCACTTTACTCATTGGAAGTCGCTGAACCTTCTTTGGGTTCTTAAAGGGAGATAGACTGGTGGTAAAGCATCCCCAGATACCTTTAAAAATCTCTTTCAGGTATATATTTTTAAACAGCTCAGTTTGACTGATTACCGAAATCTGGAAAAGTTCAAAACATTTAAACATCTCATCCTGTTTTCCATTTTCTCAAACTTATTTGTTTTATATTACCATGAATAATCTTGGCATTCACTTTCTGGGAGGTCATAAACTGAGCCTCTAAAACAGCGGTTTTCATGTCGAAGGCTACCAACAGGTCAGGTTTTCAAGATATCCATGGAGAGGTTGATGCCTCCACTGGCAGAATCTTCTAACTGAGGTGGTCACAAATGTGGTTTCAAGAATCAGTATTTTAGTCTCCTGATGACGCATCTTTTGTGAAACACGCAGTTGTGTAGAGACTAATGCAGCCATCTTTGGATTATCAGAAGCACTGAATGGCATCCAGCAATAAGGGAAGAATTTTGCCTTATCAAGTGATTTTGTTAAGCCTAGCAAGACTGAAGCAGAGTCAATCCTTATGACAGAGGAACCAAGAAATTAAACAAACTACTATCAATGGCGATAGTCTTGTCAACGAAGTTTCAACATGGACAGTAATGGTAAGAGTAAAAGATTGTTGACCTGAAAGACTGTTGATGGACCAATTCACTTCAAATTGGATTTACCATTAGAAAGTATAGTGCTTCTTGTATTGTAAAGGGCATGATGACCTCCAGCTGTGAAACCTTTCAGGCTAAATATTTATTGTGTGTTTTTCATTAATGTGAATTAATGAGGTATTTATTGTGAATAAACAAGTGGTACAATGATTGCTAATAGTTTACTAATGAATATGTAAGAGAGAGATTTGCATACAATGAAACTAATAAACATGCATATCTCTCTTATGCACATTCAGTAGGGATGTCCTGAAAATCTGACCAGTTGGTGGCCTTCTAGGACTGGGAGTGAAGACCAATGTTCTAAAGTCTCCTGTTTGTCACTGCACTGGATTTCAATGGTTTCCAGTCTGGCAGTTTGCTACTTGAGAGCTCCTGTGAATGTCTCCATGCCCTCTAATCTCTTATTCATAAATTTGTGTTCCAACATAGTGATAACCTGATGTTCTCCAGTGTAATAGCTTTTAGCCTTTATAAGCATCTAGTCCAAGGCCCAAGTGAAATTTGGAATGGTAGCTGAACCCCATGGCTTTCTTGATTCTAGATTCTCTAGCTTCTCTTGCTTCCCCCCTTCACCTTATGGCCCTGATATGATTGTTCTGCTCCAGCTTCTCTGGTTGTGACCTCATTTGTCCTGGGTAGCTCCATCCTTCTTGGAACGATTTCTATAAATACTGGACTTCTCTGGATGCCACCTTACTTCTTTGGCAGCAGGAGAGTTCCATGGCTATTGAGACCATAAATTGTCTAAACATACATCTGAATTGTAGATAATAGGGATATACGTTTGTTACCATGTATATGGTTCATTCATGCACTGAAAACCCCGTTAGTGTGTGCAAAATCAATTTAATATACTTTAACCTATAAATTAACATATGTATGATAGAATTTGTAAATGTGCACATATCTAATACATGTTAAAAGTGATTAAAATGAATGTGTGAAACTGAAAAATGTTCAAAAATAAGAGAAAAAAGCCAAATGAAGGCTTTTGGCTTTTGCACATCCCTATAATAGATGAAGAATCAGTGGTGATTCAATGAACAGACTCTTCTCTTTCTCTTCCCCATGTGAAAGGTATCATCTTATTTTTTTATTCTGTGTTTTGCTTTATTTCTATTTTTTTTTTTTTTTTTGCAGTTTAGTAAAAGGAACTTTAGGTCCCTGTTACCGTTTCCAAAGTGTATTAATTTTTATTTTTATTAAGCTTTTTAACAAACATAATTTCACCTTTATGAATGATAATACACAAATTGGAAATCACACTTAATCAAACATCTTTATTTCTATTTATTACCTTTAAAAGTGGACTAACACAGCTACCACGTCACTTTACTCATCTTTCCCATGTGAAAGGTATGTAGTTCAAGAAAAAGGGAAACATTTAAAAATCAGCAGTGTCCTAATCTTCCAAAGCCAGCTTGGAATTTCACCTAACTTGTTGTTTTGCAATTAATATTTTCATTGAAGTATTTGTTTTGCTGTCTCATGTTTATTTGTGTAGTGTTGCATACATCTAGTAATACTATGAAAGTGATTGGTATTAATTGTAGCAGAAAATAGTAAAGAAGGGAATATGAAGCACGGGTTATTTGAGAAAGGTAACCATGAAATTTTCAGTAGATCTGATAATTAACTTTAAAAGATAAGTGCAAGAGCAATAGAGGTCAACTCAAAGAACTGTACGGCAATTAATGCAAGAAGGATGCTGTAGGATATTAAGGTTATGCAGGATAACAGCCAATTGCAAAGCGAGAAAAGGGTTACAGGTACAGCAGATGGCACCAAACTGACAGTGAAGTACCTAAAAAAGAAAATTAAGTACAATATCTGGGTTACAAGCTGAGGGAGTCAAACTGAGAAATAGTGATGAGAGCTGATGACATGGAAAGCAAAAGAAATTAAAAGAATTACAAGAAATTTTGTCTTTCTCATTTATAGTTGTAGACGATATTGAAAATTCTGTGGGAAATGTTATAGGATGGCAGGAAATGTGTGAATGTCAAGAGAAGAGGATGAAATCAAGGAAAGGTTTGCATGCTACAATCATTTAGATGTTTGGGGAAATCTAACAATGAGTTAATTACATAGGACTCCTTTTACAAAACTGCAGTAGTGATTCCCACGCGCCATATGCAACAAAGCCCGTAGAAGCCCGTAGAGGCTAGGGCTTTTCAGCTTGGAGAAGAGATGGCTGAGGGGAGACATGATAGAGGTATATAAAATAATGAGTGGAGTGGAACAGGTGGATGTGAAGCGTCTGTTCACGCTTTCCAAAAATACTAGGACTAGGGGGCATGGGATGAAACTACAGTGTAGTAAATTTAAAACAAATCGGAGAAACGTTTTCTTCACCCAACGCGTAATTAAACTCTAGAATTCATTGCCGGAGAACGTGGTGAAGGCGGTTAGCTTGGCAGAGTTTAAAAAGGGGTTAGATGGTTTCCAAAAGGACAAGTCCATAAACCGCTACTAAATGGACTTTGGAAAAATCCACAATTCCAGGAATAACATGTATAGAATGTTTGTACGTTTGGGAAGCTTGCCAGGTGCCCTTGGCCTGGATTGGCCGCTGTTGTGGACAGGATGCTGGGCTCGATGGACCCTTGGTCTTTTCCCAGTGTGGCATTACTTATATACTTATCTACTTAAGCTGAATGGGCTTCACTGCATTTGGCAAGCCGCTAGTTGCTAGCACTGATTTGTAAAAGGACCCCATAGTAACATAGTAGATGATAGCAGAAAAAGAATGAAATGGCCCATCTAATCTATCCATTAAGGGATGTAACTGTCACCCTGTGCAGATTATCCCTCCCCACCATACCTTTGTTTAGGGTTACACTTTCAATTGATACCTTAGTGCAGGTTATTCCCCATGTCTTGTTGGAAGTATAAAAAGTCAATTCACTGTTGCTTTCAGCTGAAATGCTTAGGGGGAAATTCTATAAAGCGAGTGCTAACATTAGCTGCCGAGAATGCATTTCAAATCACCAGAATACAGGCATATACACACATATATGGCCAGCTGCATGTATAGGTGATTAGTCTGCAGACACTATTCTATAACCTGGTGTTCAAGACTCTCATAGACTTGTTACCGTACAGTCTCTGAAGTCTCTATTATTTTTATAATGTCTCTTTTATTGAATAAATCACAGATAATTTACTCACAGACAGATGTTCAGAAGTGCTGCTCCAGGGCACAGAGACTCTTTCATCTGAGAGCTGTTGGAGGTGGAGACCTGTGGAGAGGCAGCTTTATTGCAGGGGAGAAAGATAGTTCACAGGTAGAAATGGTTCAAAGCTGGGTGACTGGAATGTGCGATATCTCATTAGGGAGGATATATTTTCAAGGTAAAAACCCAAGTTCGTTGCAGTGAGTTCCAGCAGGACAAAGCTGTCTGGGCCAAGATGGTGAATGCCTCATGGCTTAAGGGACAAAGGGGTATTGAGGCTTCACACAGGCTCAGGGAGGAGCAGATAGAGACCAATGGGGACAGAGCCTGCCACTGGGTGGCAAGGGAGGTGCTAGAGGACAGCCCTCAATTAGAGGGAAAGGTCATGCCTGGCTGACCTCCCAGGACAGAGATAGTGAGAATGACCAGGAAATGATAGCAGGAAGACAAAAGAGCCAAGCTTGGCAGAGAGAGCAAAGAGGTCTGGGCAGCCTCACAACCATTGGTAA
The DNA here is from genome assembly GCF_901765095.1 of Microcaecilia unicolor. NCBI lineage: Eukaryota > Metazoa > Chordata > Amphibia > Gymnophiona > Siphonopidae > Microcaecilia > Microcaecilia unicolor. The sequence goes on from NC_044037.1 coordinate 76,723,661, forward strand.
CAGTTCTTACACAGCCAAACAAGTGTGGTTGCATTGCTTGTGAACTACATTACACACATTGCCTTGCTCACGTACCTTTGCAGAGTGAGAACTGCAGCAATGATAGTCCTTAGAAATGAGAATAACAGTAAAAGTATTTCACACATTTTAGGATCACGTTATAAACTAGTGCGAGGCTGTCAGAAGATAGAACACCTGGTGCCTAAATGTGATAGTGGGTAGTTAGAAGGTGGATGTGCACAGGGCAGAGTCTGAACAGGGCACGGGCAGAACACACAGTTATAAACATATATTAGAGAATACAATAATTTGCACACATTTTTAGCAATCTGTGCGTATCTTAGTCCTTCACTTAAACTCATACACACGTATATATCCACTTATTCTAGTATTCTATAATGGAATGTAGGCACATTCTTTCCTTGATAGAATAGGCTCCAAAAGGATGATCCCGACACCTAAATATAGATACCCCTTCATAGAATAGCCCTTTTCCCCAGATTCTATATAGCGCGCCTAGAGATCCATGCTGAAATTGAAGCGGTTGATAACAGCTTTTAACAAGCAATAATGAGCACTAATTGGCAATAATTAGAATTTACGTGCACAACTTGCTAAGCACATTCTGTAATGCATTGTGCCTAACTTCTAATGCACGCAGGCAAAAAGGGGTGTGGTTATAGGTGAGGAAATAGGCATTTCTTGGGCGTTCTGAAATTTATGCACATAGTTATAGAATATGGCCCAGTGCGCCTAAATCTACGTGCCAGGATTTATGTCACATTTTCATTGGTGTAAATGGAGGAATGCAATTTTAGGCGCTGATATATCAACTAAGCGTATTCTATGTACCGAGCCTAAATCTAGGCACAGTTTATAGAATAAGCTTAGTCTGCATTGATTTCCATGCCGATTTTTTAGGTGCCATGAATAGAATCTCCCACAAAGGGACAATTTTACAACTGGGCGCCTCCATTTAGGCACCCCAGGGGTGAATGGCAGTAGCCTATTCTGTGACAGCATCTGAGCACTCAGGCTCTGTTACAGAATACTAGCATAACTGTGTACTGGTGCATCTACCTCTTACGTACTCCACTATTAACCTTTCTTTCCTCTGAGTGAATTCCATTTCCCACAGTCCTCTGGCAGTGAGAAATTTTTAATTCAGTTCACCACCTTGAAACAACTCCAGGCTGCTCAGTTATTTTGAAGCTTCCTATGAGAAACAATATTAACCATTCACTTGGCATTTTGCAACCCAATCCATTTGCTTCGGATTTTGCAACCCACTGGATTTTGTACGTGGTTCACTATCTTTATCTTCCTTAGGATCTTCATTACTTTTCATCCACTGAGGCTTACTGAGGCAACCACCTCTCTGTTTTGTAGAATCAGTCCCATCTTCAAAGATCTATTAAATAAACACCTTCTTCAATATATCGATTAAAACCTCTGTGAGTTTCCTTAGTATCCTTGGATGTATCTTATTTGGCCCTCTGGCTTTTTCCACTTTCAGTTTTGCAAGTTCTTCATAAACACTGTCCTCCAGGTGTACTGAAAGAGGAGGTGTGCACCGGGAACATTAAGGGATTTCAACTGAAAATCGTCAGATGTAAAAATGAGAAAAAAAAAAGAAAGACTAGATCTATACGAGAAAAACAGGAGAGGATGCTTAGTGCATTTTAAAATAGTCAGCTTGTGAAAAGTCCAGCACTAACTGCTTAGGGAATAGCGGGGACTGGGCAGAGGATGGGTGGAGAGTTGGTGTGGTCTGCACATTGCAGTCAGTGTGTGTTTGGTAATTCATGCTAATTGACAAATCTGCAGCTAATGCTGGTTCACTTGATGCCATCTGAATAGGTAGCATTAAATGTTTGGGCGCTCATAGCACCTGAATAAGGTGTGAAGGGACTTATCTTGCAGAAACTGCAGGAGGAATGCTGCCAGTTACCACAAAGCCACTGCATTTAACATGAGTTAATGATGGTTATTAACCCACAATAAGGGCTGGATTCTATATAGGCCGCCCGATATTTAAAACCATTTAACTGTCCATGAAGAGCTCCTGTCCGGTTAAATGGCACTTAACCGGTTAGTGGATAGCCAGTTATATCACGCAATGTAACCGGCTATCTGTCGATATTCAGCGCATCGTCAGCTAAGTTTAGAAGCTAAATTTGGCTGCCAAACTAGCAGGTAGATCTTTGGCTTGTTTAACCAGCGCTGAATATCGGCTTGGTCAGTTAAATTTAAACCGGCCAAAATACACCCGGATATGCACCTGGATATACCAGTCACTGGAAATGACCCAGCATTGAATAAGCAGGCTCAGCGCTGACCATAGGAGACAGCATACCTAACTTGGGTGCCAGCATTTACACCAGGTTTTAGCAGGAGTAAGTCTAGCACCCAAAGTTAGGCATGCGATCCACACTTAAGTGCTATTCTATAAAGGGCACACACCCTTTACAGAACAACACTTAGTGCTAATTTGGAGTTCCTTTTATAGAATCTGCTACATTTCATAATTGAAGAGTATGTTCCACTCAGGGCTTTTTCTGTGCCGGTATGCTCCAGTGTGGCCTACTGGCACCTTTTTTCACCTGCAGCTGTCCTGACTTTGAGCTGCTTTCTATCTCTGGGGGCAGGGCACGGCAGAGAGAAAGAAGGACTCCTGAGCCAATTCAGGGCAAGCAGATGAATGTGGAACACTGCTGCTGTTAGTGAGCAGAAAGGGGAAAATCATTTCGAAATGTACATGGGGGGATGCATGGGGAAATATTTAGCGATGCTGGCAAGAGAGGGGGGGGGCACAGCAGAGAGACTTGGGGAGGTAGGAAATGTTCATCTGACCCGGGCACAGGGGGTGGGAGCGCAGGAGATAGACATGTTAAACTCTGGAGTGGAGGTTAGAAAAAGCGGGAGACGGCCGACGGGGTGAGCGTATCACACTGGTTCTCCCAAAACAATAGCAAACACTATTGAAAACAATAGCAAAAAGATAATTAGAAATAAGAGACTGCCTATGCCTGGTCCATCTGTAAAAAGTTTAAAGCTGTTCTAAAGCTGGTCCAGTTGGATAGACAGTGCCTTTAAAGATGGAGGAGAAAAGAGTTTTTGTTAAACCTATTGAACAGCTTTTTAATTTATTTGAAAGCTTCCCATATGTAGATATAAAGGAACAGCAGTTGTAAACTCTGTATTTTGTGCTCATTGTTCTACACTGTCCTATACAATATAGATGGCAAAATTTCAATGAGGACAACTTGTTTCTTGATGGGTTAATCTTAACTGTTGTTGTAATCTGCCTTGGGAAGCCTGCCTAGTATTATAAATATTGGAAGTAAAATTAAACTCTCCATTCATTGGGACACATGGAATCATATCTTCACCTGGACATAGATGGAGAGGAAAGTAGGAGAGAGAGGAGAATCGCTGGACATGGATGGAGGGGAGAGAAAAGAGAGGAAGGAGATGCACATGGATGGAGGGGAGGGGAAAATGCTGGACATGGATACAAGGGATGGGAGAGAGGAGAAATACTGGACATAGATAGATGAGAGGGAAGAGAAAAGAAGAAGATGCACATGGATGGAGATGAGGGAAAGGGACGAGAGGAAAAAAACTGCACATGGATGGGGAAAATAGACAAAAGCTAGATCCACTCTAACTCTTCCAGTCAAGTCTGCGGAGGACCCAGTTTTTACTTATGGATGTAGGGCAAGAAATGAAGAAGAAAGGAGGAAAGTAAATACATAAATGGACAGGAAGTCCTGGAAACGGAGTTAAGAAAACAGATAGAGAGCAGCAGAATCAGATACTGGGACCAACATGATCAGAAAAACAGTCACCAGACAACAAAGGTAGAAAAATTATTTTATTTCCAATTTAGCGTTTGGAATATATCCAATTTGAGAATTTACATTTGTCTTATTTTACACTGTATAGGAGTTAACATGTTTCTTTCTGGTAGTGTGCTGCATGCAGAGTCTAGCTTCTTAGGATTTCAGGTTAATTTTTGCCTGTATTTGAAGAGGGGCTATCTGTTCTGCATGTATGACTGCAAGGCCAAGTGTCTGAATAGAGATCTGTTTGTTAGGTTCTGAAATTTTGATAACATGTGTATTGTGTTTCATATTTGGCAAGACTATTCTCCTAATTCCTGGTCTGTGCTAATTTGGTTTGTGTTATTTTGGGTATACTGGAGCTGTACCAGCTAATAGAAATGATTTATAATGGAAAAATGAGAAGTTATTTTTCTTCTCCTATACTGGTATAATATTTTCAGTGATCTTTTACTAGCCATAGTGCACATAAACAGGTGTGTGGCTACTGTGGGTGTGGTTACTGAAGGGGTGGAGTCAGTTAGTGACCCCGCCTCTAAGGTTATCCTATTTAAAAAAACACTGGTTCCACTCAGTCCAGTAGTCACTCAACAAAAACGGTGGAATCTTCAAAATTTTATATAAACCTACTAAGGATCAATCTCCTGTATATACCTCTGTATATCTCATAAAGCTTTAAAATATTTTTTTGGATGAATAAGCCTCAGTAAATGCTGGGAACACTTTATAACACTGGAGAACGTGTATATACTCTCCTCCTCACTTCCAGCTAGTGTCTATCATCGGCTCAAAAAACCTCCAGATCTATTTAATAACAGTTCCTTTGTCATTTTTCTTTTTCATTTTCTTTTCACTTTTTTTCTTTTCCTCTTTTCTTCACTATTATTGTCTGATATACAGAGTATAGACAATCCTTTTTCAGCTCTTACTTTAAACATTTTCACGGGAGAAAGGGCACTTCTCTCCTGATGATCCCTTTCTCCTGCAAAAATATTTAAAGTAAGAGCTGAAAAAGGACTGTTTTATACTCTGTATATTGTATAGAGAATCAGGCCTTGAACAGGGGAGTACAAAGGACTAGTTAGGTATATTCACAATAGCTGAAAGATTTAAAGCAGGGCTCCCCAAACTAAGGGTGTTTATCTTTCCAGCTCACTGTGCCTTTCCTGCCCACAGCTAAATCCAGCCCACAGAACAAGTTTCAAAATATTCTGTTTGTTATGTGTGAGAGCAGTGAAGGTTGTAAGATTTACAGGGACTCCCAAGTTTCACCAGTCAAAGTTGATGATGGTAGTACAGCTTGGTGACAAATTCAGCAGACTCTGATGGAGACCTGCCTTAGTAAACTTTAATGTGAACCCCTTCACTGGTCCCTCTGGTGATTTGAATGAAATATCTTAGATGGCTGTCCTCTTGAAAAGTTTTAAGGACCCCTGATATAAAAATAATGTTTTAGGGACCCCCTGATATAAACACTGCCCCACACGAAAATGTTTAATTGTAGACAGAAGTCAGAGGCAATAAGCAACATTGGGTACAAATTGTGGAAACACAATTATAGTAGATTTATTTTAGTAAGTTAGAGAAGATGAAGACAGAGATTATTGTTAAGCCTGCTTTCTCAAAAAAGCTAGAAAAGGAAGGCAGGAAATAAACAGGTGGATAGTGAGAAGACCGTGAAGGATCAAGGATAGATTTTTTAATGACGTGTGACACAAACACCTATTTGAAGTTGCCTGGAATGGCACCAATTGATGGAAAAAAGTTAAAGAGGTGATAGACGAAAGGTAGAACTGACAGGAAAGAAAGTGAAATTAATGTGACTGGGAGAGAGTTTAGGAAGTTTGTTTGAGGTTTAGTGATGAGAGAAGAAATATCAATAGGAATGAAAGATATAACAGTGACTGTTATAAGTAGCAGGCAGTGGCAAAACAAATGCAAGGGAAAATGGACTGCATATTTTAGAAGAATGAAGCAAGAAGTTGTGGAGGGAATGTAAAGAAAGGAATTCATTAGGGCAATTTTTTTTTAATTTGAACTTATTTGTTGACTTTTCTCAAGCTGATCTAAGCAAGTTCTAGGGACGGGGACAGATCCATTGGGGCAGGGATGGGGACAGAGCCCATGAGGACGGGGACAAAGTTTGTCCCCCATGTCACTTTCTACTTTGAAGCCTGTTAATGAACTGGACTGTTATTTATGTTTGATTGATGCAGATGACAATATTTTTATTTTTTGGAAAAACAAGCAAACATGTTGGCCACAGCTAGCAAGCTTTGCATGGGAGATCCTGTATATCCTGCTACCAGCACATCTTCCAAGAAGACATCTTCGATAACAGGAAGGACTGTGGAAGTCAGGAGAGCTAGACTGAATCCTAAGGTTGTTGATGACATCTTATTCATCCACAGATTAAAAACAGTGCTTCATAGGGCTTATTTCTCCCCTCTAGGGCATACAGAATGGGTTGTATTTTGTACCCCTGGACATTTTAACAGGTTGAATTAGGATTCCTTGGGGTAGTAGAAGTCAGCTATTGTTGGGGTTGGAAGGGTAGAGGGTGGGAGGGTTTATTATAACTGTTCATTGTTATTATTGTTTTCTGTTTGTAATTTATACACAACAGTTGCACAGTATATTGCTCCTTTTTATACTTTAATAAAAAGATTTAAATATAAACACTGGGATGGGGCGAGGATGGGGACAGAACCTGTGGGGACAGTACGGGGATGGAGACGGGGTCTGTGGGGACGGGGACAAATTTTATCTCCGTATCATACTCTACTCCTGACAAAGCAAGTGGTAAAACTAGTGCTTGTTAGGATCCTTCTTCTAAGATAAGTGTCACTTTACTTCCTTTACAATTTCTGTGATATTTATTCATTTATTAAGCTTTATTTACTGCCTTTTTGAAGGAATTCACTCAAGGCGCTGTACAATCAAACATGAGCAATTGACAATTACAGCAGTAAAAATATTCAAATAACAATCCAAAGTATGGCGTGAAGGGGCATAATCGAATGGAAACGCCTATCTCCATGGGCGTTTATCTCCGAGAATGGGTCTGTGAATGGGCGGGCCGAACCGCATTTTCGAAAAAATGGACGTTTTTGAGCTGGGCGTTTTTAGTTTCCATAATCGCTAAAAAAAACAAACGCCCAGCTCAAAAATGTCCTAATCTGAGCCATTTGGTCATGGGAGGGGCCAGAATTGGTAGTACACTGGCCCCCCTGATATGCCAGGACACCAACTGGGCACCCTAGGTAAGTGCGGTGGACTTCAGAAAAAGCTCCCACAGGCATAGCTCCCTTACCACGGGTGCTGAGCTCCCAACCCCCTCCCCCAAAACCCACTACCCACAAATGTACAACACTACCATAGCTCTTAGGGGTGAAGGGGGCACCTACATGTGGATACAGTGGGTTTTGGAGGCCTCCTATTTACCAGCACAAGTGTTACAGGTAGATGGGCCTGGGGCCACCTGGCTGAAGTGCACTGCGGTACCCACTAAAAGTGCTCTAGGGACCTGCATACACGCAGGCCTCTAGGACTGGTTGCTGCTATATAACATTGGCACACCAGTTGACACCTGAAGACTAATCTCTCTGAAAACGTCCTTTATTGGAATAAGCACGTTTACTCACAGTTAACTGCAGAGGTTGTGCCCCACTGGCAACGAGTCTCCCTGGTACTGAGATGAGCAGTAGGTCAGAGCTGGCAGAATGCTGTACAATGCCCTCTTTCAGCCACATTCAAGGGAAGAACTAAGTTGTCTAACGTGGCTAACACAGGAAAGGGAACTAAAACTGGCTTACAAAAATGGCCACTACCGCATGGACTACAACAGGAAACACAACAGGGCACACTCTGACCCAGTAGGCAGGGGGAAGCACCATGGGAGAAGAGCCTACCACTACCAACATCGTGAGACTGTAACACAAGCTAATGAAATCACGGAGCCCAATACCCTTCACCCACCACAATGCAATGCTGATGTGACCCTGTACTGCACCCAAGAGCCACATCTGACCCAGGGAAAGGCTGTGAGAGGATCAAACACATTCTGCTGTCATGGAGGTGGGTACGGCATTTGAGGCTGGCATACAGGCTGGAAAAAAAGTTTTTAAAGTGGGGTTTTTTTGGTGGGAGGGGGTTAATGACCACTGGGGGAGTCCAGGGAGGTCATCCCCGATTCCCTCCAGTGGTCATCTGGGCAGTTGGGGCACTTTTTTGGGACTTGTTTGTGAAAAAAAAGGGTCCAAAAAAAGTGACCCAAAATCGCGGTAAAAACGCCTTTTTTCGATTATCAGCTAAAGACACCCATCTCTCCTCGACTGATAACCATGCCTCAGTTCCGCCTCCACCATGCCTCCGACACGCTCCCGTCAACTTTATTCATTTCCCTGACGGAGTGCAGTTGGAAACGCCCAAAATTGGCTTTCGATTATACTGATTTGGGCGCCTTTGCGAGACAAAGGTCTATCTCCCGATTTAGGTCGCACTATAGGTGTTTTTCTCTTTCGAAAATAAGCTGGATAGTATACTATTTACAATGTCAACACAATAGGTAATAGAACATTTTAATTGACAGTATAGGGTATAAGAACAGATGGAACATATAGATAGGTAAGAGAGTAAGAGGATTTAGAAAATAAGGTGGCTAATTTAAGGAAAGGTGCACATGAGGTCAGAAAGATGGTTAAATATCTCAGCTAGGGTAGGAGTGGATAAACATGTCCTGCTGCAGTATGTGCAGCCTCTGTTACTCCTTGTGAGTGTGAGTGAGACTAACAAGTTAGATATGGACCTTATAGAATAGTTTTTGAAATATATACCATGAACTTTCACTGTTTGTGATTCATTCTTTGAAGTTTACTGATAAAAATCACTATCAGAGAAATTTGGAAGAGGATTAATACACAGTTGGTTACAATAAGTACATAAGTAATGCCACACTGGGAAAAGACCAAGGGTCCATCGAGCCCAGCATCCTGTCCACGACAGCGGCCAATCCAGGCCAAGGGCACCTGACAAGCTTCCCAAACGTACAAACATTCTATACATGTTATTCCTGGAATTGTGGATTTTTCCCCAGTCCATTTAGTAGCGGTTTATGGACTTGTCCTTTAGGAAACTGTCCAACCCCTTTTTAAACTCTGCTAAGTTAACCGCCTTCACCACTTTGTTCGGCAACGAATTCCAGAGTTTAATTATACGTTGGGTGAAGAAAAATTTTCTATGATTTGTTTTAAATTTGTAGTTTCATCGCATGCCCCCTAGTCCTAGTATTTTTGGAAAGCGTGAACAGACGCTTCACATCCACCTGTTCCACTCCACTCATTATTTTATATACCTCTATCAGGTCTCCCCTCAGCCGTCTCTTCTCCAAGCTGAATAGCCCTAGCCTCCTTAATCTTTCTTCATAGGGAAGTCGTCCCAACTCCGCTATCATTTTAGGTTGTTGGTCAGTGATTAAATCGTCACTAAAAATGAACTGTCTCACCCGGTATACACAGCTCTGGGCTGGCATTTCATGCGATATCTGAGGTCTTTTTCTCCTTGGCAACACATTGTGTGAATCTGGTCTGTCCACTTAGTGTTGAAGTGTTCACTTGTTTTGTTTGTGGATGGTTGTGGTCATTATTTTTTTTATAAAGTACGTACATAAATCTAAACTCTGCCTAGTTCAACCCCCAGAAACGCCTTTATGCAAATCAGATAAACTCATGTGCATATAGGCTCTTTGTGAATCAGTTTAGGTACATGGAGGGTAATTCTGTTATGTGCCAATGACTCGTGTAAATCATTAGAAGAATGGCATATGTGCAGTATTCTGTAAATATGGACATATCTTATGTTAAAGGTAGGCATACAGATAGGTGCTCAGGTGGAGCATAGGTGGGACTCACATTTATGCACATAACTTACAGACACTGTTCCCTCTAAGCTTAGCAGGAGTCCTCCAACTGCATTGTTACCAGTAGGGGGTGGTATTTCAATATTGTGTTGTCAATGGTTAGGGACAGGCAGGTTCCCTGAAGTGCTGCAAAGCTTGTCTGTCCCTCACTGCTGAAAATGTGATAGTGAAACAATACTTCCCCCTCCCCCACTAGCAGGACTGTAGATAGAGGATTCCTGCTCAGCTTATAGGGAACGGTACTTCTACAATATTGTAAGTTATATGTGTATCACTGAACCTTGGCATGGCATACTTACACCAGCTCTGTGGTTGGTCCAAGTGCTTTGTAGCTAACTTAGAGGCACATATTTTCTTGTTAATAGTAGTATTCCATAAAAGAACATAGGCACTTATGGTCCTTTATATAATAGGTTCCTATTAGGCAAAATGCAGGCACCAGCTATAGAATTGCCCTTATATAGGCCAGGAAATTTAATAGATTTTTGTGTGTAAACATTGTTTTATGTGAAAAAATAGCCTTTTACGGAATTTTCTGGCCTATATGGGGGTAATTCTATAACTGAGCCCCTATTTTGCCTAGTAGAAATCTATTAGATATATTTATATAGTAGATATATAAACAGAAAATTAAGTCTGATAAAGACCATATGGCCTACTCAGTCTGCCTCATCCATACCATTTACTCTCCCTTCCTCTTCCCTAGAGATCCTATGTACCTGTTCCAAGCTTTCTTTTGACTTCAGACACAGTTTTCATCTGCACCACCTTCACTAGGAGGTGAATTCCACAAATTCACCAGCCTTTCTGTGATAGATAGATAGATAGATAGATAGATAGATAGATAGATAGATAGATAGATAGATAGATAGATAGATAGATAGTTTCCTACCTTCATTTCTTTAGGCTTTGTTTTCTTCAGGCCCCTTACCTTATCCCTTTAAGTGGTTTAAATCTCGGGGCCCTATATCCACCAGTCTGGTTCTCTGCCCCCTTTTCTCTTTGGTAGTACCTGCTGCCTTATCTAGGTTCCTCAACCTCAGGGTTTTACCTTTTGGGGATAAGCCTGAGCCTTGAGAAGCCATACTTCCTAGGGTTACCCTCCCTTTCTTATGCAGCCATCTATACCTTATCCCTATATTTCCTTGGGTCCTTGATACCTTCAATTTAGGCTTATAAATTCCTTTAGAGTCTCCCTTTACAGAGGTTCTCTACTTGGTATCCTGGAATCTCCCCTTTTCCTTTGGGTTATTCTCTGTCCCTCCTGTCTAGGACTTGGCCTTGACTCTTCCTTTCAGATTTTTAGGGCCTTCTCCTTTCCAGATACCTGTCTCTGGTCTTTCCCTCTTATTTATTTACTTAAAAAATGTATAATCCACACATCTGGAACCCTGAGCGGGGAATAAATTTACAGTAATAATAATAATAATAATAATAATACTACAATTTCACAGACATATATCAAAACAATATCTGCTAAAACATCCTGGCTGGTTAAATACCCTAAAGCTGGCTAAGCGTTAATATTCAGCACGAGATAGCCAGCTATCTCGGCTGAATATTACTGCTTAGTGGCTAGCCTGGTCACCGGCTGTGTCATGCAACATAGCCGGTTAGTGCTAATATTCATTGGCTGATTGGCTAAGTTTAATGGTCAGATAGACCCATGTAAATATCAGGTCTCTCTTTGGACGCTATAACTTAGCTGGTCAGTCAGTGAATATCGGCTTAACTGGCTATGCTTTTAGCAGCCCAAAACAAAATTCAATGCTGGTCACCAGATATGGCCCCGGCATTGAATTTCCAGATTTGCCACCAACTCAGGGAGTTTGCCGGGCTCCATCCCATGGTATGAATATCAACCCCTCTGTGCTTAACCTAGCTTGACAGAAGGCTACTTTCAAAAAGTTGGAGGAAGCATGTATTAAACCAGAGTTGAAGAAGTCAGGAATGGATCCAGCTTTGCTTAATAGTTATAGGCGTTTCTCCAACTTGCTTTTTGGACAAAGTTGTTTTTCAACAGTTGGCAGGTTTCCTATAAGTAGCCAATGTTTTATATTCGAGGAACTTGTAGGGATGCTCGGATATTTACACACATTTTAATGCAGGACATCAAGTAGTACTCATTTCTTTGTACGTGTCTGCTGTGCTTGACTAGGTCAATCAAAGGCTTTTATTTGTATGGATATTTAACATTAGTATTCAAGGAATTGCAACTTTGGATGTTTTGCAACAAACCGTCTAAAATCTGAATAGATAAAAAGGTCATTTTCAAAAAAAGAAATGGTATTTAAAAAAGAAAAATACCATTTTGAAGAAGGTTTTCTGCTTTGTACAGTTTTTTAAACCATTTTCAAAATAAAAAATGTACAAATGAAAAACATAGAAAATCAAGCCTTTGGGTTGTAGCAGGGACCAGCATTTCTACTAGACTGGTCCTCCAGACATCCCAGGAAAGCGATGAGGCACCCTAGGGGGCACTGCAGTGGACTTAGATGCTCCCAGGTACACATCTCACCATTGCTCCCTTATCTTGTCTGCTGAGCCCTCCAAAACCCACTACACCCAACTGTACACCATAGCAATAGCCCTTATAGGTGAAGGGGCACCTATATGTGGGTACAGTGGGTTTCTGGTGAGTTCTGGAAGGCTCACAGTTTCTGTCACAAGAACAGGTAGAGGGAGATATGAGCCTGGGTCCACCTCTCTGCAGGGCACTGTAGACTACTCCAGGGTCCTGCATGCTGCTGTAATGGACCTGAGTATAACATCTGAGGATGGCATAGAGACTGGTAAGTAATGTTTTTAATCACTTTTTTGGGGGAGTGGGAGGGGGTCAGTAACCACTGAGACAGTAAGGGGAGGTCATCCCTGATTCCCTTCAGTGGTCATTTTGGTCATTTAGGGTACATTGTTGTGCCTTATTTGTTATAAAAACAGGTCTAGCTCAAAACGTGGATTTTAGTCCTGGATGGTTTTGTTTTGTTTCATTATAGCTGAAAATCGTCCAAATCACAGGAATGCCCAAATCCTGCCCTTAACATGCCCCAACACACCCCCTTGAGATTTGGACGCACTGCAGATGAACAGCAGAGGAAAACGTCTGAAAAATAGTTTTGAAAATACCAATTCGAACATGTGAGAAAAACATACAAAATGAGCCCCAATGCGCATAGGTACATGTATGTATCTTCACAGCTAAATACCCTATAATAAAATGTACCCTCCACATGGGCCTTGACATGTGGGGTAAGATTTTAATCATACTTCAGGACTGACAAACCCTGTTATGGTAGCTAGGCAGTTGCACAGATAGTGAGGGGCTGGACAACAATGGAAATATTTTGCACTTAACAAAATTACATTCTTTGTGCCCTGAGACCCATTGTCCAAAACATTCAGTTGGGAGTATTTCAGACAATAGAGAAGAGTGGCCTATTGGTTAGAGCACCGGTCTTGCAATCCAGAGAAGGCCAGTTCAAATCCCACTGCTGCTCCTTGTGATCTTGGGCAAGTCATTTTACCCTCCATTGCCTCAGGTACAAACTTGGATTGTGAGCCCTCCTCGGACAGAGAAATATCCAGAGTACCTGAATGTAACTCACCTTGATCTACTACTGAAAAAGGTGTGAGCAAAATCCAAATAAATTATTTGAGATTCTGTTGCTATTATCTGAGATTTTACATGTAATGTTGCTACTCTTTGAGATTCTACATGCAATGTTGCTACTATTTGAGATTCTATTGCTACTATTTGAGATTCTACATGGAATGTTAATGTTGCTATTCCACTTGCAGATCAGCCGCGCAGGCTTTTGTTTCTGTGAGACTGACGTCCTGCACGTATGTGCAGGACATCAGACTGACAGAAACAGAAGCTTGCGCGGCCGCATTGCTGATCTGCAAGGGCAGGCTTCTACATGGAATGTTGCTAGTGGATGAGTAGCCTAGTGGTTAGTGCAGTGTAACATCGAACGTTGCTACTAGTTGCAGTGGCTTTCCTAGCCGGCATGACACCCAGGGCGGAGCGCCGATGCGCCCCCCCCCCCCCCGGGTGCAGCACGGGCCCCCCCCCAACAAAATGACCCCCCCCCCCCGGGTGCACGCCGCTGGGGGGAGGGGTGCCACGGCGCGCGCCTGTCAGCTGAGTTTGCTGACTTCGCTAACTTCGCTGCAGCTCCCTCTGCCCCGGCCGGAACAGGAAGTAACCTGTTCCGGGGCAGAGGGAGCTGCAGCAAAGTCAGCGAACTCAGCTGACAGGCGCACGCCGCAGCACCCCCCCCAGCGGCGTGCACCCGGGGCGGACCGCCCCCACCGCCCTCCCTTTGGTACGCCACCGACTAGTTGAGATTCTACATGGAATGGTGCTATTATTGGTGATTCTACATGCCATGTTGCTGAGTGGAGGAGTGGCCTAGTGGTTAGAGCACCAGTCTTGTAATCCAGAGGAGGCCAGTTCAAATCACACTGCTGCTCCTTGTGATCTTGGGCAAGTCACTTTACCCTCCATTTCCTCAGGTACAAGCTTAGATTTTGAGCCCTCCTGGGACACAGAAATATCCAGAGTATCTGAATGTAACTCACCTTGAGCTACTACTACTGAAAAAGGTGTGAGCAAAATCCAAATAAATTATTTGAGATTCTGTTGCTACTATTTGAGATTCTACATGGAATGTTGCTACTATTTGAGATTCTGTTGCTACTATTCGAGATTCTACATGAAATGTTAATGTTGCTATTCCACTAGCAACATTCCATGTAGAAGCCTGCCCTTGCAGATCAGTTTCGCAGGCTTCTATTTCTGTGAGACTGTACGTGCAGGACGTCAGACTCACAGAAACAGAAGCTTGCACGGCCGCATTGCTGATCTGCAAGGGCAGGCTTCTACATGGAATGTTGCTACTGGATGAGTAGCCTAGTGGTTAGTGCAGTGTAACATCGAACGTTGCTACTAGTTGAGATTCTACATGGAATGGTGCTATTATTGGTTATTCTACATGGCGTGATGCCAAGTGGAGGAGTGGCCTAGTGGTTAGAGCACCAGTCTTGTAATCCAGAGGAAGCCAGTTCAAATCCCACTGCTGTTCCTTGTGATCTTGGGCAAGTCACTTTACCCTCCATTGCCTCAAGTACAAGCTTAGATTTTGAGCCCTCCTGGGACACAGAAATATCCAGTGTACCTGAATGTAACTCACCTTGAGCTACTACTGAAAAAGGTATGAGCAAAATCCTAATAATAATAATAAAAGAGGTACAGAGGAAGAGAAGCACACTGACTAGGAGAGAGAGCAAGAGAAAAGAAAAAAAAATAGTAGAGCTCCAAAGTTACCCATTCCAGGAGGGAGACTTTTTAGCCGGTTCTGGATTTCTACAACCTTATCCTGGTGCATTATGGGACCTGAAGCACTGATTTCAATGGATAGAATCATGGACTACAAATACTACACTGCTTTGGGATGTAAGTTTATAACCTGGAATGGGTAACTTGGCAGCTCTGGGTTGCCAACTGCATCCAGATTCACTTAACAGTTGATCCAGTCCTGGGTTCATGCTATTGCATGAAAGGAATTGTTTTGCGTTTCTTTTATAGGCACCAGCTTTTAGTTGGTGTAAATCCTTGTGCCTAAGCGTTAGATGTGGATCCTGGCGCTAGGCACTGTTCTATAAATAGCATCCAACTCAGAGTGCCCTTTACAGAATAGTGCTTAGTGCTCATTTTTTTTGCACCAATTTTTCAGCACCATATATAGAATTTTGTCCTAAATGTACCTAATTAGTTCCCTAAGGGGGCCTTTTAACAAAGGTGCTCTAAAAATTAGTGTGTGCTAAATGCTAAGACACCCATAGGAGTATAATGGATGTTTTAGCGTTTAGCGCATGCTAATTCTTAGCGCGTGCTAAAAATGATAGCACACCTTTGTAAAAAGGGCCCTAATTGTTTATAGAGAAGAAGGGTAGACCACCAAAGCCCTCCCACATTTCTCCTTCTCTAGTTTAGCATATTCAAGTAATGAGAAACTGAATTGGAAAACTCTACAGTTAGTAGAAGTAAGAAGGTTATTTTGGTTTTCTGTTTATTATTGCAGAAGAACACTAGAGGGAAGATAACCTCAAGTTTAATAGAATAAAGTACTTTTATTTTTACTGGAGTGCTTCTTTAAACTACAGCTGGGACACAGGTATCTTATTCAGATAAGTATTGACAAATAAAGAATATATAAGTACCTTACTTCAGGAACAAGGTTTCCTTTCCTTAACACTGCCTTATTTTCTTTTGGGGTTTTTGAGAACTACTGTACCAAGGCGTTTTCATAGACATGAGTATCCTTATAGTCTTCACACTTAAAAGGTTACCTTTGTATTCACAGATTTATCTAATATATTCTGGTTCCAGTTCTCAATGCTCAGAATGTGTGTTGCTATCTGTCTGAGGCTCAGTTTGTTACAACTTTGTGTGAACTCATGCATCTCTGTAATTTTGAGTCCCACGCTTGCTCGATTGCGTGTCTTTTTGATCCCTTGTTGACAGTCCCACACTGACTCTTGGGAATCTCTTGATTAACTAAAGGTCAACCAAACTTTTAAACAAATCAGAAAGTCTGGCTACGCCCAAGTTTGTGATTTCTCTTCCCTAGATGTGACTGCACTGTTTCTGTAGCTGTAAATATAATAAATAGAAATAAAACAAAAAAAGAAAATAAGTTGGTACTTTTTTTGTTATTGAACTAATGTTATGTTTGTTTTTCACTTGGGGCTCTTTTTACTAAGTGGTGGTAAACCCAATGCGGGCTTACCACTCACTATACAGGAAGTATTGCCGGGCTACCGCAGCAGTCTGGAGGTACTTTCCACCCCTTGAACCGTCATTTCCATTGCTATAAAAATTTATTGACTTTTGTAGCTCCGGTGTATACCCGGCAGTAATCGGGCAGTGCCGCATGCTGACCAGTTACTGCCGGGTCAATGTGGCAGCCTTTACCGCCACCTCAATGGGTGGCAGTAAGGGATCGCCCCCAAAATGGCCGCCCAGCCATTTCTTGTCGGAAAGCGAGACTTCTCTTTTACCAGCTGCGGTAAAAGGGGGCCTTGGTGCTCATGTAAAGCACGTGCTGACGCCAGTGCCAGCCCCCTTTTGTCGCAGTTTGGTAATAAGGACCCTAGGTCTAAAAGGCAATACTTTCTTTTTCAGTGTTGTATTTGAAAGCTAGTCAAAAAAATGTATTGTTAGTCCCATAAAAAAGGCATCCTCTTTTTTGTTTTATTTCTATTTATTAACTTTAAAAATTGACTAACATGACTACCATACCATTTTACCTAACTGTAAATAAAAATAGCATCACGTAGAAGTTTTACATTTACTGGGTTTTCTTTCTGTGTTAGCAGGGGACATTTTCACAAAGACTGTGCAGTCAGGATCTCTTTATTAGAACTCTATACTGTGGATCTATGACGTAGTGTGGTAGCCGTGTTAGTCCACTGCTGGTCCGGAAGACTATATTGCACTGCTGGACTTCCTCGGAGTTGGTATCGGGGGAACTATGGAGAATTCATATGCGAGAGGTGGGTAAATATGAGATTCAGGCCTACCGCGGCTCTCCCAGATTGAATAACCGACAATATGCTTATCTGTGGGCCTCTTGCTTAAATACGATGGGTTGGGGGGGGAGGGGAACATAGGTTGGGAGAGTGTATGGGGGTGTATGTTGTGGTATGACATATAAGGTTTGAGAGGTGGTCTGAGTGTGAATGGTGGATAGGGGTAATACAAAAATGCAATGCAGGGTGTTGGGGACGGTTCTTTGCATTGGATGGTATAATGTATAAAGTTTGCGTGTGTTAATATCTGGAATTGCAGAGCTCTTTGTATAAATCAGACGTGACTGTTTATTTCCACTTGGACATTGGCACTGTGTATTGCAATAAAAACAATAATAAAAGTAATAAACAGTAATAAAACTAAAGAAAGGAAAATAAAGTGGTACCTTTTTTATCAGACTAACAATACATTTGTCACAAACTATTAAATGCAGAGCCTTCTTCTTCAGGTCAGTTATGAACAAAAGATGACAATATCAAAATATATATAGTGAAACATGAAAAGCTTTCTAATGACAGTCTTGAGGTGCCGGTGTGTGTATATGGGGGAGGGGGGTCTGAGGTAGAGTGACAGGGAAACATGGAAAGGTGGATACATAATCAGAAGGTGTCAAAGCAGCATAATTTCATGGTTTGTAATATGACAGGAACCCAGATCCTTGTTTGAAACCTGTTTGGCGGGTGCCAAAATATTTCATCATTTGAACTTCAAAGGTCTTATATTACTAGACTGTTTTAATGATACCTTTTAGTATTCTGACCATAATAAGGTCATTGATGCAGTATCTGGGTTTTGAAAAATGCTCATCCACAGAGGATTCACCTTTATTTGCATTGTGGTTTCTAATGTGGTACCTGTGTGAGGAGTAGCCTAGTGGTTAGTGCAGTGGACTTTGATCCTGGGGAACTGAGTTTAATTCCCACTGCAGCTCCTTGTGACTCTGGGCAAGTCACTTAACCCTCCATTGCTCCTGGTACAAAATAAGTACTTGAATATATGTAAACCACTTTGAATGTAGTTGTAAAAACCTCAGAAAGACAGTATATTAAGTCCGATTTCCCTTTAGAATTTGTCCTGTTTTTCTTGATTCTTGCCTTTAGAATTTGTCTTGTCTTTCTAATATAGCACAACCTCTCTCTCTCTCTCTCTCTCTCTCTCTCTCTCTCTCTCTCTCTCTATATATATATATATATAAGGGTTGTGCTATATTAGAAAGACAGGACAAATTCTAAAGGGAAGAATTTGCTAATCTCAAACAAAAGTGGCTTATTTTGGCCAGGTCATGATCATTAGATAAAAGTTGTAGTGTCATATGCTGGGGCTCCCGTTCTTCCTTCCCTGGGCCTCCTTAACCTCAGTCTGGCCCTGCCTTTTATACTTCATGGTTCTGACTCCACCCCTCCCATCTCACTTCCTCCCAGGGCAGGATCTTAAGGTGACTCAGACTATTTGAGGGATTGTTCTTAAGGGCGAGGGGGAGTGTTCTATATATATACTAGAGGAGGGATCAGACTATCCACATGAGAAAATAATTCAGCATAAAGGGATCCTATCACATTACAAATCACAACATTATGCAGCTTTGTCACCTTCTGATTACCCATTCACTTCTCCCTGTTTCTCCCTGTCACCTATCCCCAAGAATGTCTTTGGAATGTTTTCATGCTTCACTAGAGAGGTGTGGTAGCCGTGTTAGTCCACTTTTAAAGGTAATCTATAGAAATAAATCAAAATAAAACATGGAAAAGAAAATAAGATGATACCTTTTTTATTGGACATAGCTTAATACATTTCTTGTCACGCCTGTGGGACAGCACTTTACAAAACCAGAACACTGTACCAGTGATTTCATGGTAAGGATCCTGAAAGGGAACTTTAAAACAATACAGGAAGTCAAATGATTAAATATTTTGACACCCACCAGACAGGACTTAACAAAGATCTGGGTTTTCTAGCTCATTACAAATCATACAATTGTATTGCCTCGTAAATTGTATTGCTCTCCTGTCTCCCTGACTTTCACCTATCCACCCCCATCCTGTTAGACTGTCACTGAAATGCTTTGATGTTTCACTCATCCCCTGTCTCCATGCATATAGACTGTCACTGACATGCTTCACTATATATATTTTTTTGATATTATCAACTTTTGCTCATAATTGACCTGAAGAAAAAGGCTCTGCTTGTCAAACATGTATTAAATTAGTCCAATAAAAAGGTACCACCATATTTTTCTTTCTTTGTTTTTTTTTTTTATAAATTTATTACCTTTACACTGTTAAACAGCATTGGGAATTAGATGAGAGCTGCTCTGGCTACACAATTGCCTTGACATCCTTCAAGACTAATTATATTCTATTACTTTTAACCTACAAATTTTAGCCTTCCTAAGCCAAGCACCCTCTAGAATGAGCCACTTTTATTTTCAGGAAGTGTTCTTTCCCTTGTTAACATGATACAAAAAAAATGTTCCACTCAATGTAGAAACTCAAATGCCTGAAACAATTCTTCCCGAGGGAAATATTTTGCAACCTGATACAATCAATGATTCTAAGCTACGTAGACTACTGCAATGGAATTTATGCAGGATGCAAAGAACAAACCTTAAAGAAACTCCAAATTACTCAAAACACGGCAGCTAGGCTTATATTTGGAAAAACGCGATTTCAAAGTGCAAACCCCCTCTGCAAAAAACTACACTGGCTCCCAATCAAAGAACGCATTACTTTCAAAATCTGCACCCTGGTCCACAAAATTATCTACGGTGAAGCCCCGGGTTACATGACAGACCTAATCGACCTACCAACTAGAAACACATCAAAATCAACACGATCATACCTAAATCTACACTACCCAAGCTGCAAAGGACTTAAATACAAATCAACGTACGCATCCAGCTTTTCCTATATAAGCACACAACTGTGGAACACATTACCAAAAGCCTTGAAAATGACATACGACCACTTAAACTTCCGGAAATCACTAAAAACCAACCTGTTCAAAAAGGCATACCCTACTGATCCTACTTAAATGTCTGATCCCTGCAACACAACAAAACCAAAGTAAGTAATGGACAAAACTCAACCCTTCCGATGTATGATTCCCTACCACAACATCACTTTGTATTTGTTCTCACCGGAGTCTGCAAACGCCCTCCAGTACCATGTAAGCCACATTGAGCCTACAAATAGGTGGGAAAATGAGGGATACAAATGTAACAAATAAATAAATACACATCTGATTATCACTTCACTAATTACTTTTATTCAATTCTTATTTTAATGGTGCAACTTATTTCTACCCCAACTCCTTTTCTCTTCTTTTCTCTGTATGATTGGATATATTTTATTGTTAACTGCCCAGGCAGTGTTCCATTCAGTGATAGTAACCTATGGATCTTTGTTAGTCTAAAGGGCCCTTTTACTAAGCCACGTAGGCACCTAAGCACTCCCAACGTGCAACAAAATGGAGTTACCGCCCAATTACTGCATGACCCTTGTGGTAATTTCATTTTTGGCGCGCATCTGATACACGCATCTAAAAAATATTTGTTATTTTCGGGAGCGCGTAGCGGACACACACCGAATGCCACTTGGGGTGTGTAGGTCATTACCTCCCGGTTACAGCGTGAGTCTTTACCGCTAGGTCAATGGCTGGCGGTAAGGTCTCAGAACCAAAATGAACATGCAGCAATTTTCATTTTGCCGCACATCCATTTTTGGCAAAAAAAGAGGTTTTTTTTTACAGGCGTGCTAAAAAAATGGATTGATGCGCACCCCAAATCCATGCCTACACTACCGCAAGCCATTTTTTAGCGCACCTTTGTAAAAGGACCCCTAAGTGCTTTGAAAATGACTCCCGTGGAGGGGCATAATCGAACGAAAACGTTTATCTCCATGGGCGTTTATCTCCGAGAATGGGTCCGTGAAGGGGCGGACCGAACCGTATTTTCGCAAAAAATAGACGTCCATGTTTTATTCGACAATTTGTGAGCTGGGCGTTTTTGTTTTTCAGCGATAATGGAAAATGAAAGCGCCCAGCTCGAAAACGAATAAATCCAAGGCATTTGTTCGTGGGAGGGGCCAGGATTCGTAGTGCACTGGTCCCCCTCACATGCCAGGACACCAACCGGGCACCCTAGGGGGCACTTTTACAAAAAAAAAAAAAAAAAGGTAAAAGAGCTCCCAGGTGCATAGCCTTCCCTTGTGTGTTGAGCCCCCCAAATCCCCCTCAAAACCCACTGCCCACAAGTCTACACCATTACTATAGCCCTAAGGGGTGAAGAGGGCACCTACATGTGGGTACAGTGGGTTTGGGGGGGTTGGACGACTAATAATCATTAAGCAGCACAATTGTAACAGGTAGGGGGGGATGGGCCTGGGTCCAACTGCCTGAAGTCCACTGCACCCCCTAACAACTGCTCCAGGGACCTGCATACTGCTGCCAGGGAGGTGGGTATGACATTTGATGGTGAAAATAAAAAGTTGTGAAACATCATTTTTTTGTGGTGTGAGGGGGTTAGTGACCACTGGGGGAGTCAGGGGAGGTCATCCCCGATTCCCTCTGGGGGTAATCTGGTCATTTAGGGCACTTTTTGGGGCCTTATTCGTGAAAAAACAGGGTCCAGGAAAAGTGCCCTAAATTCTAGCTACAAACGCATACTTTTTTCCATTATCGGCAAAAGGTGCCCATCTCTGTTCGGGTGATAACCATGCCCCAGTCCAGCCTTCACCACGCCTCTGACACGCCCCCGTCAACTTTGTACGCTTCTGCGATGGAGTGCAGTTGAAAACGTCCAAGTTCGGCTTTCAATTATACCGCGTTATTCGTTTTTGTGAGATAAACGTCCATCTCCCAATTTAGGTCGGAACTTGGGCGTTTTTCTCGTTTGATTATAAGCAGGATAGTATATCAAATGTAAATAAACCTAAAACCATTATAGTCAAAGCAAAACAATATGCTTGACAGCCACATAACTCTAAAAAACCATCAGCATATATTTTCACCCCCAGGGAAGGTGGGTTATTCTCAGCCTAATTATATGGGTCCAATCCATTTACCTGAATAAATGATTTGGGCTTTATTATTGTTTCTTCTGGTGGATATTCATTTTGGATTTTGTTCACTATTAAATGTGTGTTCTGCTTTCCCAATGAAGTCCTTCTGCATGCTACCTTTGGTTCCTTATTTTCTGGAAATCCATTGGTCCGTCCCCCAAAGGACTTTGGTTGCTTTTCTAGCATAGGGTTCTGATCTCCAGCCCAGTATCCTGCTTCCAGCAGTGGCCAATATAGGTCACAAGTACCTGGCAGAAACACAATTAGTACCATCGTTCCACATCACCAATCCCAGGGCAGGAAGAACGGGAGCCCCAGCATATGACGCTACAATTTATATCTAATGAACGTGACCTAGCTGAGGTAAGCCACTTTTGTTTCCTGATTTGAGATTAGCAAGCCTTGCTCTGAAGTCTGGCTGGAGCCAGACTTGGAACTCAGAGAACTGAGAAGAACTTATAGGCTATGTTTGGGTCATGGTAGCCCCACCAGCCACAGACTGTGTTTTGGGCCTGCCAGCCAGAGGCCTGCTTGAGACTGCATTTTCTGAACTACAGAGGCATTTTACCTTGTGTTCCTGGTCCTGTGACCTAACAGGCCTCAGGATTCAGTTAATAAACCACTTATTTTCATTTAGGTACCTTTGTCTGGCTGTGTTATTACATAAGCCCACCCTCAACCCCTTACTTGGGGTATCATATATCAGGAATGAGATCTTTGGAGCTTATACTGGCTGAGGAAACCATATCTGCGACCTCCAGGGCTAAAGTCAGCATTACATATAGCACTGACGAGAGAACCGCAAACCTGTTGCTACATAAGTAAAAGGGAAATTTAGTAATCCTGTCCTGTTAGATCACATCTCATTCTGTTTTCTCCCTCAGGAGAAATCTGTTGCAGGTTTTAGTGTCATACGCAAAAAGGTGACCTTTCCTCTTAAAACTTTTTACAGTTTATAGAAAGAATGCTCCATTCACTGAGTAGTGCCTTTAGATATAAAAATGGGATGCAAGGTAAAAGGCTATGAGGAAAGGAACAGCTTCTCCACAATTACAAAAAAATTCTGTATTAAACTCAGGCAAAATCACTTCAATCGCAAGACAGGAAACTGTGAATAAAAATTGCTGGATTTTCCTTATAAAGCCCCAAAGCATTAGCTTAGTTGTGAGATGTTCTTTGTTAATGGGGGAACATAATGTATTGTTTAGATTTGAAATGTGATTTTGTTTTATTGCCCATTTTATATATTTTATGTTACAAGTCCGTGACAATTGATATAGTTTATTGTACACCTAGACCTGCTGTTTATGCCATCTCTGGTTGTTTTTCTTTGATTGATATGTAATTGACAACTAATTGCTAATTAGCCATCACTGTGATTTTAAGTGGTTTTAATCTACATGTAAATGCTGATCCTCTGCCCACTGAAATAAGTGAATTTTTGGTAGCCATATCTGCACTTATGTTTTCAGCAGGTTATTAATGGCCCTACTCTATTGCAGGATACATTCTAGATTTGATTTTTATTGTAACTACCTATGCTGGTCTTCTTGTCAAGTCTCTGGGTCCAATGTTCCCTCTGTGCTGTGCAGGAGTCATCCATCTATATTCTTGCCAGTGGTGGTGCTGTTTCAATATTACACTTTCAAAATCGAGGAACAGGCAGGATAGCAGAGGGCCTACCTGTCACTAGCAATTGAAAATACAATTTTGTAGCACCACCCCCTACTGACAGCAATGTGGTTGTGCAGTTATATCATCACATTCCATTTGACTCATTGATATTTTTGGGATGTGCAGAAGGAAAATGCTTATTTACAAAGAATGTTTAGAAAAATAAGATAAATTGGATTAAAAAAAAAAACTACAAGATCATATGCACATATAAGGTCAGTTTTGGAGCTGTGTGACCTGTACAGCTACACAAGGTGCCATGCACAAAGGAGTGACACCATGTTGAAATTTCCTGGTATCCTTCCATATCATGGGAATGTAGGACAAGAGAAAAGAGGTTGGGGGGAAAGTGGTGGGTAGAGGATGAGGGGAAAAAGAAGATACTGAGTATAAGAAGATAAAAAGCAATGAAGTGCTGAAGTCACTGTCACTAGCAAAGGAGGGGCACTTTGCTTGATCTACCACCATCAAAGGGGATTAGGGTTGTGCATGGATTTGAAACAAAATGGGAAAAGTCAAAGGCATTTCCCATGTTGTTTCATGTCATTTTTACCCCAAAATGAAAGGAAAAGCCCTTACATTTCAAGTTTTTTTTTCTTGAGTTGTAAATTGTGTACTCTTTAGATGAGTGTGCACTCATATGAATACTGCACATATGCACGAATAGTCGTGAAAGAGTGCTCACTCTTTGCGAAGAGTGTATATACTTGGAAAATTGAGCACACATATACCCACTATTAAAAAATCATGCACACTTTTCCGGAAGAAAAGTGCCCACTATTTACAACACTGCCTCTGAAATAAAACAAAACAAATGAAAATCCCCATAAATGATACGAAAAACTACGCAAAATGAAATTGTTTGGACTGCACAATCCAGGGAGGGGGTGTATAACAATTTCAGTTTTTTCACAAGGCAATGATTAGCTTAGGGCCAGCTCTCTACATGCATATGAAATCTAAAATGTGCGGAATTTATTGTTCAACATATCTTTGTATTAAAAATATAAAAACACAAGAAAAGTCATTCTGGATTAGACTAAGGTCCATTGAGCCCAAAATCTGGTCTCTAGCAGTGGCCAGTCTGGGTCTTGGTTTGTCCTCCTGGCTAATTGTTATGACATGAGGATACTATCCTATCTTACTTTTTCCAAACCATCTCTTGTCAACAGTCCTCATAGTTACTTTTCAGTATTTTCTCATTTTGTTCTCTCACATTCTCAGCTGTAAATAGACTATACTGATGCAATCTTCTATGACAAAGAGAAAAAAAAGAGAAAAACTTCTGTTTCTTGACTATCCACTTGGAAAAAGAACATGGAGAGGATTGGGTATCTGTGAGGTAAGATAGGATTTGTTCTCACTGTAACAATATATAACTGGACTTCATTCATAGGCAGCTTTGCACATCTGGAACTCATTGAGATTATAAAAAAGAAAACTTTAGGTTCTCCATTGTGAGAATAGTTAACTTATAAAATACATTTCAACAGAGATAACGCTAATTATAGGAACTATGTGTGCCACTCCCAAAACATATCTAGCTCAATTATCCTAAAGAACAGAAACAGTGAGGTGGAAATTAAATTCAGACTTTCCACTTAGCTCTCCAAATACCTGGGAAAGTGTCATTGTATTGGAAACTGTGCTTTGAAGGGAGTCAAACAATTATCCTGGGACTGCTCATAAGGTGGTGCAATTTAGAATAGCCCAACACACAGCAGGGATATGTGTAATAGACCACTGTACACATTATGGAAGAAAATATTTCACATTAACGTAGAATTGATGTGAAAAGAACACCGAATGTGGTGTAATGACCCTACTTGAGCTACCACATAATTGGTACTATAGTAATTACATAGCTAGTTGAGCTGAAAGAAGACTAAAAATCAATAAAATGAAGGGCCATATTTACATTTTGAGTAGAAGGAGGGCAAGAAAGTCTGTAATGTTGGTAAACTGATTTTCTTGCACGGATTTATTTTTTAAATTATTCCATCTTTATTGAAGTTTTCAACTTATACAAAATAAATGTAGAGTCTTAACAAGTAAGAGATAAAAGGCTAATGCCAAAATGCACCAAGATTTCATCAAACAACTTAAACTGTCAATTGCACAGATTTGATATAGGACTTCCTTTATTCTAGTTTTAATTTTCTTGCAGCTTTAGAAAAAGGGAAGAAATTGACAGATAAAGGGGGAGATGTTAGAACTAGTTGCATAGATGGATGTGGCCCATATACATGAAAAAGTAATGTTAGAGCAGGAAAGTACATGCATACTTTCCCTTCACAATTTGCTGCTCTTATGTTAAACCGGTGGCAGCAGATAGCAGGTGTAAATAAACGCATGTATGTCTGCATGGTTATGCATGTATATTTTTGCATTTTGCAAAGCATAGACTGTACTTACTAACATGCATTAACTGGTTAATGTATGTTAATGCAATTTAGTGCATGGTAAATAATGTACACCTCATTATTGCCAATTATCCCCTGGATTCTATATATGGCGCCCAGATTTGATCGTGCTTTCGAGATATTTGCACAACTTAATTGACTAATGAGTCATTAATGAGCAATAATTGGATGCTAACAACCAATTATTGATGTTAATTGGCACCAATTAGGATTTGCACATCTAGCTGGGCACTTAAATCCCATAGCACGCAACTCTAAATGGGGGTGTTGCCTTGGGAGGGGCATGGGCATTCCAAAAAGTTGCACTCAGTGCCACAGAAACTAATAACAGCTTGGGCACCGGAACTTATACCAGGTTTCCTACCATCTCTATGCTGATGACTCCCAAATCTACCTTTCTATCCCTGATATCTCACCTTGCATCCAAACCAAAGTTTCAGCGTGCTTGTCTGACATTGCTGTCTGGATGTCTCAACGCCACCTGAAATTAAATATGACCAAAACCGAGCTTCTCATTTTCTCCCCCAAACCCACCTCCCCGCTCCCCCCATTTTCTGTTGATGGCTCTCTCATTCTCCCTGTCTCCTCAGCTCGAAACCTTGGGGTCATCTTTGACTCTTCTCTCTCCTTCTCTGCTCATATCCAGCAGATTGCCAAGATCTGTCGTTTCTTTCTTTACAACATCCGTAAAAATCCGCCCCTTTCTTTCCGAGCACTCTACCAAAACCCTCATCCACACCCTTGTCACCTCTCGTTTAGACTACTGCAATCTGCTTCTTGCTGGCCTCCCACTTAGTCACCTCTCCCCCCTCCAGTCAGTTCAAAACTCTGCTGCCCGTCTTGTCTTCCGCCAGGGTCGCTTTACTCATACTACCCCTCTCCTCAAGACCCTTCACTGGCTCCCTATCCGTTTTTGCATCCTGTTCAAACTTCTTCTACTAACCTATAAATGTACTCACTCTGCTGCTCCCCAGTATCTCTCCACACTCGTCCTTCCCTACACCCCTTCCCGTGCACTCCGCTCCATGGATAAATCCTTCTTATCTGTTCCCTTCTCCACTACTGCCAACTCCAGACTTCGCGCCTTCTATCTCGCTGCACCCTACGCCTGGAATAAACTTCCTGAGCCCCTACGTCTTGCCCCATCCTTGGCCACCTTTAAATCTAGACTGAAAGCCCACCTCTTTAACATTGCTTTTGACTCGTAACCACTTGTAACCACTCGCCTCCACCTACCCTCCTCTCTTCCTTCCCGTTCACATTAATTGATTTGATTTGCTTACTTTATTTTTTTTGTCTATTAGATTGTAAGCTCTTTGAGCAGGGACTGTCTTTCTTCTATGTTTGTGCAGCGCTGCATACGCCTTGTAGCACTATAGAAATGCTAAATAGTAGTAGTAGTAGTAGTTTCAGCAGATGTAAATTTAGCACCCGGAGTTGGGCTCAGAAACCGGTGCTAGCACTATTCTACAAAGGGTGCCCATCCTTTATAGAATACGCTTAGTGCTGATCTTTTCTGGTGCCCATTTTTGATATCTATTTATAAAATTCCCCTTCATTTGCAAAACTCAATGAATGAGTGTTAATGTGCATTGACACAAGCCTTTTACTGATCCAACCTCTCTAAGTGGGTGACAGTAGTCCCAGAAAGTTTGTATGGGGTGTCTACCACTTTAAACAGGGAAACAGTGATAAAACAGTGAAAATAGTCACCTAAAGGAAATGTAAAGGGTACAGGGAGGCATGGGTTGACTGACCATTGGGACAATAGGGCAATGTCTGAGGACCCACAGCAGTAGGGGGGTCACTCTCTACATAAGGACATAAGTAGTGCCTTAATGGGACAGACCGAAGGTCCATCAAGCCCAGCATCCTGTTTCCAACAGTGGCCAATCCAGGTCACAAACACCTGGCAAGATCCCCAAAAAGTACATTTTATACTGCTTATCCTAGAAATAAGCTGTGGATTTTCCCCAAGGCCATAATAAAAATTGTCTATGGACCTTTTCTTTAGGAAGCAATCCAAACCGCGACTTTTCAAAAATTACTGTAGGGAGCCACGGAAACCCGCCCAATTCCATGAGAAAACTGAAGACCTGGCAACTTTGCTTCTCATGAATGGTGCAGTGGCCAGGAAGCAGAAGCCAAAGACAATGCTGCCCTCACTGGACTTGGTATTTAAACCACCACAGCTTTCCTCCAAAGGGTGTCTCCTTCAACTATTGTTTGTCAGGCAGGAGAGCTAGCCCTCTGGTCTGGAAACTGTAAGAACATCCAAAATGTTAGGAGGCACTAAACTGATAGAGGCATAAAAGGTCTCTGCTGAACAAATCTGACAGAAGTAGAAACCAAATGCCCTCTAGACCCATATTTGGGGTTGCAACCTGGGAGGGCAGAAGAAATGTCATCATCAGCTTGCACCTTCCGATGAGCCCACACTATAACTAGGCCTGCACAGGCTCCACAGAAGGCAGGGATTGTTGTTTGCAACACTTTAGGATGGACAGAAGCAGCAGTATAGTGTGGAAGGTAGTTTCCAGGGTTTTATGTTTGTTGGGGCCATTGAAACAGAGTCACAGCCACAGAAAGTTTGACAAGCACAGATTTATAGTGTAATCTTAAAGTCATTTCTGCATGTAAAGCAGTGTGTTATGCATTTAAATAGGTACTTATAAAATTGTGCATCAGATGCATATGGTGTAATATTATATTCATTTTCATATGTAGCAATATACATATGTAAACTGACATAACTCAGCAGATAAGTGATGAACTGTTGCTGATATACTAGTCAGTGACGTATGATCTCAGTGTTCAATGGATTTTTTGAACTGTGGCACAGGAATTGAATATTAACAAATTAGTATTCATTCAATTTTTTTGTAGAGAATTTTGAAACTAATATTTTGAGAACTCTGAATTATTCTGATTATCCTACAATTATTTGGGATGGTTTAAAGGTAGGTAAGACCAATGATGGATTGAAGAGCTATTGTTGGTGGGTTCCATTTTTGTGACTGGTTTATTAAAATGTGAGTGCAATCTGACAGGCAAATTACCACAAAGGGGAAGATTCTCTATATGGTGCCTAAAAAAATCAGCGCTGAAATCAGTACCGACTAAGCGTATTCTATAATCAGCACCTAGATTTAGGTGCAGTATAGAATATGTTGAGTTGATACATCAGTGCCTCAATCTACATGCATCCATTTATACCAACAAAAGCCTGGTATAAATCTGTGCACGTAGATTTAGGTGCACTGGGCAATATTCTATAACTACGTGTGTAAATTTTGGAATGCCCACAAAATGTCCATTCCCTACCCTTAACCACTCCCCTTTTTGCCTGCACGCATTAGAAGTTTGACACACTTCATTACAGAATACGCTTAGCGAGTTGTGCGTGTAAATTCTAATCAGTGCCAATTAGTGCTCATTATTGCTTGTTGAGCGCTGTTATCAGCACTCATTAGCCTGTTAAGCTTGTTAAGTTACACACATTGTTATAGAATTCATGCTGATTTTGTCACGAATCTCTAGGCGTGCTATATAGAATCTGGGGGAAAATGCATTAATGCATTTTGCGGAAAGTCTTTCTTCCTAAATCAAGCGTGAGTTAGTGCTTAACATGGTTTAGTAAAAAAGCCCCTAGATTCCTTGAGGTATGTCACAAAATGTATTTGCGTACTTTAATTTTGAATATTCACTATTATCCGCACAGGGAAAAGTATATGCTCAGTTATAAAATTAGCCATTTTTGGAACTGGTTTCCTTCACTTGTATTAACTGTTTTATTGGACTCATAGCAGTTTATAAATTTATATGTTGGGTACTTTTTGATATAGATATTGTTAGATTTCTGTTATCTATGAATTTATAAGCCGGGCAATTTTTATTAAAAAATTTGTGATTAAAAGTTTTCTGATGTAATCATTTCTATATATTGTTTGATTTCTTTATATTTATTTTTGTGGTGTGAATGGTTAAAGAACTGAACAGGCTCTTTTAGTTGAGAAATATGTTTTTTTTCCCAATACGTTTTGCATTCCCTGACTTCTTATATTTATTATATTTTGAATCAAAGTTTTAGGATTTTTCTCTCCCTATTAGTTTAACAGCCATTCTTTTAATTTTGAGGAAAACATGACACCTTAATTCTTTGAACTTTTGCATTTTTTCTCCCATTGGTAACTTTGGTTCTAAGCATGGGCAATAGAATTTATTTTTTGGAGGGGGGGGGGGGGGCATAAAAGCAATCTTTGCCCCTGCCTAACCAAGCACTCTAGTCACTGATACTGTGTTGGGGAAAAAAGTTGGTTAGGCCTTGGCTTTTATCATGAGACTTGGCCTCATGACAGCAGGAGGTGATGCTCTTAAGCTCTTCTACTCAGGGGCGTATCTGCGTGGGGCCTCAGGGGCCTGGGCCCCCGCAGATTTCGCCCTGGACCCCCCTACCGCTGCCAACCCTCCCCCTCCGTTGCTGTCGCCTACCTTCGCTGGCGGGGGACCCCAACCCCCGCCAGCCGAGGTCCGCGTCCTCCTGCCGCTGCCGGCTGCCTGTAAAAGAATTCCGTCAGCTGGCGGGGGACCCCCAACCCCCGCCAGCCAAGCCGAGGTCCTTTCATTTCTTCTACTAAAGCTGGCGCCGAAAGTTTCTTCTGAGTCTGACGTTGCTGCACGTTGTACGTGCAGGACGTCAGACTCAGAAGAAACTTTTGGCGCCAGCTTTAGTAGAAGAAATGAAAGGACCTCGGCTTGGCTGGCGGGGGTTGGGGGTCCCCCGCCAGCTCACGGAATTCTTTTACAGGCAGCCGGCAGCGGCAGCGGTAGGAGGACGCGGACCTCGGCTGGCGGGGGTTGGGGTCCCCCGCCAGCGAAGGTAGGCGACAGCAACGGCGGGGGGAGATTGGCAATGGCAGCGGCTGGGGGGAGGGGGATCGGCAGTGGCGGCGGCGGGGGGGGGGGGCTATAATGTGCCCCCTCACTCTGGCCCTGGCCCCCCCTACCGCCGCACTTCAGATACGCCCCTGCTTCTACTACTACTGCTGGATCTAGAAATGCCAAGTTGCACAGTTGCAGTCTGGAAACATTTTGGCCAATCCTGGTTTTGAACTTATATCCCAAAGTAGTGTACGATTTGTAGTGACTGATCCTGCCTGTTGAAATCAGTGCTGCAAGTCCCATAATGCACTAGGAAAGGGTGGTCAGAAACCCAGAACTGTGCCAAAAACTCCAGCCTGGAACTGGGTAACTTGGTATCTCAGTGGATCTAATGGGGTAACTGAAGGACAAAATTGTGCTCCCCTCTTCCAGCTGCAGATGGCATAAGGGTAAAACCACCTCTGCTTCTTACTCTGTAGCGTGCAGTTGATGAGTCCATTCTTGACTGGGTTCTCCAGTGTTGGAGGGCTGCTGGGATAGTATTTAAGCCACTGGCATGTCCTTAACCTATATTACACACCAGCTACACATGCATTGCTTTTGAAATCAAATGTTAAGTTTTCTTTATTGAGAAGAATCTGGCATTTTCCTCTTGTACTGGAGTCAGTTTGACTGGCTCAAGCCTAGCAGGTAGAGCAGGGGCTAAGAGCTGGGGAAGCCAGTGTTCAAACCACTCTGACACTCCTTGTGGTCTTGGCAAGCCACTTAGGGGCCCTTTTACTATTCTGAATTAGGTGCTAATGTGCGTCTAATGCAGCAAAAACTGGATTAGCGTGGGATGTGTTCAGGCATCCTGCAGTAACATTGAAATGTATGTGTACTAACACATTTTTAAAAACTTTTTTTGAGAGGTCATATCATGGATGGAGAGTGGGTATATCCAGTGTGGTTTTTTTTCTAGTGAAAAAGGTGCCAGTACTCAAATGCCAGGCCACCCTTCAGGGGTGGAGTAATCATTGAGGGACCCACCCCACATTAGCCAGACCCCCCTGCAACCAGTCACAGAATCTATGACAAGGCAGAATTGGTGTGTAGGGCCTGAGCTCTTTCATTAAAACTTGGCGACCATTGGTCAATTTTAGCAGACAAGGTGCCGGCACTCAATACCCCTAAGTACACCCTCAAAAAAGTCCTGGGTATATCTACGCTAACCAGTTAGTGCATCTACATTACTACATGCTAACTGGTTAGCTTCCCAATAACACAGGAGCCCTTATAGCCTACAAAATGGGTGGTGGCAAGTGTTCACATGGTAATTTTAGAAACTGGGCACGTGCTAATGGCAACATTAATGCATGGCCATTAATGCAAGAAATAGAAAAAAGGCACTTTTACAGATGTGGTAATAACGGCTGTAGTGTGTGGGAAAGAACCATGTAAGGGCACACTAAGGTCATTTTTTTAACTACAGCATGGGTGATTGAAGCCAGGCCCAGTTTTATTCATAATCAATATAGGCAACATTCTAAGGTGCTAAATTGTGATGCCGCCAAATATTTGAGCTAAACAGCAGCCGGGTTCTGTTTGCTTAGAGCAGGCTTGTTCAAGTTTGGTCCTCAAAGGCTGCAAACAGACCAGAGTTTCAGGATATCCCTAACAAATTTGCAAGAGAGAGAGAGAGAGATCTGCAAATCTTTCTCATGCCTATTCATTAATACAATATCCAATGAGTTACTACTCCTATTAACTGTTATCTCTAATCTAGTCAATTACCTCTAATAACAGTACCCGCAATATGATCAAAAAATGTTTTAAATTTTTTATTTTGCTTATCATTAACATATCTTGTCAGTGTTCACATTTGTAGTGCTTCATGCCTTATTTTCTAATTCCAAATCATTCATGCACTCATTCATTCACATACTCATGACTGGACCCTGAGCTATCTATCTGATAACGTTCCAACAAATTACAAAAGATTGCATTTCTATACACCAAATGAAACTGTGCTATCCCAAGTCCAATGTTCTTGACTTTGAATCTTGTATAAAAGTATTTTTGAGATAGTCACACTTATCTGGTTAATGTTGTATTAACAGGTCTTTTTTTGTATAGATGCAAGGGTGTTCCGTCACGTTGGTTCAAAATCTCTCTTCTTTGTTTGAGAATGGTCTCTCTCGCTTAGCGTCTGTGCTCTGTTCTCACTGTGGCATCTGAGCTGTTTCACTGCTTTTTTCTCACCAAAAGGTTGACTCTCTAAAATTACTGCTGTAATCACTCGAGCCCTACACATTTTGCCGTTAGGGGTCTTCAGGGGCTTTAATTCTTGTAATATGCTGTACTTCATTTCGTGGCTTCTGCCGGACTAGTCTCCTCTTTGGTGTTCAGGAAATGGCGCCTGCCATCTCACTAACGCTACACATGCCAGGATACCAACCGGGCACTCTAGGGGGCACTGCAGTGGACTTCAGAAATTGCTCCCAGGTGCATAGCTCCCTTACCATGTGTGCTGAGCCCCCCAACCCCCCCCCAAAACACACTACCCACAACTGTACACCACTACCATAGCCCTTATGGGTGAAGGGGGGCACCTAGATGTGGATACAGTGGGTTTCTGGTGGGTTTAGGAGGGCTCACATTTACCACCACAAGTGTAACAGGTAGGGGGGGATGGGCCTGGGTCCGCCTGCCTGAAGTGCACTGCACCCACTAAAACTGCTCCAGGGACCTGCATACTGCTGCGATGGACCTGAGTATGACATTTGAGGCTGGCATAGAGGCTGGAAAAAAATATTTTTAAAGAATTTTTTTGAGGGTGGGTGGAGGTTAGTGACCACTGGGGGAGTAAGGGGAGGTCATCCCCGATTCCCTCCAGTTGTCATCTGGTCAGTTCAGGCACCTTTTCGTGGCTTGGTCGTAACAAAAAAGGACCAAGTAAAGTCGTCCAAGTGCTCATCAGGGACGCCCTTCTTTTTTTGATTATGGGTCGAAGACACCCACGTGTTAGGCACGCCCAAGTCCTGCCTTCGCTACACCTCTGACACGCCCCAGGGAACTTTGGTCATCCCTGTGATGGAAAGCAGTTGGGGACGCCCAAAATCGGCTTTTGATTATGCTGATTTGGGCGACCCTGGGAGAAGGACGCCCATCTTGCGATTTGTGTCGAAAGATGGGCGTCCTTCTCTTTCGAAAATAAGCCTGACAGTATCCTATTGATTGTTCTCCTTCAACCACATCTCTGAGATACCTGTTATATCTACGTTTTCATTTGGTGCTGTATACTGTAACTTTCCTATCTTATTTTGTAGGCTTCTCGCATTTGTATACAGATACTTCAAAATGTGTTATTTCCTTGCATCCCGCACATGGTTAATCTGAACTGAGCATGAACGGGAAAGCTGGCATTACTGGCTAAAGCTCACCTGCTGAATGAAGTGCTTGATGCTTCTGTAGCACAGGCAGGACTGTGCAGAAGATGTCTTCAGATGGTGGTGCTTGGCATCCATGGTAGCCATGTATGCAGAAGGGGCCTGAGCCAAATGTGAGGGGGCCCAGGCCCCCGAGGCCTCCCCATGGTTGTGCCACTGCTTTAGACTCACGATCCCTGATCTCTGAAGGAGAAGCTTCTGCTTCCCACTGCTTTTTGGTCCTATCTGTGGGCACCAACATCTTAATTACAGATCTCCTTATCCTCTTTACTATTTTGTTAAAGATGTACATCGCTTAGATATGCAACTAATGGGCAGTATATCAAATATACCTGAACACTGAACAATGAACACTGGTTAAACAGCTCTTTTAAACAACTTTGTTTTGATCCCCCAGTGTGAATTTCAGGCAAGTTTATTAGTTTCAAGAGTTGTTTCCGAGTTTCTGCCTGGACAGACAGACAAACAGATTGATCATTGACACATAGGAACTGTCGCACTAAGGAAATGCATACGAGAGTAAAGTTGCTCAGTGCTGCAGAGATGCATCATTTCAAAAACATTTGAATAGAGTAATGAGATCATCTGCAAATTTGTTTACCATTAAAACTGACTTTAATGAAAATATATTGTGAAGGGCCTCGAGCAGCTTATCCCAGTGACCAACAAGAGAGTCAGCCAAGAGGTTATAAGAGAAGCCAGGGACAGAGATACTGATCCTTCTTGGAGAGTTGCACTTGCCAACGCATCTGGTCTGCGATGCTGCCAAGCACACACCACACTAGCATGGGGCCATGTGTACTGGCTCCAGTGCTGAGCAGAGACAGAAGGAAGGCAAACAGGGAAAATAACAGTGCCAAGTTATTTCTGAAAGCACCTTGCTAATTTATTTTATGGTAGATTGCTGCTTATTGAACAGAACAGGCTTCAAAAAAGCATAATCATATAGTAGACGCTGATTCTAATTTCTAGTTTAATGGAAATATTGGGGGCAGTCTGGGTTTCCTAATTCTAACCTCTGTACTCTTTTGTTTCTCTGTAAACATTACTGTGAAAAGAACAGCACGCACTGATATGGTTTATTTATTTCTTTACATTTTCATACCCTTTACACAAGTAACCAGTTTGCTGTGGTGGGGCGTGTAGCCCCTCCATGGCTACTGGGTTTTCAGAAGGCTGGTCAAGCAGATGGTATGTGTTAGAGGTGAGTAAATTTACTGGGAGAGAAATTTCAACATCAAAACTTCCCTCTCTGGCTATAACAGTAACCTCACTTAGGGAGCTATTTACTAAACTGTGCTAAGATTTTATGTGTGGTACGTACAATTTGGTTATTTATTTAGATTTAGACCAATATTTTCTAATGGTTGTCATGTTATCTTCAGGTGTAGTAAGTATTCCTTTGTCCCTTGAGGACTTACACTCTAAGGGATTGATATTTAAAAATGGTTTAATCAGGCAGGAGAGGCTCCTGCCTGTTTAAATTATGCTGACTGGCCTTAGATACGATATTCAGCAGTGCATGACTGGATAGTACAGCCAAATATCTGCTCTGAGCACTGCAACTATTTAGAGTCGGGATGGATTTGGGAGTTACCCAGACACTGCCAATATTCCTTGGTGGTACCTGGATAAATATTTGATTTATTTAGGACAGAAAAAGGCTGGGAGCTATCTGGGTACTACCACAGAATATTGGCAGGATCTGGGTAACTCTTGGCGGACAGGGCCCTGGTACAGAATATCCATGTTTAATATGGTTGAAGGTGGACAACATTTAAAGAACCACCTTCTGTTGTTGATTGAATATTAGCCCTTAAGCTTTTACCTGATTGACCTGCTCAAGGTCACAAGGTATGTCAGTGGGATTCAAGCACTGGCTTCCCTGGATCTCAACCCCTACTCTAACCCTTCCATGCATTAATAGATTTTAGTTGGACATTATATGATATAATGTGATATGTGGCATTTGTATTCTTCTAACTCCCTTAAAAGTTTCAAAACTAGTCGAGAGAAACAATGAGTTACATTAAAAAGTTTTGGAACAAAGAGGTTTTCAAATTATTTCAGAGACACATAATAAGATTGCGAAGACTTCAATTTTTCTGGTAGCGATTGCCATATTTGTACAGTTTTATAAGAAAATGACTTATAACATTTGTAATTATTATGAGCTCTGCTCATTATTTCCAGGTCCAGAAATCAAACCAACACAGACATGGTAATGAGCCCCACTGCATGCAAAGCAGGCCATTGTCATGCCAGTAAGTTGTTACTAATTGAATTTCTGTCAGGTAATTGTTACCTGGATTGGCCACTGTTGAAAGCAGGATACTGGGCTAGATGCACCAGTGATCTGATCCAGTAAGGCTATTCTTATGTTGTAAGTATTACAGTTCATGAAAAATCTTAGCAAGTTGTGGTATTTGGGGAAGACCAACTATGTCCCAAGAAGTGTAGCTAGCTTACTACCAAGGGTATGAACAGGCTGATGTTCTTTCTAAAGCTTTTAAGGGAGCCTGGCCCATACAATTGAAAAGAATGTGTGGTTCCCTTGAGTGCCCTTCCCTCAGAACAAAATGTTATAAAATTAAATTAAAACACTCCTGGCCCCTTGCTGCTCTTCTTTCTAGCCTAACCTTCCACGGCAGCCTTACAACTTATCAGTGGAGCCATACCCCCTTAAAACTGCATTCCTTCACCCATTTAAAAACAAATCAGGCCCCTCCTGAAACGGTACCCCATCCCTCTTACTTCCCCCTCATTATAGAAAAGATATTGTGGGTCTTGTGGAGCAGGAGCTGTTTCATAAAGCAATATCTAATGTTCAATTGAGATAGAGGTTGATTCAAGATGACACAGTAAATGAGTACTTCTGAGGGTCTCTCTTACCTCATTGGTATGCTTCGACCTTTCCCATAGCCATGAGGAAGAAGAAGAGACAGGCTAAATCCAGAGGGATTCTCTCTTCTACTGGCTTGGTTGCAACTAAATAAATAATTGAGATAGAAGTTAAGGATAGGTAGAGGTTAATGCAGGGATGGGCAACTATGGTCCTCAAGGGCCACAACACAGTTGGGTTTTCAAGATCTCCACAATGAATATACATGAGATTAATTTGCATGTACTCCTTCCATTATATGTGAATAGATATTATGCATATTCATTGTGGAAATCTTGAAACTCCGACTGGGCTGTGGTCCTCAAAGACCATGGTTACCCAAACCAGGATAAATGTCACATACAAATGTAATGGTTACACTGTTGGGACCAAGATCATATTCAGGAGCTGCTATAACACGTTTATTTGAATTGAATAGTAGAACAAACACTCTTAGTTTAAGTAATAAAGTTTAGAATCTGCAAGCCCTGATGTTAGAGGCTGACTTGGATAATGTTGCTATCACAGAGATATAGTTCAGTGATTCCTATGAGTAGAATGCAACCATACCAGCCTGTAATGTTTTTAGAAAGGATAGGGATGGCCAAAGGTGTGGGGAAATGGTGCTGTAAGTACAAAAGAATATTAAAGCAGCTGCAATACAGGGAACCTGGGGAATGGAAGAAGTATTATGGATCAGCATGAAAAGAGAAACTAGACCTCTATACACACAGGTGTCATCTACAGGCCTCCAATGCAAATGGAGAAACTAGATAAAGATCTGGTTGCAGATATTTACAAACTGGGACTGAAAGAGGAGGTGTTTTAGCTGAGAGACTTCAACCTGTCTGATGGAGATCTGAATATCCCAACTGCTGTTTCCTGTGATATGCAGAAGCAGCAATAAAGTGAGTGATGCCAAAGAGCATTCAATCTCTCATGTGCTGCTAAAGGCTTTTCTGGTCCTGGTCCCATTCTCCTCTGAAGTAACTTCTTGCTTTTGAGGAAGGAACCAGTACCAGACAAGCCTTTAACAGCACATGTGAGATGGAAGGCCCCATGGCTTCACTCGCTTTCTTGCTACTGCTGCACATTGTAGGAAACAGAAGCAGCATAGGAGCCCTATCCAATGGAACTGGTTTAGCAAAGGAGTAGCAAACCACATTTTTGAGGTGGCAATTTCCATCCCTTGTCACCCCATAATGACACCTTTGAGCACCAATGTTTTTTCCTCGCTGAAAGGGGATTCCATTTTTGGGGATTATAGGTCTTCTAGGTCAATGGCTTGCCTCTTACTCAGTGATTGTAACATTCAGTGATTCTAGTGAGGTTAAGTCAATGCTTATTTACAGTTCTCTCCAGCCAGGATGAGTTCCTCTTCTCTGAGTCATAAGGCCAAGAGCCAAGAAGGATGAAAAAGGGAGGAAGAGGACTGAAAAGGAGATAATGTGTATAAGAGATGGAGAGAGACAGACAGACAGTGTGCTCATATGTGCCCTCACCTTCTCTCTGCAGTTGTCCAGGGTATCCATAGCACACTTATCATTTGAGGTGAGAGAATGCCTGCATGATAGAACAGTTTTCTGAGTTTTAAAAGTTTTTGTTAGCTTTTCTGGGTAGTGGTATTGGATTGCAATTTAGTGGTAAGGGTTAGGAATTAACCAGGGAATTAGCATTTTCCATTCTATCACATTCATAGCATGATACATAAAACTGTAGGATCCACAGCAGGAGTTCTATTAAATATTTTCATTGTCAACATACTTATTCCATGCCCTAGGCTGACAGCAGGACACTGAACTTTTCTTCCTACACTGTCATATTCTAATTCACTACAATTAACATATCCTCCCTTTACTCACCTTAAAACTGGGGAACGGTGGTCATTAGCATATAGCAAGTTTATTAGCAAGGAAGAAAAGTGAAAGTTTTGTATATACCCCTAGATTCCATACAGGTCATCCAAAGTTGGGCACCCAAATTTGCGTTCAGCTGGGCAGATGAGTACGCAAATTAATGAGTTAACGAGATGTCAACAATCAATTATTAGGGTTAAACGGCACTAACCCTGTGCACTATTCTATAACAACACGGTGTACCTAAATTATCTTGCATACAACCTAAAAGAAGACGTGGAGGGGCATAATCGAATGAAAATGTCTATCTCCATGGGCGTTTATCTCCGAGAACGGGTCCGTGAAGGGGCGGACCGAACCGTATTTTCGCAAAAAATAGACGTCCATGTTTTATTCGACAATTTGTGAGCAGGGCATTTTTGTTTTTCAGCGATAATGGAAAATGAAAGCGCCCAGCTCAAAAATGAATAAATCCAAGGCATTTGTTCGTGGGAGGGGCCAGGATTCGTAGTGCACTGGTCCCCCTCACATGCCAGGACACCAACCGGGCACCCTAGGGGGCACTTTTACAAAAACAAAAAAAAAGGTAAAAGAGCTCCC
Organism: Microcaecilia unicolor; assembly: GCF_901765095.1. NCBI lineage: Eukaryota > Metazoa > Chordata > Amphibia > Gymnophiona > Siphonopidae > Microcaecilia > Microcaecilia unicolor. The sequence goes on from NC_044037.1 coordinate 76,763,820, forward strand.
AGGTGCATAGCACCCTTCCCTTGTGTGTTGAGCCCCCCCAAATCCCCCTCAAAACCCACTGCCCACAAGTCTACACCATTACTATAGCCCTAAGGTGTGAAGGGGGGCACCTACATGTGGGTACAGTGGGTTTGGGGGGTTGGACGACTAATAAGCATTAAGCAGCACAATTGTAACAGGTAGGGGGGGGATGGGCCTGGGTCCACCTGCCTGAAGTCCACTGCACCCCCTAACAACTGCTCCAGGGACCTGCATACTGCTGCCAGGGAGGTGGGTATGACATTTGAGGGTGAAAATAAAAAGTTGTGAAACATCATTTTTTGTGGTGTGAGGGGGTTAGTGACCACTGGGGGAGTCATCCCCGATTCCCTCTGGGGGTAATCTGATCATTTAGGACACTTTTTGGGGCCTTATTCATGAAAAAACAGGGTCCAGGAAAAGTGCCCTAAATTCTAGCTACAAACGCATACTTTTTTTCCATTATCGGCGAAAGGCGCCCATCTCTGTTCGGGTGATAACCATGCCCCAGTCCCGCCTTCACCATGCCTCTGACACGCCCCCGTCAACTTTGTACGCTTCCGCGATGGAGTGCAGTTGAAAACGTCCAAGTTCGGCTTTCGATTATACCGCGTTATTCGTTTTTGTGAGATAAACGTCCATCTCCCGATTTAGGTCAGAACTTGGGTATTTTTCTCGTTCGATTATAAGCAGGATAGCCATTGGATGGGCATGAGTGGATCAGGGATGTTCCTAAAATTTAGACACAGTATTATAGAATATGGGAGTAATGCACCCAACTTGTGCACCAGGATTTGCCCCAGGTTTCAGCTGGCATAAATCCTTGTGCCCAAAGTTGAGCATGGGAATCCACACTAAGTACTGTTCTATAAAGGATGCTCAGCCTAGATTGCCATTTATGGAAGAACGCTTAGCACGGATTTTTCCTGGCACTTAAATTTGAACACCATTTACTGAATCTAGCCCATAGAGGGTAATTCTATAACATAAGCGCAGACATTTTCAGACATTGTAAATGTTTAGAAATAATGATATTTATGCACATATGCCCACATATCCTTGAATACTTTGGACTGGGTGGAAATGTATTGAACTGGTTTTACAAATTCCTAACTGTAAGATCTTATCAAGTGATATCTAAGTCAACCATTTCCTCACCATGGAGACCTGGATGTGGAGTGCCTCAGGGCTCGCCGCTTTCACCAATTCTCTTTAATTTAATGATGTTGCCACTAGCCAAATCACTATCCAATCAAGGCCTAAACCCATATATTTACGCTGACGACATCACAATATACATTCCATTCAAGAGCAACTTATCAGAAATTACAGATAAAATTAATACCAGCTTCCAAATCATTAACTCATGGGCTGATGCTTTCCTACTTAAACTCAATGCAGAAAAGACATAATGTCTTATCTTATCATCGCAGTTTAACAAGACTAATTACGCCAATATTAATACACCATGCCACACTCTCCCTATTGTAAATAACTTAAAATGCCTGGGTGTTACTATTGATCGAAATCTCACCCTTGGTTGCCATGCGAAGAATGTGACAAAGAAAATGTTTTTTGCTACAGGGAAGCTGAAAAGAGTGAAACCTTTTTTCCCAAGGGAAGTATTCCGCAAACTAGTGCAATCGCTAGTACTGAGCCACCTGGATTACTGTAACTCCATTTTTGCAGGATGAAAAAAATACATTAAGAAACTCCAGACTGCCCAAAATACCGCAGCTAGACTCATATTCAGAAAGGCGAAGTATGAGAGCACCAAACCCCTCAGAGAAAAATTACATTGGCTTCCACTAAAAGATCGAATTGCATTCAAGGTTTGCATCTTAACCCATAAAATCATCCATGGAGAAGCTCCATCATACATATCAGACCTAATTGACTTACCTGCACGAAACATCAAAAGTTCATCATGTACCTTCTTAAATCTCCACTACCCCAATTTTAGAGGACTCAAATGCAAATCACTACACGCATCTACCTTCACATACCTCTGCACAAAATCATGGAATAAACTACTGAATGCTATAAAAACAACGCATGACTTGACAACCTTCCGTAAGTTATTGAAGACGCACCTGTTCGAAGAGACTTCCAATAAAAATCCTCCTTAATGACTTGATTCCATTCTACATCTAAACCAACTAATACTGATCCCTTCTAATTTGATTATATTAATCACATTATCACTATTGGTCATTATATCTTACCTGTTTTATTTTGTGTTATGTAAATAATTCTACTGACCTATCTACCTAATTTCTTACACAGTAATATGTTAAATTAGACCATACCTTTTACTCTGTTTATGATTATACCTTTTGCAACATAGTGTAAGCCACATTGAGCCTGCAAATAGGTGGGAAAATGTGGGGTACAAATGCGGCAAATAAATAAATAAATATGTGCATAAGCCAAAATTCTGCCTACGTGTTATTCTTTATATACGGAAATAACTAACATAGCACTTAATTCCAAGGGGATGTGCAAATGGACAGAGCATGGGCGGGATCCTTGCTTATCCATGTAACTTAATACTGTAAGTTATGTGCATCTCCAACATTTAGGTATGAACATTTACACCAGCTCTACGGTTGGCAGAAGTGTTCATGCCTACGGTTACATGTATATTTAAGCAGATATGCTGGTGTTCTATAAAGAAAAGTGGGTTCCTATGTTTTTTTGCAGAATAGACCCCTATCAAGGGCCTTCTGGGCACCTAATTATAGGACACCCTGTTATAGATTTGCCTTTGTGAGGCCTATTGGGGAAAAATATAAGGATTCTAGAAGATAACATTTTAGGCTGTGCTTTAGAAAGGGTTTATTTTTCTTTTGCATTTTGTGTCTGTAGCAAGCAAACCTTTTGTGATCAAACCCTTTGTAATTTGGAACACAGAAAACATTCATTTCCTTTACAGTGTTTTACATCCCACAGATAGTTCTTTAATTAGTTCCATTACGTTATAAGCGCAGGTACAATGAAAATGTAGTTTCCTAACCATTCATTCTGTTTATAATTATTTCCCTGGCAGGTTTCAACAGTGATAATTAGAGAATTGCCATATTTGTAATAGCTGTCACTCACATCTACCTACAGGTACAGAGAAAATATATCTGCTTCTCAGGAACCTGTCGTCTCCTCAACAATTTACAAAAAGATCATATCGACAAATCACTGAACCAAATCTTAAGTGCTAGGTAGAACATTCTTAATGTCCAATGTCCTGCTCCAGCAATTTCTTTTCCCTTAAGCCTTTTCACAACCATGTCAAATCCTCTCTACATTTGAGAAACAAAGAAAGGATCGTGGAAGGAGAATGAGGTGCGAGAAACCACTTGCTTTCTCTTTATTATTATTTTTTTTTTCAGTTGACTTATTTTTAGCATTACTTCAGTACTCTTGACAGCTCATAGCTCATACAAAGATGGCTCACTTGTATTCTGAGGTGATCTTCTGATGCTGCCCTGCTGAACAGTTCTACATAATACTGGGGGGGCTGATCGCTTCATATATCCCCTTCCCATGTAGAACCTCAGGTGCTTTCTACCACTCCACTCCATTCCTTTCATTCATATTAAAAGGAAGCGGAAACAATAAAAGGATCTTTGTGTTCCTATTAGAGACCGAAGTCATCAAGTATAATTTCTGATGCTTATAAAACTAGTAGGGAAAGCAGGCAAAACATGTCTCATGGAATTCTTTCCAACCCCTCTGTGCATGCGTGCGTGTGTGTGTGTCTTTAACTTAGAGGAGAGCAGGGAGGGGGTAATTTGAATGGTATAATACTGAAATATTCTGTTCATTTGGAAAGAACAATCTAGCCCTTAGAGGGGCTAGCCGCATTGAGCCTGCCATGAGTGGAAAAGTGCGGGGTACAAATAAAAAAAAGAAAAGAAAAGAAACTAAACCTGTATGAAGCTGTTAGATGCCACTAAGCAGATTTCAAAGGGGCTTACATCCATAATTACGTTATTTACTTGTGCATCACCATAAATCCACTCTAGGGGAGCGAAGGGTGTCCCATCCCAAATGTGAAAAGTTACAAGTACCACTCTAGTGAGATTGAAGGTTAGCAAGTGAAAGTTTTCTTGCAGTGTATTCGGTATATAAATTTGTCATGGTGGAGAAGAGACTGAGTCCCAAGGAAGGGCTGCTGGTTATTGAAAAGTAATGCTTCTATGTGTGTGTAAAAATGGATTGATATATCATAAATGACATATCATATTTTAAACTCAATTATTTCAAGCACTTAACCAACACAAACCACATACACATCTATGGAACAATTCACACCAGATCCTCCAAAATATTCTAAAACCAAACCATGTCTGGTGTTATGACAAAGTAAAATTAAAGTATTGATGTTTGTCACCTCAATAAGGCCAACAATCCCTCAACTGTAAAACACAACACTCAGAACCTTACTGTAGTATAAATATTACACTGGGCAGACCCTAATACACCAATATACCACCCATATGGACAACATCACAGAGTGCCAACAATATGAAACGAGGGATCATATCACAATTCTCATGTACAGCTACAAAACATCCTTTTAGGGTGGATAGTATTCACAATGAGCTCCTTTATTAACAACCAAATAGAGATAAGAGTTTTCAAATTTCAATTTTGGCACAGTATAAGTCATCACAAACAAATATAATAAATTCAATGGACTGCATTAGGGCTTATAGCCTATTTAGTTATGTTTAAATAAAAGAGATCTGCATGAAACAAAATATTTATTTTTTAATTTTGACTTATAATATAAAACCTGCCTCAGAGTCAGCACCTCTCCTGAAATCCAAGTGCGGCATGCCACAATTCAGGTCTAGGAGCACTAGTATTCAAGCTCAGACAGCCACACTGGGAGGATAGTATTAACATTGAGCTCCTTCTATTACGACCAGATAGAGATAGATAAGAGTTTTCAAATTTATTTTGGCACAGTATACTGTAAAGTCATCACAAACAAAATATAAGAAAGCCAATGGACTGCATTAGAGTCTTATAGTTATAGCCCATTAGTTATGTTTAAACAAAAAGACTCTTTTGTTTAAACATAACTAAATAGGCTGAGATCTGCATGAAACTATTTTTTATTTTGACTTAAAACCTGCCCCAGAGTCAGCACCTACCTCTCCTTGCGTGCCACAATTTCCTTTTAATGAATTGAGTAGGTCTACCATCGTGGACCCCCGTCTACTCTGGGAAGGAACACCTCAGAGACAGCCACTCTTCTTAGCCAGCCTTCCCTACTCGGTGACGGATCCCTCCCGCGTGTTCCCACATTTGAGAAACAGGAAGTTGCATCAATTGACGGGAGCCCTGTAGGGAAGGTTGACTGGCTGAGGTGCTGAAGCAGATGACGAATACAGAGGAGTGCTCATGGAATCGACGATCGCGATTTGCTACAGTACCGGCGCTAGCGCGCTACTGGTGGTAGCGATTAAGGTGGGAACATTCAGCAGGATTCAATCATGCCAGCAGCCCAGCCCTGAAGTGACGTCGTGCGGGGGAGAAAAAGAGGAGAAACCGCGGGCACAGAATAAACACAGAGAATAAGAAACGCTGATCCTGCTGTTTGTTGACAACTTGTGGCTGGGGAGGCTTAGCCTCCCCAAGCCTCTTATACCGGGCGCCTATACCACTGACCATTTTAGTAGATGACCTCTGGACCAACTCCATCCTGTTTATATCTTTTTGAAGGTGCAGTCTCCAGAATTGTACACAATATTCTAAACAAGGTCTCAGCAGAGTCTTATACAGGGGCATCATCACATCCTTTTTCCTACTGGCCATTCCCCTCCTAGCATCCTTCTAGCTTTCACCATCACCTTTTCTATCTGTTTGGTCACCTTAAGATCATCACATATGATCACACCCAAGTCCTGCTCCTCTTTCATGACCAAAAGTTCTTTCATACCCTAAACTGTACCATTCCCTTGAGTTTTTACATCCCAAATTCATGACTCTGAAATTTTTAGCATAACATTGACATTCACACTTCAGGCAGCCCTTAACACATACTTAAAATTTTTTAAATAATTCAAACAACAATTTCTTTTTTGGAATAAAATTTGGCTGCAGCTTTATTTCCAAATATTAATAAATTCATTTACTTAACATCACTTAGTAACATATAATTTTCCACCAGGTTAACTTCAGAATGCAGTTAATAATGTTAAGCCCTTCGGTAACGAACTGGCTCACTTTCTCCCCACTTCACAGTGTGATGAATAATAATGTTAAGCCATTCGGTAACGAACTGGCTCACTTTCTTCCCCCCTTACCCCCGTCCCCCAGGTGACTTACGGTACCGTCAAGCCACCTCTTACTCATGGCGGTTCCGCCCACGAGTTCATTTCCATTTCATATATTTCATACAATTCCTTTAACCGCTTCTGGTGCCTCTTAAACCCCTCATCCAGGCACCCCTTTCCATTTAAAAGCTGCTACCCTTTACCCCCCAAATCCTCCACTTTCCTTAACCATCTCAAAATGTTGTCCCCACCCACACCCCCCCCACCAAGGGCGGGCTGGGATGGGTCTTTCACTCCCTCCTATTCACCCTAACCCTCTCCTACCTAACTAAAAACTAATTCTGAGCGCCCAAATCTTCCCTATCCTAGCACTTCCCTTCCAGCCAATCCTATCCCTTAATTCCTACCCAATCCCCTTTCTCCCTTTCCTGTTGCTAACCTAAACACTAACTACTTCCAAACTAACTCCCTCCTGCAACTCCCCCCCCCCCCCTTTCCTTTCTTCTTCTGGCTGCCTGGCTTCAGTCAATGTTAACACCCTCACAGCTTAACTGTGAGGGCTTCCCTAACATTGACATTCACACTTCAGGCAGCCCTTAACACATACTTAAAATTTTTTAAATATTCAAACAACAATTTCTTTTTGGAATAAATTTGGCTGCAGCTTTATTTCTAAATATTAATAATTCATTTACTTAACATCAACTTAGTAACATAATTTTCCACCAGGTTAACTTCAGAATGCGGTAATAATGTTAAGCCCTTCGGTAACGAACTGGCTCACTTTCTCCCCACTTCACAGTGTGATTAATAGTAATGTTAAGCCCTTCGGTAACGAACTGGCTCACTTTCTCCCCACTTCACAGTGTGATTAATAATAATGTTAAGCCATTCGGTAACGAACTGGCTCACTTTCTTCCCCCCTTACCCCCCTCCCCCAGGTGACTTACGGTACCGTCAAGCCACCTCTTACTCATGGCGGTTCCGCCCACGAGTTCATTTCCATTTCATATATTTCATACAATTCCTTTAACCGCTTCTGGTGCCTCTTAAACCCCTCATCCAGGCCACAAGCGGTGACAGACTCCATCTTGTCACCGCTCCCCCATAACCAAAGCTGCCGCCAAATCCTTCTTTAAGCAATCCTCCAACAAATCTTGGAGTGCACTCAAAAGATATCAGTTCCATATCGACAGATGAACTCCATCCTGCCTATACAAACCTGCACAATCTGACGAGATCAAATCATGTGCTAACACCAAACCCCCCATTCTCCCCATAAATTTTGATACTTCCCAATTCACCCTGCGCCTCAACCGCTCAATACCTTTGGATTAACTGCCCCCCTCCACACTCTTCGGGAATAATCTGTGACCATACAATCACTGCTCCTGGAAAATAACTCATCACCTCCAATAATTCTGCTTTCAATTAAACGAATTACTGAACTCCTTTTACAGCACATAAATCATTTCCCCCCAAATGAATACAAATTAGAAACTGGAGAAGAAATCGCCGAGCTTGCAGTAATGCTGGCAACAACTGCTTCCAAGTCATTCCTCGTATGGCCAACCAGCGGATTCGAATACCGAATTCCACCAATCCCAGGTTGGATCCCCACTTTGATTCCAGAGCATGCTTGTGTGCCCAAAAGACATATGAATGTCCGCAGATCCATACACATATGTCCAGAGGCAATACATCTGTAAAAGAAACTAGAACAAGTAGCATAAACCTAATCACTTCTCATCCGAACATACCTTTATATCTATTAGACCTCCATCTTCCACCCCGCTGAATTAAAGCCACTGAACCCCCTTCTTGGGCTACATTGGAAGCAGCACCAATTCGAAAGGAATGGGTCCCATACTCCTTCGGCTCCAAACCCATATATCTCAAACCTTTCTTAAGCACTGCTGCAAATTGATACCTCGTTAAAGGCATACCATTGCTATGCACCAACCAACCTCACCACCCACCGGTCTTACCACCATTGAACTCCACTGCACATTGCACTGGACAAAATTCCAAAGTCTTAGCTGCTCGCAGACTAATCCAAATGCCTTTTCCATTTTGGTCCGTTTAGACTTCCTTAAATATATTACGCAACACCCCCTTTCTCCACCACCACATCCCTTCTTCTCAAACCTTCATCATCCATAGCTCGCGTTGATTGAAGCTACCAACTCCCCAACCCTGCAAGCTGAAAAGAAGGCTACCACAAAAGCCACCTGAAATAACAATATTTCATATTTTGAAAAAACAAATATTGGTTAATACCTTGCACAATTGCACTACCTGTGCATAAAATAGCGGCCTCCTCACCCTCTCCATTCGTGATTTCCCATGTTCTCTGGAAAAACCACACAATAACTTACGAATCAATATTTCCAGCTGGATCTCCCCAACCCAGCAATTTAGACACAAATGCTATTGCAGCCATCGTCTGAGATACCATCCCAAACGACCATTTATATCCACTGCAAAAGCAATAAGTCGGACCACTCTCTCTTCACAAATTGGGCAAACCAAATCCCAACCTCTGTCAGCCAGAAATGATAGGAATCGCCTCCATCCAACTCCATAAGCCTTCCAAGTATTAGAGCTAATGCTCTCATCAACAGCGCCTCACAACCTCCTGAAAATTGTGCCACAAATCTTCGGACATCCGTGTAGGCTCCCAATCTGCTGACGGAGCCAAAGCTCTGAAGCGATGTAACTGTAAACGAGATAACGCATCAGCAATCTCATTACAAACACCAGGCACATGTCTCGCTGTTAGCCATAAATTTAATTGCAGACATTTTAACACAATCAATCTCACATGTTATCAGAATACAAGGCATCCTCCTGTTACACAACCTCCGTTCCCATAGCCACAAAGCCACCCAAATTGGAAATAATTCCAACAAAGCTATATTCTTGCACAAACCCATCTCTCTCCACCATTGAGGCCACTCTTCTGCACACCATGCCCCTCCAAAATAAATCCCAAATCCAATTTCTACCGACGCATCCGTGAATAATTGTAATCCACACTTGAAACCAATACATCTTGCCAAACACAAGTTCCATTAAACACCGACAAAAATTCTCTCCAGATTTGCAAATCTGCTCGCCACTGCCTGTGTCACACGCACTCTAAATGCGCCTTCCGCAGACCAACTGTTAACAATGCTAAACGTCTCGAAAAAACTCGTCCCATAGGAATCACTCTCATTGCAAATTAAAATGCCCCAACAACGACTGAATCTCCTTCAACGTCACCTTTTTCTTGATGCATACCCTATCAATCTCCTGACGCAAAAACACCAATCTTTTCTTTAGGCAGACGAGATTCCATTCTCACTGAATCCAACTCTATCCCCAAAAACACCAATTTGGTTAACCGGGCCCTCACTTTTTTCCTTAGCCAAGGCACACCCAACTCCTTTGCCACCGTTCTAAATGCTGACATCAAGGAAGCACACTGCAATGAATTTTCTGGACCCCCAAACAAAAAATCATCCAAATAATGAACAATAGAATCCCAACCACTACCTGTTCCACTACCCAATGTAAAAATGTAGCAAATGCTCAAAATAATTACAAGAAATAGAACAACCCATAGGCATACATTATCAAAATAAAATTTACCTTCAAACTTAAATCCAAGCAACCTAAAAGCTGTAGGGTGCACTGGCAATAAACGGAAAGCTACTTCAATGTCCGCTTTTCCCGCAAAGAGGTGGGAAAATGTGGGATACAAATGCAATAAATAAATAAATAAATAAATGCACCTTTTCCCAAATTCCTCACAAATCCACCGCTTGTTCAAAACTAGCATATTGCACTGTACACAAATCCGGATCAATAAAACTATTTACACCAGAACCTCAGGATAGGACAAATTATGAATCAACCTGTATGTACCCGGCTCTCTTTTTCGGTATCATACCCAATGGAGACACTACCAAATTTTTAAGCGCGGGTCAGCAAACGGTCCTGCTATCCGCCCAAGACTCAACTCCTTCATCAACTTCTTCCGAACCACCTCCGCATGCTGAATCACAGATACTGAATTCTTACACTTATGATCCAACACCGGTCCCTCAAACGGGATCGGGAAACCTTCCGAAAAACCTACCCACAGCAAATATGCATCACCACCACACGGATACAGACCCAACCAATTTTGTAACGCCGCTACCTTAATAGGAGAAGGGGCCTTGCCAGCCCACACCCTGGGCCGCCCATAGCTCCTCCCCTCCCCGACCTTCACCGACCCTCCCAATCCCCCTCTTGGACATTTAAACACAGGGTGGAATCCCTGACAGACACTGCAACAATGTCTGAATCTGCAGGCAGGCCTATTACATCGTCCCGCAATTAAATTGGAAACAAGCATTAACCGGGGCTACTCCCCTTTCCCCCCAATCCGCTTGTCCCCACACTTCCTCCTCCTGCCATTTTGAAACTCCCTGTTCGACCAACGCCCATTCCCCCGGTATTTCCAACTGAGCCACTACCATACCCGGGAAATCCAAACAGAGGCTCCCGAACGAAGGGAGGATTAACCGAAGGAGTAAAATTAGCAATCCACAAATCCACATCTCTCACACCCCAATTCTCAGATTTGTCCCTTCGCCAAAACTCCGCCTAAACTGCTCATCATAATTTACCCAAGCCCAACCTCCATACATTTTATAAGCTCTCAAAATTAATCACAGTAATTCCATAAACCGTATAAAGAGCAGGTTTTCTGACCTCCCAACACACTCGCAAAAACATGAAAACTTAACAACCAATTCATGATTGTCTTTGGTACCCTCACTCTTTTCTTCTTTCCTTCTTCTTTACCCCCATCCTTCCCCCATTAACATCCCTATCACGCACTAACAAGGCAAATAAATCTATATATTTTCCTTTTAAAATTCTCTGCTTCCATTTTAACGTTTATATAACAATCCAGAGGGCAATATTACATAATGTATGACCCATCCTCGAACCCATAAATATACCTGCCCTTTGATTCTCCCGCATCCCCACTTACAACATTCCCCCTTTCCACCTCTACTTCATCCGAAGAAGATGAAGAAGACCCTGATGAATCCCAGGAGTCTGAAGATTCCCATACCTGCATAGGATCACCTGTTCCACCCCTCCTCTGCCTTTTTTCACTATCCAACCGCCTTACCACATGACACAAATTCCGCAAAAATTTTTTATTCCGCAGCTTCTTTCTCCACCCTTTTCCCGACACCCCTTTTTCCCAACTACCCCGATCTCTAACCCCCTCCCGTACTTCCCCTCCCCCTTCTATATCCAGTTACACACAATTCCTCCAACTCACCCATTGCTCTCCCAGAAGAAGGCCCCTCCAACGGATCCTCCGCCGCAGCATCCTGCAAAGGAACATCACACGGGTCCGCATACCACCTGCCATCGCACTGGTTGCCGTCCCACATTGCATCCTGCTACCCTCTCCTGTTCGATATTCAATCCCACCTGACACCCATTTCCACACCTTGTCCACTATTCACCCCTTCTGCAACATCAGCATCTCTCCCTATATTCCCCATACCCCCCTTTAGCACTCCCCCCTCCAGACACATTCATCCCATGTTTCTTTTTTCCACTCACTTTACCCCACTTTTCACAATCTTCTTTGGCCCCATTAACAGTATTTTTATTTATTTATTATTATTATTATATATATATATATCATTATTTATTTATTTAATATAATCAATTACCCACAATCACTCACTCTCCCCGCTCCCAAGCAAAACACCCCTTCAATTTTGAGTCCCTTAATCTCTCCTTTTAAAAGGTTACACTGCTGATTTAGGTCCCCTAATTTGCCCATCCAGTTCCTGACCAGGGTTGCACCTGCTTAGCTTCCTGCTTTTGCCATGTGACATACACCTAATAAAAATGGTGCTCATTATTTGCAGCTGTGATCACACTTCTCCAGTAGTCGATCAAGGTGTGTTACATTCAAGTATTCTGGGTTTGTGTCAAACTTGTCCCTGAAGTGACTTGCCTTAGGTGGGATTTGAACCAGCAACCTTATGATTATAAGGCTGGTGCTCTAACCACTAGGCCACAGCAGCCACAATAAAAAATTCTACCCCTAACACCTCGCAAACCGGAAGTGCCTTCCCAAACACACTTTAACTCACCCACCCCCTCCCAACATAACACACACTTCAAAAAACCCCGTTTGTCCGCCCAGCAATCAAAAAACCAACCCAAATTGCCCTCCGTACTCCTCGAAACCGGAAGTGCCGTCGCCACTGCCAAACACCAGCCTCCCCCACCTCAGGTAATCTTTAAAGGGGAATCAAACCAGCAACCTTCTGATTACAAGCTCAGTGCTCTAGCCAGTGCTCCACTGATTAGACATAAGAATTGTTTCGTTTTTTTCTACTTTAACCCCCCCCCCCCCCAACTTCTCTTTCACTCCCTCCTATTCACCCTAACCCCTCTCCTACCTAACTAAAACTAATTCTGAGCGCCCAAATCTTCCATATCCTAGCACTTCCCTTCCAGCCAATCATATCCCTTAATTCCTACGCAATCCCCTTTCTCCCTTTCCTGTTGCTAACCTAAACCACTAACTACTTCCAAAACTAACTCCCTCCTGCAACTCCCCCCCCCCCCTTTCCTTTCTTCTTCTGGCTGCCTGGCTCAGTCAATGTTAACACCCTCACAGCTTAACTGTGAGGGCTTCCTTAAATCTAAGCAGCCAAATTCCAGACCATTCTTCGAGCTTCACTAAGTCCTTCCTCATATCATCCCACACCATCAGGAGTGTCTCTTCTATTGCAGATTTTGGTATCATTCACAAAGAGGCACATCTTAACAGACAGCCCTTCAGCAATATAGCTTAGAAAAATATTTAAAAGAACCAGCCCATGAGCCGAACCTTGTGGCACACCATTGCTAACATCCTTTTCCTCAAAATGAGCTCCATTTACCACTACTATCCGTCACCTTCCACTCAACCCAATCAGTCACTGTAGGGTCCATACCCAGTGGCACTCAGTGTATTTATTAGTCCATCAATGCGGAATGTGTCAAAGGCTTTTCTAAAATCTAAATACACCACATCTAGTGCTCTACCTTGATCCAACTCTATGATAACCCAGTGAAAGAAATTAGTCAGATTTGTCTGAAAAGACCTGCCTTTAGTGAAACCATGTAGCCGTGGGTCCTGTAATCCATGGCAATTTTACCACTAACTCATGCAATTTAGCACAGGTCCCATTTTATGCAATGAGACCTATTTACTAATAACTGTTTTCCAGGGCTTTCCTTTCCATTTATTTCTTTACTTTCCTCCTTTCTTCTTCCATGGTCCAGCATTTCTCCTTTCTCCCCGCCAACCCCTCCATCCATCCATGTCCAGCAATTCTCCTTCCTCCCTGCCATCCCCATCCATGCGGATCTCCTTCCTATCTTCCCTCCCCTCCATCCATGTCCAGCATGTCTCCTCTCTCCCCTGCCCTGCCCTCCCCTCCATGTCCAGTGATCTCCTCCCTCTCCCCTGCCCTCCTCTCCTATCCAAGTACCAGCATTCTCTCTTCCCTGCCTTCTCCTTCCATCCATGTCTAGCAATTCTCCATTCTCCTCTCTCCCCTGCCCTACTATCCCATCCCCTCCATGTCCAGCGATTCTCTTTTGCCCCCTATCCTCCCCCTCCCTTCAATGTCCAGTGACTCGCCCAGCCTCCACCTGCCCCCCGAGATCATTCAACCCCAGCCCCATTTGCCCCAGCCCCCCTTGCCCATACCACACACTACCCCCAGCCCCCCCTTGCCACACACACACACCCCAGCCCCACTTGCCCACACCCCCAGCCCCACTTGCCCACACACACCCCCAGCCCCACTTGCCCATACACACATACCCCAGCCCTACTGCCCACACACACACCCCCCAGCCCCACTTGCCCACACTCCCCCCAGCCCCACTTGCCCATACACACATACCCCCAGCCCTACTTGCCCACCCACACACACCCCCAGCCCCACTTGCCCACACATCCCCACTTGCCCACACACCCCGCAGCCCCACTTGCTCACTCTCCCCTGCTCGCTCCCTGCTGTTTGTACCCCGACGATCCCTGCCTCTAAAACTTTTATTTTTTCGCGAACCGGCAGACAAGAAAGAAAACAAACAGCAGACAGGCTTGCCTCCTTCCATCGCGTCGGCCGCTTCATTTCTCTGCATTCTCAGCGCGTCCCGCCCTCGAGGAAAGGAAATGACATCCTTTGCAGTGCGTCCAAATGTCAAAGCAGCATGTCAGGGGCATGATAAGGGCAGGATTTGGGCATTCCTAAGACTTAAGACTTCCTTAAGACGGTTTTGTTTTATTCCATTATGGCTGAAAAAACATCCAAGACTTGGATGTTTTTCAGCCATAATGGAATAAAACAAAACTGTCCAGGACTAAAACTAGATGTTTTGAGCTAAACCTGTTTTTATTATAAGGCACAAAAAAGTGTGCTAAATGACCACTGAAGGGAATCAGGATGACCTCCCTTTACTCCCCAGTGGTCACTGACCCCCTCTCACCCTCCAAAAAAATGATCAAAACATTACTTACCAGACATCTATGCCAGTCTCAGATGATATACTCAGGTCCATTAGAGCAGCATGCAGGTCCCCTGGAGTATGTAGTGATGGGTGCAGTGCACTGCAGACAGATAGACCCAGTCCCATATCTTCTCCTACCTGTTACACATGTGGTGGAAACTGTGAGCCTTCCAAACCTCACCAGAAACCCACTGTACCCACATATAGTTGTCCCCCTTCACCCTAAGGGCTATTGTAGTGGTGTACAAATGGGGGGTAGTGGGTTTTTGGTGGGTTGGGGGGGGGCTTAGCAGACAAGATGAGGGTGAGATGTTTACCTGGAAGTATTTATTGGAAGTCCACTGCAGTGCTCCCTAGGGTGTCACATTGCTCTCCTTGATATCTCCTGGCTCACCTACATCCAAATGGCTTGATTTTCTATGTTTTTCATTTGGATGTTTTTGTTATTTTTTTTTTTTTTTAGAAAATGGTCCCCAAAATATATATACAGCATAAACCTTGTTGGAAAGAGTATTTTGAAAAAAAAATACTTTTTTCTTTTTATTAAATGACCTTCTTTCCTATTCGGATTTTGGATGTTTTATGCAAAACGTCCAAAGTCAGACATAGACATCATATTGAAAATGCCCCCTCTTGGTATACAACTCTGTAGTTATAGAATACTAGCTTAGTGCCCAGTTTTTAGCAACCTGTATTGAATTTACCCGTTAGTGGAGATAGTTTTGGAAAGATTCATGGAACCAAGCATAAATTTATTTATTTAGTTTATTAGTCTTGATATACCGCCTTTCAATATATTTCAGAGTGGTGTCCTGAGAGATCAGCCAAGTATGACCTTTCCATCCAATCGAGGGCTTGCCCTCTGAAACCACCCCTGCTACCTGATGGCAGGCTGTGTCCCCTATTGGGTCCTTTACCTCCTCCTACCTCCTCCTCCCTGAGTCTGTGTGAGCCCCTTCTTGAAATTCTCTTTCTCCATGAGGCATTCTCCATCTTGCTTCAGACAGCACTTGTCCTGCTAAACTCCCTGGAATGAACTCGTTTTTTTAACCTTGTAATATATCTCTCTAATGAGATATTGCACATCCCAGCCCCTAGCTCTGAATTTACTGTCATCTCTTTAACTATTTTCTCACCTCTGTAATAAAGCTGCCTTTCTTCAGATTTCTATCTCCAACCACTGATTCAGCTCTCAGAATTATGGAGTCTCTGTTGCCATGGGCCAATACTTCTGAAACATCTGACTGTGAGTAAATTATCCTATATTATTCAAGTAAAGGAAATCTAAAAAAACAAAGAGGCTTCAGGTGTGTGCTGGTGTGCCAAGGTTATACTCTAGGATATTAAGCCAGCCAGTTCATGATTGATTGTACACACACACACACACACACACATATAATATATATTATATATATAGTATGCATCATATAGGATAGAAATTTAGGGGGTAATATTCAGCTGGTGGTGGTCAGCCTTTTTTAAAATGCTGACTGCTCCCACCACTAGAATTATGCTCAGATATTCAATTCCAGGCCATGTCCAGATACTGGCATTGAATATCTGGGTATGTGCGGCAGGTATTTAGAACTTGATGTTGCTGTTTGGGATGATATTTGGACATTGTGCAGGAAGCAAAGTGCTATTTTGCTAATCACTTGTAATGTTCAACAATGAGCCCTGACACAAGCAAGTTTGCCAAAACACGGCCCATGCCGGGTCTTCTCAGTTGCTTCAATAAAGCTGCTTCCTGTATCCCACTTTTGATTTTTTTTCCTGGTCAAATAAATAAAATATATCATGAACCTAAATTTTTTTTCCAAAACTCAGGAGTAGAGTTCACTATGAGTTAAAAATGGTAAAAAAACAAAAACAAAAACCCAGATGTGCAGGTGTCCATAGTTATTAAAATACCTTTTATGTATTTGTGGTAATCAATAGAAATAAAATAAAATAAAACATAGAAAAGAAGATGATACCTTTTTTATTGGACTAATTTAATACATTTTTTGATTAGTTTTCGAAGGTAACCCTTCTTCATCAGTTCAGAAATAAGCAAATGTAGATAAATAACAGTATATATAAGTGAAGCATCAAAGCATTCCAGTGATAGTCTCACAGGATGAGGGTGAGGTGGGTTAGGTGAGAGACAGGGAGGGTCGGGTGAATGAGGGACATGGAGATATGCATGGTGATAAGAGGGTGACAAAGCAGTAGAGTTTTATGGTTCATAATGGGCTAGAAAACCCAGATCTTTATTAAGTCCTGTCTGATGGGTGTCAAAATATTTAATCATGCTGACTTCAAAGATCGTATGTTCCTGGATTGTCTTAAAGTTTCCTTTTAGAATTCTCACCATAAAACCATCGATACAGTGTTCTAGTTTTGTAAAGTGCTGCCCCACAGAGGTGACATCCTGGTTGGCACTGGCATTTTTCATATGATGTCTATGTAAATTAAATCTCTTCTTTAGCATCTGGCTTGTATCTCCAATATAGCACCCATTCGTCACACTTTACATTGAATGATATATACCACATTGGAGGATGAGCATGTGAAGGATTCCTTTATGTTGAGTATTTTCCTTTGTGAATGATTGTGGGATCCTGTGAAATGTTTTGGCATAGTTTGCAGCTGGATATATTGCAAGGATATGTGCCACTCTGGGTTTTCTAGCCATTATAAACCATAAAATTCTACTGCTTTGATGCATCTGAGAGATTATCCTGCTCTTATGGAAAGATTCACCAGTCACTCTATATTAAGGGCTGAGTAATTTGAAAACCACTTTGATGTGGATGAGTAAGGGGAAGAAACGGAAGTGGAGAGACTACTACTATAAATCACTTCTATAGCGCTACCAGTCGTACGCAGCGCTTTACAATTGAACATGAAGAAGACAGTCCCTATTCAAAAGAGCTTACAATCTAAATCAGGACAAACAGACAGGACCAAAAAGGATAAGGGAAGGACAGACAGACAGACAGACAGACAGAAGGACACATAAGGATAAGATAAAAGTTACAAGTCAGGAGTCGAAAGCAGCATCAAACAGGTAGGCCTTTAGCCCGGACTTGAAGGCAGCAGGGATGAGCTAGACGTAATGGCTCAGGAAGCCTATTCCAGGCATAAGGTGTGGCAAGATAGAAGGAGCGGAGTCTGGAGTTAGCGATGGAGGAGAAGGGTGCAATTAGGAGAGGTTTGCCTAGTGAACGGAGATCTAGGGAAGGAGTGTAGGGAGAGATGAGGGTGGAGAGGTAGTGAGGGGCTGCAGAGTGAATGCACTTATAGGTCAACAAGAGGAGCTTGAATTGTATACGGAAACGTATAGGGAGCCAGTGAAGTGACTTCAGGAGAGGGCTGATAACGACTTTGGCGAAATATTAGGCGTGGCTGCAGAGTTTTGAACAGATTGAAGAGGAGAGATATGGCTGAGTGGAAGACCTAGGAGAAGCAAGTTGCAGTAGTCTAAGTGAGAAGTGATGAGAGTGTGGATGAGGGTTCTGATAGCGTGTTCAGAAAGGAAAGGGCGAATTCTGGTGATGTTATAAAGTAAGAAATGACAGGTTTTAGCAATCTGTTGAATATGGGCAGAGAAGGAGAGGGAGGAGTTGAAAATGACCCCAAGGTTGCGAGCAGACGAGACAGGAAGAATGAGCATGTTGTCGACAGAAATAGAGAATGGGGGAAGGGGAGAGGTTGGTTTAGGAGGGAAGATAAGGAGTTCAGTTTTGGACATATTGAGTTTCAGGTGGCGGTGAAACATCCAGGTAGCAATGTCAGAGAGGCAGGCAGATACCTTGGACTGGATTTCTGCCAAGATTACTGGTGTGGAGAGGTAGATCTGGGAGTCATCAGCGTAAAGGTGATACTGAAAGCCGTGTGATGAGATCAAAGCACCAAGGGAGGAAGTATAGATGGAGAAAAAGGAGAGGTCCTAGAACAGATCCTTGAAGTACATTCACTGACAGCAGTATAGAGGAAGAGGAGGAACCACCAGAGTATACACTAAAAGTACGCTGTGAGAGATAAGAAGAGAACCAAGAGAGAGCAGAATTCTGAAATCCAAGTGAGGACAGCGTGTCAAGGAGTAGGCTGTGATCAAACAGTGTCAAAGGCAGCAGAAAGATCGAGAAGAGGAGGATAGAATAGAGCCCTTTGGATTTAGCCAGGAATAGATCATTGGAAACTTTAGTAAGTGCTGTTTCAGTTGAATGAAGGGGCGAAAGCCAGATTGGAGTGGATCATGAATAGGTTGAGAAGAAAGAAAGTCGAGGCAAGTGACGGTGGACAGCACGTTCTAGTAACTTGGATAAGAAAGGAAGGAGGGAGATGGGGCGATAGTTGGAAGGAGAGGCTATTGTACTGGGGGTCTTTTACTAAGCCGCAGTAGCGTTTTAGCTTGCAGTAGAAATTAGCTTGCAGTAAATGCTGAGATGTCCATAAGAATATAATGGGCATCTCGATGTCTACCGCCAGCTGATTTCTACCACAAGCTAACTCATGAGAGTTAGTTTTTCCTTTAAGGACAGTGTGAGGAGGAAATCTGTAGTAAATATTTTACATTTTTTCTACTCCTGTGAATAAACAGACACTTTAGGAAGTAACAAGGCTATTCTCAGCTTAAATTGTTTTTCTTGGATTGGAATCATTGATCCCTAAAAGCTTGTAGTGGTTTCTCTTGCTTGTAGAGTCTAAGCCAGTGCCAGTTAAAAAAACTGACCCACACCAGAGGGCTCTAGATATTCTTAAACAGTGAAGGTTTCAGTTCAGTCAGTCGACTAGCCATCTGTTTGACCATGACCAAGACCATGGTGTTGCAAATAGATAGAGACTGTCCTATCCTTTTTTATGGTTTCTTATTTCCCTTTATAATTTTATTAAACTTATAAATCTCTTGACCTTCTTTAAGATAGAGTGGTATAGCAAATCTGTTCAATAAACAATAAAAAGAAGTATATTTGGGGTTTGGCAAGCAAAACATTCAAATGCTGCATTATGCCATTTTTTTTAGACATTTTTCTCTTTTGAAAATGAGGCCCCTTAGGCACCTATATTGTCTTTATTAAAATGTCTTTTTGAATGAAAGTTTAATGAACAAATTCAGGTGTTTTGGATTTTGCCTTTAAAAAATAGGTTTGAAATTGGCAACTTTTGGAGGAGATGCCAAATGGTTAGTGCAGGGGCCATAAAACCAGGAGAACTGGGTTCAATTCCCACCCCAGCTCCTTGTGACTCTGGACAAGCCACTTAACCCTCAATTGACCATTGATTATAATCACAGAAAGGAAGTATATCAATTCCCATTCCCTTTCTCTTTTATAAAATTATCCTCCATATGTATAAAGTTGGAGGAATCTAAGGTCACCAGCTGTTTTTTTTTCATATGTGGTACTGCATGTAATTTTATTTATTCCGGTGTATGTTGTGGTGTTGTGAAACTCTGTCAGATTGCATCAGTCATGACGCATCACATTATGTAATAAAATATAACATGACATGATTGAAAGCCCTTGGAAGTGATTACATATGCACCCATCAGATTTAATTGTCCTTATGAAAAATAACATACTTTGGCAACATATATTCTAGGAGCAGATATAAAGGGACAAGAAATGAAATCCAGAACTAACAAAGTTGTAAAAGAGATTCACAAAATACAGGCAGCAAGCCAGTTAGACTATAGACAGTAAATATCAAATGGAAGGGGGGGGGGGGGGGGGGTCAAACAGTTTTAAGTAAACTGCTCTTAACATTAGGTGAGGTTTATAGAATAGCGCTGTGTATTTTTTTTCAGCACTGTTTTTTTCGGTGCCTTATATAGAATTTGATACTGTTTGTATAAGTGAAAATTCTACCTATACTGTGTCCAGACTCCACTAGGGGCATAGCTACCATTGAGAGAGCTTGGAAAAATTGCCCAGGGCTGTCCAATGATAGCGGGCCACCTGCTGTGCACTCCCCCGGGTCTTGGCATTTCTCCTCCTCTCCCTGGCCTCATCGCAGGTCTAGTACTGCTGCCCCAGGGCCCTCGAAATTCACAAAAAAGCAGCCGGCAAAGACAGCAAGGTAAACAGACTGCCTCCATCCAGCACCGCTAGACCTTTCCACATGCTGTGTTCTCCCTTTGATGTCACTTCCTGTGGGCAGGACGCTGCAGTGGAAAGACCCTGGCAGTGCCAACTGGAGGCAGTCTGTTTACCTTGCTGCTTCTGCTGGTGTGGATTTCAAGGGCCCTGGGTGTGGGGGTGGGGGGTAAGAGATGCTGGAGCCTGCAGATGAGAGGAGGAGAATGCCAGAGCCTATCAGGGAAGGGGGAAGAGAAGGGTTAGAGAGATACTGGTACTGGCGGGGGTGGGGGAAGTGGAGGGGATAGAGAGATGCCAGGACCTGTGGGAGGCAAAGCAAGAGAGGGATGGACCTGTTGAGGGGGGAGCTAGAGGGGAGAAAGATACTGGGACCTGCAAAGGAGGGAGGGGAGAGATCTCATGCTGGACCAAAGGGGGTGAGTGGAGAGAAGAGAATAGGAGAGAGAGAGAGAGAGAGAGAGAGAGAGAGAGAGAGAGAGAGAGAGAGAGAGAGATGTTGGATCCCAGGGCAAGTAGAGAGAAGAGTGAGAGACTGGATCCTGAGTGGGAGAGACACTGAATCAGAAGAAGGAGAGAGTGATGTGAGTCTGTGGAAGGGGGAGGGAGAGACACTAGGCCTGGGTAGGGAATTTGGAAGGAGGGGAAGAGAGAGGCAACAAGCTGGACAAGAGGAGGAACAGGGATATAAAGAAGAGATGCTGAACATAGGAGAGGAATAGGGACACTGAAAAGGAAGGTATAAACATGAGGGGAGGATAGGGATAGGGACAAAAGATGAATAATGAACATAAAAAGAAATATCAAAACAAAAGACCCTGTAAAGAGAGTTGAGAAAAAAATATAGAAAACCAGAAATGAGAAACAACAAAGGTAGAAAAAAGTGTTCCCCCCTGAATTTATTAATTGTAATATGTCTGAAAGGAAATGTGCATTTCTGTTTCAATTTCTGTTACTATGACAGGTTTTCTATAAAGGTCTGGAATGTGTTTGCTTTTTGTAGGGTTTATTTGCTGGAACTTTGAAGGGGTTTCTCCTCCTCCCCCCCCCCCTCAGTTCCCCACTACCTTGGGAGAGATGGCATTAAGAGGGGGGGGGGGCATCTTAATTTTTTTGCCCAACGTCCATTTAGTTCTAGCTACGTCAATGGACTCCACATATGTGTACATCAATCTGTCAAATCTGCACTTTGCATGTATTTACAGACTAGCACTAATGCACCTTTGTGCTACAATATCGTGTATATGCCATTATTCTGATCATTTACGAGTGTAATTGGTGTGCAAATGTTAGCACCCACTTTATAGAATATTCATGTGAACTTTCCTTTGAAACTGTGTGATAAACACAGGACTGCCCTAGCCTAAGGAGGCTGCCAGAGGGTGCTGTCCCAGGGAAAAGTCTGGAAAATGCCCTGATCTGGTCCCTAGAGGGAGCCAAAAGAGGTACGTCCATGTAATGACCTGAAGGGACAGCTAGGGGGTGGCTCATGGTATAGGACCTGCCCTTCCCTGAAGAGGCCACCAGGGGGAGCTCCAGAGGTGAGTGAAAGGTGGAGAGAGTTCTGGGCCTGGACCTTTCTGGAACCAAGGGAGGGGCCTAAAGAGGTGGGGAGGATTATTAGCCACCCTATAAAGAGCACGCTCCAAGAAGAGAAAGAGGAGAGGAGATGGGGGACCTGGAATGCCTGAAGCCTGCTGGAGGAGATTCCCTGGAATTTGAGAAAGAAGGATCCCTCTAAAAACCAAGAAGGTACTTACCTGGTATGGACATGGTAGTAATGGAACTGTGGCATTATTGGAAGTTGAATGATATGCTGGAAAGAAGTTGTTCCCACAAGACTGGAACAGGGTGCTAATAAGTGGATTTGCATCTGGTGTATCCAACTTGCATATTTGTGAACGCTGAGAAACCAGGGTTCTATTCCCAAGGAAGGTGTCAAGGGGCACATCAATGTACCAGAAAAATGATCTGTTACTTGAGGATACATCTGAGAAGGATTCTAAGAAGGGATGATTAAATAAGGAACAGTCAACCCTGAGTGAGGAGCCCCAAACATTGAGAATAGGATTACAGGCTGCAATAGAGGAGCCTTGTCTCTGAGCTTTTCTCAGAAGGAAAGCACTAGTGAGCCCTGGCTGAGGGCATGTGAGGCTGGATAGGAGTCACAAGAGGGCCTTCAGCATATGAGAGTACCCCTGGGGTGATTACACTGGCCATTGGTATAAAATCTGCTCTTGCTTTTTTCTGCAGGTGCCTTTGCATGTGAAAATAATGAATTCAGAGTTGTAAAAGCAAGTTGCATTACGCTAATGTCCTTCTCTGACCTAACACGGTCTAAGAACATCTCTTAATGTGGCTATAAGTGAACATCCTGTGCACCAATATGTGTATTTTTAACTATATTAAGAGAGGTGAGTGTCCAGACAGCTTATTTATAGCATAATCACTAATATATGCAGACATGTCTTTGGAAATTGTCTCCTTCTACACACAGTTTCCATGTAGGACACTGGGTGAAGTATAAATTTAAAAATGAAGAGGTGATAAACCACAAAATGCCAAATTCTTTAATTAACTGCATAAATCAGGGTTGCAAACAGTGCAGAAAAACAAGTTCTAAATCGAACAGTCAACACAAGATGACTTGAATTACAAAAACAAAATACAAAGGGGTCCTTTTATCAAGCTGTGGTAACCACTGTGTTCTTACGCAGCTTAGAGCATACTGCGGGGGTGCGCTGTCAAACCTCAATGTGCTGAGGAAGAATGTCTGGGGGTAGAGAGTGTGTTGTGAAAAGGGGGATAAGAGGATATATATATATTTTGGGGAATTACATTACAACCAAAAGAAAGCACAAAAGGCACTTTGTGCTTTCTTTGTGTTCTTCATTTGTGTACTTTTGGACCCTCTCTTTAGTTAGTTGAGAATTACATTAACCAGTACTGTATAATATTTAAGGACATATACTCAGAACATAAGGATCAGATTTTACCAATAATGTTTATTTACACTACAGGTAATGCAATAATGTTAGAAGGTAGTTTTTAGGGATTTTTACACAAGAGAAATGTGCCACAAGATAAATATTGTTAGAAAGTCTGAATTATTAATTAGGCTGGATTAATAGTAATTCACTTGAGTGATACTCAGATGAATTCTTTCTGCTGCTGGCTGAAGTGGTGAAGGAGGGTCTTTTCTCTGTAGCTGGATGGTGGATCTTTTGTTGGGGAAATAAATCTTTTATGGAACGTGGAGAAAATCTTATCTTGGATGTGTATGAAGTCCAGCAAAGCCCAGTGTTACGAAACGCCTAACCACCTGCCTGGGGTTACCCTGTGGCCACTTAGAGGATCTATCACCAGAAACAGCTCATGTCAGCCTGCACCTGCTGCTTGTGCTCTGTACTAGCACCCTCTTCCCACAGACTGGTTCACAAACCACTCTGGGCAAGTCTCTCACTGTCAAATTATCCCCAGTGATGTCTAGGTTACTGGGGCCACATTATCAGTGTCCCACAGTTCTAGAAACGCACTCACAGACCCAACACATAAACCACCAGGATTCTTTATCAGTCCAGGACAGGCAGGGAAAACAAACAATTATGTTTATTCTCTTTAAAAATTGAACAATGAACCAAAAGAAGTGCAATCAGACACATTAACATGTAACTGAAATTTGGATCAATTATAACACTAATGGAACATTTGTTTACTTCCTAAAAAGTACCGGGCGAGATCAGGACATATAGCTGCTCACTAGTTATCAAACAGAACTGTGTGTGTATTGGGGGGGGGGGGGGGGTTAACAGAGCTTCAGCAAAGAGCTATCTTTCTCTCTCTTTTCCCGAGCTGAAACTGAAGCAACAGCCAGCATCTGCTGGGCAATTTCAAACTCTAGGCCAATTGGAGCCCAGAACAGTCAAGTTTCAAAATAAAAATGTTTACATCACTACAAGCATTTCCTTTATCTGTGTGCTAACAAAGGGGGTCTTTTACTAGGCGTGCTGGCGTTTTTAGCACATGTTAAAAATAGGCATGCATTAAACGCTAAAGATGCCCATAGGAATACCATTGGCGTCTTTAGTGTTTAGCATGTGCCGATTTTTAATGCGCACTAAAGCAGCAGTGTGCCTAAGTAAAAGACCCCCTAAGAAAGAGCGGTCAGTCCTCTGTAACAGCTTTAAGCATAAACATGCACTACCTGCTGGACAAATAGGAAAATTACACTTCAGACATAATTAAGGGGGTCTTTTACTAAGGCCGCTGGCGTTTTTTAGCGTGCATTAAAAATTGGCATGGACTAAACGCTAAAGACACCCATAGGAATGCACTGGCATCTTTAGCATTTAGTGCGCGGCTATTTGTAACACGCTCTAAAAACGCCTAGCGCGTTATTAGTAAAAAAACCCTTGGACAGGAAAATATCCACACATTTTACAGGCTTAAAACATACTGTTTCTTCACACCCAGGGAAAGGCACAGGTCCAGAGAGGTAAAAGAAAGAAAGAAGATGCTGACTGAGAGTGTTCTAGTTTTAATAATTCTTCTTGTGGGCCACTAGGCTGAAGTCATATGGGGTGTATTGTATTTGATCCAATGAAAACACAATGAAAACACATTGATAGGTAAAACCAGTTCTATCTGTTTTTTGAGATGGGACTGCAGTCTGATCACATGTTTCCTGGCTACCAATCACAGTGCTGTTGTACACACCCCAGAATGTAATTGACAGGATTAAAAGAGTCATTATCTGGGAGTTTCAGGTAGATGGGCTTTCTTTGTTAGATTAGGTGGGTTATGGTCCTGGGAGTTTCAAGTACATGAGCTGTCTTTTGTAAACTCCAGTCTCTGTTGATTTCTGTCAATTTACAGATTCTGTATTTGGATATTGGTAGTGATTACTTTTCATTATCCTCCCACCGCCAGCCTTTGTTACACTGGTAGACCCTCTTAATAGTCCTTTTGTTTCAGGCTACCATTGGTTTTCAGGGGGAGGGTAGAGCCAGGTCTGTTTTCTGAGCAAGTAATATTCAAAATCTTTGCCAGATATTTTTAGATACCATTTGTAGTATTGATATACATTGTCTAATTACAGTGGTTGTCAAAACTGTTACTGAATATGTTAATTGCAAAATAACCTCCCATTTTATCAATAAAATCAGATTTGTATACTTTTATCCAATAAAGCAGACCCATATATTCAGAAGCACAGGCCCTCAATTGTCATACTCCTCACCTGCGCGCCCCTACCCGATCCTCTTGCTCCTTGCCTCCGTGATGCGAATGTGGCGGCCATATTGGCCAAGCCACCGCTTGACTGCTGCACCCCTCACTCCTGCCTGCTTTGCCGGCTGTCGGGGTTGCGCCAGCTTGGTGCTCTTGCCCCCGGCTGCTGCTGGGAACGCCAGCCATTTTGGGCAATTGCCGGCATCCCAGGACGTGCACTTCTCGTCCGGGAGCGGGGCCCTGGAACTCTGGCCATGACCCCGACGCCAGATGGCCACTCGGGTCTGGACTCTGCCTCCTTCTCCTACGGGCAAGTCATCTAGTCTCCCAGCCATCTGACTCCTATCTCCTTGCCTCCCCGGCAAATGATGCGGGTTCCCCTGACTGTATGGGGCTATTTAAAGAGCAGCCTTTCCCCACAGAGATTGCTTCGGCTCTACTTTGGTAGATCTGCTGGTGTTACAATGAGACTTTGTCTACTCTATATTGACTGCCTGACCTGACCTCTGCTGGGAACCCGACTACTCCCTGCTTGCTGCCTGACCTGACCTCTGCGTGGAACCCTACTACTTTCTGCTTGCTGCCTGACCTCTGCTTAGAACCCGACTACTCTGTTTGCTTCCTGACCTGACCTCTGCGTGGAACCCTACTACTCTCTGCTTGCTGCCTGACCTCTGCTTAGAACCCGACTACTCTGTTTGCTTCCTGACCTGACCTCTGCGTGGAACCCGACTACTCTCTGTTTGCTGCCTGCCCTGACCTCTGCTTGGAACCCGACTATGCTCTGCTGGTTGCCTGACCTGACCTCTGCTGTTCCTGATTACCCTCCGCTTGCTGCTTGACCTGACTACCACTTGATCCTGATTCTTCTTCGCTGGTTACTTGGACTAACCCTAGCTTCTGTCTGAGCCCAGTTCTCCCTAGCCTACTGCCTGCAGCTGTCCGACCCCTGCAGTATCCGGAAGTCCTACGGGCCGCCTGCACCTGGGGGCTAAACCCTCGGGAACGGTGGTCCTCCCAGGTGAAGCCTCGGGGTTTGCTCAGCTGCCTGACTGGGCGCAGGCTCAACACCTCATCGCTGTGCTCCGTCTGGACACAAGGGCTCACATTCGTGACATCAATAAATTAATTAGTCCAACATAGCTAGCATCTCCAGTCCTCATTAAGGAGTAACAGAACACCTTTTGGTTGGAGGGGCCAAGGCCCCCCCCAACCCTGCCACCAACCATACCCCCAGCTCCACCTCAGACCCCACCCCCATTTATTTTCTCTTCCTGTCTTCCCACCATCCACCATTCCCATTCCCCTTTTGAGCTCATATTGCCCACAAGTTTCTTATTTCCCTCTCCCTCATTCCTCCCCCTATGCCCAGCATCTGCACTCTCTACTCCTCAGGTCCAATATTTCCTTTTTTCTCACACCACCATCCACTTATATAGGAACCCCTCTGTCTCCTAGTCCTTTATCCCTATGTGTAGCATCTCCCCTCTTTGTTCCCTACCCCCCCTATCCCACCTGTGGTCCACCATTATTTCTCTCTTCCTCCTCTTTCCAGCCACCAGTGTCTGATCTCCAATCTCTGTGTGATCCCAATTGGCTCGCCTCCCTTCATGCCACAAGTCTGTTCCTTACCTTCATCAGGCAGCAGGTGAGGTGATAAGACACAGCAATGCAACAGCACTGTTAAGAAAGTACAATCCCAAAATGGGAACATGCCAGGGAGACCCCCCATGGGAACCTTCCTCTGGCACCTAGAGCAGTAGAACACTTTGAGATATCCTACCTTTTTGGATTTATACTTCCTTTGGGAGTGAGAAATATCACTTCTCAGGGCCAGAAGAAAGTCTCCTGCAGCTGATCTGGTCATGCACATTTGTGCTTTAGATTTTACTCAGCTGTTGGTGCTAGTCATAGTAGTGTGTTCTCGCCTGGCCTGTTGGCGGTATAAAGGTAAAGAGTAGGAGGAGCTGTGGCAGACGGGAGGGAGGGAGGTGCTGGATCCTGCTCATTATTTTAGTGGTTGACATGGACCTGTGGCTCCCCCTCTGTTCCAACGCCAATGCATTCAGTTAGGACATGAGCACGCCAATTTTCAAACAAGGACTGTGGTTAACTGTAGGTCTGTAACCACATATTCAAAGTGAAACTCCCTGACTTACATCTGCAGATGCAGAGTCAGTACTATGTTTCAGGCATGGCAGTTTCAAAATACAATTTCTATACAGTGCCTGTTAGCTCTTCCCACCTTCACCTGTGGCTATACCCTGACATGGGTACTTTTAAGTGCAGAGGGGAAAAGGCACTTATCAACTCCTAATTTTACCTGGAAAACTACTTAGCTACCCAGGTGAAAATCTATGAAAAATGTCATCCAGTGTGATGTGGTAAATTCTAGTTCTCTAGGCCGGTGAAGATGAGGCTGAGAAAAACTGGGCAATGGTACACTAGGAAAAATAGTACTAAGATAAGAGAAAAAACATTTAGATAAAGCAAAATATGGGCAACAGTGAAACAAAACCAAAAAACAAGCAAACCAAATATAAACTTAGATTGGATGTGAGGAAATGCATGACTGAAAAATGCTAGAACAAATACAAATGAGGTACTTAACCTTAGAAAATATATTCTGACTTCAATCACACTAAAACTTTACAGCTTAAAAAAAAAGAAAGAAGAAAGAAAAGTTTATATACAAAGCTGTTGTTTTTGGTGTTACCATGTATTGCTGCTCCGGGAATACAGCAACAGATGGTTATGCTACATTGCCATTTGTTGACTGAATAAGGATCCAGCTGCTAATGGTGTGGTCAGTCCTTTTAATGGGTGATATGTGCTATTCTATAATGAACAGACCTCTGGAAGAAGTACCATTGGGCAACACAGACAATTATTTGATTAGAAAGTGGACTCTAATTTGAAAGAAAAAAGCAAGACCAGCAGTGTCTGAAAGACACTGCTGTCTAATAGTCAGTTGGTGACCTATTTGAAATGAGTGATGATCTCAATCTGGTTCCCGGCAAGCGTCCACATCATTGAAACCACAGTAACGATTGGTACCCTTGTTGGTAAAGAGGTGAAAGGCTAATTAGCATAGTTGATCAATCACTCTTTCTGACAGTGTGTGGCACATTAAGAACACAGGGGAGGTTCACACTGCTGGTACCCCATATTGTGCCTGTCTTTGCATAAGAAGCCTGGTTTCCTGGGCTATCAATCAAGCGTCATTCACAAGAGCTAAGGCCACCAGATGAATTAAAAGTGCACTTTTAATACCAGGTCTAGAAGAGAGCTGGAGTGTCTATAGGTTTTGATGCCTTTCAAAGGTCCAATAAAAAACAAACAAACCCGATGCTATAGTATATGAATTTTCAAGAATGCACAGCTCATGTGACGAAAAGGTCTAAGTAGTTTTCAAAGCTTTAAACATAACATCTTTTATTGGATGGTCCTTTAAGGTAACATAACTTATAACAACTGTAGAAGAGTAATAATAAGGTCATATAAAAAAGAAAATTATATACGGAGTAGTCCCAGGATATATGACAGACCTCATTGATCTACCAACCAGAAACAGATTCGGATCAGCACGATCATACCTAAACCTACATTACCCAAATTGGCAAGGACTTAAGTACAAAACAACTTAAGCATTCTGCTTGTCCTACATAAGCACACAACTATGGAATGGACTCCCAAAAGCTGTGAAAACAATCCATGACCATCTAAACTTCAGGACATCATTAAAAATCATCCTCTTCAAAAAGGCTTACCCCACCGATCCACCGTAAATCCCCACACCCAGCAGCACAGCATAACCAATAATCTTACTGGACAATACACAATCTTCACTCCCTTCAATCCTCTTGGTGCCTAATACCACACCTAACCTCTTTCGACCACAATATCACCTGTATTTGTTATCAACCCGAATTGGCAAACACATTAGGGTACTATCCACCCTTATAATTGAAGAGAAAAACGCCTAGATTTCGACCCAAATCGGGAGATAGACGTTTATCCACAAAAACGAATAAATCAGTATAATGGAAAGCCGATTTTGGACGTTTTCAACTGCACTCCATCGCGGAAGCGTACAAAGTTGACGGGGGGCGCGTCGGAGGTGTGGCGAAGATGGAACTGGGGCGTGTTATCGGCCGAGGATAGTGGGCACGTTTCGCCGTAATGGAAAAAAGTATGCCGTTTGTAGCTAGAATTTAGGGCACTTTTCCTGGACCCTGTTTTTTCACGAATAAGGCCCCAAAAGTGCCTAAATGACCAGATTACCCCCAGAGGTGAATCGGGGATGACCTCCCCTGACTCCCTCAGTGGTCACTAACCCCCTCCCACCACAAAAAATGATGTTTCACAACTTTTATTTTCACCCTCAAATGTCATACCCACCTCCCTGGCAGCAGTATGCAGGTCCCTGGAGCAGTTGTTAGGGGGTGCAGTGGACTTCAGGCAGGTGGACCCAGGCCCATCCCCACCTACCTGTTACAATTATGCTGCTTATGCTTAGTCGTCCAATTCCCCCCCAAACCCACTGTACCCACATGTAGGTGCCCCCCTTCACCCCTTAGGGCTATAGTAATGGTGTAGACTTGTGGGCCGTGGGTTTTGAGGGGGATTTGGGGGGCTCAACACACAAGGGAAGGGTGCTATGCAACTGGGAGCTCTTTTACCTTTTTTTTTTGTTTTTGGTAAAAGTGCCCCCTACGGGTCGCCGGTTGGTGTCCTGGCATGTGAGGGGGACCAGTGCACTACGAATCCTGGCCCTCCCATGAACAAATGCCTTGGAATTTATTCATTTTTTGAGCTGGGCGCTTTCATTTTCCATTATCACTGAAAACCAAAAAACGCTCAGCTCACAAATTGTCGAATAAAACATGGAACGTCTATTTTTTTCGAAAATACGGTTCGGTCCGCCCCTTCACGGACCCGTTCTCGGAGATAAACGCCCATGGAGGATAGACGTTTCATTCAATTATGCCCCTCCACGGTAAGCCACATTGAGCCTGCAAACAGATGGGAAAATGTGGGGTACAAATGTAACAATAAATAAATAACTGATCTTACTTTAACAAAAATGACTTTCCAGTAATCACATTGCAGACCCTATACAAA
The DNA here is from genome assembly GCF_901765095.1 of Microcaecilia unicolor. NCBI lineage: Eukaryota > Metazoa > Chordata > Amphibia > Gymnophiona > Siphonopidae > Microcaecilia > Microcaecilia unicolor. The sequence continues at coordinate 76,795,141 of NC_044037.1, forward strand.
TCTGTACTGGTTCGGTTGTGCACTTATTGTAATGTTTGTTGTTTGCTTGAGGCCACAAGCTTAATCGCAGAGTGGGGGAATAGTCTAGTGATTAGAGTAATAGGCTAAAAACAATGGGATCAATTTACTAAGCTCGCTTAAAATGCTTTATCACAGGGCTGCATGCTCAGCGCGTCCTGCAATAATTCTGGTATTGGCGGCATGCTACCACATGTTAAAAAATAGATAGCTGGGGGTGGGTGTGGAGGTAGAGAGTAGGGCATGTTTTGTGCTAATCAGTGCAGTGATATTGCCACGTGGCCAACTGATTAACACATGATTAATATGCAAGCCCTCACCGCCTACAAAATAGGTGGCAGTAAGGACTCACATGCTAATGATGATGTGTTAATGGGAAAATTAGCATGTGGCCTTTAATAGAAAAAAAACTGAAATTTGGTCATTTTACCTATGCACGGCTTATAGAATACCATTATGTGCTTTTTTTCATGCACCAATTTTTTAGGCGCTATTTACAGTAATTCCCCCAACTGGTTAGCGCAGTGGTTACCAAACATTTTTAGTTCACGGCAACCTAAGTATCCATGTAAATTTTCAAGGCGCCCCCCCCCCCCACCACACATTTCTTCACCCCTCCTCCCCACCACCGACCACACATTTCTTCTCAGGATCTCAGGTCTCTCCTCCCCTGCCAGACCATTTCCCCCCAACCAAGCCCCCCTCCAGCATAACTTTCCTCATACGGTCATTCTCCCCCACCTCACTCCCTGAACAGAATGGAGTCTTGCCATTTGGAAAAACCAGAAATGGCTGCTCCCTACCTGCTTCAACCAGTACAATAATCATTTTCCGATCCGTTCATACCAGCAGTAGGAGACAAGCACGATTTGCCTTCTGGCTTCTTGCTGGCATGTTATAAAAGCAGAGTGGAGGATGATCTGCGGAGGACATGAAGGACATGAAGAGGGTCCTTCCGCAACATGCCTGTCAGTTTGACACGGCACACAGTTTAGAAACTGCTAGGTTAGTGTATATGGATAACAAAGGATCCCTTAGCATCCACAAAATAGGTAATGGTAAGTGCTCCCGTGGTAATTTAAAAAATGCTGCAAGAAATGGCAACAATAGAGAACAGCCAATAATGAAATAAATAGAAAATTAGGGTTTTATAGTCATGGTAAAAATGATTTTGTGCGCAGAAAGACCTGCGTAAGGATGTGCTAAGGCCAATGTTTACTGCAGCTTTGTAAAAGGACCCCTTTGAGAATTAGACCTTGGTTGATAAATCTTAAGAATAAATAAAATAAATGCTTACTGATTTTCACTTGTACTACATTCCAGGTTGCAACATCATTATTTTCTTTTGCTCTTTCCAGCTATTTTTCTTTTTAAAAATTAATTCATTGAAGGCCAAGTATACTTATTTTGCTTTCTTTCATTTCATTTTATTCAAGTTTAATATCCTTACTTTTATTGTTGCCTTTGGAAAAGAAAGAAAACATAATAACAATGAATAATTCCAAGCAACAATAAAGAACTTCAAACACAATGTTACAATAATAGATGGTGCGAAATATGAACCTTCAGCCTTTTCAGATTCCCACTGATGTTCACAAAAGATTATCTAAGACAATTCATTCTCTTCCCCCAAATATCTGATTAAAAAGCTGAGATTAGCTGGGCTATGTAATGCAGGTAGTTTAAGGGGTCCTTTACGAAGGTGCGCTAACAGAATTAGCACATACTAACTGCACATGACCTACTGTATACCTATGGGCTGCATGGCACTTTTTGCTAGAGCATGCTAAATCCATTGGCAAATCTTAAGTTAATTTGTCCCATATTTTCTTTATTTCCCTAATTAATCGTATATGTTGATTTGCAGATGATGAAGGTTCTTGAAATACTGTGGGGCCTTTATACTAAAGCTTAGCATGCACTAAAGAAATTAGCACATGCTAAATGCTAAGAAGTCCATTTTATATCTCTGGGCTTCTAGCATTTAAGGCCAGATTCTATATATGGTGCTAAAAAAAGTCAGCACTGAAAAAAAAACATGACTGGTGCTATAAACCTGTCTAAAGATAGGTGCAGTTTTATAGAATACGCTTAGCAGTTCTCTCCTGGCTAAATTTAGGCGCAGCCATTGTGTGCCAACTAAAACCTTGTGTAAATACCCACGTATTATTTGAGTGTGGATCAGGCTATTCTGTAAACAGTACATGTAATTTTCAGGAACACCCATAACCTGCCCGTGCCCCCTCCCATGGCAAAGCCCCCTTTTTGTGATCCACGCATTAGAATTTACATGCAACACTTACAAATCACTTAGGGGCCCTTTTACTAAGGCATGCCGAAAGTGACCTGCGCAGGTGTAGGCGGCGTGTTTGGAAGCATGCAGGTCAATTTTTCAGTGAGTCTGGAAAAAAGGCATTTTCTTTGCGGCCGAAAATTGGATGTGCAGCAAATTAAACCAGCGTCCATCTATTTTCGGCATGCAGAACATCACTCGTCACCCCTTGACTCTAGCGGTAAGGTCTCACACCACTAACCAAGTGGTAAGCAGCCAGCATGCGTAAACTTCCGATTACCGCCTGGGTAAGTGACATGCGGTACAAAATAGAAATATTTCTATCATGTATTTTGGATGCACGTCAAAAATGGAATTACTGTACGGGGCACGCAGTAGCCGGGTGGTAGTTCCAATAAGTCATGCGTTGGATGCGTATAGGTGCCTACGCACCTTAGTAAAAAGGCCCCTTAGACAGCTTGTATGCATAGTTCTAATTAGTGCCAATTAGTGCTGATAATTGCTTGTTAGTGGTCAATTATGAGCACTGATTAGCTTGTTAAGTTGCACGTATAAATCGGCTAGGCATGCCGATTTCTGTATGCAACTTTAGTCACCATATATAGAATACCAGAGTTTAGTGTACGACCTAATTCTGTTAGTATGCACTTACAGGCAGATGATCAAAAGCCCCGCGCTGTTCCAAACAGCGCTCTAAAATAGCACTGGAACAGCGCGAGGGCGCTATTAGACCTATGATCAGAGATAATGCATGCAAATTTAAGCAGCGCAATTATCTCTGATTATGGGGTAGAAGTGCAGGAGAATTGTGCCTGAGCATGTGCTCAGCACAATCCTCCCGTACTTGTTTGACAGGTCTGGGCTGGACACCAATGAAAAGAGAAGGACGTCCATCTTTAAATCGGAAGATGGACATCCTCAACTGCCCTGTTGCAGGGACGGCCAAATTTCAAGGGTTGTCGGAGATATAGCTACAGGTCAGTTGAGGACGTCCATCTTCCAATTTAAAGATGGACGTCTTTCTCATAGAAACATCCAATTTTGGACGTCCTTAACTGCCGATTGCCGAAACGGCCAAAATTTGGACGTCCTCGACTGCCCCGTCACAGAAACAGCCAAATTTTGGATGTCCTCAACTGCCCTCACTGGCAGGTTTGCTGTAGGGGGGAATGGGGGCCCGCCAGCATGCAAATTCATGCTGGACAGGGTTCACCATTCCTCCCCAATGATCTGCAAACCCTAACGCCAGCTCAGAGCTGACATAGGGTTTGTCACGGCCAGTGACCCAATCGTTGGCGCGCTGGACCCTGATCATTGGGGATGAATGCGTTAAGCACTGATTAGCATGTATTTGCAGGCTACTTGAACTAAAAGCCCTGTTTAGCATGCATTTGCATGCTACTTGCACTAAGAGCCCTCGAGCCGAGGGCTCTGATCAAGGGGTGGTAGCAAACACCAGCGCTAGTATGGCACTAACAGCCTCTAGCGCCGGTGTTTGCATTTGATCATCTGCCTGTAAGCTTTAGTAAAAGGGCCCCATCCCCTGATTCTATATAGTGTGCCAAGAGATCGGCGCCGAAATCCAGGTGGATTCTATAACAATGCACATAACTTAATTGTCTTAACAAGCTGATTAGCATTTACTAACAGCACTTAACAAGCAATAATGAGCACTAATTGGCAATAATTAGAATTTACTTGCACAACTCGCCTAAGCGTATTCTGCATGTACTTTGCCTAACTTCTAACATGCACAGACAAAAAGGGGTGTGGTTATGGGCGGGGAAATGGGCATTTCATGGGTGTTCCAAAATTTACAGCATAGTTATAGAATATGACCCTCTGTGCCAAATCTACGTGCTGGGATTTACACCATGTTTTCACTGGTATAAATGGACGCGTGTAGTTTTAGGCGCTGGGATATCAACTAAGCGTATTCTATATATCACGCTTAAATCTAGGTGCCGCTTATAGAACAAGCTTAGGTGGAAATATTTTCCATGTGGATTTTTTAGGTGCTATATAATAGAATTCCCCCTTTGGGGAAAATAATCAAAACTGCTCACTTGGTGCTAGCTCCATGGGTATTTTGTACCTTTGGGGTTTCCACCAGTAATTAAACAAAACTACTTAGGTTCTATTTAAGCAGTCCTGGCTTATTGCCTAAGGAAAAAAAATGTACAAGCAGAAAATTGTTGCCTCCCCCAAATGCACCTATTTTGTAAATTCCAGAAGTACGGGTGCTGTTGCATCCTCTATACTAGCCCTACCCTCCAAACTGTGCTGTAAATGTAACACGTATGTGTACTGTTGAACAATGGAAATCATTTTACCCACATTGAGGAAGGGCAATAGTCAAATACTACATTTTCACATTTTCTAGTGTAAAGTGCCCTCATTCTTTCTGTGCCTGAGATACTCGCTTAGATCATAACCTGATGCAGGCAATTCACTGTACCTGGAACGCATACACATTGTGTAGCAATGAATACAGTGTTAGCTCAGGCTGCTCACAGCTCACAAAAATTCATGGTTTGGGAATAGAACAGACTTATTAACAAAAAAAAAACCAACCATCTTCCCTGGTTTCTAATGCGATTTCCTGCAAACACTTTAGCTAATAGGTAAAATCACACATGACAACTGAGAAACAGAGCAAACATCAGTGACATATGAACAGATTGTAGTTTTCAAATTTCATTGTTGTCTTAGCGGGGAACTGGCAAAGGGCCAGTGCAGACCAGTGCCCATGTCCATCAGGTGCACCACCCCTCCCGCCCTCACCAAGAAGAAGCATGCCCTTGATATTTATACTGCCAGGGCAAAGTACCAGAAACTATGGCTACATTACAGGAGTAGTACTTCAGTCTCCTGGGTCAGGCTTCTTGGTACACAATTCACTCACAGTAGCAGCAGCAGCAGCCTTTGCTAGATAATAAAATTGGCATTTGCATCAGCATGCATCAACCCCCCTTTTCTCTTCCCAAGGGAGTTTCTAGCCTACTCTTGACTGTGCAGTGAGGGGGGGAGGGGGCTTGTGTTGCCAGATGAGGCTATTCAGTAGCAGGAAGGTAAGTGCAGCGAGGAAGCTGTAGATGTCACACAAAATCTTTCTCAACAGTCCCCCAGAGCTAATTTCACATCAGACATTCTTCTTCTTGCTTTACAGGCTCGGGCTGTTTCTCCACAAGTGAAAGATTCAATCCCCAGAAAATGTTTCCTGTCATGTTGTGTTCTAACCATTTCCTCAATTCCGAAAGCAGCACTTTAAACGACTTCTTGCTTTAATGATTTGCCCCCTGTTTTCAAGCCTCTGAGGACATTTTAGACTGTAACTCCTAAAAAACAGCAATGACACTTGGAATTTGTATTCATTCATTCAATTTACCAGGGCCAAAAGGCAACAGATCACCTTGCAAAAACTGCACTGTGATTCAGTTTGAAAACCAAGGCACAGAGAGCTGTCACATCTGAATACCAACCTGGATAGTGATTAGTATTAACGGAATAGAAACAGAGGTCAGAAAATATATTCATTTGCAGTTTCAACTGTTACCAAGCTTTATTTCTCAGTGATGGGTTCAAAATTTTTTGTCTTCTGGCAAAGATAGATCTAGGGCTCCCATCTCAGGCAAATTCTATAAAAAATCTCTTTCTCTCTCTCTCTGTTCTCCATATGGTGAGAGATGCAGAGGCATAGCCAGGTTTTGACATCAAGGGGAGCAGACCTTTCTAAAATAGTCACCAGTCAATGTCAGCCAGGCAGCGGGCTGATATTGTTGTTCAGGTGCGGTGGCTGTGGCCAGCAGTGATTAACGCAGGCTGCCTTGCTGCATCCCACCTACGAGGAAACACAAAGTTAAGTCAGGAGATGGTATCCAGCACAGGTCCTTTGACTGGCTGAAGCAGGCAGCCTGTCTTCTTAACTGCAATTAAAAGTATTCTGATTGTGACTATCACCTCAGGAACAGTATATATACTCCTTCCACTGCTAGACACTTTGTTTAAATCAGGTGAGCTTTTGTTTGTGTGGTGACTCTACAGGATGTGGAGACCACTAGTCCTGAATATTTTTAATTTGGGTGACTTCGGCAGTCCTTGCCCCAGAGCCTATTTTCAAATAGAGCCAGACACTGTGAAATAACACAAAATTAATGGATATAGTTGATAGCACTGAAATTCCATAAGCACTGAGAGGGGAAGTTATTAGCATGGCTACTGTTAAGTGGGGTTATTTTAGTAGAGGGTATGGATGGGGATAGAGGAGATTACTTGCAAGGATGGACAGGGATTGATGAGATTCCAGTGGGGGATGGGTGGGAATGGGTTAGATTACTACTACTACTACTACTAATCATTTCTATAGCGCTACTAGACATATGCAGCACTGTACACATTATATGCAGATGCTTTCTCTGTCCCTGAAGGGCTCACGGTCTAAGTTTTTGCACCTGGGGCAATAGAGGGTTAAGTGCCATGCCCAAGGGCACAAGGAGCTGCAGTAGGAATCGAACCCAGGTTGCCAGGATCAAAGCCCACTGCACTAACCATGACAGGTGAAATTTCTGTCCCGGTGCAACTCTCTTCTACACAGTAAGCCTGTACATTGCCTAGATATTCTCTTTTCCTCAAGGTCTAGTTCTTTTTCTATCTCTTCATGGTGCAGAGACAGCAGTACCATTTTGCAAAATTCATAAAATTCTCCTTGGCCTTCTCTGTCCTCCCAGGATCTTCTCAGACCTATGTCTCTGCCCTTCTAAGAATCTTAATTTCCCCTGGGGTAGGTGGAACAGGAGTGATTTATTTGATCCTGTTCTTCTGGTGCCATATTTAGCTAACTTGATCCAAGACTAGAACTATTTTGTTCAACTATAAAAGAAAATGGCATCAGCCTGGAGTCAGCACATACTGCACTGGCGGGAGTAGAAGCAAATGGGGATCCTTCATGACCCAGGAGAATTCATATGATTGTGGATAAGATGGGGGTTGGGAACTCTGAAAGGATCCCGGGGGTGAGAAAAAGGTCAGTGGAGGGTGTTTTACAAATGTCTCTCATTTCATTTTAAAAACTAACAGACAAAACAGGACATTTCATTGAAATTTCCCATTTTTATTTATTTCAAACAAACCTGCATCCTTTAAATAACAGAAACTTGAAATGAACAAAACTTTTCAAACCTTTGCAATACAATTTGATGAAAAAGTCATTTCAAAGGCTATGAAAACATCTGAAAGGATTGGCAAGAAGGAATGGCCCCATCTACCGTATATCTTATCTAATCAGTCAAGGCTTCCAGAGCTGTTTTGGTACTAAACCTTGACTGAAATCTATATTGGCAAGAATCTGATGTCAAAAGTGGCTTTTTCTAAAACTTTAGTCATAAAGGTCTGATTAGAGACTGACCTAAAGCTAGTTAAATAATCTACAACAGAGGTTCTCAACCCTGTCCTCAGGACATATCCAGCCAGTCTGGTTGTCAGGATTTCTACAATTAATATGCTTAAGATAGATTCGCTGTACTGCCTCCATTGAATATGAATCTATCTTAAGCATATTTATAATGCTAGTAAAATACTTCACTTCTGTCATACATGCAGAAGACATACAAAACTTCACCAAATAAGACTGCCAAATGGCTCCATATTTTCTGAACATATTGATCCAGGCCTGGTTTTACCACATAGTAATTCTGATTTCCATGTTGCCTTTATTTTCAATCGTAATCCGCCAGGACCACCAATAGGTCAGGTTTCCAGATTATTCCAATTAATATGTATGAGAGAGATTTGGAGGCCTGATACTCCACTGTAGGCAAATATATCTTATACATATTCATTAGGATATCCTGAAAACCTGACCTGTTGGCAGCTCCCAAGGACTCCGAGTAAAGACCAAGGCTGTTTCTCATGCTCTAGAAAAGCAAGACTACAAGTCGCTGCACGCAACGTTATGAGAAAACTGACATGTTGTTGAGCGCTCTTCCAACAGCCAGGCACGGAGTAGGACAGAGAAATGCAATAGTAACATGCTGCTTCCAGAATCTTGGCGGTCTAGGCAACCACTTAGTTTGCCTAATGGAAACATTGGCCCTGCTCTTTCATCCTGGGGTATCTTCCCCCCTCTCTATCTTGCCTTCTATTATATAATTTTACAAGCTTGTTCTTAGAGGGATCATGTTGGGGTGGTCATGATTCTTGAACTGAATTATCAAAGTATCAGAGAAGAGGGGATTGGAGGTCTGAATGTTAATGTAATACCCCATGATATGGGTATTACTAGAAGTTGCGTTAGATTTTTCCAGAGGACCTGGGGGGAGGGAGGTCCTTGCCAGTGGCCTCCAGAGAAAGTTGAGAGGCCTGCCCAGGGGAGGAGTTGGAAGATAAATTGCAGAGAAAATATGTTTTTCGGGTTTTGAGTGACAGTGTGGAGGGGTGAGAGTTGATAAAAAGGATCACTGCGGAGAGCACATGGTCTTTGGTTGCCTGTACCCCCACCAGGACCCTTGGGATCATTGGGGGATCCTGAATTGTAAAAGATGGATAAAAGACTGGAGTTGATGCAAATATGTACAGCTATGAACCATCTTGAGAGGGAAGAAGAAAGGTCAGGATTACTACAAATGGAATTAAAAAGTAGTATGTACATACAGAGTTGGAAGTGTTGACTGCTGGTTGCAGAAGTTTCAGAAAGGTTGGTTTGCATTCTATTAAACTCCTGGAGTGCAGAGTGATTTTTGGCAACAGATTGAAAATGTTTGTTCTTGGACTGAGAGTAAAGTTACACTATAAGAGTTTTCTCAAGCTCCCAACACCCATATCTCTATTCCGGACCACTGACCCACTCCCAAACTCAGGCGAATTGGGGCTTGAGTGTGGTGTGGTGTGACACCGTGACCGGAGAGAGAGATAAGAAATTATGTTTTTCCTATGACCAGGGTCCAGGTTGCTGAGGACTGAGCTAGTAAGAGGCGAGACCCGGGTTATTAATTAAGAGGACAGAAGGCTGAAAGTTCAACTGGGGTGGTCAGTGCCCTTCCACTGGCCCTGTCCCATTGCAAACACAAACAGGATAGATATACAGTCCGGGAATTCAGCACTCACAATCCAGGACATACAGAGTAGACAGAAATTGCACACACCATAACCACATGTTTCTTCTTTCTCCCTCCTGCAGCATCTGTGGCACAATCTTTGGGAATGGAACCTCCTTTGACCCAGTAGCATAACCACACCTAGGTGGACAATAAGCATCCAACCAAAGCAAAGAGTAGGAAACAAGGTCCAAGGACTTCCAAATAGATAAGTGTGTCCACAAGGGTCCAAAGATGAAGATTTATTCAAACTTATACAAAACAAATTTAACAGTAGATTCAACATGGTGCCATATTTCAGTAATCAGATGCCTGCGTCAGGAGTCTTTTCATTCTGTTGAATGCTGTTAGCATCTCTCTCCTTCCCTCTGTCCCACCCAACCATGGGTCTGACATCTCTCCCTTCCCTTCCCTTCCCACATTTAAGTCTGGAATTTGTTTCTCCTCCCCCCCACCCCCAACATGCAGGTGTGGTATCTCTCCCTTGTCCTTTAAACTTGCATGTTTTTCACCAGCCCAAGGGCTTTCTATCTGCCGTATCCCACCCACATGGAACTAGGAAATTGTATCAGATACGGCAGGTTGCAGTAGAAGAAAGGCCTTTGGGCTGGTCAGATGCATTCTAGCTTCATGACTGCTGGCAAACCCCCCCCCCCCCAAAAAAAAAAAAAAGAACAAAAAATATGCAAATTTGAAGAGTGAGGGAGAGATACTAGAACCACTAAAGAGATACCAGACCAATGTGTGTGTGTGTGTGTGTGTGTGTGTGTGTGTGTGTGTGTGTGTGTGTGGAGGAAGAAAGATGCCAGACCTGTTAGGTGTAGAAAGGGAGATGCATCTAATTGGCTGCTAGACTGAATGAGCCTGAGAGCCTGAGTCAAACATCAATGGACCTGTGTTCATCCAGACCCATCCATAGCTACAGCCCTGGTTTGTTCTCTTGTTATATCTGCAATCCTGAATGCAGATCAGCTGTAACAGATACTCCTTTCTTTGCCAAAAATATACTTCTGCAGACTTCTTTGAGACAGGAGCTCCAAAGCAATGTTCCCCCCTGGTGGTCCCTCCTTTGATTCTAGTAACAACTTCATTAAATCCAAATCCTGGCAATCTCACACAGCAGATAAGGCGTATAGATCTAATTCTCATCTTCACATGCGTTCATTTTTTTTTTTTTTAATTTCCCCAGGTCCTTAAAGCTTCAGCATCTTAAGCTTGAGCCCCAGTTATCTTCCCAGGACAGGATATGAGCAAGTTGGAACTCAAAACAAAGACAACCAATGAGTTTTGTTTACACCACTTCTAGAGACCTGTCCTAATCAAGGGATTGTCTATGCACCACCAACCTTTCACTATCCTCAACCTTAGCACCCAGTCTGAAAGAGACTCTGATTCTCTTATAGGGAACATATCTGAGGGCATCTCTATGCTTGTTTGCCTAAGGTTCAAAGAATGAAATGCTGCAGTTATAAAAGAGAACAAAGCATCTGAATCCAAACTTTGAGTGCACTTTTCTTTGTTTGCACTCTGAAATTCATGACAAATTAGACCTTTCTGTTCTCCAAATTAGTGTTCAAGTGTTCCATGTCCAAAAAAGTATTATACATCCTTTTTTGGACAATAGTAAGGAGGAGATACCCTGTTTCCCCGAAAATAAGACATCCCCTGAAAATAAGACCTAGTAGAGGTTTTGCTGAATTGCTAAATATAAGGCCTCCCCCGAAAGTAAGACCTAGCAAAGTTTTTGTTTGGCCCCGATGGGACATGGACACAGAAACCTTAATTTTTTTCGCTGCAACCCAAAGACAAAATAACATTAAGGAAATGCAAGAAACAAGACTGAGGTGGAAAATCTATCGTCCAGCGGATTCCTATCATCCTCCTTCACGCTTTTGTGAAGATCAACTACCGGTCAGTGAGCCCAGAAAGAAAAGAAACATCCCCCTTGCAGAAATAATAAAAGAAAAGAAAATGAGTAACCGAGCCCTTTCGGTGCTGCTCCATCACCCAAGGGCTAAGTCAGACTAGAAGGATGGAAAGTGTTGCGAATGTACAGGAGGAGCGCATAAAGCGCAACCAACGGGGAACGGAGCTACCGTAGAATTTTTTTTTAACGTTTGTAATACGGTAGTGATGATCCTGCGCCCTAAGCCCTCTCACAACCTCCCGAGACCCCTAGCCAGAGCAGCCTGGCCCCACATTCCATTACCTTCCCTAGTGCATACCCCTCCTCCATTCCCAGCCCAGCCAGGGCGGCTCTGCTCCGCTCGAGTCCTGTGGTCACTGTGGGCAGATAGGCGAGCCACGGCCTACTCCTGCAGGATACCGCCCCCCCCCCACTTCAATACTGTTCCCGACCGCCACAGTCCCCCTACTACTCCCGAATAAGACATCCCCTGAAAATAAGACCTAGCGCATCTTTGGGAGCAAAAATTAATATAAGACACTGTCTTATTTTTGGGGAAACACGGTATCCCTAGCTGGCTGGCACTCTCCATTTATGGAAAGCATGACAAGCTAGACATGGTGGGGGTGATCAGGGTGTTCTTTTTCTCCTGATGACACTGAGGAGAAAGGATGGAAAGAATTCCCTTACCAGTAGGGGCATTTTTAGTTGTGAGGGAGGGAGAATGGAGGCACTAGCTTCTGGGCTATCTGTTTTTGTTGTTTTTGAATAAGGGCTGCAAGAAAGATGAAACAAGCAAGCATGAACCCTACACAGTATTTTTTTTCTTTCTTTTCAAATCATTGGTCTGTGGATTTACATTTTGTTATACAGCAATTGGTTGGCTGTGTCAAAATGTTGTCTTGATTATGATCAGTTCAACTATAAATAATATACCTAAATCTATAGGGGCATGAAAAATGGTTCCAACCAGATCTTAAAGGGCAGCAGGCATTGTTTTTGCCAATTACCCATCTTCTGTTTTTCCCTTCATCTTATACATGAAAGGTGTAGCTTATTTAGCACATTTATATCCTGTGTTGTCTGAAAATCTAATAGGGTTACAATAAAACATTCACAATATTAAAATTATGTGAAATAAATAACTAAAAAAACTTCAAAAACAATCTAACTAGAAAAAAACACAAAATAAAGTTAGCGTCATCATAGTATATCAAATGGCCAATTTAATCACCATATAAACTTATGTACATATTGGGATAGACAGGCTAAAAAAAGGACTGACTTGTCTGGTTCCCTGCAAAGCTTCTCCTGTTTTGACTTTGCATGGTGACCTGGAGGGGAATGGCATATAAGAAATGGAAAACTGCGTGAGTACATAAGCTTCTGCTTGAGGGTGTTACTGCTCCCTTGAGAGAGTGAGATAGTCAGTCAGGTAATTTATAGTAAAACAGTTTCATTTGATCTGTTTATCACTCTGTCTCTAATGAGAATTAATTAATGCAGCCATGCACTTCAACGACATGCTTTGGAAAGAAGTGGTTTTATTATAGGGGGAAAAGTAGTGAAGCATTACAGAGAAACAGGTTTTTTTCCCTCACTTTTTTCCTAACAAAGAGGGCCATCAAACTAAATGTCATTCATAAATGCTATAATCTAGCAGGCACTGTAGGATCTAGTTTAGTATTAAGGGGGAATAAAGAGAGAGAGAGAGAGAGAGAGAGAGAGAGAGAGAGGGAAAAGCAAGCAGGACCTAGTTTAGCATTATAGGGGGAATAAAGAGAGAGAGAGAGAGAGAGAGAGAGAGAAAGCAAGCATCATTAACTAGTTGCCGTAGAGGGGCATAATCAAATGGCGCCGGCCATCTATATGGCTGGCGCTGTAAAGCGGCGGCCGAACCGTATTATCGAAAAAGATAGCCGGTTATCTTTTGTTTCGATAATACGGTTGGAGCCGGCCAAATGTCAGCATTGGGTCGGCTTTAGAGATGGCTGGCATCGGTTTCCGGCAATAATGAAAACTAATGCCGGCAATCTCAAACTTGGCCAAATGCAAGGCATTTGGTCGTGGGAGGAGCCAGCATTTGTAGTACACTGGCCCCCCTGACATGCCAGGACACCAACCGGGCACCCAGGGGGCACTGCAGTGGACTTCAAAAATAGCTCCCAGGTGCATACCTCCCTTACCTTGGGTGCTGAGCCCCCCAAATCCCTCCCCAAAACCCACTCCCCACAACTGTACACCACTACCATAGCCATAAGGGGTGAAGGGGGGCACCTACATGTGGGTACAGTGGGTTTGGGGGGGGGGGTTTGGAGGATTCAACATTTACCACCACAAGTGTAACAGGTAGCGGGGGATGGGCCTGGGTCCACCTGCCTTAAGTGCACTGCACCCACTAAATATTGCTCCAGGGACCTGCATACTGCTGTCAAGGAGTTGGGTATGACATTTGAGGCTGGCATAGAGGCTGGCAAAAAAAATATATTTTTTTTTTGGGTGGGAGGGGGTTGGTGACCACTGGGGGAGTAAGGGGAGGTGATCCCCAATTCCCTCCGGTGGTCATCTGGTCAATTGGGGCACTTTTTTGAGACTTGGTCCTAAAAATAAATGGACCAAGTGAAGCCGGCAAAATGCTCGTCAGAGCCAGTCATCTTTTTTCCATTATCGGGCGAAGCCGGCCATCTCGTAACCACGCCCTGTCCCGCCTTCGCTACCTTGCTGAAACGCCCCCTTGAAGTTTGGCCGACTCTGAGATGGAACGCAGTTGGCGCCGGCCAAAATCGGCTTTCGATTATACCGATTTGGCCGGGTTTAGGAGATGGCTGGCCATCTCCAGATTTGTGTCAGAAGATGGCCGGCGATCTCTTTCGAAAATAAGTTGGATAGTGTACAAACCCTTTTCCCATAGTTTTAAACTGAAATTTTCTCTAGAAATAGGCATTTTTCCAATAGTTTTAAACTGAAATCTTTTCTAGAGGTAGAAACTAAACATCAAAAAACTCTTGTTCTAAAAGGCAGTTATGTTCTGTTCCTTGGCTGCTGGAGAGGTAGCTCATCCAGTGACCCCAATTAAGGGCCAGATGCACTAAACTAAACGAACCTTTAACGAACAAGTTTTTAACCCTGGCATGTACTAAAGCCCAACTTCCGACGACGGTAGCAGCAAACGAAAACAGAATGCAGATGAGCAAATTGTGTAGAAACCCTATTGAAATGAGATGCACTAAGGTTTTCCGCTTGCCGTAACGCTGGAAAACTCCGGGAAAGCTAACGAGAGGTCTGTACCTCTCGTTGGGGCTGCCCAGCTTCAAAAACAATGTGAAAAAAAATCAGGAGGGGCAAAAACGCTCATCAGGAGCATCCTTTATGGACGGCCTTGTCCCCCCGCCTGAGGTCACCGCTGCTCCCCGCTCCCCCCTGCATTAAAATCGTGACTTTTTTAGGTAGCCCCAGCCCCCCTCCCTTCCTTTCTTTCTCCTTTTTTAGAAAAAACAGATCCCGCTATCCTCCGCCCCTGTGCCCCGCCCCCACCGCCCCCCCTGAGGTCGTCGCCGCCGCTCCCTTCCTCCACCGGGCCCCCTCCATGAAACCTGGCCCGCCTCTCACCTCTGTGTGAAGACGCTGCACGGGCAAGAACAGCTGATCACCTCCTCCGACGTCCCTCCGTTCCTCCTGGGCCCGCCCTCATCTGACGCCCTCATATTTAACCCACAGAGACCAGCATTTTTTTAAAAGACTGACTGCCATGGGTTTTTTTTATATATCCATATATTCAGTGCTGGGTTGGACCTGGACACCAGCTCTGAAGATTTCAGAAGTTATCCAAGACCACCAATATTCAGCCCTGGTGCATGGCTAACTATCCAGAAAAGGTAGCACAGCTGTTTTGATGTCCTAACCTGTCCAGATAGCTATCCAGGTACCAGTGCTGAATATCGGTGGTACCTGGATGACTTCCAGCTTAGCCTTAGCTCTGTCTTTGGATCACACCAGCTTGAAATTCATTCGTAGACTTCATTGAGAGTAGCAGACACAAAACTGAACTTGAAAGAAGACAACTGTTTGTACCATCTCCTTTATCACCCGTGATCTGAGATGGTGGAGTCTGAACAAATAATCTATATAATGCTGTAATCTTGACAGCTCAAAAGGTTGGAATTATCAGCAAAGTCTAATATTTAGACCTTTTACCAACTGTTGGCAAAGTAGATAAAGAACACAAACTGTGTGTGGTGGTGGTGGTAGTGGAGGAGGGAAGAAACACATCTTCCTTCCTTGATCAGTTATAACTGTGGCCTATAGGGCATCACATCCCCTACAGACTCAATATAGTTTCTCTAATTCTCCCCCTCTGATTTTATTCCTCTATCTTTAGCTGTCAAACTTTAGAGGTCACAGCCCTCTCCCTCTCCTCCTATTTCATTACATGAAGCAGCCTCCCTCAGATCTCCTACATGTCAGATGGGGCACCAAATAAATTGCTTCCTCATATGATGTTTTTCATTTCAGTTTCCTACTGTCATTTGGCCCATCATCTTTCTTTTCTGTGGAGGCAGTGCTGCTTGTTGATAAACTACTTTCAGCTCTCTTTCCACAGTATTTTTATCTAAGGGATGGTCATTTATATCAAGTTGTTCTTTGTGCTCAATCGCTCATTAAAGACATTCAGGTTGCCAACAGTTTGCTTCCACTATGTGCCCAAGGTAAATCCTAAGTATCTAGGATTCTAAAAGACTATTTTTATTATAATGTTTCATGAAATATAGCATGGTATATCTACAGCTATACCTCCATCTGTTTAAATTAATTAATTAACATACATATATATTGTTGCAAATAAACTGCCTGATATTCAGAGGAAATTATGTGTTGACTGCCAGGTAGTCAATGCATCACTCCTCTATCCATTATGTTGAAAAATTACAGCTAATACCTGGCCACTTAAATCCATATTATCCATATAATTATGGGCTGGGTGGGAGAATAGCACAGATAGTCCTTAAAGTTATCCATTTTGTTATTATATTCAGGTGTTAAACAGGTAAGTTATAGATCATTGTTGTGCAGTAACGTGGAGGGGCATAATCGAATGGGGCCGGCCATCTATAAGGGCTGCCATCTCTAATGACTGCCCCGTTAAACGGCGTACTCGACCATATTATCAAAACAAGATTGGCCGGCCATCTTTCGTTTTGATAATACAGTTGGGGATGGCCAAATCTCAACATTTGGGCTGCCCTTAGAGATCGCCGGCGTTAGAGATGGCCACCATTGGTTTTCGCCGATAATGGACACTAAAGGCGGCCATCTCAAACCTGGCTAAATCCAAGCCATTTGGTCGTGGGAGGAGCCAGCATTTGTAGTGCACTGGTCCCCCTCACATGCCAGGACACCAACCGGGCACCCTAGGGACTTCACAAATTGCTCCCAAGTAAAGTCGGTCAAATGCTCGTCAGGGCCGGCTTTCTTTTTTCCATTATCAGCCGAGGCCGGCCATCTCTTAAGCACGCCCCGTCCCACCTTCAGTACACTGCCGGCACGCCCCCTTGAACTTTGGCCAGCCCTGCAACGGAAAGCAGTTGAAGCCGGCCAAAATCAGCTTTCGATTATACCGATTTGGCTGGCCTTAGGAGAAAGCTGGCCACCTCCCGATTTGTGTCGGAGGATGGCCGCCCTTCTCCTTCGAAAATAAGCAGATATCCTACATGTATATTCATGTTATTAGTAATATGAATAGTGGTACTGAATACACCTATTAATTTAAGTGCTGGTGCATGAATATTAGCATGAAAGGGTTTTGATGCACACCCTGGGCAATATACCCTCTCAGCTGTGCAGCAAACCACTGACACCCATCTAACCACTGGGCAAGCTCCATCCGGCTTGCAGTTGAAGTGAAGCTCTTTCAAGTGGAAGAGTAGCCTAATGGGTAGTACAGCAGCCAAGGAACCTGGGTTCAATTCCCACTGCAGCTGTTTGTGACTCCGGGCAAGTTACTTAGCCCTCCATTGCCCCAGATTCAAAATAACATAGTAACATAGTAACATAGTAGATGACGGCAGAAAAAGACCTGCACGGTCCATCCAGTCTGCCCAACAAGACAACTCATGTGTGCTACTTTTGTGTATACCCTACTTTGATTTGTACCTGTGCTCTTCAGGGCACAGACCGTATAAGTCTGCCCAGCACTAGCCCCGCCTCCCAACCACCGGCTCTGGCATAGACCGTATAAGTCTGCCCAGCACTATCCCCGCCTCCCACCACCGGCTCTGGCACAGACCGTATAAGTCTGCCCAGCGCTATCCCTACCTCCCAACCTCCAGTCCCGCCTCCCACCACTGGCTCTGGCACAGACCGTATAAGTCTGCCCCGCACTATCCCCGCCTCCCAACCTCCAGCCCCGCCTCCCACTACCGGCTCTGCTATCCAATCTTGGTTAAGCTCCTGAGGATCCTTTCCTTCTGAACAGGATTCCTTTATGTTTATCCCCACGCATGTTTGAATTCCGTTACCATTTTCCTCTCCACCACCTCCCACGGGAGGGCATTCCAAGCATCCACCACTCTCTCCGTGAAGAAATACTTCCTGACATTTTTCTTGAGTCTGCCCCCCTTCAATCTCATTTCATGTCCTCTCGTTCTACCGCCTTCGTATCTCCGGAAAAGGTTCGTTTGCGGATTAATACCTTTCAATAAGTACCTCTATATAATACTGTGTGTAAACTGCTTTGATTGTAACCACAGAAAGGCAGTATATTGAATCCATATGGTTCAAGGGGTAGAATGGCTGGAGCACTGTCAATGGCTCCTATGCATCTTAGAGGGAACAATATGTGAAAGAATCCTTTAGTACACAGCCAAGAGTGTACTATTGTACTAAAAGATTAGTTCTATAATGGGGCATCTGCATTTATATGCCATTTGCACATGTAAATGTACAGAATGCTGCTGGGCATACTCCATCTGTCTTCCACAGCTCCAGTTAGTCCTGCAAGTGGAGGAGTAGCCTAATGAGTAGTAAGAGCAAGGGGAACTGGCTCATGGGTAAATGTACACTGACATATGTAAGTGGCAGCAAAGCAACTAAGCACTGTTCTGTAAGGGCACATGTAAGCTGCATAGTATGTACAAGGGGGAATTCATGTCGATGGAGCATGGGATGGATATTGGCAATGCTACCACTTATGTATACAACTTACACAATGCTGTAAGTTGTACACACCCTTGCCACATTAAGGAGCCTATAGTTACACCAGGTCAATGACATCTAAATTTTAGATGCGCTGATGCAGGGTAATGCTAGCATTCTATAAGAGAATCTGGGTGCCTATACTTCATCATAGAATAGACTCTTGCCATGTTGGAGGAGTGGCCTAGTGGTTAGGGTGGTGAACTTTGCCCCTGAAGAACTGAGTTCAATTCCCACTTCAGACACAGACAGCTCCTTGTGACTCTGGGCAAGTCACTTAACCCTCCATTGCCCCAGGTACAAATAAATACCTGTATACAATATGTAAGCTGCATTGAGCCTGCCATGAGTGGGAAAGCACAGGGTACAAATGCAACAAAAATAAAAGAAGGCACTTACATATCTTAAGGGAAAAACCCCTGCATTTTTGCTTTAACAAGACAAAAGAGAGAACTTGTAATTCATTTGAAATCTTTGTAAGGTTATTTTTACATATCTTGATTTCAGTTGTGCACATTCTCAAAGAGTAAAAATATATGACTTCACAGGATTCAGGCTTCTTTCTCTCACTCCCAGAATACATATGGACACTCATTGGGTGCCTATTTTAAAAAGGCATTTTTTGTGGACAAAAGAAAATTTAATGCACAGCACCGAGTCTTTGAAAAATAATCTACAGGTACATGTACATCAGGGAGGTGATCCAGGAGGCAAGGGAGGGAAGGACTGTGCACCTACATTGTTTCCAATATGCACATACATTTTTTTTTTAAAGTACCCACATAAACAACGAGTGTAGATTTGTGTGTGTACTTTTTCTGAGTCATATGTGCTTTGACAATTACCCCTATAGGACTAGATTCAGTAAATGGTGCCCAAATTTGTTGCCGAAAAAATGCGCCCTGAGCACTATCCTATAAATGGGTCCACACCCATCTTTAGGTGTGAGGTTTTACACCAATTGAAACCTGGTGTAAATCCTTGCATGTAAATTAGGTGCAGATCCCTCCAAATCCTATAATACTGTGTGCATCTTTAAAGAACACTCTGACTTGCCCAAGCCACTCCAATGGCCATGCCCCCTTTTCAGTTGCGTGTTTAAAGATTTACGCACACATCTTTATAGAATAACACTTAGCAAGACACGTGTGCAAATCCCAATTGAAACCTATTAATTGCAATAATTGGTTGTCAGCACTCAATTATCTCTAGTTATTGGCTCATTACTCTATAAATTGCACACACAAATTGAGCACAGGCCCACATTTTCACGTGCTATTTTGAGCGCCATATATAGAATCTGGGTGATGATGCTTATCTTAAGCTTTCAAAGTTACAACATTTTTTTTCTTATATACCGGGAAGATAGAAAACTAAAAATGATTTAAGTGATTTCACAGACTGACTAGATGGTATTCATGCTGCAAGTAACTTCAGAAACCTTCAATTAACTTCCAGATTATTTGGATAATTATCATCTCGATCTAGTGAAAGATGATCATAAACTGCAATATAGCTACGAGCTGGCTAAAGAAGAATTGGACACCAGAAACATGCAACAGTATGAAGAAGAATAATTTATTGATAAACTGCCTGATGTGACCATGTTTTGGCATATGCCTGCATCAGGGGCATGCACTGATATTCTAAATGTATACACTTGCAATGAGCTAGATTATGTAGAAGATGTATTCATTAACCTTAATCACAATTGCTGGATGGAACAGAATGCAGAACTTCATTGCATCCAAAACTGCAGTTGAATCACATAGCTAGAGCCTTCTTTCCCAACAGACACGATAGGCACATGCCTAAGGGTAACTGTGCAGCATAAGGGACTGTGGCAGAACACTGTTATCCTCTGCCTAATCCTTCCTCTTCTCCTCTTGCAAGCTGAAGAGCAGTGCTTCTTGTCTGTGTATATGTCCTTTTCTACTAGGACTTGCACTGGTGGACTTTGGTCCGGGGGAACTGAGGAACTGAGTTCAATTCCCACTTCAGGCACAGGCAGCTCCTTGTGACTCTGGGCAAGTCACTTAACCCTCCATTACCCCATGTAATCCGCATTGAGCCTGCCATGAGTGGGAAAGCGCGGGGTACAAATGTAACAAAAAATTAAAATAAATAAATAAAATATTAAACCAGTATAGGAGGAAGAATAAGTAGGTAAGAGGCAATTTGTGGGATGATGGGGTAATTACGGGGGGAAGGGGGTTGGAGAAGCTTGCAATGGTGATGTAATGGGAGAATGCTTTGTGTATATAAGGCTTGCAAGGATGAGGAGCAATGTTTCCTCTAAGCTATGTGGAAGTCCTTCATCTACATTTCTGCCAATGGGTGGTGGTGTTTCAATATCACATTTTCAATTGTAAGGGGCATACAAGTTCTGCAGAACTCCAGAGGACCCACCTATCTCTAGTAATTGAAAACAAGATAATGAAACATCATCCCCTACTGGCAGGAATACAGTTAGAGGACTCCCAGATAGCTTTGAGAGAACATAGAAATATTTGAAAAATGTAGGCAGATAAAGAGCATGTGGTCTATCCAGTCTGCCCATCCATGCTATCTGTTCTCCTTATCACTCCCATAGAGATCTCCACTGGGAGCCATTCCACAAATTCACCACCCTTTCCATGAAGAAGTATTTCCTCAGGTTACTTCTGAGTCTTCTCTCTTTCACCTTCTTATTCCACCTCATTCCAGAACTTCCTTTCAATTGAAAGAGACTCACCTCCTGTGCATTTATGCCACATAATTATTTAAATGTCTCTATCGTATCTCCCCTCTCCTATCTTTCTTCCATAGTATACACATTGAGATCTTTAAGTCTGTCCCAATACACTTTATGATGAAGACCACTAGCCATTTTAGAAAATGCCCTCTGAACTGACTCCATCCTGTTTATATATTTTTGAAGGTACGGTCGCCAGCATTGTATACAATATTCTAAATGAGGTCTAATCAGAGTCTTATAAAGGGGCATCATTATCTCCTTTTTCCTACTGGCCATTCCTCTCCCTACGTACCCAAGCATCCTTCTAACTTTCGCCATTGCCTTTTCTACCTGCTTGGTCACCTTAAGATCATCATATATGATCACACCCAAGTCCTGCTCCTCTTTAATGCATAAAAGTTCTTCACACCCTAAACTGCACTGTTCCCTTGGGTTTTTGGAGCCCAAATGCATGAGCCTGTATTTGTTTGCATTTAATCTAAATTGCCAAATTCCAGACCATTCCTCTAGCTTTGCTGAGTCCTTTCTCATGTTATCCACACCATCAGGGGTCTCATCTGCAAATAGGCAACCTTTTACCAGACATCCCTTCAGCAATATCGCTTACAAAAATGTTAAAAAGAACAGGCCAAGAACTGAACCTTGTGGCACACCACTGGTAACATCCTTTTCCTCAGAATGATCTCCAATTACCATTACCCTCTTTCGCCTTACACTCAACCAGTTCCTAACCCAGTCAGTCACTTTAGGGCCCATATTGAGGGCACTCAGTTTATTTATTAGTCATCTATGCAGAACCATGTCAAAGACTTTGCTAAAATCTAAATACACCACAGCTAGCATTCTCCCTCATTCCAACTCTCTGGTCACCCAGTCAAAGAAATTAATCAGATTTGTCTGACAAGACCTGCCTCTTGTGAAACCATGTTGCCTCAAGTCCTGTAATCCATTGGATTTACTATTCTCTGTTTTAAATGAATCTCTATTAATTTACTTTGATGGGGAGGGGGTTGATTATATTAGGGGTGCCTATGGGAGTATAAGATACAAATCTGGCCTTGGTTACTAGAAAACTATTCAAATTAGAATGTGCTGGGTTTTGTGGGGGAAACTTTGCTGAATGGAAAAACAGGCAGTGTCACTGGACAACTCTGTTGAATTCTTTCCAAGCCAATGAAAGGTAGAAAGGATTATACAAAAAAGGTTGTAAATATCTGTCTGTCTAGGGGCAAAATAACTCTGAAAATTTAATGGAATGAAACATTTCAAATGCCCTCTTCTCTCTTGACCGCAGACACACAGAAATCATACACACATACCAAAATGCAAACACACATACACAGAGACACACATATATAGGACAGAATTCTATAAGCCATGCTATGCATGCTTTCCTCACTTGTTGGCTTTAGCAACTGGCATTCCAACCACCATGTAACAACAGAACTGAAAGCAAATAAGGAACCGACAAATAATAACATCAGCTTGAAGCACTGTGAGAGGCATGAGCTCAATTCAAATCCAAACCATCTTCAAATCCGGACATAAAGTGAAGAGAGACACTCAAAGACTGCATGTTGCTTCAAATTTCAGTTGCCTGACTTCCTATGGTAATGCAACAGAAAGTGAGGAATAAGATATGTCAGGAGGAGATGTAACACTTGCTACTTGCAATAAGGCAACAAGGTGGACTGGGGGAAAATAAACTAACACAACAAGAGACAGCAGTGGGCAAAACTGTTTTGTCTTTCAGTGGAGAAGGTCTAGAGAAACAAATTGGAGAACTATACACTGGGTCAGTTGCAGAAATGAAGCACCATCATGCTATCCCCATTTTGTACAAGAATATAGACAATCATGGCAAAGCTTTGTTATGAAACATGTCTAAAATAACTAAATGATAAATTGGATCTTTAAAGGATGCTGAATATTCTCCCATGCTCTGCAATATTTCAAAATGACATGTAGTAATATTATAGATGCATCAGCTGCCTACAGATGGGTTTCAAATTAGTTTGGGATTTTCTAGAACACAGTAAGCCAAGTGTGGTAAAGGAAAAACATAATGATTGTTAAGTGTATGAACTTCAAGTCGTTTTGTGGTTGGTGGACCTTGACTTTCATATTTCATATGAACTGCAACACAATTTAGGATTTATTTATGCATTAATCCTATAATGCGTTTGGCTGACATATATATATGATGAATGCAGCAGGCTGATTTGCTATTGAGATGTTTTTTAAAATTTATTTTTATTCTTCAATGTTATTCGTATATTGGTTGACTATAACTTGCAAGTCTGTACTGTATAATTTTCCTGGGCACCCTGTATGTAAGATAAGACAGCCCAGGCATCCTGCTTCTAACCTTAAACACTGAACCCAGTGCCCATCCTCCTAAGACCATCCCCTGGGGCAATATCACTCCTCCCTATATAACTAAAAGTTAGAATTCTACAGATAGTTTAGTCATATTCCATTGTTTATTTCCAAACCTCTAACCCTGGCAAGCCATAAACTGATGTGGGAAGGGATTTTAGACAAAGCTTATACCTTTTCAGTAGTAGTTCAAGTAGTTATATTCAGGTACGGTAGGCATTTTCTTCTCCCCAGAGGTCTCACAGTTTAAGTTAGTACTTGAGGTAATGTGTGTTTTAATCATTATCATTATTCTTTTAAATATGGATAATGTAAATAGGGAAAATCAATTATTCCTCTCAGTTCACTTTCCAGTTTTCTTCCTTGTAGTTGGTAGGATGTGCACCCAGATTGGATTAGCACTTCCTGCATCTGTTCCATTTCATGTGTTTATTTTGTAATAAACAGAGGTGTGTCATACTCCCATAAAAGGAGTGTATCACCCTACCACTGAAATAGCTGATTGAATGGCACCTCCAGCCTACTGTTTTATATCATAGATGCCATTGCATAACTGTTGCCAAAATGTCCTGAAGCAGTGCCCATTCCTTCCCTGTACTGCATGAATGGTCCTGATGTCATGCTACTGCCAATGCTAACAGACAGTTTGTGGCCTCACAGGTGAAGGAAGGGGAAAGAGGAGAGTGAGGGGAATTTATGTGTGTATTCAGGAAGGTCAGGGTAGGAAAGAAGGGTGGAGGAGTGGCATTATATGATAAGAATAATATTAATTTGACAGAAATGCAGGACATATAGGGTAAGGAAGAAGCACTATGGGTTAAACTAGAAAGAGGGAATATAAAATGTATTTACATTGATGTGATATACAGGCCTCCTTCAAAATCAGAAGAAATGGACAGAGACTGAATTGAAGACATTCACAAGATAGCTAGGAAAGGGGAAGTACTACTAATAGGTGATTTCAATATGATAGATGTTGATTGGAGTGTCCCTGCTACGGGGTCATCTAGAAGCAAAGGGATCTTGGATTCTCTACAGAAAGAATTGTTCCAGCAGTGGGTAATGGAACTAACACGGGATGGAGTGATTCTAGACCTGGTGCCTATGAACCGGGGGAATGTTTCTGATGTTATGGAGGGGGATCATTTGGCATCTAATGATTACTGAATGGTGTGGTTCAATATTACGACACAGAAGGAGAAGGCATATTCAAGATTGAAGGTCCTAGATTTTAAAAGAACTAACTTTGCTGAGATGGGGGAATTTCTCAAGGAAGAGTTACTTGGATGGGAACAACTGAAGGAAGTAGAACATCAGTGGGAAAAACTGAGAGGAGCTATTTTAAAGGCAACAAACATTTATGTTAGAAAATTACATGTAAGTAAGAGGAAAAGAAGGCCGCTTTGGTTCTTAAACATACTGTAGTAGCTGAAAAGGTAAGGGAAAAAAGGTTAGCCTTCAAACATTACAAGACATCACAGAAAGAGGGAGACAGGCAAAAATACCTAGCTAAGCTAAGAGAAGCTGGAAAAGCTGTCAGGAAAGCAAAGAGGCAAATGGAGGAAAAGATAGTCAATACAGTAAAATTGGTGGACAAGACATTTTATAGATGTGTCAGTGAAAGGAGGAAGTGCCAAATTAGCATTGTGAGGCTTAAGTCTGAGAGGCAGGAATATGTAGAAGCTGATAAGGATAAAGCTGAACTGCTGAACTATTTCTGTTCTTTTTTCATGGATGAAAGGCAGGGGGCAGGACCACAGAAAACAAATGCTAATGGGGATGAATGTATTGTAGACCAGTACTGATTCTAAGAAACTATTTGTGAGGAGCTAGTTAAACAAAAATTGGACAAAGTGATGGGGCCTGATGGGATACATTTGAGGGTACTCAAGGAACTCTGAGAAGTTCTAGCAGCTCCGCTGTCTGACCACTTTAATGCTTCCTTAAAGTCTGGAGTGGTCCTGGAGGACTGGAGAAGAGCGGATGTGGTCCCTCTGCACAAGAGCAGAAGCAAGGAGGAAGTTGTGAATTACAGACAGGTCAATCTGACCTCAGTGGTGAGTAAACTAATGGAAATGCTTCTAAAGTGGAGGATTGTTAGGTTTCTTGAATCAAATGGACTGTGCATGGTTTCATTAGAGGCAGGTCTTGTCAGACAAATCTGATTGACTTCTTTGACTGGGTGACCAAGCAGTTGGACATGGGAGAGGCACTAGATGTGGTGTACTTGGATTTTAGCAAAGCCTTTGACACGGTTCTGCATAGGCGACTGATAAACTGAATGCCTTCAGTATGGGACCTAAAGTGACTGACTGGGTTAAAAACTGGTTAAATGGAAGGAGACAGAGGGTAGTGATAAATGGAGCTTGCTTCTAGGAAATGGATGTTATCAGTGGTGTACCGCAGGGATTGGTCAGCTCTTTTTAACATCTTAACCGGTTACTGCTGCTGAAAATTAGTTGTTAGCGCCTAAGTGAAAGCTGGCTATTTTGGTGGCATTCCGGGGGCAGAATCAGCACTTGTCCAGTTAAGTACTGATATTCAGCACTTAACCAGACAGGTTAACTGCATAAATTGGACTATGTAAAAGTCAGTCCTATCTTTACGTGGTAACCCATAACTGCTTAAGTGCTGAATATCGACTAAACCGGCATGCATTAGCCAGCTCCTCAAAAACTGGATATTCAATGCCGAAACCCGAACATGACTCAGCATTGAATATCTGGGAATAACGCCGGCGGTGGTCTGCAAAGCACTCACTGCTGCTGGCTAAATATTTACCCCAATGTATTTAAGCATTGACCTTGGGGTTTTAATATTGACCCATTAATTTCTAGGGGACACTTTTATCAGCAGTAAAAGTGCCCCCTAGAAATTAATTAGTAAAGCTAAAATGTGGCCTGCAGTAGCCCCAACATGGGTCTTTCCCGCTGCCGGTAAAAGACACACTTTTTCTTTGTCCAATAATGGCCGCAAATGAATTTCCTCATTAGCTCGTAGCCATTAGTGCGTGAGCTTCTATCGCTTCCTTTTTTGTAGGTGGTAAGGGCTCACACGCGAACCACATGCTAATCAGCATATGTATGGCAATTTATTAACACAGTACACGCCTACTCTCTGCCTCCCAATCAGTCCCCAATGCTAAAAAGTAAAATCTATTTTGTAGCATGTGGGAAGCATCCATAGATGACAAAATTACCATGCCTCAGAGTAAGGCATTTTAAGCTCCAATAAGCATGCATTAGTGCTTACCACAGCTTAATGAATGGACTCCTATGTGTATCAAATACTGATAACAGTAACTATGCCTTCATTCTCCTGTTTTAAACCCTTGTGTTGTCATTGAAAATGTGCTGCTAGAATATCTATCCTAGACATGACTGCATATATATTCTTTTGCAGTATTAAATTATAAAAGCACACTGAGATCCTTTTTCAGTGAGGCAAACTACAAAAAACATTAAAAAATCTGATGACTATTAATATATTTTTAAAGAAACAAGGTCATGTACTTAACTAGTTTGGTTAAATACCCTAGAGTGCTGCACAAATAGAATAGAATATTTAGAACTGAATAGATTTCCAAGAATTTGGCAGTTCCCAGTTCCTTACTCTAAGAGAGTTTATTCCTGTCAGAGTCAATTCTCAAACAGTTCACTTTCCTTTCTAGACTAACCCCTAGTGATTATTATTATATTGTTTTGAGAACTACAGCACATTTCTGTTTAACAATCACTTTCGCTCACATCACTGCTTCCAAAATCTCATTTGAGCTGCGTTCGGGCATCTGTTGGCTGCTGTATTAGGAGGAGGAAAAACCTAACGTCTGCTGTTCATTACATGGATGTGTTTAGTCACCAGCGGATGATGGATAGTACATTTTCAGTGTTTTTCCTGATGAATAATGCACCCAGTTCCTGTTGTTGAAGGGAGCTAGGCTGGAAGTGTCCTAATGTAAGAGCAAAATATGGATCTACAATCCTTAACTAATTGGCTCTTTAGTTTCTGAGCATGGCAAAATATGAAAGGATTTCTGGGTCAGCAGGAGACAAGTATATTGGCGAGACTGCTGTGAGAACACTGAGTGCTGTATATTGACTGTGCTTATGCTGCTTGTATTTGTGTTCCAAGAGGCACCACTCTCAGCTATTTCTTCTTTTCTGTTCAACCCATGTAGATATAGCTTTGGTTTAGATGGCAAGGTTTGAAAGCTTTCAAGTTCACATATCTTTTAAAGTCAGAATGATGTTGGCTCATGCGCTGGAAGCTTACTTTGCTTACTAAACCCCAATATGAAAAACAAATGCACCCACATTCACCCACATGGTGGATGGAGAGTGGGCAGAGTGCATAATTATATATGTAAATGAGAGAAAATTATAATTTACACACTTTTTCTTTTTTTTAGCGGGTTACAGTTAAAAAGAAAACCAGAACATACTTCTGGGAAGAATAATCAAGCAGAAAAGCTAATCATATTACACATTTTTAAAATAAAAATGTTTATATATTTTTTTCCTAAAAGAGAGATATGATTAAGAATAGGAAAACATTCTAGCAATATCTTTCCGTAGATGTGCTGCTTGAATGGCCAAAGATTTATCAAAAAGCGCTGGTCTTTTCTTACCCATAATTAATGTAAATGTAAAAAACAATGATCAGTATCACATCTCCTAACTCTGTGAGAAAATGCAAAGCAAAAATGAGCAAGCAAATAACCAGGAATCTTACTGTGCAATGTTTTAAAAAGAAAACAACGGAATGTGAAAAAGACTGTGGCCTCAATAGGCAACCAATAAAGCTTAACATAAAAGGAAGAGACTCTATTGAACTCGGATATGCTAAAGATTAGCCTGACTGCTGTATTCTGTATTGTTTGGAGCTTTAACAATGATCCCGTTGTACAACCCAAATAGATCAAATTGCAATAATCAAGAGATGACAATTATAATGAAAGTACCAATAGTTCAAAATAATTGAAGTGGACATGTGGCCTGATATATTTGCTGTTCTACACTAGAATTCTTTTTTTTTTTTTCCAAATATGTTTATTATTTTAACATTGCATATTGCATACAATTGACATTTTCCATGCCTGCGATTACATATAGCGTCAAATATGAACATATACCCCCCCCCTCCCTACCCACCCTCCTCCCCTCCCACCAAAGGTAACTCAAACTTTATATCCTGATCCTTTGTTACCATGGCCTCTATGCCTTATTATACTTGCAGGCCCCTCCATTCCATATACTTGCTCCATGTTTTATAAAAACGGATCACCCTTCCTCTTCTCATAGCTGTTAGTTTATCCATCACACAACAAAAATCTACTTTCACAAATACCTGTTCCACTGTGGGAGCTACTACTTGTTTCCATTTTCTTGCAATTAACGTACGGGCTGCTGTAACTATATATGTCAATAAACAATTCTGTGGATATGGTATCCCTGTCTCATGTATATTAAGCATGCATAAACCTGGGGACAGCTGAACAGAAATTCCCAGTTTACTTTGAATATACGACATCAGGGTCACCCAGAAGGTCTTAATGATCGGACATTCCCACCATATATGCCAGAATGTGCCCTCTGCCCCGCAGCCCCTCCAACATGTCGACGCCCCTGTTTTAAATATGCGTGCCAATCTGTGTGGCGTAAGATACCATTGATATAGCATCTTATATCCATTTTCCACCAGGGGCGTCGATATCGAAAAAGATAATAAATTTTTGTATATTTTAGTCCATTTCTCAGGTGTATAAGTGGTCGACAGTAGGGCCTCCCATTTTGCATTATATGAGGTCAAAGGGAGAGAATGGTGTATTAATGCTTTATAAATTCTAGATACTCCTCCCTTCCCTGACCCGGATCCCATTGCCCGCTCCAGTTCCGTGACAGCTAGTAGCAGCTCATTTTTAGCTTTCCGATGTATAAAGTCTCGGATTTGTATATAATGAAATCTGTCTCTGTCAGTCAGACCATATTCCTCTTTCAGGCTTTCAAATGTGTGGCACTGTCCCTCGTCCCATATCTGTCCCAATAATCTCAGAGAGGTTGAGGCCCAATGCCCATATACTCCTTCCTCCCTCCCTGCAGGGAAGTCCAGCGCAAAAATTATGGGGGTATTCAGATGGTACTTGCGGCCAGGAAACCATGTTAATCTGCATTTAATCCATTCCCCTAGGGCCACTCCCATCGGTCCCTGCAGTCCTTCTATAAGGCCTCTCAACAATGGTATTGGGAGCCATGGGGCAGCCCACAGGGGAACGCCTCTCAGGCCCCATTGTGCTGCGTGTGACCAGGGTTTGAGTATCCCCTTCTGCCCCATAGACAACATTTGCAACAATGTAGCTCTATAATATAACCAGAAATTGGGCACCCCCATTCCACCATCCTTTCTAAATTGATACAGCACATTTCGTTTAACCCGTGGGGGCCTTCTCCTCCATATAAAGGCAAAAACCTTACGATCTAATGCCCTAAAAAATGATTTTGGGATGTGGATGGGGATAGCCATAAACAGATATAGTAATCTGGAGAGTAGGGTCATCTTTACTGCTGCTATCCTCCCCATCCAGGACATACCTAATCCCCCCCAGCGCTCCAAGTCCTGAAACATCTCTTGAGCTTTGGGTACAAAATTTTCTTTAAAGAGGTCGGAGGTATTTGATGTCAAATTCACCCCCAGATATCGTATAGCTTTAGATGTCCATCTGAACGGGAAAAGGTGTTGAATTTCAGCTTGTAGGCCTGGGGGAAATTGTAAAGGCATAAGTTCTGATTTTTGTATGTTAATCTTTAGGCCCGCTATTTCCCCATATGAGTTAAGAATATCCAATACCACTGGTAATGTGGTCCCTGGTTCTGCCAAGGTCAACAGGACATCATCTGCGTACAGTAGGATTTTAGTTTCTTGACTTCCCATATGTATACCCTGTATCCTCGGCTCCTGCCTTATCATTCTAGCCAGCGGCTCCATGGTTAGCACAAATAGCAAGGGGGACAATGCACAACCCTGCCTTGTTCCGCGGAACAACTCAAAAGGTATAGTATGAGTGCCATTAATTTTAAGTTGAGCCATTGGCTGTCGGTAAAGTGCTGCTACCCACAGTATAAACTGTCCACCAAAACCGGCTCTCTTCAACAGTGCAAATAGAAAGGGCCACAAAACTCTATCGAAAGCTTTTTCTGCATCCAATGAAAGAAGGACCGCTGGCTGCCCTATTTTCTGAATTCTATCTATTATATATTGTGCTCGCCTGGTGTTATCAAAGGTCTGTCTGTTTACGATAAAACCCGCCTGGTCCTCATGAACCAAACGGGGTAGCACTTTTTGTAACCTATTGGCCAGGATAGTGGTGAAAATTTTGTAGTCTGTCCCTAGCAGTGAAATTGGACGGTAGGATCCGCATTCTTGCGGATCTTTCTGTGGTTTAAGCAACAGCACTATTTCTGCTAGTCTCCACGAGTGTGGAAGAATGGTTTCTGCTGTAATATCGTTATACACTCGGGTCAGTATTGGGGTCAAGATAGTCCTGAAACATTTATAGAAACGATTGCCGAAGCCATCTAACCCAGGGGCCTTCCCCCCCGGGAGTCCCTTAATCACTACATCTATTTCCTCCTGATCTATAGGGGCCGATAACATAGCTCGCTCTGTCTCTGTTAATCTGGGAAAGTCTACGGCCTCTAATATAGAGCGGATCTGTTCCTCTGATGGAGCGAACTCTGGTTGGTAAAGTTTCTCATAGTATGTGACAAATTCTCTTTGAATATCCTCTAACTGGTCGTATACTTTCCCTTTCACGTCTTTTATACTATGAATATTGTTCTACACTAGAATTCTATAAAGGAAAGTAGGTGCCTAGTCTCCTTTGTAGAATAGATTCCAAATAGGTGCTTTCTTGATACTGAACAATAGGTGCCCTTTATAGAATTGACCTCAAATGTATATCAAAAATTCAATCTGTCTTCCTTGCCCTTTTTCCCCTAAGGGTGTGATTTACTATGGTTACTATTATTATTATTACATTTGTACCCCGCGCTTTCCCACACATAGCAGGCTCAATGCGGCTTACATAGTAAAAAGTAGATAGAATTACAAGGTCTTGAAAGAGATATTACAAATTGTGGTGAACATAGTAATAGAGGGGTAAAATGATATGTAAGTTGGACATGGAAAGGTAAACAAGGATAGGATGTGTAACAGGAGAAGAATTTGGGGATAGTAAGGCGTAGAAGGATGGAGAGGAAAAAATAGGGGATGGGCATAAGGAGATTGGAGACATGGTCTAAGGTATAACAATCATAGGACAAGAATCATGTCTATGCTACTTGCCTCGGCCCATAGAGATAAAAAGGGCTCTGATGCAGAGAGAACACACTAATCATTAATGGGAATAGTGAAAGACAGAAGTACAGTTCAGATTGAAATTTTGAAATGTACATGATCTGACAAGGGGCCCTGAAGCAGATAGTATGTCCTAACTTTGTTAGCATGCACTGTTGATAACATGGGGTAGCTACCATTAAGCAAACTAGGCAAAAAACCCAGGGTTGCCAAATGGTAAGGGCCTCCTGCTGCACTCTGCTGTCCATCCTCACTAAATGGCATCTCTGTTTCCCTTCCTCGACCCCACCCCCCACCCTATGGGCTCAGCTTCAACCTCTAGCCCCCCACAGTCCTCCAGAATTGCAAAGGTTAGCCAGCAGAGGCAACAATGAAAACAGGCTGCTTCTAGCCAGCCTCATCAGGGCTTTTCCTCTGCCATATTCACCCACAGGAATTTAAATCACAGGAGGCAGGATGAAGCAGAGAAAAGGCCCTAGTGGGGCCAGCCAGAGGCAGCCTGTTTCATCACTGCATCTGCCAGCCACCCGCTTTGAAAGGGCTCCTGGATGGGAGTGCAGAGAGATATCAGACTTGCATGGGGGAAGTAAAGATAGATTGAGGGCCTGTGCAGGAGAGAGGGAGATGGAGAGATGTGGGGCTTGGGGGGAAGAGATAGAAAGAGAGGGGGACGAAAGACAGCCCAGACCAAAAAAGGAAGGGAGGAGAGAGAAGGATTCTGGACCAATGGAAATAGAGATGCCAGACCATGGGAGGGGGGAGTCAGGGTAAGAGAAAGAGAGATGCTGGCCCCAGGGTGTGTGGATGGGGGGGGGGGGGGGGACAGAAGTGGCAGGAGATAGAGAGGGAGAAATGCTGGCCCTGGGATAAGGATACAGGGGAGAAGGAAAAGGGGGAGAAGCTAGAAACGAGGGACATGGACACAGAAGAAATGATGGGCATGGAGGTAGCATAGGGACAGGGACACAAAGGGGTGATACTGAACACATGGGGAAGATAGGGACATAGAGAGGAGATGCTGGATAGGATGGAAAATGAATGCAGATGGAAGATAGATGGTGACACAGAGAGAAAAGAAATGTCAAAAGGATAGAAGACCCTGGAAAGAGTTAAATTAAAACAGAAAAGCAAAAAAAAAAAAAAAAGAAAACACGGGGACTAAAATAATGCTCAGACACCAAAGGTAGAAAATGTATTTTTCTGAGTATATTAGTTTTGGGAAATTTGCATCTCTGATATCTTGTATTTTAATCTCAATTTCTATTACTATGACAGGTTTTTTATATAGATCTGGAATATGTTTGCTTTCTGCAGGGTTTGTTTATTGGAGATGTGAAGCAGTTCTACCCCCTCCACACATACACACCTGACCCTACTACTTTCAGAGAGATGGTGTTATAGGGGGCACATCTTAATTTTTCTGTCTGAGGTCCATTTAGTCCTAGTTACGCCACTGGATAGTAAATTGTATTAAATCTCATTGCTTTTAATTTTTTTGTGACAGATTTTATTGTGTTTTTTCAAGGTTTTCTTTCTTTTTTAACTGTTTTTTTGGTTTATTATATAAACTGCTTTGCTGTTTTAATTTAATGGTGGTATATCAAATAAACTAAACCTGAAACTAACCTGAAACCTAAATGACCCATTTAGGAAGTGCAAGTTGTCTCACGCTGTTGCACGATATAATGCAGTTTTTAATTTTAGCTTTTTCTTTGACCTCTTCTATGATGCAGAATCTCTCATATTTGAATGATACAGTTGCCTAAATCTAGTCCAGTTACTTGCAAGTCAGAATCTTGCCCTTCATAATGTCTGAAGACTCTGTACCCTGAAACGTTTGGAAGTCACAGTCAAAATGTATTATGGGAAAGTTGGTTTCTGTTTTGGCTTTAGTCTTTCCTTTGTTAAAAATACCAACCTTTGACCTAGAAATGTTATCTAAGTTTTTGTTCGGTCTCACATGTCTTTTCTGGGTTATGGCAGAACTATTGCTGAATGCTTATCTGGAGAATTTCCACATCTTAGATAAATGCCAATCATCTTTCTGTTTGAGACAACAGAAGGATCATGTAAATAAAGTCTCTGATGATTTTTACCAGAGTCTAGATTATGGTATGGATTCAATTACCATTTACCGTTTATTAAGTTTGATATACCACTTCTCATTGAACCAAGTCAAAACAGTTTACAATAAAATATAAAAACTGGAAATTAGAAGAGAACATCAAAAAATAATAGGAAAGCAGTCAGACATTCTAGAACTATCAGTTAATCTGATAGAGGAGAGACAAAACACAGCACACATACATATAACAATATGACTGCAACAATTTCCTTAAATAAAATCTAGGGTCCTTCCCCTCGACACAGATAACTCAACCAGAAACAGTCATTCACTGTTCCAAAGCCAGTTGGAAAAAATACATTTTTAGAGATGTGTGAAAAGCTGAAAAACATTGTTCGAGTCATAAATGTTTTGGGAGTGAGTTCCAGAGACAAGAAATAAGAAAGCAGAAGACTCCCATTGTACTTATGAGGGGTAGGATAGGAAAAGTCTGTTGTCAGTCAAAGACTGAAGGGTATGGGCAGGTGCATAGGGAATAATTAGGGAGGTGAGACAGGAAAGGGTAGCAGTGTGAGGGACCTTGTGCGTTTGAATGAGAATTTTGTGTTCGATTTTAAATTAAATAGGAATCCAGTAGAGACATTGCAAGAGTAGTGATACATGGTCATAGTGCTTGGCATGATGAATTAAATGGGCAGCAGTATTCTGAAGTGTTTGGAGATGTTTAAAATTGACCTTCATGATACCTGCATAAACAGAATTGCTATAGTCATAATGGGAGTTAATGTAGCCATAGAAAAGGGAGCAAAGTGATGCTGAATCTACCATACTGTGTACTGACTTAAGACGATGGAGGAAGTAGAAACCCGTTTTCATGACCTGAGAAATTTGAGGGGTGAAAGAGAACTGTGAATCCAAAATAATTCCAATATATTTTTATGAACTGATGGGGTAATCTGTCTATCGAAAAGTAGTGGAACTGCTGTAGGAAGATAGGAAGAGCCTGTAACCCAACTTGCCATGTTGTTTTCAGGGTTTAGGACAAGATGATATTGCATTAACTAGTTAGTGACTTCTCACACCTCTTGTAGAGGTGATAAGTTAATAGACAGCAGATCAGTGTAGTGAACTAAGAGAAAATCATCAGCGAATGAGTAGGCACTGATACCAAAAGTCTGAATAAGCTATACTAAGGGACTAGCAGGTTGAAAAGAGAGGGTGAGAGGACAGAACTCTGGGGAACTCCACATGAGAGAGTACAAGGGGTAGAAGTACATGTAGACTGAACAACTGCAATGGAGTGGTGTTCCAGAAAAGAAGTAAACCATTTAAAAACAGTAATTCTACTCAATTCCATTGCTGTATTCTATATGGTGGATCACAATATCCTGCAGAGCCATTGACAGGAGATTAGTATAGCTCATATTACATTAGTCTGAATTTTTTTCTGTCTGCAACGCAGAAACATGTTGCTTGGGGTTCTTACTTCTCTTCATCCCTTCCTCTTCCTGGCAGATTAAATCAATAAATATGTTTCATTCTCCCATGTGAAAAAAGACAGTAGTGGGATGCAATCCACTCAGTTACTCCCAACAGATTTACCATCTTCTGCCACCAATGGAGCACTTACGATTCTTCCACTCTTTCCCATGAAAGCACAACTCTGATCTGATTTGACACTTTTGATCCACCATTGAATCTACTGTACTTACAATAACAACATTTGCTGATACAATAAATTGATTTTAATACACATGACATCTTCATATGTTTCTACCACTGATGCCATCTCTTATTTGCATTATATTTTTCTATTCCCTTCCCTTCAACAAAGTCTTATTTGGTTCCATAATAGGATCTTTCAATAGTTTACTCAATAGATCCACAATCCCTTGTTTGCCTCAGTAGAACACTTGTTCCCCCATCTTCTCTCCTCTGCTTTCACAGGACCTCTCTGCAACTATTGGTCTAACATCCATCCTGCTCAGCACTGACTCTTCCTCAAGCTGAGGAATGTACCAACTTTTGCTCTAGAAGTAAAACTAAATCAGATATAAGGCCACACAGATCTTTGTCAGCCAGTAGAATGGACTCAACCAGTGTTACTTCTAAGCTGTGCACATGTGTGTGTGCACATGGATCAGAAAGGGAGTGCACATGCCTATCAACTGTATGCACAAACTTTTTGCTGGCTTTCTTTATTGTGAAAATAGGCTATACCGCACACATTGAGTCAAGGCCGAAAACTTGTGCACAAAAAGTTTTTTCATGCACGCATGGGCCAGCAGAGAACATAGGACCCACTTGACTTGATCATCATTGTATCCCCTTCCTTCAGTGTTAGACTTTCTGGTGCCCTCTTCTTCATATGTCTTCAGGGAAATCTAAGAATAATTTTAAGAGATACTGTCTGAGGGAAACTCTGTAGGAAATACCATATTTATCCTGATTATACAATTTTTCTAAGGTTTGAAAGAATGGCACTTTATTTTGGTATAAAATCAATTTCAATTGTCTTTGTTGCCTGTGTTTGATTGTACTATGAACTATATTTAAGATAGTAATGTGTTCGTTGTCAGTGATGAGTTACTATCCTACACTACAGTAACCTGCCACATTGTTCCGACACATTTGTAAGAAGTATGGACTTTACAGGAGACCAAAATCAAAATCATTGCAGTGATCAAGCCTTGAAACAATCAATGCTTGGGTAACTGTAATTAAAGTGTCATGCAAAAGAAAGAGACATAGCTACTCAACAAATTGAAGAAAAAATTCAATACTCTTTGCCACAGCAGAAATGTGTTTGTCAAGGGTAAGGCGTGAATTCATAATAAGCGAAAGGATTGTAGCATGGTCTATCTGTCGTAGCAGCTAATCAACTAACTTTAGCAATGGGTTAATCTGAAAAGGTAAGGGTTTCATGACCAGATAACTTTTCTTTTAGAAGGGTTCAACTTAAGCTTGTTGTAATCTAGAAAGAATATTTTGAGAGATCTGACACTAACAATATGCACAAAGTCTTCCCTATTGCTCAGAACACTTTATTACAAGATATCCTAGTTTAGTTATTCTCTGTGGATGTTAGTTACCACTAGTTAATGAATAGCACAAATATATATATATATATATATATAATGAATTCTGGGACCAGACCAAAATCTCAGGAGCCAGCACGTCTTACTTCTCCTCTCTCACATTCCCCCAGTATCTGAACCAAAGTTCAAAAATAAAGGAGAGAGGGGTATCCTTTCAGAAGTCTGCTTCAGCTTCTTCGGAGCTTAATTTACTAAGATCATGCACCTGTTGCAGCACTGCATAGCGCTGATAGAAACCTATAGACCCCCCTCCTCAGGTAACATTAGTAAGTATGCAATCAGCAACATACCAGAGCTGTATGGATAATTGTGCCAGAGGCATTAGCTTTTGTGTTCAGTTCTCAGCTGTGGCACAGGATATCTACCAATCTCCCACTCTCAGTGATCACCCCCACCACCCTGCCCCTTTCCAGCAGCCTCTGTCACCCCCCATTCTCTCTCAGCCTTCTATTTCCATCCACTGTCCAGCAGGTCCCCTTTGCTTCACCCTAGCCAGCTTCTCTTCTCTGTAACCTTGGCTCATGCATCCCTTCACAGCTTCCCATCTTTCACATCTCCTCAGTAGGCGATACTTTCCTTCATTAGCAGGCTCAGCTCATGATTCAGTTTGTAATTCCTCATCCCATACAGGCATAAATCATTTTCCTGATCTGGCCTCCCTGAGCTCCATTCTTCCCTCATAGTCCCTTTTCTCACAAACCATGTCCTTTTCTTCCAGCCTGCTCAGTCTACATTTATACTTCTATCTACTCATTAGCTCACAATTAGTCCCTCCTTGTTCCCTTCCCCTCAGTTCTTTTCCTGTCCCTACTAGGATTCTTCTTTCAGTTCCTCTCCCAGACCTCTTACAGCATTATTAAGTATCCCAACCAGTATCCCCTTTTACAGCTAGCCTTCCCTTTCTCCCAGCCCCTCTATTAGCTCCTTTGCCTACACATCTCT
The DNA here is from genome assembly GCF_901765095.1 of Microcaecilia unicolor. Lineage (NCBI taxonomy): Eukaryota > Metazoa > Chordata > Amphibia > Gymnophiona > Siphonopidae > Microcaecilia > Microcaecilia unicolor. Next base: position 76,833,213 of record NC_044037.1, read on the forward strand.
CAGCCTCTCACTCCCTGCTAGGTCTTTTTTCTTCTTTTTCTTTAGCCCTCTTTGTGAAAGTTAATGACGTTTCCAAACTTGAAGCCTATCAAATACTTTAAGTCAATGAGTTGATTGAGAGACTGGGAGGAGCCTAGTTTATTTGCACATTGGATATGACCAAGGGGTATTGGCAAGCACCTTAGTCCAGTCTTAGTTCTCTATTCCTCAGAGCTTAATCCAGTTTACCATGCTCCCTTTGGACTTTATGGGGTATCCAACTACATTTGAGCATCTGGCCAACCAACTTCTTAGACCTATGGATGTTAATGCAGCAATGTACTTGTACAACATTATGATGTACAGTACAGAGTGGAAGACTCACGTGACCCAATCATAAGCAGTCCTGTCAAATCTGTGGGAAGGGAAGCCAGTTTGATGATGTATGCAAAGAAAAACTTTCTGGGAGGACAAGAGTTTCAGTACTTATGATATTCCATAATGAAAGGACAAGTATGACTGCAAATACAGAAAGTGGATGCAGTCAAGCAAGTAAATGCTTTCCTGGGTTTGGTTGATATTACTGATTGTTCAAATCAAATTTTACACAAAAAGGCAGAGCTGTTGACATGCCACCTCTAGAAGAAGGCACCAGAGGAGTTTAACTAGCTGAATGAGCTGGATACTGCCTTCCAAAGCTTGAAAAAAGCCCTGTGCTCTAAGCCAGTCCTGATTAATCCTGATTGTAACTGGCCATTTCTAGACTGATGCTTGGAAGTAGGCTTAAGTGAAATTCTGGCCTAAGAAGTAGACAGGGCAAACCACACAATGGCCTTCATAAGAACATAAGAATAGCCATATTGGGTCAGATCAATGGTCCTTCTAGCCAAGAATCCTGCTTCCAGCAGTGGCCAATCCAGGTCACTAGTACTTGGCAAAAACCCAGTTAGTAGCAACATTCCATACTACCAATCCCAGGACAAGCAGTGAATTCCCATCCAGCTCAATAGCAGACTATGAACCTTTCCTTCAGGAACTTGTCCAAACCTTTTTTAAACCCAGATATGCTAACTACTGTTACCACAACCTCCAGCAATGAGTTCCAGAGCTTGACTATTCTTTGAGTGAAAAACTATTTCCTCCTATTTGTTTTAAAAGTATTTCCATGTAATTTCATTGAGTGTCCCCTGGTCATTGTACTTTTTGAAAGAATGAAAAATGGATTCGCTTTTAACCATTCTATACCACTCAGGATTTTGTAGTCCTCAATCATATCCCCCCCCAGCAGTCTCTTTTCCAAGCTGAGAAAAATTATGTGGTGATTGGAAAGGAGACACTAGATATAAGATGGGCTTTGAAGACATTCTAGTATAGACTCTTGGGGTGATGGATTACCCTGATCACAGAACCAATTGCTGAATCATGCAGTGGTTCCTGAGTCTACAGCCTTTCTGATTTGACATATGGCAGTGGGCTGAAAAGGAACATCCAAATGCAGACTTTCTATCTTGTAAGGTGGGCATCACTGAAGCAGAAGCCCAGCAGGACATGGCTCAGTTGAAGAGAGGGGGGGGGGGGGGGGATGTGTGATGGCATGCATAGGAAGATACTGGTCCCCTATAAGCACACTTCTTCACAGGATCACCTTAAAAAGCCGAGACCTGGGGAACTCAGGTAGAAAAAAACCTTTACTTTACAAACCCTGCACACTGATTTTTCTCTGATGTGGTAGGAACTATACCCTCTATTTTGTTGCTATTGCTATTATGTATACTCGAGCTAACAGCTACTGAGAGGAAAAGGGTCCTGTATGTTTTTCCTTTTGAACTACAGTTAGAAGTTTTTTTTTCACTTTTAAACCATGATCTGGCTGTGTTTGTGAAGGCTACTCACTCTGCCTACCCACAGCATGTACTTGTTTGAATTTTTGTTAAGATATTCTATGAGTGGACATCAGTCAGGGTATGCAATAGTGTACATACCTTTGTATTTTTAGAACTACATAAGTACATTAGTATTGCCATACTGGGATAGACCAACAGGCTCATTCTCGAAAGAGAAGGACGCCCATCTTTCAATACAATGGGCGTCGTTCTCACAGGGTCGTCCAAATCGGTATAAACGAAAGCCGATTTTGAACGTCCCCAACTGCTTTCCGTCGCAGGAACAGCCAAGTTCAAGGGGGCGTATCGGAGGTGTAGCGAAGGTGGGACTTGGGTGTGCCTAACACATGGACGTCTTCGATCCATAATGGGAAAAAAAGGGCGTCCCTGATAAACATTTGGATGACTTTACCTGGTCCTGTTTTTCTTACAACCAAGGCACAAAAAGGTGGCTTAAATGACCAGATGACCACCGGAAAGAATCGGGATGACCGCCCCTTACTCCCCCAGTGGTCACTAACCCCCTCCCACCCTCCAAAAGCATCTTTAAAAATATTTTTTTGCCAGCCTCTATGCCATAATGGGAAAAAAAGGGCGTCCCTGATAAACATTTGGATGACTTTACCTGGTCCTGTTTTTCTTACAACCAAGGCACAAAAAGGTGGCTTAAATGACCAGATGACCACCGGAAAGAATCGGGATGACCGCCCCTTACTCCCCCAGTGGTCACTAACCCCCTCCCACCCTCCAAAAGCATCTTTAAAAATATTTTTTTGCCAGCCTCTATGCCAGCCTCAGTTGTCATACTCAGCTCCATCACAGCAGCATGCAGGTCCCTGGAGCAGTTTTAGTGGGTGCAGTGCACTTCAGGCAGGCGGACCCAGGCCCATCCCCTTCCCTATCTGTTATGTTTGAGGAAACAGCGAGACCTCCAAAACCCATCAGAAACCCACTGTACCCACATCTAAGTGCCCCCTTCACCTGTAAGGGCTATGGTAGTGGTGTACAGTTGTGGGTAGTAGATTTTAGGGGGCTCAGCACACAAGGTAAGGAAGCTATGTTCCTGGGAGCATTTTATGAAGTCCACTGCCGTGCCCCCGGTTGGTGTCCTGGCATGTCAGGGGGACCAGTGCACTAGAAATGCTGACTCCTCCCATGACCAAAGGGCTTGCATTTGGTCGTTTCTGAGATGGGCGTCCTTGGTTTCCATTATCGCCGAAAATCAGAAACGACCAAGTCTAGGGACGACCATCTCTAAGGACGACCAAAATTTCAACATTTGGGCGTCCCCGACCGTATTATTGAAACAAAAGATGGACGTCCATCTTGTTTCGATAATATGGGTTTCCCTCAGTGGCGTACCAAGGGGGGGGCAGTGGGGGCGGTCCGCCCCGGGTGTCAGTGGGTGGGGGGGGGGTGATCCGCTTCGCTCCCGCTGCTCCCACCCTACCTTTAAAAAAAAAATTTTTTAAGCGTCGTTGCAGGCAGCCCTGCAGAAGTAAATCTCTTCGCTTCGAAGTTCGTCGTCGTCGGGCCTCACTATATCCCGCCCTCCTCTGAGGTAACTTCCTATTTCCGCGAGGGCGGGACATAGTGAGGCCCGACGACGAACTTCGAAGCGAAGAGATTTACTTCTGCAGGGCAGACGCGAGGCGCTGCCTGCAACGACGCTTCAAAATAATTTTTTTTAAAGGTAGGGTGGGAGCAGGAGAGTCGGGTCGGGGTCCTCAGATGGGAGAGGGGTATTGTGGGGGTTCTCACATGGGGAGGGGGTTTTCATATGGAAGAAGGGGACTGAGTGGGGAGGGGGGTCTCAGATGGGAGAGGGGTGTTGTAGGGGTTCATACATGGGGAGGGGAGGGGGATTTATATGGGAGAAGGGGACTGGGGTGGGGAGGGGGTTCTCAGATTGGAGAGGGGTGTTCTGGGGGTTCTTAGATGGGGAGGGGGTTTTCAGATGGGAGAAGGGGACTGGAGTGGGGAGGGGGTTTCCAGATGGGAGAAGGGGACTGGGGTGGGGAGAAGGGGACTGGGGTGGGGAGAAGGGGACTGGGGTGGGGAGGAGGTTCTCAAATGGGAGAGGAGAGGGGTGTTCTGGGGGTTCTCAGATGGGAGAAGGGGTGGGGTTCTCAGATGGGAGGAGGGAAGGGGTTCTCAGATGGGAGGAGGGGGCTCTCAAATGGGAGAAGGGGGCTGGAACTGGGGTCTGAGAAGGGGTCATGATGGAAAATGGGGCATGCCTGGGTCAGGTGGGAGAATGGGTCGGGCTGAAAAGGGGGGCAAGGCATGTGGATGAAGGTGGCTGAAACTGAGGGCTGAAGGAGAGTAGGTGGGATAAGGGGGCTAGTACTGGGACTGGGGGCTGAAAGGCAGCAAGGGCTGAAATTGTGGGGACTGGGGGCTGAAAAGGAGACAGGAAGAAGTGGCTGGGGCCGAAGCTCAGGACTGGTGACAGAAAAGGGCTGGGGTTGAAACTGGGGGCTAAAAAGGGGACAGGGAGAAGTGGCTGGGGGCTAAAGCTCGGGACTGGTGGGAGACAAGGACTGGGGCTGAAACTGGGGACTGGTGGGATAGTGGGGCTGGAACTAGGGGGTGGAAAAAAGGGGCAGAGAGGGGACAGATCCTGGATGGAAGGGGGAGTGAGAGGGAGGGCAGACCCTAGATGGATGGGAGAGGGAGGGCAAATGGTGGATTGAGCGGACAGAGAGAAAGGGCAGACAGTGGATGGAAGTGATAGAAAGGGCAGAGAGTGAATGGAAGGGGGAGAGAGAGAGGGCAGACAGGGGCAGATGGTGGATGGAAGGGGCAGAGATAGAGGGCAGATGTAGATGGGAGAGAGGGCAGACATTGGATGGAGGGGACAGCAGAGAGGGCAGACACTGGATGGCAGAGGGAGAAGAAAGACAGATGCTGGATGGAAGGAAGACCGTGAAAATAAGATGAGGAAAGCAGAAACCAGAGACAACAAACTGTAAATAAAATATATATTTTTATTTTTTTTGCTTTAGGATAAAGTAGTATTGTAGCTGTGTTAATGTTTATAATAGAACATGTAAACAAGGTAATCTTTTTATTGGACTAATTTTAATACATTTTGGCTAACTTTCGGAGAACAAAACCCCCTTCCTCAGGTCCGGATAGGATATTGTAACAACACTATACTGTATTGACCTGAGGAAGGATGTTTTGGCCTCTGAAAGCTAAATGTATTAGTCCAATAAAATGGTATTATTTTATTTTCTAGATTTGTTTTATTTCTATTTGTTAATTTGTAAAGTGGTGATTGGTACTTGTTAGTTTTTTCAAATTTACATCTGCTGTCTATGTTTTGCACAGTACTAGGGGACATTTTCTGTTTCTGTGGTGTTGCATTGTATGCAGAGTCTGGCATCTTGGGGGTTCAGTTTAATTTTTGTCTAAATAGAAAGTTTATTATTGCTTATTCTATAGTGGATTAGGGTGTATCTGTGTTTGTGAAAAAGACATGGCTTTCGGTTGGCATTGACTGTGCAAGATGGACAATCTGTGTTATTCTGCCTGGTTTTGTTTTACAGTAGGTGAATTGATGTTCTAGTGCTCACTGTAGTGTTTAAGATGCTTTCCTTTTCCTTGTGTGACTTGTAGAAATTACTGCTTATGGTATGCTAGAATTGCTCTATAGGTCCTGAGTGTTTTGTATTCTCGGCATGCCTAGTACTAGATTTTGGAGAGGGGGGGTGTTAAAAAATGACCAGCCCCGGGTGTCAACTACCCTAGGTACGCCACTGGTTTCCCTGCCTCTCCATCGGGACGTTTTGCAAGGATATCCTCAACAAAACTTGGGCGTCCCTTTCGATTATGCCCCTCCAAGTTTCCATCAAGCCCAGAATCCTGTTTCCAGCAGTGGCCAATCCAGGTCACACACATCTGGCAAGATCCCAAAAAAGTTCAATACATTTTATGCTGCTTATCCCAAAAATAAGCAGTGGATTTTCCTCAAGTCTTTTTAATAATGGTTTATGAACTTTTCCTTTAGGAAGCCGTCCAGACCATTTTTAAACCCTGCTAAGCTAACTGCCTTTACCACATTCTCTGGCAATAAATCCCAGAGCTTAATTACACATTGAGTGAAGTTAAACTCTGGAATTATCCACAGAAAGTGAAAGAATTAATGTACTTTCCCTTTAACCTATGGGTAAAGTAGCCATGGACTTTGCCTGTGCAAGCACATACAGTTATATTTTATATTTTGTACAATATTCACCAGCTGAATTTGTTGGATTATTTGTAGTAAATAATTTAACAGATTTTAGTACACACAGCTTCAGCTTTAGAAATGTTAATTTCTTTCTTCATCTCTCTCTCATTCACCCCTGAATAATTCACTGCTGAGTCACTTTAAAGTTGAAGTAACAAAACATCTGTTTACTCACAGTTTGTAGTTAGATTATAATCAGACAGGCTTATATATACATATTACTATACATTTGTATTATCAGCTCCTTCCATGTGCTTAGATGGTAATGGATGCTCACACCACCATAGATCCTCTCAGGTTAGGAGAGATCATGAGCTCCATGTGCTCCATGTGCTCCATGTGCTGCATCTGCTGCATCTAACCCCCACAGGAAGTTGCATAGCTGTGTGACCTCTCTAAGTAATTCACATCAGAGGTCACAGAGTAATCACAGAGAAATAATAGGTGACAGGCAATGCATGTAAAATACAATTACATTCCAACAAACCCCTTCTCATGCATAACTGTCATGCAATTATTTATTCATACAAAGTCCAAGCTTTATACGCAGATTCACAAAATGTTCTCTGGGTAATGGTTTGGTCATGATGTCAGCTGTCATCTCACTGGTGTGACAATAGTGTAGACTGATGACCCCTTCTTTTTCCAACTCTCGCACGTTGTGGTATTTCGTTGCGATGTGCTTGGTGCGTGACTGAACCTTGTCATTCTGTGACAGTCGGATGCAGCTCTGATTATCTTCCATTATCTGGATTGGTCTTTTTTCAGCTATTCCAAAATCCAGCAAAAGTTTTTCAATCCACATCAGTTCTCTGCACGCTTCCGATACGGCCACATATTCAGCTTCTGTAGAAGACAAACTCACAATACTTTGTTTATGACTGGCCCATGAAATTTGTACATTTCCATACATAAACACATATCCACTTGTGGATTTATAATTAGAATGATCCCCTGCCCAATCTGAATCACAGTAACATATTAGTTTTGGATTACTATTGGCTGAAATCTTTAATTTACAATCAATGGTACCCTTTAAATACCTTACCATCCTTTTAACTGCAGTCCAATCTGATTTGGTAGGTGAGCTGACCCTTCTGCTCAAAATTCCTACTGCATTTGCTATATCAGCCCTGTATGTGGTAGCTAGATATAAAAGCTTACCTATGGCTGATCTATATTGGATGTTATCTGGTAAAGGTTCTCTCACTGTTTCATCCTTCAGAAAATCAGTGATCATGGGAGTGCTTACAACTTGGGCATCTTGCATACCTAAACTTTCAATAAGCTCATTTATTTTCTGCTTCTGGCTTAGAAGATAAGAACCATCATTTTGTTTCTCAATTTCTATACCAAGATAGTATGACACATTACCCAGTTCTTTTATCTCAACATTGAGGTTTAAACACTTTACAATGTCCTTGTACTCTTGCTCACTTTTGCTTGCAATGAGCAGATCATCAACAAAAGCTAAAATGTATGCATATTGTCCATTTGTGCACCTAGTGTACAAACATTTATCTGCTTCACCTTGCTTAAATCCTAAATTTGTCAATATTTCATGCAATTTTTCATTCCAACATTCTGCACTTTGCTTTAATCCACAAAGACCTTTGTTTAATTTACACACTAGCTGTCTTTGTTTTGTATTTATGAAACCTGTTGGTTGTTCCATGTACAAGTCTTCAGTTATATCTTCATGAAAAAACGCTGTTTTCACATCAATGTGTTTGACTTGCATGCCTTTTGAGACTGCAATGCTCAGAAGTGTTCTGATTGTCGTGTGTTTCACTACAGGTGCAAACACTTCATCAAAATCTTCTCCATATTTTTGAAGATATCCCTTTGCCACTAATCTGGCTTTATACCTTTCCACTTTTCCTTGTGCATTCCTTTTTAACTTGAATACCCATTTGCATCCTATAGCTTTCTTGCCAGGAGGTAATTTTGTAAGAATCCAAGTATTATTTTTATCCAATGCATCAATTTCTTCTTGTGCAGCTTTATGCCATTCAGCAGCTTCTTCTGCTGGCATTTTCTCAATCTCATCCCATGTTAAGGGCTCTTGAGCTTCTGCTGACTTTGTTAGGTAAGACAGTCTTGGGGGTGGAACACCTTTGTTTTCCCTGGATGAGCGTCTGACAACAGGTTGGTCTGACCTTTCCGCATCCTCAAAATCTGAGAGTCCTTCTCCAATTGATTCCCCTTCTCCAACTGTACTGTCTTCTTCAATGATCCTTTCTGTGTCTGTTTCCTCTGCCTGTTCCTCGTTAGATACAGATGAGTTGCTTTCAGACATCTGCCTTGGTATGGCATTTATATACACTGGCATGTCTATTATGGTTCTAGTTTCATATTCTGGATGATAAGGCTCATCTGGGATAATCCAGCCTTTATCAACCCTTTTGTTTTCATCAAAATATGTAACATGTCTTATGCCAACAATGCCAGTTTTCAGATTCAAAATTCTATATCCTTTGTGTCCTGGAGTATAGCCAACTAAAATGCCCCTTTCTGTTGTGGAATCCAGCTTATGCCTTCTTTGCTTTGGTTCATGAGCATATGCTGTACTTCCAAATGTTCTTATGTGTGACAGGTTTGGCTTCCTACCATGCCATGTCTCATGTGGTGTGCGCTCAGCGCCCTTAGTTGGCATTCTGTTTTGTAGGTACACTGCTGTGAGAATGGCTTCCCCCCATAGTCTTTTAGGGAGATTGCTATCTGACAGCATACATCTGGTCATTTCCACAAGTGACCTAAATTTTCTCTCTGCAACAGAATTTTGCTCTGGTGTATAAGCTACTGTTGTGATATGTTGAATGCCTTCTTGTTCTAGAAATGTGCGCATGCTTTGTGAAGTGAACTCACCACCATTGTCGGTCTGAAGAACCTTTGGTTTTCTTTCAAATTTATTGCTCACCATGGCTACGTATTTCTTCAGCATGTCTGTGACTTGACTTTTCTCTTTCAGCAAATAGGCCACACAATATCTAGAGAAATCATCCAAGAATATTAGCACAAATCTGTTATTTCCCAATGATGGGATATTAAACGGTCCACATAAGTCACTGTGTATTAAGTCCAGCACTTTATTACTCCTATTTCCTGTGTATGCAGGAAATGAGGGTCTTACACCTTTTTGAGTAACACAGTCTATGCATTTCTCCATTTTACCAGCATCTGCACTTATCTGAATGCCGGTGGCTAGTTGCTTACTGTAAAGATCCTGGATCACCTTAGAATCACGATGTCCCAGGCGGCGGTGCCAGATTTCCAGACTACATTTACCATCATTCTTCCTTACTTGCGCCATATGTGAGGCTTCACCTGAAATGTTCAGCTTATAAACATCATTATGCATAAAAGCTTCAGCATACACTTCATCATTTTTAGAGATTGTGCACTTACTGTTTTCAAAATGAATCACAAATCCCTTCTTATCTAATGTAGATACACTAAGCATATTACAAACTGCTTGGGGAATATACAAGACATCACTTACAGGAATTTCTTTAACTTCTTTAGACACTTTGCATTTTAAGAATCCAATACCTTTTGCTTGGATCTTAGCAGTCCCTGCGTTTGCAGTTTTAAGAATACCTTCCTCTGGACACATTTCCTGAAAGAAATTCTTACAATTGGTTAAATGGCATGTGCTCCCTGAATCCAAAATCCAAGTACTTTCATTTGAATTATTATTTACCATAGTCAAAGATTTTTCTGCCATTAGAAAGCCCTTGTGTTTATCTTTGTCCTTCATACATTTCCTGGTTTGAAAATTCTTTAGTTCCATTGGCTTAGGTGAGCTAGAGGGAGTGTTTTGTGTTTCCTTACACCATTTAGATACATGTCCCTCCTTTCCACATGAGTAGCAAATCAGCTTGCCCTTGGGTGGAGTTTTCCCATAGCTCCGCCTTCCTCTGTTCTTTGCCAAGAAATTTGTTTCATTTCTCTCTGACTGACTTTGAGAACACATCTCCTCAGAATCATTTATTATGCATTCCTGCCTTAGTTTTGATGTTGCCTGTTCAAAAGATTGCCCTTCAATGGCCTCATTTACAGACCTAAAAACATCAAACTTCTTTGATAGTGAGGTAAAAAGAAATGCTCTTTTCAATGCATCACACATGGGAATTCCAGAAAGTTCTAACTTTTGAAATGAAGACATAAGATGCATAATGTGATCATTACATTTACTTTTATCCCTTAATTTGGTTTCATTCAACTCTGCCAGCCAAATTGGTTGCTGCTTTGCATATGTAGTTGCATACATAGTTCTCAGTTTATATAAAATGTCCTTTGGTGTATCTTTTCCCTCCACTAATATGGCTTGTTTCTCTGAGAGAGCTTCCAAAAGCATGCACTTCACATAATAGTTTGCATTGTCCCATTCAGCCATATTTTCAGCTGTTCTGTCTTGGTCTAAGCATATATTTAATCTTTTTTGCTCGAAGGAGACATATGAATCTTAATTCCCACTGCCGATAATTAAACTCAGTTAATTTAGGCACCTTGAGAGAATAGAACAATGGTGAATTTCTTCCCTCAGCCATTTTCTTAGCCTTCTGTCTGCTGTGTGGGGGGAGAGAGAGACAGACTGAATCTTTCCTTTAAAACTTAAGAGAAAAATGTGGCCTTTTTTTTCTGCCTGGTAATATTTCTCTTCTTTTTCAATTCCTGGCCCCTGGGCCCATAACCCTTTTGTTGGATTATTTGTAGTAAATAATTTAACAGATTTTAGTACACACAGCTTCAGCTTTAGAAATGTTAATTTCTTTCTTCATCTCTCTCTCATTCACCCCTGAATAATTCACTGCTGAGTCACTTTAAAGTTGAAGTAACAAAACATCTGTTTACTCACAGTTTGTAGTTAGATTATAATCAGACAGGCTTATATATACATATTACTATACATTTGTATTATCAGCTCCTTCCATGTGCTTAGATGGTAATGGATGCTCACACCACCATAGATCCTCTCAGGTTAGGAGAGATCATGAGCTCCATGTGCTCCATGTGCTCCATGTGCTGCATCTGCTGCATCTAACCCCCACAGGAAGTTGCATAGCTGTGTGACCTCTCTAAGTAATTCACATCAGAGGTCACAGAGTAATCACAGAGAAATAATAGGTGACAGGCAATGCATGTAAAATACAATTACATTCCAACAGAATTCACATTAAGGGCTAGCACCATTTGAATGATTAAGGCTTCTCATGCAATAAAGTCACTGAGAGAACAACAGTACAAGCACCTCATGCTGTAGTTATTTTTCATCCCCATCTATTGATATACTGTTTGCTATTTGGGCATCCTGTGGATAAAATAACATATGCATATGTATATGGTACTGGTGTTTATGCCCTAGCAAATAAACCTCATGGATGAATGACATGAATGTCATCTGATGCATATGTATGCATAAGGCTGTGTGTGTGGAAATGGGGGAGAGAGTGTTGAGATCAGAAAATAAATGCCTGCTGACCTAATGTTAGCATTTATAAATGACACACCAGTGAAGTCTGTGAGGCAAAATACGCTTGCGAGAATGAAACTGCATTATAAACGAGGGTCAGTCATAAAAAGGGGCATAAGGTAGATTGTCATCTTACTTGTTCAGCCTGGGCAGAATGGCTAGTCATACTGAGCACAGAGAAAGACTCAAAGCAAAACAAAACTACTGAATCCATTGGTGGGCAATTCTATACATTGGTGCCTCATTTTTGGCACCTCAAAGGGGCATGCTTAGGGCCAATTCTTAAATGGCTTAAGGGAGTTCTTAAACTGTTCTAGAATATTAGCACAAAGCCGCATTGGCATGCCAAAAGTTAGGCGCACCTACTTATGACAGATCTATGGCTGGAGTAAGTGGGCATGCCTAAATGCACCATGCAATGTGCAAATTGATAGTATTCTGTGTTGCATGTGTTGCTTGGTAACACACCCATGATATGTCCATGCTCCATCCATGTATACATCCCTCTGACAGTTGTGCACCGAGGAGGTCTTTTACTATGTTGTGGTTGTGTTTTTAATTCATGGTAGAGGAGTGTGGTAGCCGTGTTAGTCCACTGTTAAGGTTATCAATAGAAATCAAACAAAATAAAACATGGAAAAGAAAATAAGATGATACCTTTTTTATTGGACATAACTTAATACATTTCTTGATTAGCTTTCGAAGGTTGCCCTTCTTCGTCAGATCGGAAATAAGCAAATGTGCTAGCTGACAGTGTATATAAGTGAGAAACATTCAAGCATTGCTATGACAGTCTGACAGGGTGGGAGGATGGGGGTGGGTAGGAAGTATGCATGGGGACATCAAAGTATACCATTGGTATTCTAACAGGGTGGGTGTGGACAGGTGAGGGGAGGGTGATCAACAGAGACATACAGCTTTATGGTTTATAATGGGCTAGGAACCCCAGGTCCTTGTTAAGTCCTTTCTGTTGGGTGTTAAAATATTCAATCATTCTGACTTCAAAGGTCTTACGTTCTTGTATGGTTTTAAAGTTACCTTTGAGGATTCTCACTGTGAAGTCACTGGTGCAGTGTCCTGGTCTTGTAAAATGTTGCCCAACAGGCGTGGGAACCCTGCTGGCACCAGCATTGTTTATATGATGTCTATGTAAATTGAATCTTGTCTTAAGCATCTGGCCTGTTTCTCCAATATAGCATCCTTCATTACATTTTTTACACTGAATGATATATACCAGGGGCGTATCTGCGTGGGGCCTCAGGGGCCTGGGCCCCCGCAGATTTCGCCCTGGACCCCCCTACCGCTGCCAACCCTCCCCCTCCGTTGCTCGCCTACCTTCGCTGGCGGGGGACCCCAACCCCCGCCAGCCGAGGTCCGCGTCCTCCTGCCGCTGCCGGCTGCCTTTGGTGCTTTCATTTGTCCATTGAAGCTGGCGCCGATGAAAGTTTCTTTTGAGTCTGACGTCGCTGCACGTTGTACGTGCAGGACGTCAGACTCAGAAACATTTTCTGTCTGAGTCTGACGTCCTGCACGTACAACGTGCAGCGACGTCAGAGTCAAAAGAAACTTTAGTTGGCGCCAGCTTCAATGGACAAATGAAAGCACCAAAGGCAGCCGGCAGCGGCAGGAGGACGCGGACCTCGGCTGGCGGGGGTTGGGGTCCCCCGCCAGCGAAGGTAAGCGAGCAACGGAGGGGGAGGGTTGGCAATGGTAGCGGCTGGGGGGAGGGGGATCGGCAATGGCGGCGGCGGCGGCGGCGGCGGCGGGGGGGGGGGGCTATAATGTGCCCCCTCACTCTGGCCCTGGCCCCCCCTACCGCCGCAGTTCAGATACGCCCCTGATATATACCACATTGGAAGATGAGCAAGTGAAAGATCCCTTTATGTTGAATGTCTTTCCTTTGTGGATGACTTTGGGGTCCTGTGAAATATTTTGGCATAGTTTGCAACTGGATAAATTACAGGGAAGTGTGCCCTTCTGTTCCTTTTCAGTCTGTGAAGGCAGTTTACTTCTGATTAGCTTGTGTTTTAAATTGGGTGGCTGTCGGAAGGCCAGTACTGGTGGGGATGGGAATATCTCTTTCAGTAATTCATCCTCCTGGAGTATAGGTTGTAGATCTCTTATGATTTTCCTCAGTTTTTCCAGCTCTGGATTGTATGTCACTACAAGCGGGATTCTGTCTGTGGATTTTTTCTTTTTGTACTGTAGCAGATTCTCCCTGGGTGTTTTGAGGGAGGAGGCAATTTTCTTGGAGATTATTTTGGGGTTGTAGCCCTTCTGTTTGAAGGATTCAGTCAGGGTTTTAAGGTGTCTGTCTCTGTCCCCTGGGTCAGAGCAGATACGGTGGTATCTTGTGGCTTGGCTGTAAATGATGGATCTTTTTGTATGTGAAGGATGGAAGCTGGAGTTGTGGAGATAGCTACATCTGTCTGTGGGTTTCTTGTATACAGATGTTTGTATACAGCCATCACTGATTGAGACTGTGGTGTCCAAAAAATTGACTTTTTCTGGGGAGTAGTCAATTTTGAATCTGATTGTAGGATGGTATGTATTGAATGCAGAATAAAATTGTTTCAGAGTTTCTTCACCCTCCGTCCAAATCATAAAAATGTCATCGATGTACCGGTAGTATTTTAGAGGTTTGGTCTGGTGTGTATTCAGAAATGTCTCTTCCAGCTCAGCCATAAAAAGGTTGGCATATTGGGGTGCTGTCCTGGTGCCCATCGCAGTGCCCATTATTTGCAGATAGATATCATTGTTAAAGTGGAAGTAGTTGTGAGTTAAAATGAATTTGATTAATTTTGTAATAGTTTCTGGAGAGTATTGATGGTCCAGTGTGGATTTTTTTAGGAGTCTTCCACATGCAGCTATGCCATCCGCATGTGGAATGTTGCTGTATAGTGATTCTACATCCATCGTGACCAGAAGGGTGTTAGGTGGTAGTTGCTTGATATTTTTCAATTTATTCAGAAAGTCTGTGGTGTCTTGTATGAAGCTGTTAGTTTTGTGTACGAGAGGTTTCAGAATTCCCTCTATGAATCCAGATATTTCTTCCGTGAGTGTGCCAATACCTGATATGATTGGTCTGCCAGGGTTTCCTTATTTCACCCCACAGGAGGGACAAAACTACAAACTGGATAACTACATAGAAAGTTTCAGACATAGGGTTAAATCACAACTCTCCAACAAACAAAAAAGAATTCTGTACAATCTTACCCCACCAGAAAGAGCGGCCATAAGAACCCTACAAACTAACGAACGCATTATCATCAAACCCGCAGACAAAGGAGGCGCAGTGGTAATTATGGACATACAAAAATACATTGAAGAGGGCCACAAACAGCTCTCAGACAATAAATACTACAGGAAACTAACTGAGGACCCCACACAGGACTACACAAAACAGCTGAAAGACCTTATCAAAACATTTCCTACACAAGCGCAACCTCACCTGAAGAAACTCATACCAAATCAACCTTCCGTAGGCACATTTTACATGCTACCCAAGATCCACAAACTGGGAAACCCTGGCAGACCAATCATATCAGGTATTGGCACACTCACGGAAGAAATATCTGGATTCATAGAGGGAATTCTGAAACCTCTCGTACACAAAACTAACAGCTTCATACAAGACACCACAGACTTTCTGAATAAATTGAAAAATATCAAGCAACTACCACCTAACACCCTTCTGGTCACGATGGATGTAGAATCACTATACAGCAACATTCCACATGCGGATGGCATAGCTGCATGTGGAAGACTCCTAAAAAAATCCACACTGGACCATCAATACTCTCCAGAAACTATTACAAAATTAATCAAATTCATTTTAACTCACAACTACTTCCACTTTAACAATGATATCTATCTGCAAATAATGGGCACTGCGATGGGCACCAGGACAGCACCCCAATATGCCAACCTTTTTATGGCTGAGCTGGAAGAGACATTTCTGAATACACACCAGACCAAACCTCTAAAATACTACCGGTACATCGATGACATTTTTATGATTTGGACGGAGGGTGAAGAAACTCTGAAACAATTTTATTCTGCATTCAATACATACCATCCTACAATCAGATTCAAAATTGACTACTCCCCAGAAAAAGTCAATTTTTTGGACACCACAGTCTCAATCAGTGATGGCTGTATACAAACATCTGTATACAAGAAACCCACAGACAGATGTAGCTATCTCCACAACTCCAGCTTCCATCCTTCACATACAAAAAGATCCATCATTTACAGCCAAGCCACAAGATACCACCGTATCTGCTCTGACCCAGGGGACAGAGACAGACACCTTAAAACCCTGACTGAATCCTTCAAACAGAAGGGCTACAACCCCAAAATAATCTCCAAGAAAATTGCCTCCTCCCTCAAAACACCCAGGGAGAATCTGCTACAGTACAAAAAGAAAAAATCCACAGACAGAATCCCGCTTGTAGTGACATACAATCCAGAGCTGGAAAAACTGAGGAAAATCATAAGAGATCTACAACCTATACTCCAGGAGGATGAATTACTGAAAGAGATATTCCCATCCCCACCAGTACTGGCCTTCCGACAGCCACCCAATTTAAAACACAAGCTAATCAGAAGTAAACTGCCTTCACAGACTGAAAAGGAACAGAAGGGCACACTTCCCTGTAATTTATCCAGTTGCAAACTATGCCAAAATATTTCACAGGACCCCAAAGTCATCCACAAAGGAAAGACATTCAACATAAAGGGATCTTTCACTTGCTCATCTTCCAATGTGGTATATATCATTCAGTGTAAAAAATGTAATGAAGGATGCTATATTGGAGAAACAGGCCAGATGCTTAAGACAAGATTCAATTTACATAGACATCATATAAACAATGCTGGTGCCAGCAGGGTTCCCACGCCTGTTGGGCAACATTTTACAAGACCAGGACACTGCACCAGTGACTTCACAGTGAGAATCCTCAAAGGTAACTTTAAAACCATACAAGAACGTAAGACCTTTGAAGTCAGAATGATTGAATATTTTAACACCCAACAGAAAGGACTTAACAAGGACCTGGGGTTCCTAGCCCATTATAAACCATAAAGCTGTATGTCTCTGTTGATCACCCTCCCCTCACCTGTCCACACCCACCCTGTTAGAATACCAATGGTATACTTTGATGTCCCCATGCATACTTCCTACCCACCCCCATCCTCCCACCCTGTCAGACTGTCATAGCAATGCTTGAATGTTTCTCACTTATATACACTGTCAGCTAGCACATTTGCTTATTTCCGATCTGACGAAGAAGGGCAACCTTCGAAAGCTAATCAAGAAATGTATTAAGTTATGTCCAATAAAAAAGGTATCATCTTATTTTCTTTTCCATGTTTTATTTTGTTTGATTTCTATTGATAATTCATGGTAGAAATCAGCTGACGGTAAACGCCGAAATGCCTGTAGGAATATAATAAATGTCTTGGCGTTTACCGCCAGCTGATTTCTACAATGAGCTAAGAACTCTACTGCAGCTTAGTAAAAGACCCCCTAGGCGATTTAAGCACACTGTTTATAGAATAGTGCCTAGCATTTATAGTTCTAGTTTGTTTTAATTTGATATACCGCCATTACAGCTCAGCAGATCATAGCGATTAAGAATAAAATTATAAAAATATCAAATCAGAAAGGAACGCCAAGTCATAAACAGGAAACAATCATTCATACTACAAGACAGGTAAGGGTGAAAGCTGGAAGTCCTGAGATCATGGATGCACGACGCAGGCAAAAAGCCTCAAAGGAAAGGAGCATTGCCATATGCTAACTGGAAGCAATGGCTTTTTAACAGTGTCTTAAATTTGGTAAAGTTGGATTCAGATCTAATGAAGGAGGGGAAATCATTCTAAAATTTAGGGACTATAAAAAAGAAAACAGAAGAGTGCATATCTTCGTAATGTGCTAAACAGGGAGAAGGAAGAGTAAGATGGTTAGTGTCGAGGGATCTGAGGGAAAGGGAAAGGGGTGTAAGGTATGATCATGGAAGGCGTGGAAGGGGAACCAGTGTGGAGGACTTTGTAAGGGTAAGAACTTTAAATGTAGAATGAAGGTGCACAGGAAGCCAGTGAAGTTTAATTAACAGGGGCGAAGCATAATCATGTTTATATGCTCTAACAGGCTCTGACGGGCAACCAAACTTTGTAATTGGTGTCAATCACACTTATAAGTGCTACTACTCTATAAATGAGGCACACTATCTAAAATAAGATCCATTCATATATGGTCATAACATATGAAGCTTATCAGTATACCTGGTTTTGTTATAGTGTTTTTTCCTATGTGGGAATGGAATTGATCAAATCCAACTTCACTTTCCAGTGCTTAACACAAGACATGGAACAAAGGTGTTCTCTGTTGTAACACAGGTAAACCACTCATTTCATAGTAGCTTATTTGGATCTCACTTCGCATGTGTGTTTTGATCCCACAACAACCTAAATCCTGTTCTTAAATGGTTCAGCATTAAAGACTATGGGGTCCATTTACTAAGGTGAGCTGAAAAGTGGCCTGCGCTGGTATAATGCATGTATTGGATGCACACAAGTCCATTTTTTCAGCGCACCCGCAAAAAAGGTCCTTTTTTTGGGGCTGAAAATGGACGTGCAGCAAAATAAAAAATTGGCACGCATCCATTTTGGGCCTGAGACCTTACCACCACCCACTGACTTAGCGGTAAGGTCTCACGCGTTAACTGGGCAGTAATCGTCAGCACGCGTACACTGATGATTACTGCTCGGTTAGCACCACACTGTAGAAAATAAAAAAATATTTTATGCTGCACGTATCGGATGCACGCAAAAAATGGAATTACCGCCCAGGGCTCATGGTAGCCGGACAGAAGTTCCAAATTGACACGTGTTGGATATGCGTAGGCACCTATGCGCCTTAGTAAAAGGACCCCTAGGCTTTGCAAATTCCATACATTTTACCTGCTTCCAGGATGATCATTTAGTCATGCAATGTGGACTATCAATGGGAAAAATGACTATAGAGCAATTGATATTCCTAACATCTGATAGTACTAGAAAGGCTACAAGAATGTGAAATGAGCGCTAGCTGTTTAGTTTGGGCAAATCTGACATTTAGTAATTGTCTGTGGTCCTCCTGTATATCTCAGAGCACTTCAGTTGACAAATATAAAGCATGCATTTCAAACTCCACTAGTGGAAATGGATAAAGGAGTGATGCTGTGCTAATTACTGTGCTGCATCTTATCTTCTAACACTTTCAAGGTGTGCTGCAGTCATATGGGCAATAGAGGATTGCATGCCTTTTGTTTTGAGGTAGAATGCATATTATAATCTCATTGTTAGGCAGACCCTTTCCTTATGCTGTTGGGTAGAACAGAAAAAGGGTAAGGACAAGCTTAGCACAGAGAGTTTGTAGAGCAATGAGTAATCACTACCACTTCAGTCAGATTTCTAATGCGCCTGAACACTAATTAACAGCTGAAACAGGGTAATTGGTCTCCCCCACTTAGTGTGATTACATGAGTTATACTGTACTTAACAATACACATATTCATGAAAGTAAATTAGTACTCTCAAGGTTATATTTGAAGTGAGGTATAATGTTTTCATTATAATATTTAAATAATTCTCTGATTGTTTTTCACACATGCAGCCCCTTGGGCAAAATAAGTTTTATGTGCAGGAATTGGAAAAGTGCTGAGGTGAAGCAACTGTTGGAGACACATGCTGATGTTAAGTTTACCCTGCTTCTCACACCTGCTGCTTTGAAAAATTGAGTTTCTTTTTTACCCCTTTTAACACTAGGCTTAGATTAAAAAAAACCTCTTTTGGCTATGTCTGCCTGCTGCTTTAGATTCAGCTCTGAAAGGTTGCTCTGATTCTGGGACTGCCAATTTTACCCCTTCCCGTTGTATTCTTTTAGCACCCAGACTTCTAGTTTCATTACTGTATCATCAAGGCCAGAGAGTGCTTGCTAACTGTTGTAGAGAGTTTGCTGACAAATGCTGAGGTATAAGGGGCAGGAAAACTTCTAAAAGGAAGGTCCTCTTTGTGTTTGCACATCTGTCATCTACAGCGCGCTGACAAATTGGTTACAGTCCAGTACTCCATTTAAAACTACCTCACAATCAGAGGTTAATACATATCCTGAAGGCTGGGAACTTCTGTGCCGTTGGTTAATAGTTTGAGGGTTTAAAGATTCTTGAACATGGAGTATTTCACCTTTGGCTCGTTTAGAGAGCGATTAGCATTTGGCAGCAAAAGTGTGCACATGGGAGAAAAATTCTATAGGTAACCACCTAGTTTTAGGCAGCAGGAACAGTCATAAATAGCAGTACTCTAGTCATATACACATCGGTTTAAACTATCAATTTTCTCAATGGAAAAAGCTGAACGGTGGAGTGCTGCACAGATCTGTGCTTGAACCAGTGTTTATGAATGATTTTATCTATTTATTTAGTTGGATTTAGTTCACACCTTTTCAGTAATAGCTGAAGGAGAGTTACATTCTAGATATTTTTCTGCCTTTGGAGGTCTTACAGTCTAATTTTATATGTGAGGCAATAGATGGTTAAGTGACTCACCCAAGATCACAAGGAGCAGTAGCAGGATTTGAACCCTGGCTTCCTCACTTATCAGTCTGTTGGTTTAGCCACTAGAAAATGGAAAAAATGAGATGATCAGATTAGAAGACAACACAAAATGATTCAAAGTTGTTTTCAGACATTTTAGGAGGACTGTGCAAGACTGAAAGACTGGGTATACAAGTGAATTTTAATGTCGACAAATGCAAAGTGATACACTTAGGGAAGAATAATCCACTCTATAGCTAGATTCCACATTAGAAGTCACCAACCAGGTAAAAGATCTAGGCATCAAAATGGAGGATATGTTGAAACTCTCTGCTCAGTGTGCAGCACTATGCAAGAATTCAATGTTAGGAATTATTAGTAACGAAAAAGAGTATGTCATAAGTCTATGAAGCGAGTTAAGTACTGTGTGCAATTCTGGTCACCATGTCTCAAAAGATAGTGGAGTTAAACAGTATAGAGAAGGGTGATCAAACTAATAAAGGGGATGGAATGACTTTCATGATGAAAAGCTAAAGAGGTTAGGGCTTTCAGCATGGAGAGAAGGCTGAGGAGAACTATGATAGAGATCTATAAAATGAACGGAAAGAAATGCATCCTTCAGCAGTGGATCACTTCAGAGAGTCCCTCCCACTGGCAATGGAGAAATCAGCTGCACACCCTTATGATATGGGAGGCTCGAGAAGCACACCGTAGTTATAAGAGCTCTAGACTCTTTGGACCAGAAATGAAATTTGCCTAAGCTTATTCTATAAAGTACGCCTAAATTTAGCTGCACTTTATAGAATAAACCTACATTTCTGCACAGTTTATAGAATACACTAAGCGCTAGTCTGTGTGACTAAATTTAATCACAGGCCGTTAGACCAAGTAAAACTTAGAGCCCTGTTTACTAAGCCACACCGCAGGCGCGCTACTGGTTTTAGTGCATCTAATTTGAGACACACCTTATAGAATTTCTCTTTTAGTGCTGACAACCCTGTATTTTGTTGGAACCAAGAAGACACTATTCCTGATCTAACTCATACACATGCATGCTTAAGCTAGCTTGGTAAGCTTGATTTATGAATTTATTCAATTCTGAGTTCAGTCTAATAATAAAAAAATAAATAAATAAGACTGAGCTGGTTCATATTTGGTTTGTTGGCTCATTTTGAATTTTGAAGTGTTTTGCCCCAAAGTTTTGGGGCCTGGTTTTATAAATGGACGCTGTCTCTATGAGAAGTCCAAAAAGGTACCTATCATATAAAGACATCTTAGGTGCTTATGTGCCTTTATAAAATGGACTCCCAGATCCAACCCCTATAGCATGTATTTGCTAATCCACATGTTATACCTGCCCTGAGGTAGATGTAAATGTGTTTGTGTACTTTATGTGTGTACTTTCATATTAGATAAAACACTCATAAGAACATACATAAGAACATAAGCGTTGCCACACTGGGACATACAAAAGGTCCATCAAGCCAAGTATCCTGTTTCCAACAGTGGTCAATCCAGGTAAGAAGTGCTTGGCAAGATCCCAGAACAGTAAAACAGATTTTATGCTACTTATCCTAGAAAAAAGCAGTGTATTTTCCCAAGTGCATCTTAGTAATGACTTATGGACTTTTCTTTTAAATACATGGCAATTCCACTCAAATTATGCCATGAGAATGCTTACACATAAGTATGCAGTCTTGTTGGTTGCCATCCTATATGTGTGAACGTTATTGGGTAATTTTATAAAAGGTCTTAGATGGAAAAACTTTATAAAATTGCACCCTAACAACTTAATTCTGTAAAGTAAACATAAATAATTACACTCTGATTACATGTGTATGTGATAAGTCCATGTATGCCCAAATTATCTCTAGGTGCTATTTTATAAATATGCACATATCTTACATAGCATGTATTTTAAAGATAGGTGTACAAACAGACATCTAAAAAGTGCTTCTTCTCTCCATTTCTGATTTTTTCAGTGCTTTCTTCTTTCTGTCTTTCTTACTGTTGATTCCTATATAGAGAGTTAATTGTGTGTTATACATTGCAGCCTTTTTTTCCCTGGATAATATTTGTATAACTTGCACTGTTACTTGCTTGATATTTTTTTTATTTGTATAGCTTCATTGTTTTGGTTTGATTATTATAGTAAAAATTAATTGAAAAAAAAAGAATATTCTAAGGGACACATGTATCACTGTAACTTAGGTGAGCACATACCAGCTCTATGGCTGGTGTACGTACTTACTCCTAATTTAGAGGTGTGTATTTTCATGGCTATATTAATATTCAGTACAGGAAAGCAGGTGCCTACGTTCCTTTATAGATCAGTTTCTTACAAGGTACCCCCCTGGGCATCCATTTATAGACATCTAGGTACAGAATATCATATGGGGTGGGGTCTGGAGGATTTCTTGCGAGTTATGCAGCACTCCCAATTACCTACAACTTTGGACATTAATTTTACAACAGTTATTTGTTATGTAAGTTTCCAGCAAGTCATCTTTGTCCTTGCCTGCAAGATAGAAAAGTAATCAAGACAGAGTCAAGGTTGATTTAGGATTTGAATATACTTTTCAAGTCATCTGTATAATTAAGAAAATCTGAATGGAATAATTCAACCCACACTGTCCTCAGTTCAGATGTGGCTTGTGTCAAACTATTCTCTTGTCTCCAGGTAAACAAATCATGAGTGTGTTACTCAATAAAAAAGAAATTACCTTAATTCTATAGACTCATTTTTGCACTCATGGTTGATAATTTGTTATTTGTATAGTTAGAACAATTTGTCAGGTATGCCCTACACTAAATGAATAGCTTGCTGTTATTTGCTGTTCTACATTAATTGTACAATCTGTGATTTAATTGTTTGCTACATCTCCCTTGTGTTTTTTTTTGTTTAGAACATTTGCATTCACATGCAAAATTTCTTAATGATGTCATTGGAGGGCATAAACTTAGAATCAGCTTACTCTAGCTCACTGTCTAATGGTATTTATATCTGTGCACAATCCTCTTTCGTTGACTAAAAAAATAACAGTGCCTCTCGACCCAGTACTGAGGACACACGGGTAATCCTAAATCCAGAATATCCACAATGGACCAAATTCTATATATGGCCAACAAATAAGTACAGAAAAAATTGAGTGCTAAGCTCTGAGTTGGGTACTGTAGCACTGGGATCTGCGACTAACTTTTAGGCACACGGATTTACACCAACTGAAACCTGGTGTAAATCCCCATGCCTAAGTTAGGTGCTGATCTGGAGGAGTGGCCTAGTGGTTAGGGTGGTGGACTTTGGTCCTGGGGACCTGAGGAACTGAGTTCAATTCCCACTTCAGGCACAGGCAGCTCGTTGTGACTCTGGGCAAGTCACTTAACCCTCCATTGCCCCAGGTACAAATAAGTACCTGTATACAATATGTAAGCTGCATTGAGCCTGCCATGAGTGGGAAAGTGCGGGGTACAAATGTAAGAAAAATAAAATATTCTGTAACACTACACACAAATCCCTGGAGTGTTCATGCCCCTCTTATGGCCACACCCCTTTTTGGATCCACACACATAAATTTGCATGCATACCTGACAAATTGTTCTAACTATACAAATAACAAATTATCAGCCATGAGTGCAAAAATGAGTCTATAGAATTAAGGTAATTTCTTTTTTATTGAGTAACACACTCATGATTTGTTTACCTGGAGACAAGTTGTGAGCTTATAAAATAACCTTTAGAGCCGATTTCCACACCAAACTTTGGGCACGAAGATTTACACCAGCTGAAATTCTATAACACTGCACAAAGGGGCCCTCTAATCAAGACATAGCGCATAGCAAGATGTGTGTGTAAATTCTAATTATTGTCAATTATCACCAATAATTGATTACTAGTTTATTGTTTATTCGTTTACTAGACCGTTGCTTATTACAGAAGTAAATCAGAATAGTTTTCAATATAAAATCACATTAAAATAGAGAATGAACAACACACTGAAATCCATTTGTGATAGGAAAGCACTGCAAAAGTGCATACAGAGTTCGTGGCAATAGCTATAAAACATTAATAAAACATAAAGCTAAAAAATTTGATTAATAATATAGATATACCTATATATACACATACACATACGCATACATATATCTCTATATATGCGTGCATATATATGCCCTTTTTTAAAAAATTATTTTTATATTCTAAACATTTGTTTCAACTGACTCTCGAAAAAGATATGTTTTTAAAGCTTTACGAAAATGAGTGTAGGAATCCTCAAGCCTAAGTTCTTTAGGGAGATAGTTCCAAAGAGACGGAGCAAGAAAATAAAATGCAGATGATCGTGTTGATTCCCATCTAGCTTTGGATGGAGAAGGGATTACAAGTCTATTGTCCGTCAATGACCAAAGGAATAATGAGATTGGACAAATATGGAGGACTAAGTGAATAAAAAGCTTTATGTGTCAATATCAGAACTTTAAATTTTACTCTTGCTTCTACTGGAAGCCAGTGCAATTGGTATAGTAATGGAGTGATCCTGTCGTATTTGACGCTCTACAGATGATACAAGCTGCTGTATTTTGTATCATCTGTAGTCGTTTTAGATTGAGTTTTGAAAGACCTGCATACACTATGTTACAATAATCTAAATGCGATAATATGTAGGCATAAGTTAGTGTGCGCAGGGATGATTTATCTAAAGAGTTTCTTATTGATCGTATTTTACGTAGTTGATAAAAAGATTTCTTTATCACATCAGACACTTGTTGATTGAAGGATAAAGAAGAAACAATAATAATACCCAGGTATCTAAATGATTGTACCATGGGTATTTGTTTACCAAACAGGGTTGGTGTTAAAGTTGGAATAGGTCCAGAACCCGTTATCCATGAAGTTATTGTTTTTTTCTGGATTTAATACCAATTTGTACTCTGATAGCCAATCGGCCACCTTCGCAAGGCAATTTTGGAGTGGTGTAAGATCAATATTTATTGCCTTCACATAATGGATTAAAAGGAAATCATCCGCATATGAATAAAAACTAATACCTAAAGATTGAATGAGCAGTGTAAGCGGACTAACATATAAATTAAATAACATAGGAGACAGAACTGATCCTTGTGGTACCCCACACAGACTGAAATGCGAATTTGAAATAGATTGATTTTGAGTAACTTTAAATGAACGATTTGTAAGGATCATTTAGTGCCTAATTATCAGCGCTAATCGGTTTATTACTCATTTAAATTGTGTGAGCAAATTGGGTACACACCCAAATTTGCATGCACAGTTTCGAGCACCATAATTAGAATCTAGGGGAACGTGTATACGTGAAATGAAAGGATTGTACGCAAATTGATATCATGCATATTCAATGTGGATATGGCAAAATCCAGATTGGCTGTGCATGTCTACAGGAGTGATTTGAGAAGCACTAGTATATAAGTATACAGCTGGTTAATTTTCTATCTTCTGTATTCTTAACTTCACACAATAAAAACTGTTGTTGAAGTCAGTTACAACTTGAGTTTCATAACTTTCATGAATGGTATTGATGCAATTGTGCATGAGTAAAAATAATGGAATGCAGAATTTGGCTAAGTACTTTGCTTCAAAGTAAACTGGATGATTGATGACCTGCTACCAGCGGATCTCACATGCTCTAGATAGCTATTTTTTTTTGTAATTGAATTTTAACTATAACAGAAGTATAACCTAACAATATAACAATAATATTCAGTTTCATAGTAATAATACATTCATACAAGTCACTGTGATCAAGTCTCCTTCACAGAATAAGATCATGTCTGGCTGCCTAAGCAAAGTAGCCCCTTTGGATCTTCTTTAAAGACGTGTTCTTCCACCAAATGTTCACACCCAAAGACGTGTCTTTCCACAAACTCTAGACAGCTAGGGTTAGATTCAGTAAATGGGAGCCCAAAAATCCAAGTTGTGAGCTTATAAAATAACCTTTAGAGCCGATTTCCACACCAAACTTTGGGCACGAAGATTTACACCAACTGAAACTTGGTGTAAATCCTGGTGAGTAAGTTAGGTGCAGATCCCCCGAATTCTATAACACTGCACAAAGGGGCCCTGTAGTGAATGCCTTTGACCTGCCCATGCCCCTTCCATGGCCACGCTCCCTTTTGAGTTGTGTGCTATAAGATTTGCATACAGATCTTTATAGAATAGCAGTTAGCAAGATGCACATGCAATTAACTGTAATAATTGGTTGTTAGCACCCAGTTATTGCTAGTTAATGGCTTATTACTCAATTAAGATGTGCATGCAAATTGGGTATGTGGCCAAATTTGGGCACACAATTTTAGGCATCATATATAGAATCCGGGGGCCAGGGGCGGCCCAAGGCAATCTGCTGCCTGAGGCGAGGGCTGAGATGCAGCCTGAGGTGAGAGATGAGATGGTGCCCCCCCCCCCCCCCTCCTGGCTGTGGTCTGGCATCTTCCCCTTCCTTCTTCAATGCCCTTCACTGAGACTACCTTTGTTTTCCAAAAGACAGGAGCGGTATTGATTCCCATGGGCTGCCTTGTTACCAGCACTAGACTCTTCTCTCTACTGTGGCCCGCCTCTGAGGAAACAGGAAGTTATGTCAGAGGCAGACAGCAATAGAAAGAAGAGACCTGTGTCGGTGGCAGGGAAGCCAATGGGAATTGCTGCCACCGCCAACTTCTAATAAACAAAGGTAGGCTTGGGGAAGGGGATCGAAGAAGGAAGGGGGAGATGTCAATCCCTGAGCAGTGCCGCCTGAGGCCCTTGCCTCAAGTGGTCTAATGGTAGGGACACCACTGCCGTGGGCTAATAAACTATGGATGTTTCAACAAAAAGCACTGCTAGCTCAGCAGCACCTCAGAATCACCTAAGACTGATTTCATGAATAGAAGCTAAGCATGGTAAATGTCTAGCTATCAAAACTGAAATTAAGTGCTGACATTTACTTTTTCACCAGTGTATTTGTGCAATCTGTGGCAGAAAGGAACATTCTCAGGATGGGTACGTTGAAGAAGATACATTTTGCTAAGAGAAAGAATAATATTTACTAATTTTATTAACGAAAAAGTAATTAAGCAATTGGACTTTGGCAAGAAGGTACTACTTATAGGTATAAGATGACCCAAAAGACATTGGATCATTATCTTTGATGGACTTGAAGATGACAGCTGTCATCCCTGTGCAAATACAAACAGATTGCAAGCTTGGCATGGACTATGGTCAATCCAAAAACCCAAATTGCCTGAGTGTTCAGTGTGGCAATATACTATATGTCATCGTAAGCTTTGCACTAGCTTTTGTAGCAGTTTGTAATTCTAGTTATAGACATGGAAATCAATAAAGAAGTATGGTTTTATGACAACAGTGTCTCTACTGATATATTAGATGTAGTTGCACAAAAGAAAAAAAAAAGATTCCAATCCCCAAGAAAGAATTCTCGGAACACTATAACTAACATTTCTATATTGTCGATGTGTAATAGGATGTTTGAAACACTTTGAAGAGGGGGAGGGGCAATGATAAGAAAATTCCATGTAATAGTAATTTTCAAAGTAGAGCTATATGGATACATGTTTCAGTCCGTAAACTGCACTCATTCCACTGTATAAATATTTTTAGTTAGAATGAAGGAGACACGTCAAATAGTGCCACTAGGGATATTTCACCATAATTACGTGATAGGCTTAACCTTAACAAATTTTAATCTTTTGTCCTGTTTATTGACTAAAGCCATTGTCACCCAAGCTCTCACACCTGAAAGAGCTTGATTATATTCAATGGAATGAAGCAGAATTTACAAAAACTGTCATATCTGTTCATAAGGTGGAAGCTTATTTGGCTAATTAAGACAAAGGTTAGCTATCTAAGGATCAAATAGTTAACCAGATATGAATCACTTGGGTACTTTGCCATCAATCAGATTTTTAGGTTTTAACTGGATAAATAAATATCATTCTCTTAAAGATAGCAAAGGTATTTAAAGGTAACCACATAAACATCAGTGCCTATCCCCACAGGTACTAGATGCCCCCCAGGTGAACTCTCAGCTTTGCACCCTCCCTCAATTATTTTTCATATGCACCCCTGAGATTTTCATTATTAAGTACAACAATCATGATTATCCCAACATAACCTATTCCAGAATAATCTAGGCAATTGCAATGTAAAATTTTAAACTTTGTTTTAAAAAACATGAACATAAAAAGTGCCATACTGGATCAGACCAAAGGCCCATCTATCATAATTTCCTGCTTCTAACTGTGGCCAATCTGAGTCACAAATACCTGACAGAATCACAAAAAGTAGCAAGACAATATACTTCTTATATGAAGGCTAAGTTGTGGCTTTCCACAGATCTGCCTTAATAATGGTTTATGGACTTCACTTTCAGGAATTTCAACAAACCGTTAACAACAGTTGCACTAGGAAATTCTTTAAGTGGGTGTCTCCATTTAGGCACCCCATGGGGTAGTAGGAGTTGATTCTCTAAAGGAACCTAGGTACCTAGGTCTCATTATAGAGCACTGACATAGCCTGGTATCAGCATGCTTAACATTGAGGCATCCATTCATAAGCAGTCATAAAGCTGGTGTAAGTGCACGCATCTAGATGTGTCAGGGATGTGCATTAATTACACTATTATAGAAGATATGTGCATAAGTGGGAGCCTTGCCTATGTCCTGCCTGTGATCTACTCATGTGTAAACCCACTTGAATTGTACTCCAGCCAAGGTAGTCGCATAATCAAAGACTAGTGTTTAGGTAGCCTACTGGGATATATGCACCTATCTGCATTAATATTCATATATATGCTAGTATTCTAAATATTTAAATACACAATAGAAGCATACCCCCCTTTTTACAAAGCCGCGCTAGTGGCTACTGGTGTGGTAATGCCAACACAGCCCATTCAAAGTGAATGGACTGTGTCGGCATTACCGTATGGCTTTGTAAAAGGGGGGATAAATATTAGCGCCTTTCATCTGCTTTTACTACATCCTTCGAGTTCAAAGGCTTAACTGTGCATTAAATGAAAAAATATTTTCTCCAAGTTTTTTAAATGTCATGTCCCCCTAGTCTTTGTACTTTTTGAAAGAGTCAGCAATTCATTCATGCTTACTATTCCACTCCACTCAAGATTTTATTAGGCGTATGCGGCCCTAGCATTTTACCTTTTTAAAATTTCCTATGTTGTTTTGAGGACGTCCATCTAATACAAAAGAAAACATATACAGTACAATGTAACCTATTATAATAGCCAACACTGTCTATCAATAAATGCACTCATATCAATCATCATAAATTCATCATACATTCAATCAGTCAATGCTCCCAGAAGTACTAAGTTGCTTATTCTGACTTGCCCATGCCCCTCTCTGGTTCACACTTTCTTGAAGCACTACACTCTGGAAATTGAGTTCACAACTTCTAGAATAGTGACAAAGGGCTGTTATGCACAAAACTGTAAATTAGCACCAATTAACAATTTAACAGCCAATTATTGAATTAAGGTAGGTGTATAACTGCTCTTACTCTATGACTTACATGCACAAATTTGTGTACTAGTGTACCAGGATGCACTGGATAGGGCGAGAACAGTCATTTTAAAGATGGTAGTCAGGAGAAGCAGGAGCACGTGGACATCATTCCTGCTTTTGATTGAAATGTACAAGGGATGGGACTCTGCTAGCGTACCAGTGAGTGACTTGTGACTTGGCGAAAGGGGTCTAACCTGACCCAGGCCCAGCCGGGGGACAACGACATTGGACCACCAAACTATATTGTAACGGGGAGAAAGAGGGGGCCACTGGACCACTGGGGCACTCTTTAAGATTTGGGGGAGGGCTGGGGCCAGGACCAATGCTGATGTTTGAGAGAGTGGGTCCATTAGACCACCAAGAATATGTTTGGCGGGTTGGGAAGAGGTGTTTGATTCAGGGGCCAATGTGTTGGAGATAATGGGTTAGGTTTCCATGGCATGCTTTTTTAATGTCAACTTTTCTGCCAGTGCCTGAGCCAATCACTGCTCAGGCATTGACAGGAAAGCTGACATATTTTGCACTGAGCTGCAGATTTGCAGCGATTTTAATGTGGCATGAATTTGTGTGTTCATTATTTTGTGCATGCCCCGGCAATTTTTATGCACTGTATTTGTGGTTGCTTTTCCCTCTACCATGAACCTTTGAGCATTGTCCTCTTAGCCAGCTGATGAACTGGCAGCATCAAAGGTCAATACTCAGGAGACAGTGGGCCCTCAGAAAGGACTGGGTAGATCAGGGAGGAGAGTATACCGTTATGGAGTCAATTATAAAAATGCAGGTAGTTCCAGAGTTCACAGATACTTTTACCTATTGGCTTTACACTCGTTTTCAAACTTCAAGTACACATAAACTTTCTTTTTGAAGATTGTAGTAAAATTACCCAGAGATGTGTGTCTGCTTTTTTTTTTTTCCCTGATACATTTTACCTGTAAAGCAACATATCTAGGTTTAGAATACAAATGTATGAAACCTATGCATGTAGTCTTCTCTGGTCTAGTTCTTCCTTTGAGCCCCTTTACTTCTTCTATGGGTTAAAGTAAAGGCATTGTAGACCCCTGAACATGCTTTTCCTGTGCATAGGTGGGTACTTTTCATGCAATCTGTTTACCCAGATAAATTCACATCTTCCTGAAGGAACATCTTTGGAAATTATTCCATATGTCTGAATATTTACTGCAATTCTGGCAGATGATTTGAAATAAAAATAATAAGGCATCAGAGCACTCTAAATATGTCTGCATTAAATGGTACACACCTTTACATTACAAGAATTGTAAAATTAATCTATTCCTTCATACATGAGCAATTTGTTTTGCCACTTTCTGATTTCTGTGATGGCCTTTGAATCAGACTCATTATTGTTCTCCTCTCAGTTTTCCATCTCCACAGTCCTTTTTGAGTAGTAATCAGTCAGCAGCAGTGCAGAGGATGTCACACGGGGAGCCTAATTGTCTAACCCATACCCCTCTATACTGATTATTTGCCCTACTTCCATCACATCGCCGCCTTAAGCATTTCTTCTATTATTCAGAGCAGGTTGTTTGACTGTAGGCATAGTTTGGGGGATGGTAGTGGGGGTGGGGGTGGGGGTGTCCTCGCCCAAACACTGCAGGCTAACACTTGAAAGGAGAATGCTACATGGGTTCCAGCTTGTCAAATGTTAAAGCCCCTTACTGCTGCTAAATCCATTTGTTTCCTACTCTCTCACTCATCCCCACGGCTCAGTATCTTTCCCTCTCAAACCTCTCTTCTTGCCAGGGTTCCTTCTCAGTGGGCAGTGATGGCAAAATTTAAATTGGTAATGATCACCACAGAGCCTTTATGCCCCCACTTTGCCATGCCCTGCCCCCTCTGATGTGCACTTTCTGTTGTGATATAGGGAGAGTTGCCTTAGGTGAACCATCAGCCATGTATCCCCTAAATTATCCCAGGGCCTCTTTTACAAAGTGGCAGTAAGCCCAGTCGGTCGTTGCCACTCCCAGTGTGCAGTTATATATGACTCTACAAAAATATATTTATTTTTACAGTGCCAGTGTGTATCCAGTGGTAATCGGCAGTGTTGCACCAGGTTAGCGCAGGAGCCCTTACTGCCACCTAAATGGGTGGTGGTAAGGGCTCTCTCCCGAAATGGTCATGCGATACGTGCTTCACTTCCCTTATGACCATTTCTTTTAAAAAAGAAAGATTTCTCTTTTACCCACTGCGGTAAAAGGAGGCCTTGGTGTGTGTCAAAAAACACACGCCGACACCAGCGCAGGCTCCCTTTTGCCGCAGCTTGGTAATAGGGGTCCTCAATTTCTTATGGGTCCTCTTTCCAGCCAAGTGGGGACACTGACAATAACATCAACTAATATAAACCCAATGCTATAATGTAACATACTCACACAGATCTATTTTCAATTCATTCCCTCAGGACCTCAGTGATGACTCGTTTCACACAAGGACCTTCATCTTGTAATCTGCTCAATTCTTCAGCGGTCCATAATTTTTTTACCCACTTTTACAAACATAGCTACCAATATTTAGACTGTAGGAGTTGGCAGCCATTTACGTACTGGTGTAAATTCCTGCACCTAAATATATGCGTGTTCCCCCAAATTCAATAATAACGCGTAAATGTGATTGACATCCTCGACATGCCTACACTCCTCTCATGGCCGTTCTCCCTTTTCAGCTACACGTGTTGGAATTTGTGTGCGCACCTTTTTAGAATACGTCTAAAAAGAAGCCTGTGTAACTTCCAGTTATCGCCAATTAGTGATGACAACTGGTTGTTAGCAGCAAATTATCATGACTAATTGTCTTGTTAATTGAGTAGTGCATGTAAATTGGCCACATGCACAACTTAACACCGCTACTTGCTATACCTTATATAGAATCCAGGGGTAAAAGTGAAAAGTCTGCTTTATAGATTGGAAGGAACAAAAATGGTATGGGACTTGATTTGCAAACCGTACGAGGAGAGATTTGCCAACCTGAACATGTATACCTTGGAGGAAAGGAGAAACAGGGGTGACATGATACAGAAGTTCAAATATTTGAAAGGTATTAATCCACAAACAAACCTTTTCCACAGATAGGAAGGTGGTAGAACTAGAGGACATGAATTGAGGTTGAAGGGGAGCAGACTCAGCAGTAATGTAAGGAAGTATTTTCTCATGGAAAGGGTGGTGGATACATGGAATGCCCTCCTGTGGGACGTGGTGGAGAAGAAAACTGTAACGGAATTCAAACATGTGTGGGATAAACACAAAGAAATCCTGTTTAGAAGGAATGGATCTAAGGAATCTTAGCAGAAATTGGATGGCAATGCTGGTAATTTGAAAGCAAAACCAGTACTGGGCAGACTTCTATGGTCTATGCCCTGATAGATATGGATGGGCTAGAGTGTAAATTTTAAGGGGATTCAACATTAGCTTCAGAACTTTTAGTACAAGAACAGTGCTGGGCAGACTTCTACAGTCTGTGCCCTGAGAATGGCAAGGACAAATCAAATTTGGGTATACATATAAAGTATTGCATTCCATGTAAAATGAATTTATCTTGTTGGGCAGACTGGATGGACCATACAGGTCTTTGTCTGCCATCACTAACAATCACTAACTGTAATGCATTTTAAAGTATATATTTTAGAGAACAGAATGTGAAAATGCTCAAGAATGTGAAAACTTTTCACAGGGTACTATATGCATATACTTTCAATTTGAAATTTAGGTACAAAGTACTTGTGGGCTTTGCACCTAAGCAGCCATTTTGAAAAGTGCTCTGATAATGGTAAAAACTACTAGCACTTATTGAAACACATATTTATTTGTTAGGATTTATTTACCACCTTTTTGAAGGAATTCACTGAAGGCAGTGTACAGCAAGAATGTCAGACATAAGCAATAGACAATTATAGCAATAAAAACATCCAAACAACAATACAAAGAATAGCATAGTATGCTACATTGCAATGCCAATACAAGATGCAATAAAACACAGACAGCCTAGAGTATAAGCAAAGATGGGTAAATTACATCACCACTTTCTAATTCATTCATCAGGTTGCCTAGTCACTGAAGTCTTAAAGCTCTAAGATCTTAACCGTTCTGTAGGACACCATAAAACCCACATTAAAAAAGATAAATCATATTCTGCCACTCACAAGAGATTTTTGGACCTGTTATTGCAGGCCACCAGTATACTAGACAACTGATTACAAAATTATATTGATTTTTGATTGTTTACCTGAGAGTGAGCATCTTTGTAGGTCAAAGGATCAGCCAGAATAATATAGAATTCCCAAAGTTCTCTCTTCACGTTGGCATCCTGAATTGTGACTAATTCTTTCATGTGCAGTGATAGCTACTTCTGTAGACTAAATCCATTTCTGTCTCTGACTCCCAGCTGTAGAACGTGCTGCTCCTAGGGTTTAACTGTATTGAAAATATTAGAAATCAGAGAGCCTCCCCCAAATAAACAGATTAAAGCTTACCTGAAACATCCAATACTGCAATGCCTCTTGCTTGGTATGTGGTCTTGTAACATGTACTGGATGGTTTCTCAGAATTCTGCACTGGTTAGCACTTGGACTGATCCAATGTTCAGTGCATGGAGGAAAGAGAAAGGGCAGTGCTTTGTTATGAGTTTCTTCATTTATTGTAAACCAATCAAAATGTCCCTGGCTTAATGGAGATTCTAGACTGGTAGAAGCAGTGAATACCACTAGCTGTGGAGATGCCTGCAATAGTAAACAACAGAAAGTGTTGGGGAACACAGAAACCTACATTTTATGAAGCTCTGCATGCCATCAGAAACAATGGAAGATGGTTTCATTTTAACTTTATTGAGCAAATTGTTATGGTACTTTGTCTTTGGGTAGATTGCTGAAAGCTTCTATTCAGCACAAAATCCTTTAATTTAACTGAGGACAGGTTTGCAATTTCATCTTATTTCCGTGGGGCAATTTGCGAAAGCAAAGATTTCCCTGCAGTTTGCAAACTATTCTGAATTTCTTAGAGTCAGCACACTTCTATTTATTAGCCCCAGATGTTAGGTCTAGAGATACTGCATAGACATACAACAAGAGTTTATCACCATACATAAACAGCTTTTTCAAAGATTCATGTCTTAAATGTACAGTCCAAGTTTAGAGATGCACTGAAGTACTCAGAGCCACTTCTTCTATACCACAGAACCAGTCAAGTTGCTTGCTATTTCTTAAGTAGAGGTGTGATTAAGGACTTTATTCTTACTGCCACAGTACCCCAGTGGTGTAGCCAAGACTGATATTTTGGTGGGGTTTGAACAGGGGTGGGTATTAAGCAATGTGAACGTTGGCACTGCCTCCTGTTCTCCTCTCTTTGGCCTGTGCTGCTAATTGAGTGGACTACGAAGTGGAGGAGCCATGGACCACCCAGGCTTACCCATAGCTGTTGCCCTGAAATATGTCTATATAATCTTGGATTGCGATGCAGAAATCCTCTGCTTGACCACTAACACTCATGAATATGGATAGTCTTCAACCATGATCTTACACCACAACCCTTCAACCTCTTTTTATATATAAGCACATAGAGGGCATTGCAGGAGTAAATGGTTAAGAATAATGACATCTACGATCGTTTGTGTGCAAATACCTGCTTAACTGCTGGGGGGGTGGGGGAGAATGGTCGGGACATAGGCAGGACTCCCACTTATGTGTGTGTAACTAACAGAGCACTATAAATTGCACATGTCCCTGCAGCATTTAGTTACTCATACTTATGCTAGCACTATGGTTGACATAAGTGCAGGCACCTAAATATTAGACACAATGATACTTGGTTACATTAGTTTTCTATAATGGAACCTAGGCCTATGTAACCATTATAGAATAGTCTGTACTGGGACCACTGCTTTTTAACATATTTATAAGTGATATAGAGATGGGAATAACTAGTGAGATAATTACATTTGCTGATGACACAAAATTATTCAAAGTTGTTAAATCGCAAGAGGATTGTGAAAAATTTCTAGAGGACCTTAAGAGACTGGGAGACAGGGCATCCAAATGGCAGATGGAATTTCATGTGAGCAAGTGCAAAGTGATGCATGTGGGAAAGAGGAACTCGCTACGTGATGCAAGAATCCACATTAGGAGTCACAGCCCTGGAAAAGGATCTAGGTGTCATCGTTAATGATAAGTTGAAACACGTATGTCTTTATGTTCTCCTACTGCATGACCTCAGGCTCCTAAATGGAGCCACACAGTTATAGAATCATCCCCTAAATGTTAGCAACTTATTTTCCTGCATTGTTGTTTTTAGCCCAGTTATTAATCAAGAGACATGTTCATATTTTAAGACGGTGGGGACACATTAGGTAAGAAGGCCTATTCCTTAAGAAGATAGTGACAATAAAGAGGTAGGATACCAAACTACGAATGAAGCCACTGAATTCCTCCCTGGGACTCTAAGGTGCTCACTTTCAAAGCAGAAGGATGCCTCATAATAACTTTAAAAAGTCCATCAACTGAAAATATCCAAATCTCAAGTTTTGGAAAGTCAAGAATTTGGACATTTCACACTGCAGTTCATCCAAATAGCAAGGGGACATGTTGTGGGTGTGTTTTGGAATGGGAAGAAATGTCCATTTCTGAAAAGAGGGATGATTTTTCTCTAGACCTGTTTCAGTCGCATCCAAGTTACAAAAAGGTGCTCTGGCTGAGAAACTGACCATTGAAGGGATTAAAGCAAGACCCCTCCTTAATCCCCCTGTATTTGCTATTTTTTTCCCTCTTCCCTAAACATGAAACCAGAAAGAAAAACCAGGATCTATGTCAGTTGCAGATATAATGGTCATTCTGTTCAAAACAATATATCTTTACTCACTATAGGTTTCTATTTAATTTTTAATTTTTTTTATATATATATTTTTCTTTATAACTGTTTCTGTTTTATGTAGACCCCTGACGCAGGTGCTGCACATCGAAACATGGCCCCTGTCGGGTCTTTCTTCAACAATTGTTATCTAAAGTTGACAATAAAAAAACTGTGTCCCCTTTTTTTAAAGGCCCTTGGTGCTTTTTTCTTTGATTAGTGCTTTCTGAAAATTTAGATAGTCGAGCGTAGTTTTTACAGCTTTTGGCAATGAGTTCCATAGTTGTGTGCTTAGGTAGGAAAAGCTGGTTGCATACGTGGATTTATATTTGAGTCCTTTGCTGCTTGGGTAGTGGAGGTTTAGATATGATCGTGCAGATTTTGTGGTGTTTCTGATTGGCAGGTCAATGAAGTCTGTCATGTATCCCTGTGCCTCGACGTAAATAATTTTGTGAACAGTCGTGCAGATTTTGAAAGTGATGAGTTATTTGATTGATAGCCAGTGCTGTTTTTCTCTGAGTGGTTTGGCGCTGTCAAAATGTATTTTTCCAAATATAAGCCTGGCTGCTGTATTTTGGGCGGTCTGAAGTTTCTTTATGATTTGATCCTTACAACCCGCATAGATTCCATTACAGTAATCTGCATGGCTTAATACCATGGACTGAACCAGGTTACAAAATATTTCCCTCGGAAAGAATGGTTTTACGCATTTGAGTTTCCACATAGAGAAAAACATTTTCTTTATGGTGGATTTCGCTTGGGTCTCTAGTGATAGGTTACAGTCAATTGTTACTCCGAGAATTTTCAGGCTGTCTGAGAGAGGGAGGGTGCATCCTGGGGTGTTAATGTTTGTGGGTTTGTATGTATTGTATTGGGATGAGATGATGAGACAGAGTGTTTTGTCTGTATTGAGTTTTAGTTGGAATGTCAAGTGCAAAAGTTTGCACTTCCTTTCAGTCAGTACTTTGTAACACCTTCTTTGGCAGAAATAACAGCTTACAAACATTTCCTGTAGCCAGATGAGTGTCTTTCGATTCTTGCTTTTGGAATACTTTTTCCCCAATCTTTGATGCAGAACTCTTCTAGCTAAGAACTATTCT
This sequence comes from Microcaecilia unicolor, assembly GCF_901765095.1. Lineage (NCBI taxonomy): Eukaryota > Metazoa > Chordata > Amphibia > Gymnophiona > Siphonopidae > Microcaecilia > Microcaecilia unicolor. The sequence continues at coordinate 76,870,858 of NC_044037.1, forward strand.
TTGGTCTCTTTATACATACTATTCCCCTTAATCTATAACATTGGCACCTAGACGTACATGCCTTTTGTGTGCTATTATAGAATATTAGCATTTATGTATGTGAATATAACATTCTTGCATATAAATTGATATTTGCAGGCTCAGTGGTAATCTATAATGTGAGTGTGCAAGCTGCATAGTGGGTAATTCTATAAAAGTTGCCCAAAATTGGGAGCTAAAATGCAGGACACTGAGCACAAATTCTATATTGGCACCTGGAAGCCCAGATTCCATTATAGAATAGAGTGTAAGATTCTATAAATGTGTCGATTTTTAGGCATTCTAAGTTTTACCATGTAAATGTAGCACTATAGCGCAAAACTTATACCTGCTCATATTCAGCACTACTTATCCGGCTGGTCATCCCCTGCTGAATATTAGCACATATCTCCCTAATTATATAAAAATCACCAAAATTAAATGCTCAAATTTGGGCATGTGCCCAATTTGCGCATGCAACTTAATTGAATAATGAGCCAATTAATGCCAATAATTGCAATTTTAACAAGCAACTATTGTCACTAATTAGATTTAATTGGAACTCATGCATGTGAATTTCGGTACGGGATCCGTGCCTAATTTTTTTACACATGAGTAAAAAAAAAAAAGGGGGTATGGAAATGGGAGATACAGTGGAACCGGTTTGGACAGCAGTTCTGCTGTATCTGCGATGTACTTCCTCCTGAAGAAGCGCCACGAAATGAGGTCACGCATTGAGGAGCTGAGGAATGTTTGTGGTTAAGTTTAGCTTTAGATGGATGGAGCGAAGATTCCTGCAGTGATTACGTATCGATATAAGTGGAGAAAGCAGGATCATACGATTAAGTGGTTTTTTCATAAAACACCTTTTTACTGCATAATTTTGTGAAAAATACAACAAATGAAGAATATGTGGTTGATGTCCAATTGAAATTGACTATGTTAACAGTGGCTAAAGGTGGCCACTTGAGGTTAATGGACACTTGAACTAAAGCAATAACACCTGCTGATTCAGGTGCTGCAGGTGCTGCAGTGGACTCTTTTTCATAAACATTGAGTGAGCGGAAGCAATCTTCGCCCAGCTATAGAGTGCTGTATGTTCAAGTGCTTATTGTCTTTATATGTATTTATGCAATAAAGTGAATTTTGATATAAATTGTTGTTCTGGAGCACATTTGGAAAGAGTATTTATATATGAGTGCTCTGGTTTATATAAGAATATCCCCTTTTTTAATGAACAATTACATTTTAACTGCCAGACCCTTGACCATTCTTCTAACTTTTGGAGATCCCTCATCATCATTTCTACTCCCTCCAGGGTATGCACTCTATTGGCTATCTTCATGTCATCCGCAAAAAGGCAAACCTTTCCTTCCAACCCTTCAGCAATATTTCTCACAAATATACTAAACAGAATAGGCCCCAGCACCAACCCCTGAGGAACTCCATTGCTCACCTTCCTTTCCACCAAGCGGATTCCATTTAACACCACCCTCTGCCTCCTGTCGGTCTATCAGTTTCCTATCCAGTTCACCACTTTTGATCCTAAGTTCAGCCCTTTAAGCTTATTCACGAGTCTTCTGTGGGGGACCATATCAAAGGCTTTGTTGAAATCTAAGTAGATTACATCTAGCGCACGTCCTTCATCCAGTTCTTTGGTCATCCAGTCAAAGAAGTCAATAAGATCCGTTTGGCAGAATTTTCCTTTGGCAAAGCCATGTTGCCTTGGGTCCTGTAACTCGTTGACTTCTAGAATGTTGACTATTCTTTCTTTCAGCAGCGACTCCATTATTTTTCCTACCACTGTCGTGAGACTTACCAGTCTGTAGTTTCCCACTTCTTCCCTGTCTCCACTTTTGTGAAAAGGGACCACATCCGCTCATCTCCAATCTCGCAGAACCTCTCCCGTCTCTAAAGATTTATTAAATAAATCTTTACGAGGTCCTGCAAGGACCTCTCTGAGCTCCCTCAGTATCCTGGGATGTATCCCATCCAGCCCCATAGTTTTGTCCACCTTCAGATTTTCCAGTTGTTTATAAACTTTTTCTTCCATAAACAGCACAGTATCCACTCCATTCCCAGATATTCCCTCAACAGACAACTGTGGTCCTTCAGCAGGATTTTCCTCCATGAACACCGAAGAGAAGTAATTGTTTAGCATGTTTGCTTTATCCTCCTCACTCTCCACATAGCCATTCTCATTATTTTTCAGTCTCACAATTCCATTCCTATCTTTTCTCCTTTTTGCAATATATCTGAAAAAGGTCTTGTCACCTCTCTTTTAAATCTTTAGCCATTGTTTCTTCCGCTTGCGCTTTCGCTAGCCATATTTCCTTCTTCGCTTCTTTGAGTTTAATCCAATAATTGTTTCCATGATCTTCTCATTGCGTTCTTCTGTATTTCTTGAACAAAGTCTCTTTTGCTCTTATTTTTTCAGCTACTTGTTTTGAGAACCATACAGGCTTCCTGTTTCTCTTGTTTTTGTTTACTTTCCTTGCGGAAAGATCAGTTGCCATATTTATAGCAGCCTTTAGCTTTGACCACTGATTTTCCATTACTCCTATGCCTTCCCACTCCAACAGCTCCTTCTTCAGGTATTCCCCCATTGTATCAAAATCAGTATGTCTGAAATCCAGTACTTTGAGTTTTGTGCGTCCGCACTCCGCCTTTGCCCTTATATTAAATCATATCGTGTGATGCTCACTATTACATAGGTGGGCACCCACCCAGATATTGAAAACACTTCCTCCATTCATGAGCACTAGATCCAGCATTGACCCTCCCCTCGTGGGTTCCGTCACCATTTGTCTGAGCAAGGCACTTTGACAAGCATCCACAATCTCCCTACTTCTTTCCGATTCTGCAGACGGGACGTTCCAATCCACATCAGACAAGTTGAAATCTCCCAACAGTAGCACCTCCCCTTTCATACCAATCTTTGGAATATCTTCTATCAGATCCTTGTCTAGGATTATTATTATTATTGTTATTATTATTTTTAACCATAGAATTGCTTTAATCTGATTCAATAAACCCCATTGACAACTTTTTAATGAGTAATAAGGACTTCACTGAAAGTATTTCAAATATTTATACCTTCCTTATTTAACCATTTTCTAATTTTGAATCAGTTAAAATGGACAAGCAGATATTAATTGTGCAATAAAATTTGTAGAAAAATGTTCTGTTCAATATTCAGCCCTCAGTAGAAAGTGGTGTCTGAGACTCTGAAAGCTTCAGGCTGTACTGACCCTGGATATTCCATATCAGGAATGTATAGCTCCTGGCATTTAATACCCGGATATCAAGGGTCACCCAAAAGTTAACCAGGCACTGGCCTGGTTAACCTTAGTGCATAAAGGGGCCCTTTTACTAAAGCTTAGCATGCACCACATGGCCCATAGGTATAAAATAGGATACCCAGGATTAAGCAAATGCTAATGTTAGTGCATGCCAAGCTTTAGTGAAAGGGCCTCAAAGTTTGGACAGCCTTTTTGCTGTCCTAACCTTATGCAGTTACTTAGCTGGTTAGTGGATGGAAAATCTCTACTTACCAGCTAAGTAGACGCTTTTCTCCTAGCCCACCCCTAACTTAATGTTCTAGTACATATTGTGTTGTCATTGCAAGTAGTATACCATGCCATACTTTGTATTGTTCTTTGAATATTTTTACTGCTGTAATTGCCTATTGCTCATGTTTGATCTATTCTTATTGTACACTGCCTTGAGTGAATTCCTTCAAAAAGGCATTAAATAAATCCTAATAAATAAATACAAATAAAATAGTGGCACTAACTGGTTAAAGTGCCACTGCGTACATCTAGTAGTGCTATAGAAATGATAAGTAGTAGTAGTAGTAAGTCATTATGCAATGTTTAACCAGGCAGGAGCCTTTCCTGCCCAGTTAAACCTTTTTGAATATCAAGCGGGTTATGTTTAATTTTTGTTCAGTTTTTATTCAATTAGAGATTCACTGAAATATACAATTTGATCAGTGGTGCATAAAAGTTTGGATGCATCAGTATATCCAGAAAAAACTAAGACATGTCTAACTTTCTTGCTCACAAGCTGCTGACCAATAGGAGATTGATTATTTTGCACAAGTATGAGGCCACCAAAGATATTATTGTAATACAACAAGGAATTATTCCGTTGTTTCAATCACTTCTCTCACTCATGTTAATGCGCAAACCAACATTTATTATGCAGACTAATGGGCATTGTTAATAGCATGCAAATGAGTCCTGTAGGTAAAGCATGCAAGTACTTTATGTACCAACTTTATTGCAAAAACTTAATTACACTTCCCCGAGGTGGGACACTGTCTACAAAGCAGTTATCAGAAATACTTAATCTCCATATTCATAGCTAATATTGGTTCACTAGCATGTTTTTGGGGCACTTAAAAATACAAAAATGAGTGTACTTGTGATACAAGTGTTATTTTCACAAAAAGCTAAAATGTGTTCAATAAAAGTACAAATAGCAAAGAAATACATGGGGCAATTCTATAACTTGGTGCCTTCATTTAGGCGTGCCCATACCAATTCTATAAAGGTATCTATTAGGATTCCATTATAGAATACTTATGTAAATTTAGGCATGAGCATTTATATCAGAACAATGGCAGATGTAAATGGACACATCTAAGTGCACCATGCAAAGCACGTAACTTATAGTATTCTATAAGTTACGCGTGTAAGTTGGAGGCACACCCATAGCTCATCCATGCTCTGCCAACACATATGCTCCCATGGAGTTAAACATTATCCCCTGGATTCTACATATGGGACCAGATTCTGTAAATAGCACCAAAAAATTGGAGCCAAAAAATGCACTAAGTGCTATTCTATAAATGGCGGTCAGAGTTAGGCGCTATTTACAGAATAGCACTTGGGCTGGGATCGGTGACTAGCTTTAGGCATGAAGATACCAACTGAACCCTGGTGTAAATCCTTGTGGCTAAATTAGATATGGATCCAACCTTATTCGAAAACAGTGCTCATAAATTGTAAGAAAGCACCTGATTCACCCATAACGCTCTCGTGGCTACGCCCCCTTTTGGAGCCACGTTTAAAGTTTATGCATGCGTGTAAATCTAAATTGATTCCAATTAGATGTGATAATTGATTGTTAGGGCCCAGCTATAGGTGCTAATTGGCTCAGGGTTCAATTAAATTGTGTATACAAATTGGGTGTATTTCCAAATTTGCACACACAAATTTGAGCACCATTTATACCCATGATACATGCCCAAATTAATTGAATAATGAGCCTTAATGATCAATAATTAGGTACTAATAGCCAATTAGTGATGTTAATTGGCACCCATTAAAATCTGTGCATACATCTGGCTGTGTGTTATTCTATAAGGCATGGCACCTAACTGCACAAGCCTGTAACTCAAAAATGGGCATGGTCGTGGGCATGTCAGGGGACATTCCAAAAAGTTGCATATGTAATTATAGAATAAGGTGTAAGTTTGGCACCTAAAGATAGTTGTGGGAATTAGTGCTAAACGTGATTTTGTAAAGGGTGCACACTCTCTATGTTATCATGCTTGATGTTGATTTTTTCCAATGCTGAATTATGAGCATCATTTACTGAATCCAGTCCTATAACACTTAGGAGTAACCTTATATAATAGTGCATAGTGTGCCTAAATATGTAATTGCAAAATTTTGGCACAACTGATGTAAGGGACACATAAGTGAAGGCATCAAGCTATAGAATTACTCTGCTAGTGTACACCAAATGCTTTTTGTTATGTGTACTCATGTTTGCATTTTAAGTATACTTTAGCATATTACATTAACTATCAATGCCCTCCACACATCAAAAAACTATTGTAATCTCACCAAAATGTAAATTGTAAGCTGCTTTGAACCGAAACTTGTTTTTCGATAACAGTAGAATACAAAAATGCATAAATAAATAAATAAATAAATAAATAAATAACCTTGTAATCTGTCCTATAACCCATAACTCTTATACCCTTTGCCTTTAGGGGTGAATTCTATAAATTGCATCTAAAAAATCAACACTGAAAAAAACTTGCTTAAGTGCTATTCTATAAGCCACGCCTAAAGTTAAGCACGGTTTATGGAAAAGTGCTTAAACGCAGAGGTTGTGCAAACATTTAGGCACATCCGTTTGCACCAAACGAAAACGTGGTGCAGATGCTCGTGCATAAATTTACACAGAGAACCCCCTAATTTCACATGTAACTAGAATCACACCCACGTCCCACCCCAGAACACCCATGAATCTCCTATTTCTGTGCCCAATTTTCTGGGACATGTATAAAATTTAGGTACGGATCACGCATCTAAATTTACATGCATACATGTTAATTGATTTCAATTGGCACCAATAATTGTTAAAAAGCCAATTATTGATACTAATTGGCTCGTTATTCTATTAAATGACACATGCAAATTGGGTGCATGCTCAAATTTGCATGCACAATTTTTGTTGACTTTTATAAGGGGGTCCTTTTACTAAGGTGCACTGAAAAATGACCTGCACTAGTGTAGGCACACGTTTTGGATGTGCACAGGTCCATTCTTCAGTGCACCTGTTAAAAAAGGCTTTTTTTTGGGGGGGGGGGGGCAAAAATAGACATGCGGCTAAATGAAAATTGTCACTTGTCCATTATGGGCCTGAGACCTTACTGCCACTCATTCACTTTGTGTTAGGTCTCATGTGTTAACTGGGTGGTAATCATCAGCGCGTGTACAATGTCAATTACCGCCCGGTTAGCGCCACACGCAGGAAAATAAAATATATTTTCCAGTGCGCATACTGGACGCGCATAAAATAATGAAATATCTGCCCGGTCTATGCGGTAGCTGGGCGGTATTTCCAAACTGGTGCACATTGGGAGCATATAGGTGTCTATGTGGCTTAGTAAAAGGGCCCCAGAATTAAGGGACTAATGGATACCTTCAGGATAGTTGCTGGCCAAATGATATTCTGGGCAAATTCTGCTTTCAGTGAACCTCTGTCCTCTCAAACTGACTGGGAAATGTGCAATGCTGCTTCTCCGCCCAGCTTGACATTCATAGCAGTTGCAATTTCTGCCCACCCCTCAAGACAGCACTGAGTATCTTTTATAACATGAATATTTTATTCTGATTTCTGTATAAGTAGTTAAACAAATAAATCACATTTATGTTTGTGGCAGAACAAGGATGGGCTACAAATTTATCCAGATAGCAGCAGTATTCAGCTACTATCCCCCTGATTCTGTAAAAGTTGCCAAAAATTGTGTAAATTTAGGTGCATTCCTGATTTCCTTGTGCAATTGAATAGAATAATAAGCCAACTGGTGCCAATAATTGGCTTTTTAACAAGCAATTATTGGCACTAATGAGATTTATTTGCATGGATTAGATTTAGGTGCAGGATCTGTGCCTAAAATTCACACATAGTCCCAAAAAGGGGATGCAGACATGGGAAGGTGGTGGTCGTTTCTGGACAGAGTGGGGCATGGCTTTGAGCTACATGCATAATTGAAGAATATGGATGCTCCGTGCATAAATTTAGGTGTGAGCATTTGCACCACATTTTCATTGGTGCAAATGGTGGGCGCCTAAATTTACATGTGTCAAACTTTAGGTGCAACTTATAGAATACTGTATAAGTGGGTATTTTTCGGTGCCAATTTTTTACTACTACTACTACTTAACATTTCTAGAGCGCTACTAGGGTTACGCAGCGCTGTACAAATTAATAACTAAGGATGGTCCCTGCTCAGAATAGCTTACAATCTAAAGGACGAAATGTCAAGTTGGGGTAGTCTAGATTTCCTGAGTAGATGTGTTGTGATTAGGTGCCGAAAGCGACATTGAAGAGGTGGGCTTTGAGCAATGATTTGAAGATGGGTAGGGAGGGGGCCTGGCTTATGGGCTCAGGGAGTTTGTTCCAAGCATGGGGTGAGGCGAGGCAGAAAGGGCAGAGCCTAGAGTTGGCGGTGCATATTCTTTGACAGGGTGACCAGAGAATTGAATCAAGGACATGCGATGGATGTAATCTACTTAGATTTCAGCAAAGCCTTTGACATGGTTCCTCACAAGAGGCTCTTGAATAAACTTGACAGGCTGAAGACAGGACCCAACGTGGTGATCTGGATTAGGAACTGGTTGACGGACAGATGCCAGAGGGTGGTGGTTAATGGAATTCACTCGGAAGAGGGAAAGGTGAGTAGCGGAGTGCCTCAGGGATCGGTGCTGGGGCCAATTTTGTTCAATATATTTGTGAGCAACATTGCCGAAGGGTTAGAAGGTAAAGTTTGCCTTTTTGCGGATGATACCAAGATTTGTAACAAAGTGGACACCCTGGAGGGAGTGAAAAACATGAAAAAGGATCTGCAGAAGCTAGAAGAATAGTCTGGCAATTAAAATTCAGTGCAAATAATTGCAAAGTGATGCACTTAGGGAGTAAAAATCCATGGGAGCCATATGTCTTAGGCGGTGAGAGGGATCTTGGGGTGATAGTATCTGAGGATATGAAGGCGATGAAACAGTGTGACAAGAAGGATGCTAGGCTGTATAGAGAGAGGTCTGACCAGCAGAAGAAAGGAGGTGTTGATGCCCCTGTACAAGTGATTGGTGAGGTCCCACTTGGAGTATTGTGTTCAGTTTTGGAGGCCGTATCTTGCTAAGGATGTAAAAAGAATTGAGGCGGTGCAAAGAAAAGCTACAAAAATGGTATGGGATTTGCGTTACAAGACATATAAGGAGAGACTTGCTGACCTTAACATGTATACCCTGGAAGAAAGGAGAAACAGGGGTGATATGATACAGACGTTCAAATATTTGAAAGGTATTAATCTGCAAACAAATCTTTTCTGGAGATGGGAAGGCGGTAGAACTAGAGGACATCCTGTTCAGAAGGAATGGATCCTCAGAAGCTTAGCGGAGATTGGGTGGCAGCACCTGTGGTTGGGAGGCGGGGCAAGTACTGGGCAGACTTCTACAGTCTATGCCCTGAAAATGGCAAGGATAAATCAAGAAAGTAGCACATATGAGTTTATCTTGTTGGACAGACTGGATGGACCGTACAGGTCTTTATCTGCCATCATCTACTATGCTACTATATAGAATCTAGCCCTATGTGGATAATTTATTCTTTTAGCTTAGGCCTGGCAAATAGGAGTGCTGGTACAATCACTGACCTATATGTATATTTAGTGTCACTATCTATATGGACAGCAGTACTGAATATACATATTTAAGTACTGGTGCTGGTGCTTAAATTAACACAGGGACCCTTTTACTAAGCTGCGTAGGTGCCTATGCATGCCCAACGCATGCCAATTTTGAGTTACTGTCTGGCTACCATGTGGCCTTTGCGATAATTTCATTTTTGACACATGTCCACTACACACACTGGAAAATCTTTTTATTTTCTGGCATGCGTGTGTTAATCAGGCAGTAATCGGCATTTTATGCATGTAGACCATTACTATTACCGCACGGTTACCTTACTGATAGGTTAATGGCTGGTGGTAAAGTCTCAGACCCAAAATGGACGTGTGGCAATTTTCATTTTACCGCATGTCCATTTTTGGTAAAAATAAAAAAAGGCATTTTTTTACAGGTGCGCTGAAAAATGATTCCATGCGTGACCAAAACACACGGCTACATTATTGTAGGCCATTTTTTAGCACACCTAAGTAAAGGGGGCCCCACAGTGACTGTACCAGCTAAATATTGACCCCCAAACTGCATGAAATAAATGATACAGATGAAAAAAATGGGCAAATGTATGCAACAAAAATCCAAAGTGAAACAACATAATGACTCATAATGCACACACCTAAAAATCTATCCTGACCTTTTCCACCCATCTGAACAACACACATCTAATATATTAAACCCAAATGCCTAGCGACATGAGAAACCAGTCGTATTCTACCTTGAGCTTGAAGCACATAGGTACTAATAATCACTAATAAAGTCTTCACTTATGTCTGAAGGAGGAAGTCTAGCTGTTAGCATCTCACTGTAGTAAAGACTTTTTGTTGAGTTGTCTTTCACAAAATATCTTTTCCCACAAAGCTTAAGCAAGATTTCAGCTCCTTCCGCAATGATTATTCTTCATTTCTGACCCATATTACTTTCTTTTTAATATCCCTGTATTCTGGATGGCCACATTTTCTCTGCAAGTGCTTTACTTTCCCATTCTAAACTTTGTGTCAACAGAATTACCACTAATAAACCATCTCACTCCCCGCCCTCCACACAGTTTCCAGAGCAACTTTCTATTATTATTAAGCTGAATGTAATTGCGCCAGACTTCCTTGAGCATCTTTATAACTTGAAGATCCTGTAATATAGAATTATTGATTCTTTGTGTGTCAATTGATTCCCTTTTCCCTTCAGCGGTTCAGGAGAGATTGACACTGGAAAAGAGTCAGAAAGGGAGGATAGCATCAATCTCACAATGCTCAACAAGGGAAAAGAAAAATAATTGTGGCTCAGAAAGCAAATCAATCCTAGAAGACAAATTAGGTTTTGCTGAGTAAAGTATAATCACCATTTCTGAGTTTCCCCTCTCCCACATTTATTATTTCTGTGGTCTGCCATGCAGATAAAATCTTCAGTGCTGACACTGGAATTCAATATGAGGGCAGACTTGCATTCAGAGACAATGCTGACAGTGCAGTACCTGACAGGAGGATGGGGTCTCACAAGGTGCAGACTGATAAAGAAAAGATCTGGTTCTTTTGGAAATCTGTGAGCATCTCCATACACAACTATGTAAGTATCTCACCGTGGAAATTACATAGTAACATAGTAGATGACGGCAGAAAAAGACCTGCACGGTCCATCTAGTCTGCCCACGATAAACTCCTATGTGTATACCTTACCTTGATTTGTACCTGTCTTTTTCAGGGCAAAGACCGTATAAGTCTGTCCAGCAGTATTTCCCGCCTCCCAACCACCAGTCCCGCCTCCCATCACCGGCTCTGGCACAGTCCCCGTATAAGTCTGCCCTCCCCTATCCTAGCCTCTCAACCACCAACCCCTCTTCCCCCCGCCACCCAATTTCAGCTAAGCTTCTGTGGATCCATTCCTTCTGCACAGGATTCCTTTATGCCTATCCCACGCATGTTTGAATTCCGTTACCGTTTTCATGTCCACCACCTCCTGCGGGAGGGCATTCCAAGCGTTCACCACCCTCTCCGTGAAAAAATACTTCCTGACATCTTTCCTGAGTCTGCCCCCCTTCAATCTCATTTCATGTCCTCTCGTTCTACCGCCTTCCCATCTCCGGAAAAGATTGAGAGCTTTCTACAAAATACTTGTATTACAACACTATATGAAACCTGTTCTGAGGACTCTATGAACTCAGGAGACATAAGGGAAAACTGGATTCATGATCGTAATTAGTATGGACACAACTGGGATGATTTATATATATGTATTATAGCTAAGTTCTAGAAGATAAAAGCCTTGAACACTGGGGGCTGTAGGAGTATTTCCCTGTGTGTCTCACCTTGCGGGCCTTGGCCTGTATAATCCTATGACATGCAGTAAGTTTTGCATTTACTATATATTAAGAACAAAAATTAATCTGGGGTAAGTGAAAAGCCTTTGTCATAAATGCAGGGGGTGTGTCCAGCATCTGCCCTACATTTACTACACAGGGCAGATGCTTACCAGTGGATATTCAATGTGATTAGCTGGCAGTTGCCCGCTTAAATCGCTAACAGTTAATTTTCAGTGGCAGTTAACTTCCAAAATAAACATGAGTCCTCTCTGCAGTCTCCCTAAAACACTGAGAGGAGTGAAGTTTAGTTGGAAGTTGTGCTGAGACGATTGAGCTACAGTGCCACAGGGTATGAAGGTTTACTCTGCAGCAAGAAGATAAGTGTTGTATTATTTGATTTATGTTTGATACTATGTACATTTTGATGAAGAGTGGGGAGGTCTTATGGGACTATTTCTGCGTTTAATAATTGTGGAAGAATAATATATTGTAGTTTGTATGTTATTGCAGAGTTCACATTGTGTAGAAAATTGTGATTTGCATGTTACTTATTTACATAACATTGAGAGATGGTTAGCCTGAAGGGTTCAGGTGAGGAAATGTGAAAACCCAGTGAATGGGAAAACTTATCCACCCTCTCTTTAGCAGTCAAGTTCTTTGGTCAGATGCATGGGTGAGTTTTATTTTTCCGAAGGTCTTCTTTGTTCTTTATTATATTATCACATGCTTCTGTTCTCTACACACTGTGTATTCTGATTAGTTAAAGTTATTCTTTGGCTTTGATTCCCCAATTTTGTTTTATGTATTATTTTATGCTGGTGGAGTTTGGGATTTTTTGATTAGCTTCTTTTTCAAGCATGGCAGACCTCATCTACTACGTAACCTACTCTCTGTCATCTGATGATGTTTTGGGAAATCAGCATGTTCAGGTCAGAGGATTAGACTGCCAATATCTAATGGGCTGGAAAAACATTGACCTGAAATAAATTTATCACAGCTACTCATAAGTACATAAGTACATAAGTAATGCCATACTGGGAAAAGACCAAGGGTCCATCAAGCCCAGCATCTTGTCCACAAGAGCGGCCAATCCAGGCCAAGGGCACCTGGCAAGTTTCCCAAACGTACAAACATTCTATACATGTTATTCCTGGGATTTTGGATTTTTCCAAGTCCGTTTAGTAGCGGTTTATGGACTTGTCCTTTAGGAAACCGTCCAACCCTTTTTAAAACTCTGCTAAGCTAACCGCCTTCACCACATTTTCCGGCAATGAATTCCAGAGTTTAATTACACGTTGGGTGAAGAAAAATTTTCTCCAATTTGTTTTAAATTTACTACACTGTAGTTTAATCGCATGCCCCCTAGTCCTAGTATTTTTGGAAAGCGTGAACAGATGCTTCACATCCACCTGTTCCACTCCACTCATTATTTTATATACCTCTATCATGTCTCCCCTCAGCCGTCTCTTCTCCAAGCTGAATAGCCCTAGCCTCCTTAGTCTTTCTTCATAGTCTTTTCTTCAAATTGACACACACGGCTAAATACACTATTCTATTTCTTTACAAAATGAGCATTGCAAATCAATCAACACATAAGTGGTCCTTTTACTAAGCTGATGTAAAAAGTAGCCTTAGCGCCCTTGTGCGGGGTTTCTCTACAAGCTCAGGCCAGTTTTGCTGCAGCTGTAAAATGGCTGATTTTCCACTTTTTTTGTATTAATGGTGGTGTGCTGTTTCCTTTAGTGCACAGCCATTAAAAAAAAAAAACACATGGGCACTAACCTCCACCCATTTTGTAGGCAGTAAGGGCTCATGTGGGCAGGGGGGACACCACTGGTTGTTCTGAGATTGGTAGCATAAAATGTTGCTACTAATTGGGTTTCTACCAGGTACTTGTGACATAGATTGGCCACTGTTGAAAGCAGGATATTGGGCTAGATGGACCATTGGTCTGAACCTGTATGGCTGTTCTTAAGTTCTTAACCAGTTAGCACACAGTCCCTGACATGTCCCCTCCAAAAATTAAAAAAAAATATATTTTTGGTATCAATTAGCACACACTAAAATGGTATCACAGGATAACTAAGTATTTCCCATAGTACATCATTTTAAGCTCTGTTAGGTGTGAGTTAGCGCCTAACATGGCTTAGTAAAATGTCCCTAAAGAGCCCTCCTCTCCTCCCAATCAAACCCTGAACTTAAGGTATTGACCTCTTACATTTTTCAAAGGAAAAGCTTAGCAGTCGCAGAAGAAAGACTGCTTAGCTGTTCTCAAACTCCCACTACTACCATCATTGTTCCTGGAGCCTTGTTCCAGCTGCAGATCATGGGCCCCATTGCTATAATCCAACGAAGAGAGAAGGGAAAGAAACCCTACAACCAATCTGACAAATACAAAGTAGAAGGGGTGGACCAAATGAACATCCAACAGCCAACAAATAGTTGTAAATTGTTTATTAGGAAAGCACTTCACATAAAAAAGACCTTGCTTTACCAATAAATAATTTGCAACCATTTATTGACTGTTGGAGGCTCATTTGGTCCAACCCTATTACTCCGTGTTTTTTCCCATTACTAAAATGTCATATTCTGGTAATTCTCCTTCCAGCTTGCTATGGAACCAAGTTTTTACCTGCAGCAATGGGAAGAATGCTCAGCTACTTGCCAACCATAGCTCCCACTGCTGTTTTCATTGGCCCTCCAGATGTGCTTCAACATCCTTCCATTAGGTCCGGCTGCCATGCCATCCTCCAGGCATTTTTTCTGCTAGCTGCTGCAAATGGTGGATTGTCATTGGCCTGTCACTCCAAAAGGAGCAAAACAAAGTGGGTTACTATTTGGAGCTCCTTTCGGAGAGATCAGAAAGATTAAGGAGGATGTTAAAATACACAACAAAGGTCATATTAGAACAGTTAAGCACTATTTACATGTATTACAAGCTAGTTTACATATGTAAATGGGCTTTGGAGGAAATTGTAATTACTTTTTTGGTATTTAAAACCAACTCATAAATTTAAAAAAAAAAGAGTTTTATAACTGGTCCCCTTAATTGGCTCCCCTTGGACATGTAGTTTTGCAAAATCTGGTGTTTACACGTATAAGTGCTGGTATAAAAATCTACCACTTACATATGTATGTGTTGGCACGTAAACATTTAGTGCTCTGAGTGATACTACTTTTTTAACATGTTTAAAAAAATAAGCTGGCTATTTCTGTGGTACATACCACGATTATACATACATTTTTAACACACTTTTATACATATTTTACAAAAGGCTCTATATTCAGGGAGTCTTCTGTAAAATAGGCTGCAAATTGTGCAACATCCCAACTTGGTTGCCCCCTTTCCAACCTAGATGACCTGTATAAAATTGGGCTTAATCTGTTAAGAGTAGAGAAAGTATTTCTATAAAGGAGCACCTATTTTTAGGTGCCCAAAGCAAGCTTGTTCAGAGTCTATTCTGTAAATGAGGGTGCCACTTTCCTTTATAGAAAACTAGCATAACAGTAATTTTTTAGTAATCCCTCCTCTCCCTACTTATCTCCTCGCTTTCTTCATTTGTTCCATTGCTTGGGCTGCTTGTCTGTTGGATGTTTTTATCTTTCCTATCAAAATTTGTAGAAATGCATGAAAATCGTGGTCCTGATAAGCTGGGTTCATGCACTAGCGAGGAGTGCCAGGTATCTCCCTCTACTGCAAGTCAATTCATACTGGCGAGTGATCTGAGACATCAGACACCCCTATACCTATTTGATTGGGGGTTGGCTGCTGTTATTCTCTGTGACAATTGCTCTGTTGTGTTATGGGATATCTTCTTGGCATTTGCTGTGAACCTTACCCTGGCTCAATAAAGATATAAAAAAAAAAGAATTTGTAGTTCTTTTCCTTTCTTATATTGGTTTTAATTAATGAAAACTGCTGAGACCTGCTAGTTAGCATTAGCGGTATAGCAAATCTTAAATAAATGATAAACTATGGGCCCCTTTACCAAGCTATGGTTAAAGGGCGCCTGCGCTGGTGTCGGCGTGTGTTTTTCACAAATGCTGAGGCTCCCTTTTACCTCAGTGGGTAAAAGGGAAGTCTCTCTTTCCTGTAGCAAATGGCCATGCAACAAGTAAAGCACTTGCCACATGGCCATGTTAACCCGGCGGTAACTGGGCAGCGCGTGACACTGCCCGATTACCGCCGGGTACACTCCGGCGCTACAAAAATAAATATATTTTTGTAGCGCCGGATATAATGGCACACTAGGGATGGGAAGTACTGCCGGGCTGCTGTCAAGCAAGCGGTAAGCTTGCGTTGGGCTTACCGCCGCTTAGTAAAAGGGGCCCTATATGTGTGTATATTCATCTGGTGCAAATGCTTACACTTAGATTGTGAAAGATGCCACATAAATCATTTTTGGGTCCTTGTACTAAATGTGTTCCTCATATGAGGAAAGGCTAAAGAGGTTAGGGCTCTTCAGCTTGAAAAAGAGACAGCTGAGGGGGTATATGACATAGGTCTATAAAATCCTGAGTGGCGTTAAATGGGTAAAATTACTAAGGCTAAGGGACACTCGATGAAGCTACATGTAAATACTTTTAAAACAAATAGGAGAAAATATTTTATCTTTCAATTAACATTTAAGCTCTGGAACTCGTTGCCAGAAGATGTGGTCACATCAGTTAGCATATCTGGCTTTTAAAAAGGTTTGGACAAGTTCCTGGAGAAAAAGTCCATAGTCTGCTATTGAGATAGACATGGGGAAGCCCTGGAATTGGTAGCATGGAGTGTTGCTGCTATCTGGGTTTCTGCCAGATACTTGTGACCTGGATTGGTTACTGTTGGAAGCAGGATACTAGGCTAAATGGACCAACAGTCTGACTCAGTATGAATCACATGTTCTACTTTTTTGAGGGAGCATATCAGGAGTGGAGGGTCAGTTTTCCTACGCTAACCAGTTAGCGCAACTACATTAACACACACTGGTTAGCACAAGGCTAATGTAGGAGCCATTACCACCTCTTAAATAAGTGGCAGTAAGTGATCCTGTGATAATTATTTGAAATGGCTGTGTGCTAAGGATAGCATTAGCATATGGCCATATATCTAAAAAATAGAAAATAGACCTTTTTCACAGTTGTGATAAAAACGGCGTTTCTTCGGTTTCAACTACACTGGCTCCCCATAGCAGACCGTATCACATTCAAAATCTGTTCACTTACACACAAGATCATATATGGTGAAGCTCCAGAATACATGCTCAATCTCATTGATCTACCATCTAGAAATGCCTTAATAACTGCAAGGACCTACCTCATTCTCCATTTTACAACCTGTAGGAATGTTAAATACAAGACTCTTTTTGCATCATCCTTCCCTTACATCAGTCCAAAATATTAGAATGTCCTACCAAAACAACTTAAGGAGCTCGCCGACCACCAACTGTTCAAGAAGTCCTTAAAGACGTTCTTATTCGACAAGGCCTACTCCACTGGCAACTCCAATGTTTAACCTCTCCCTCTTGCCGTCGCTTCACCTCTGTCATTTACCCTGTGTTATCCCCTGTTCCTCCCCCTCCTGTCACTTTCTGATTCTGGGCCATCATTGTCTTGTATTGTATCCACTTGATTTATTGTAAGCCACATTGCACCTGCTCATGTGGGTAAATGTGGGGTAGAAATGCACTAAATAAATAAATAAATAAAGGTACGCTACTTTCCGCAGCTTAGTAAAAGGAAATAGGACTCCTTTATTCTATAAATTATCTCCCAGATTCTATATATAGTGTGTAAAGTTTCATGTGCAAATTTGGCAGTGTGTCCAAATTGCAAGTGCAACTGAATTGGTTAACAAGCCAATCAGCGCTGATAATTGGCTACTAATAATCAATTATCGGTGCTAATTAACATTAATTAAAATGTATGCATGCAACTTGCTAAACATATTCTGTAAAGTGGTGTGTGTAAATTCTAATATGTGGATCTCAAAAGGGGGCGTGGCCATAGGAAGGGCATGGGTGGGTTATGGGTGTTCCTAAAAATTATGTGCACAGTTATAGCATATGCTCGATCCACACCTAAGTTAGGTATGTGCATTTGCACCAGGTTTTAATTGGTGTAAATGGTCATGCCTAAAATTTAGTCATGGGAACAGGCGCTAGGCATATTCTATAAACCATGCCTAACTTTTGATGAGGTTTATAGGATAGCAGCAAAAACGAGGGTTTTTTTTGGTACCGATTATATTTGGCACCAAATATAGAATTTACCCCTATGTGCATAAATGTGTACCCAGCTCATGCTCTGCCCATGTATATGCCCACCTGTATAGTATGTGCCATCAAAGATTGGCACATATTTACAGAATAGTATGTAATAGGAATATTAGAGGGTAGCAGGGATAAAGTACCAAGATGATCCAAAGTTTGTACTTGCATTTGGAGATAGAGAGTATATGTAGAGATGGGAACTCAGAATTTAAAACTCTGTAGCTGCTTCTAATCGTTTTCTTTGTCATTTAAGTTCCCCGATATTTTTGATAACAGTCCATAGCTGTAGTCTACTCTTGACGAAGGCTGGAAAAGCCGAAACACAGCCTGTTTTGAGTGAATAAGTGCTTCTGTGACTGTGTCTCTACTTGTTTTTGTTCAAGAGTGAATATACAGCAATCAATAAAAACATTGTTTTCACCACTTTGGATCATCTTGGTACTTTATCCCTGCTACCTTCTAAGGTTTGCTTGCACATCTGAGTGGGAATACTGGTTTTCTCTTTGTTCATTGAACCATAACAGGAATATTGTCATTAACACACTTAAGTGGCCAGTTACCAAGTAAAGGACTAAGATACAGCATTTCTGCATGTTTTGTTGCCTAAATCTGAGTGGCTTCTTGTACAATTACCTCCAAATATTTGTTAATGTATCTGTGTATGTGTATGTGTATGTTTATTTATTTATTTTGCTCACTTCTCCAAGAGAATAGGTTTGGGACAGAAATTGTATTGGGGTTGTTTTACTATGTTTTTATATTCAAACCACACTGAGCCAGCATCCTGTCTCCTGTAGGGATCAATCTAAGTCACTTGGAAGTACTTGGCAAACCCAAATAGTAAATGACGGCAGAAAAAGACCTGCATGGTCCATCCAGTCTGCCCAACAAGACAAACTCATATGTGCTACTTTTTGTGTATACCCTACTTTGATTTGTACCTGTCCTCTTCAGGGCACAGACCGTATAAATCTGTCCAGCACTATCCTCGCCTCCCACCACCGGCTGGCTCTGCCACCCAATCTCGGCTAAGCTCCTTAGGATCTATTCCTTCTGAATAGGATTCCTTTATGTTAATCCCACGCGTGTTTGAATTCTGTTACTGTTTTCATTTCCACCACCTCCCGCGGGAGGGCATTCCAAGCATCCACTACTCTCTCCGTGAAAAAAATACTTCCTGACATTTTTCTTCAGTCTGCCCCCCTTCAATCTCATTTCATGTCCTCTCGTTCTACCACCTTCGCACCTCCGGAAAAGGTTCGTTTGCGGATTAATACTTTTCAAATATTTGAACGTCTGTATCATATCACCCCTGTTTCTCCTTTCTTCCAGAGTATACAGTGGTGGAAATAAGTATTTGATCCCTTGCTGATTTTGTAAGTTTGCCCACTGACAAAGACATGAGCAGCCCATAATTGAAGGGTAGGTTATTGGTAACAGTGAGAGATAGCACATCACAAATTAAATCCGGAAAATCACATTGTGGAAAGTATATGAATTTATTTGCATTCTGCAGAGGGAAATAAGTATTTGATCCCCCACCAACCAGTAAGAGATCTGACCCCTACAGACCAGGTAGATGCTCCAAATCAACTCGTTACCTGCATGACAGACAGCTGTCGGCAATGGTCACCTGTATGAAAGACACCTGTCCACAGACTCAGTGAATCAGTCAGACTCTAACCTCTACAAAATGGCCAAGAGCAAGGAGCTGTCTAAGGATGTCAGGGACAAGATCATACACCTGCACAAGGCTGGAATGGGCTACAAAACCATCAGTAAGACGCTGGGCGAGAAGGAGACAACTGTTGGTGCCATAGTAAGAAAATGGAAGAAGTACAAAATGACTGTCAATCGACAAAGATCTGGGGCTCCACGCAAAATCTCACCTCGTGGGGTATCCTTGATCATGAGGAAGGTTAGAAATCAGCCTACAACTACAAGGGGGGGACTTGTCAATGATCTCAAGGCAGCTGGGACCACTGTCACCACGAAAACCATTGGTAACACATTACGACATAACGGATTGCAATCCTGCAGTGCCCGCAAGGTCCCCCTGCTCCGGAAGGCACATGTGACGGCCCGTCTGAAGTTTGCCAGTGAACACCTGGATGATGCCGAGAGTGATTGGGAGAAGGTGCTGTGGTCAGATGAGACAAAAATTGAGCTCTTTGGCATGAACTCAACTCGCCGTGTTTGGAGGAAGAGAAATGCTGCCTATGACCCAAAGAACACCGTCCCCACTGTCAAGCATGGAGGTGGAAATGTTATGTTTTGAGGGTGTTTCTCTGCTAAGGGCACAGGACTACTTCACCGCATCAATGGGAGAATGGATGGGGCCATGTACCGTACAATTCTGAGTGACAACCTCCTTCCCTCCGCCAGGGCCTTAAAAATGGGTCGTGGCTGGGTCTTCCAGCACGACAATGACCCAAAACATACAGCCAAGGCAACAAAGGAGTGGCTCAGGAAGAAGCACATTAGGGTCATGGAGTGGCCTAGCCAGTCACCAGACCTTAATCCCATTGAAAACTTATGGAGGGAGCTGAAGCTGTGAGTTGCCAAGCGACAGCCCAGAACTCTTAATGATTTAGAGATGATCTGCAAAGAGGAGTGGACCAAAATTCCTCCTGACATGTGTGCAAACCTCATCATCAACTACAGAAGACGTCTGACCGCTGTGCTTGCCAACAAGGGTTTTGCCACCAAGTATTTGGTCTTGTTTGCCAGAGGGATTAAATACTTATTTCCCTCTGCAGAATGCAAATAAATTCATATACTTTCCACAATGTGATTTTCCGGATTTAATTTGTGATGTGCTATCTCTCACTGTTACCAATAACCTACCCTTCAATTATGGGCTGCTCATGTCTTTGTCAGTGGGCAAACTTACAAAATCAGCAAGGGATCAAATACTTATTTCCACCACTGTACATGTTCAGGTCATCAAGTCTCTCCTCATACGTCTTGTAACGCAAATCCCTTACCAATCTCGTAGCTTTTCTTTGCACCGCTTCAATTCTTTTTACATCCTTCGCAAGGTACGGCCTCCAAAACTGAACACAATACTCTAGGTGGGGCCTCACCAACGACTTATACAGGGGCATCAACACCTCCTTTCTTCTGCTGGTCACACCTCTCTCTATACAGCCTAACAACCTTCTAGCTACAGCCACCGCCTTGTCACACTGTTTCGTCGCCTTCAGATCCTCAGATACTATCACCCCAAGATCCCTCTCCCCGTCCGTACCTATCAGATTTTCCCCGCCTAACACATACATCTCCCGAGGGTTTCTATTCCCTAAGTGCATCACTTTGCATTTCTTCGCATTGAATTTTAATTGCCAAACCTTAAACCATTCTTCTAGCTTCCTCAGATCCTTTTTCATGTTTTCCACTCCCTCCCGGGTGTCCACTCTGTTGCAGATCTTAGTATCATCTGCAAATAGGCAAACTTTACCTTCTAACCCTTCGGCAATGTCACTCACAAATATATTGAACAGAATCGGTCCCAGCACCGATCCCTGAGGCACACCACTACTCACCTTTCCCTCCTCCGAGCGAATTCCATTCACCACCACCCTCTGGCTTCTGTCCGTCAACCAGTTCCTAATCCAGTTCACCACTTCGGGTCCTATCTTCAGCCCTTCCAGTTTATTTAAGAGCCTCCTGTGGGGAACCGTGTCAAAAGCTTTGCTGAAATCTAAGTAGATTACGTCCATAGCTCATCCCTGCAGGGCCGGTCTTAGGGCGAGGCGACCGAGGCGGCCGCATAGGGCCCCGCGCTCAAGGGGGCCCCGCGCGGCGCGCCTGGGATCGCTGTTCTGAAAAAAATTTGAGAAGCGCCGAGTAGCAGGCAGCGCCTCGCGTCTGCCTTGCTAGTAAAAATCTCCTGCACGTCGTCGGGCTGGCCTTCCCGCATTAAGTCCCGCCCTCCTCTGAGGTAATAGGCTCTTCCCGCATTAAGTCCCGCCCTCCTCTGAGGTAATAGGCTATTACCTCAGAGGAGGGTGGGACTTAATGCGGGAAGAGCCTATTACCTCAGAGGAGGGCGGGACTTAATGCGGGAAGGCCGGCCCGACGACGTGCAGGAGATTTTTACTAGCAGGGCAGACGCGAGGCGCTGCCTGCTACTCAGCGATTCTCTTTTTTTTTTTTTTAAAGTTAGTGGGTGCAGCAGGAGTTGGTAGGTGGGTCGGGTCGGGTCGGGTCGGGGGGGGTGGGACTCAGATGGGAGAAGGGTGTGGGATGGGGGTTCTCAGTTGGGGGAGGGGGTAAGGGGACTCAGATGGGAGAAGGGTGTGGGATGGGGGTTCTCAGTTGGGGGAAGGGGGTAAGGGGGACTCAGATGGGAGAAGGTTGCAGGGTGGGGGTTCTCAGATGGGGGGAGGGGTAAGGGGACTCAGATGGGAGAAGGGTGTGGGATGGGGGTTCTCAGATGGGAGAAGGGGGATGGAACTGGGGTTTGAGAAGGGGCCATATGGGAAATGGGGGCCATGCATGGGGCTGGTGGGAAAATAGGGCATGCGTGGGTCAGGTGGGAGAATGGTTCTGGGGCTGAAAGGGGGGCTCTAATACAAGGCATGTGGATGAAGGGGGCTGGAACTGGGGGCTGAAAAGGAGGGTAGGTGGGATAAGGGGGCTAGTACTGAGAATGGAGGCTGAAAAGGGGCAGGGGCTGACACTATGGGTACTGGGGGCTGAAAAGGAGATAGGGAGAAGTGGCTGGGGCTGAAGCTTGGGGCTGGTGAGAAAAAAGGGCTGGGGACTGGGGTTGAAACTGGGGGCTGAAAAGGGGACAGGGAGGAGTGGCAGGGGGCTGAAGCTCGGGACTGGTGGGAGAAAAGGGCTGGGGCTGAAACGGGGGACTGGTGGGATAGTGGGGCTAGAACTGGGGGCTGAAAAAAAGGGGCAGAGAGAGGGGCAGATCCTGGATGGAAGGGGGAGCGAGAGGGAGGGCAGACCCGGATGGATGGGAGAGGGAGGGCAAATGGTGGATTGAAGGGGCAGAGAGAAAGGGCAGACAGTGGATGGAAGGGATAGAAAGGGCAGACAGTGAATGGAAGAGGCAGAGATAGAGGGCAGATGTGCACGAAAGGGGCAGGGAGAGAGGGCAGACATTGGATGGAGGGGACAGCCGAGAGGGCAGACACTGGATGGCAGAGAGAGAGCAAAGACAGATGCTGGATGGAAGGAAGACAGTGAAAAGAAGATGAGGAAAGCAGAAACCAGAGACGACAAACTGTAAATAAAATATATATTTTTATTTTTTTGCTTTAGGATATAGTATTGTAGCTGTGCTAATAAATGTTTATAATAGAACATGTAAATAAGGTAATCTTTTTATTGGACTAATTTTAATACATTTTGACAAACTTTCAGAGAACAAAGCCCCCTTCCTCAGGTCAGGACAGGATACTGTAACAGCTCTATACTGTATTGACCTGAGGACGGAGGTTTTGGCCTCTGAAAGCAAAATGTATTAGTCCAATAAAATGGTATTATTTTATTTTCTATATTTGTTTTATTTCTATTTGTTAATTTGTAAAGTGGTGATTGGTTGTCTTTATATTTTGCACAGTACTAGGGGACATTTTCTGTGGTGTTGTATTGTATGCAGAGTCTGGCATCTTGGGGGTTCAGTTAAATTTTTGTCTAAATAGAAAGTTTAAATATTACTACTTATTCTATAGTGGATTAGGGTATATCTGTGTTTGTGAAAAAGACATGGTTTTCAGTTGGCATTAACTGTGCAGGATCGACAAGCCCTGGAGCTGGGGGCCTTGGAGCTCGGAGGGAGGGGTGGCCGGCTCTGGAGCTAGGGTGGGGGCGGAGCTAGGGTGGGGCAGAGTTAGGGTGGGGCGGAGTTAGGGTGGGGTGGGGCAAGGGTGGGGCCCCGTCAAATTGGTCTGCATAGGGCCCCGCACTTGCTAAGACTGGCCCTGCATCCCTGATTCAATTCTCCTGTCACCCAATCAAAGAACTCAATGAGATTCGTTTGGCACGATTTTCCTTTGGTAAAACCATGTTGTCTTGGATCTTGCAACTTATTGGCTTCCAGGAAATTCACTATCCTTTCCTTCAGCATCGCTTCCATTATTTTTCCAATAATCGAAGTGAGGCCTACCGGCCTGTAGTTTCCAGCTTCTTCCCTATCACCACTCTTTTGAAGAGGGACCACCTCCGCCGTTCTCCAATCCTTCGGAACCTCTCCCGTTTGCAAGGATATGTTAAACAAATCTTTAAGAGCACCAGCCAGAGCCTCTCTGAGCTCCCTCAATATCCTGGGGTGGATCCCATCCGGTCCCATGGCTTTATCCACCTTTAGCTTTTCAAGCTGTTCATACACACTCTCTTCCGTGAACGGTGCTCTATCCACTTCAATCTCATTTATACTTTTTGTAGTCCATCGCGGTCCTTCTCCAGGATTTTCTTCTGTCAAAACAGAACAAAAGTATCTATATAGCAAATTGGCTTTTTCTTCATCATTATCAACATAGTGGTTCGCAGTATCTTTTAGTCTCACAATTCCATTTTTAGTCATTCTCCTTTCACTTATATACCTGAAGAAATTTTTGTCACCACTCCTTACATTTCTAGCCATTTGTTCTTCCGCTTGCGCTTTCGCCAGACGTATCTCTCTCTTGGCTTCTTTCAGTTTCATCCTGTATTCCTCCTCGTGTTCGTTTTCTTTAGTTTTTGTGTATTTCTGGAATGCCAACTCTTTAGCCTTTATTTTCTCAGCCACTTGCTTGGAGAACCATATCGGTTTCCTTTTTCTCTTGCTTTTATTTACTTTCCTTACATAAAGGTTCGTGGCCTTATTTATAGCTTCTTTCAGCCTGGACCACTGTCCTTCCACTTCTCGTGGAAATAAGAAAGTATGTTTGATTTTTGAAGGCTGTGAGAAGGAAAGACACTGAAGTGACACAAATACACATATAAAAATATACACAGACACACTGACACGTTTGTGAAGACACACAAACACACACACTCAAATTCCCCTGCTGCCACATTTCCATCCATGCTGGGCTGACTATGATTCTAATTTGTATTTCATTTTTTGTTTTTGTTGTAATTCTAACTATATAACTTTCTTCAAGGTTTCTACAGTATGTAAGATAGTACAGTCAGGGCCAGCCCAATAGTATCTGATGCCCAAGCAAATCTCTATCTAAGTGCCCCACCACCCCACTCTATGCCAGGAGAGGCTTAACCTTACCCCTCCCTCTTGTAGTCCATCATCTCACATTTCCTTCCCTTCCCTACCTCCCACAGTCCAGCATTTCCCTTTCCCTTCACTTCATAGTCCAGCATCTCCCTTTGCCCTCTAACACTCCCTAATAGTTCAGCATCTTCCTCTCCTTCCCTTCCCTCCATAATCCAGAACCTCTTCTTCTTATCTCTACTCCCTCCATAATTCAGTATATTGCATTGCCTTCCCTTCCATATCCTTCCATAGTCCAGCATCTTAATGACCCTTCCTAATGCTCCCCATGGGGCCAGCATCTCCTCTTTCCTAGCCCCTACCCTCCATCTCTCTCTTCTTTCTTCCTTCTGCTATACCTATACTGGGTCAGAAGAACAAGCAGATTTAGCACTGGCATGGGGTTCTTAAGCATTGCTGCATCCTGCTCTCCCTCTAATGCAGACATTCATGTTAGGAGAAGGGAGGCCGGACACAGTATGCTTGAATGCGGGCCTGTGCTTAAAGACCCTTTGGTGGTACTGAATCCGCTTTTCTATTCAGCCCAAAAAGAGGAAGGTGGCAGCAGCAGGGAAAAGGAAAAGGGAGGAAATGAAATGCTACACTTCTGCTCCTCTGCCTCCCCTCCCCCAAATGCTGCCACCATAGGCAGATGCCCAGGCTGCCTAGTGACAGGGCTGTTCCTGAGTGCAGTGTTACCACAAATAATTGCAGATTGGTTCCTAATCTAGTCTACATCCACAGCATGTCTTGTCTTCTTTCTGTTTTTAGTATACAGTAGAAAGGAATGATACATTTGCATTATCAACATGCTTCCTTTTATTTGAGACTAGCAACTCTGAATAGCATGTGGTTTTTGGATCTATTATAAAGCTTCCCAGTGCTGAGTCATATTGTTCTAAAATAAGTTTTGTAACAGAGGAAAATAAGTCATTGCTCATATAAAGGAACCACCTCATTCATCAGCTTAATTATACACCTTTTGAGGGAAAATTCTTTGAAATTCTACTTTTAACGATAAGACCAAAGAAATTTCTGCATGCCTTGCTATTGCTGGGAGCCATCAGAAAACGTAGTTCTTGTATAAAAGAACTAATTAATGCTTCGTTTTGCCCCTTATGATGTACATACTATCATTTTGCCTACAAATCAATATCTCAACTATTGCCAACTTCTGATCCCCCCCCATACAAAATGATCATAATTGATAAAATCTGGTTTAACAAAGAAACTAATTTGCCTTTGGAAAATAGAAATAATAATTCTTGTTGCCCCAAGAACAATTTTTTATTATTTCAGATCAGTAACGCCTATGTTTAGTAAATGGCACTATGGGTACGTTAGCATTTTTAAGGCACATAAATGGTTTACGTGCATTAAACGCTAAAGCATCCATAGAAATATATAGGCGTGTTAGCATTTAACATGCTTTAAATTTACACGAGCATTACATACCCCTTAGTTTCTAGAGCTAAGAAACAGTTCAAAAATATGTCCAGATTTTGTTACTATAAAGCAAAAGGGCCTCATTTTTGAAAGAGAAAAACATCCAAAAAGTGTCATAAAGCACCATTTGGACATATTTTTTCTCAAAACGTCCAAATCTGTATTTTCAAAACCAAGGGCCCTGTTTAATAATGCGCGTAAACAATGTATGTGTGTTAACCATATACATGCCTACAATATCCCTATAGGCACCTACATGTTTAGCGCGTGCGCTAAGTGTAGGCGCGCTAAAAACACTAACGCACCTTAGTAAACAGGGCCCCTATTTTGCAAATGTTTATCTATGCGTTTCATTTGTAATACATCCAAATCACAAGGGAGCATGTCAGAGGCATTTTGAAGGTGGGATTAGGGCGGACGTAGAGAGCCTAACACTTAGACAATTTACAGCCATAATGGAGCAAAAAGAAAACGTGTAGGGTGAAAACGTCAACATTTTGGTCTAGACCTGTTTTTATAATAGATAAGGCACAAAAAGGTGCCCTAAATGACCAGATGACCACTGGGGGAATCAGGAATAAACTCCCTTACTCATCCAGTGGTCACTAACCACCTCTCACCCCACCCCCAAAATGTGAATAAAAATAGTTTCATCCTCTATGACAGCCTCAGATGTTATAGTAGCCAGGTCCATTAGAGCAGCATGCAGGTCCCTGGAGTAGTGTAGTCGTGGGTGCAGTGCACTGTAGAAAGGTGGACCCAGGTCCATACCTCCCTCTACCTGTTACACTTGTGGTAAAAACTGTGAGCCCTCCAAAACTTGACAGAAACCCACTGTACCCACATATAGGTGCCCCTTCACCCATGAAGGCTATCATAGTGGTATACAATTGGGGGTAGTGGGTTTTGGAGGGCTCAGTAGACACAATAAGGGAGCAATGGTGAGATGTGTTCCTGGGAGCATTTATATAAAGTCCACAGCAGTGCCCCCTAGGGTACCCTACTGTTCTCCTGGGATGTCTGGGGGACCAGTCAGCTAAAAATGCTAGCACCTCCTAGATCCCAATGGCTTGATTTTATACATTTTTCACTTATAAGTTTTTCTTCTGAAAATGGCCTGAAAAAATAAAATCTCGGTACAAATGGTATTTTCAAAAAACAAGAACAAAGATAGACTTTTGTTGTTTTGAAAATGGCCATATTTCTTGGTTGGATTTGGGATGTTTAGCGCAAAACAGCCAAAGTCAGACTTAGACATCATATCGAAAATGCCCCTCAAAATGCTTACAATAATGTTTACATAATGCTTACCTCAATCTTTGTCATTTTCTCTTTTCCTGACTATTTATTGAATACTTTATCTTTCTAGACTGTCAAATGAACAAGAGAATGAAGAAATATTTAGAGTGACTATAAAAATAAACAAACAGTAGAGACATTTATCCTATTTAATTTGCAGACTGTGCTTCACAGGTGGTTCCCTCAACAATAGCAAAGCATGCAAAAATGTCTTCAATGCTGCAGTGAAAAGCTTCAAAGCCATGAAGGGTTACCGTATGACCGGGTTCCCCCAGATATGTCCTTTTTTCGAGGGCACTGACAGGCGTCCAGCCATTTTTTTTTTAAAGTTCGTCCATTTTTATTCAGGGTCGTCACAAAATTATTCAGGGTCGTCAAGTCGCAGGAGGAATGTGAACGATTACAGGAGGACCTTGCGAGACTGGGAGAATGGGCGTGCAAGTGGCAGATGAAGTTCAATGTTGACAAGTGCAAAGTGATGCATGTGGGTAAGAGGAACCCGAATTATAGCTACGTCTTGCAAGGTTCCACGTTAGGAGTTACGGATCAAGAAAGGGATCTGGGTGTCGTCGTCGATGATACGCTGAAACCTTCTGCTCAGTGTGCTGCTGCGGCTAGGAAAGCGAATAGAATGTTGGGTGTTATTAGGAAGGGTATGGAGTCCAGGTGTGCGGATGTTATAATGCCGTTGTATCGCTCCATGGTGCGACCGCACCTGGAGTATTGTGTTCAGTACTGGTCTCCGTATCTCAAAAAAGATATAGTAGAATTGGAAAAGGTACAGCGAAGGGCGACGAAAATGATAGTGGGGATGGGACGACTTTCCTATGAAGAGAGGCTGAGAAGGCTAGGGCTTTTCAGCTTGGAGAAGAGACGGCTGAGGGGAGATATGATAGAAGTGTATAAAATAATGAGTGGAATGGATCGGGTGGATGTGAAGCGACTGTTCACGCTATCCAAAAATACTAGGACTAGAGGGCATGAGTTGAAGCTACAGTGTGGTAAATTTAAAACGAATCGGAGAAAATTTTTCTTCACCCAACGTGTAATTCGACTCTGGAATTCGTTGCCGGAGAACATGGTACGGGCGGTTAGCTTGACGGAGTTTAAAAAGGGGTTAGATAGATTCCTAAAGGACAAGTCCATAGACCGCTATTAAATGGACTTGGAAAAATTCCGCATTTTTAGGTATAACTTGTCTGGAATGTTTTTACGTTTGGGGAGCGTGCCAGGTGCCCTTGACCTGGATTGGCCACTGTCGGTGACAGGATGCTGGGCTAGATGGACCTTTGGTCTTTCCCAGTATGGCACTACTTATGTACTTATGTACTTATGTCAACACGTACCTGCCAGTGAGGTCACACTCGCACCATCGTGGTCACCTGATCTGTTGGTGCATGCATGGTATCATGATGATTCAATTGAAGTCCCTCGTGTCTCGCTTGACCTGTCTTGTGCTCATGCACTGTCTACTGCTGCTACTACTACTAATCATTTCTATAGCGTTCCTAGATGTACGCAGAACTGTGCACATTATATGCAGGTACTTTCTCTGTCCCTAAAGGGTTCTCAATCTAAGTTTTTGTACCTGGGGCAATGCTGCATGCAGCCCTGACACATTCACAAGGAAGGACCATTACACAGCATGCTATGTTTTGGACTGGTCCGGAATAGCTAGGGGACTGAATCTCAGTGGCTGCACACACTCAGTTCTGCTGCTGTGCTGTGCCTCACTGCTGTACTGTGGCCTCCCCTTCTCTAGCGACACAACACAGGAATCTGACAGACGACGGAGGCTGGCACTGGGCTGGCTGAGCCTGTCAGAGAGCCAGGCAAGGGAAGTTTGAAGGCAGCAAGAAAGTAAGTGGTGGAGTGGCGCCCCAAGGCAAGCCTGTCTGACACTGTTGGGAGTAAGTGTACCTTGTGGCAACTCTTAGCAGTTCTTGGGTCTTGTCAGTTGATTGGGGGGGGGGGGGGGGGGGTATTATTAATCGAAAGCACAGGGAGTCAAGCTTAGTATTTCTAAAGTAAGTATAGACTTCAGCTGTCCAGAAGGAGGGGCTGCATGAAATTCCTGCCAAGGAGAGTAGCGATGATGTGGATCATTACAAGGTGTACAAAAAAAAAGAAAAGAAAAGAAAAAAGCACCGATGACATTAGACAGAAGCTTTCACTATCGGAATTTTGGGGAGTTACATACTTGTCAAAAGGACTTGTTTTTTAATGAACTCCCTGCTTGTGTATTTTTATATTGGAAATTTGGACCCCTGAGGCAGGCGTTGTTGATGCCGAAACACGGCCCGTAACAGGTCTGATCTTAATAAAGGACTCCTGTTGTCTCAGTCTTGAAGTCCCAGCTGTGCTTTTTTCTTTTGTTTGCTATTTGTGTATACTGTTCTTCCCTCTCTGGTTACTGTATGCTCATTGCAAGGTGTCACATAATGGAAATGTATCCTGTATCACAAATTATCTCAGAAAATCTTGCAAAGAGGAATTATTTTGCATAGAAATCAAGCATACAGATTGCATGGGAGACAGTCCCTGAGCAAGAAGCTCACAGGCAGAGAGAATTCCTCATCCAGGATCTGAACCCAGCAATAATTTGAGGGAATTTCTTACCAGGAGGGTGTTGGGGTGAAGTGTTTAGGGGGCAAAGCTGCCTTGCAGTGGCAGTGGGGAGGTCAGTGGCAGAGGGCAGAAAAGAGTGAGGTTCTTTCCTGCCCAGAAGAGGCCATTAGACCACCAGGGCTGCAAAGTAGGTTTGGCAGGAGAGGGAGAGAAGGGGGCAAGCTGCTCGTGGATGGGAGGGAAGGAAGAGGAGAGGAGAGGGGGGCATGCTGTACATTGAGGAGAGGGAAGGAAAGGAAAAGGGTGGAAATGCAGCACATGGATAGAAGGGGATGGACAGGAGAGGGGGACATGCTGCTCATGGATGGGAGGGAAAGGAAAGGGGGACATGCTGCTCACGGATGTTTGCTTTTTTAGAAATGTACATCTTTTCTAATTTGTATTTAGACTACAGAAGAAAATGCATTTCTGCTACTTTTACCAGTATTTTCACTGCTTATAGAATCAGGCTTTCTTGGGGGATCAAGGTGACTGTGCAGCTGGGGAGGGGCCAGGGGTGGGCTGAGGTGGGATAGAGCATCCACTATCACCAAACAGCAACCCATGGCAAAGGTGGTGCGGATTCCTTTAGTTCTGAATCTCGGAGCTTCTGCAAAAGAAGGAGATTGTGTTCTAAGTGTAGTACCAGGCTGGGGGTCTCAGAAGCAGAAGATTTAAGAGCAGATAGTTCAGAATGAATACAAGCTCGAGTTCAATGTGACTTAGATTAAAAATATAGAGTTTGAATTTCAACAATAGTGACGTAGTATGATTAAGAGGCTTAGAGTAACAGATTAACAAGTAAACTGTAACTAGTGTGCATATTGATAGATTCGCAATACAGAAAAGAGGCAGGATTATCAACTGGTTATTGTTATATTAACTAATATAGGGGCCCTTTTACTAAGCCGCGAAGGTGCCTATGAATGCTCAACATGCGCCAAATTGGAGTTACCACCGGTTATCACATGGACTTTGTGGTAATTTCAATTTTGGCATGCGTCCGCTATGCGTGTCTGAAAAATATTTTTTATTTTCTGACATGCGGCAGCTACGCGCGTCAATTGGAATTTGATGCGCTTAGACCATTACCACCCAGTTAACGCATAAGACCTTACCGCTAGGTCAATAGCTTGTGGTAAGGTCTCAGATCCAAAATGGATGTGCGGCAATTTTCATTTTGCCACACGCCCATTTTTGGCAAAAAAAAGGCATTTTTTGTAGGTGCGCTAAAAAATAATTCCGTGCATGCCCAAAACACGGGTCCACACTAATGCAGGCCATTTTTCACTGCACCTTAGTAAAAGGACACGAGGAGTGGCCTAGTGGTTAGAGCACTAGTCTTGTAATCCAGAGGTGGCTGGTTCAAATCCCACTGTTGCTCCATGTGGTCTTGGGCAAACCACTTAACCCTCCATTGCCTTAGATACAAACTTACATTGTGAGCCTTCCTGGGACAGAGAAATATCAAATGTAACTCACCTTGAGCTACTACTGAAAAAGGTGTAAGCAATACATAAATAATGAATTGGTGGAAAAATTAGTTTTTAGCAATTTGTAGAATTGTAAGTAGTTAGAATGAATTCTAATAGATTTTGGGAGAGAGTTCCAACATTTGGCTCCAATATACTTGAAATCAGCAGAAAGCACTGATTTATATAGACTTTTATAGACTTTCCCTCCTACTGTACAAGAACACAGTGGCTTGTTGATGTGTACTAGCAATGTTTGGACAGGTATTTTATAAAAACACATAGGTGTCTATCAGGCTCATTTTCGAAAGAGAAGGGCGCCCATTTTCCGACACAAATCGGGAGATGGGCGTCTTTCTCTCAGGTTCGCACAAATCGGCATAATCAAAAGCCAATTTTGGGCACCCTCAACTGCTTTCCGTCACAGGGACGACCAAATTTCATGGGGGTGTGTTGGCAGCGTAGTGAGGCGGGACTGGAGCTTGCTTAAGAGATGGGCGTCCTCAGCCGACAATAGAAAAAAGAAGGGCGTCCCTGACGAGCACTTGGTCAACTTTACTTGGTCCATTTTCCCTTGTGACCAAGCCTCAAAAGGTGAACAGATGACCACCGGAGGGAATCGGGGATGACCTTCCCTTACTCCCCCTGTGGTCACCAACCCCTTCTCACCCTAAAAAAAAACTTTAAATTTTTTTTGCCAGCCTCAAATGTCATACCCAGCTCCATCACAACAGTATGCAGGTCCCTGGAGTAGTTTTAGTGGGTGCAGTGCACTTCAGGCAGGCAGACCCAGGCCTACCCCCCTACCTGTTACACTTGTGGTGGTAAATCTGAGCCCTTCAAAACCCACAAGAAACCCACTGTACCCACATGTAGGTGCCCCCCTTCACCCCTTAGGGCTATGGTAGTGGTGTACAGTTGTGGGGAGTGGGTTTTTTAGGGGGTTTGGGGGGGCTCAGCACACAAGATAAGGGAGCTATTTACCTGGGAGCAATTTCTGAAGTCCACTGCAGTGCCCCCTAGGTTGCCCGGTTGGTGTCCTGGCATGTCAGGGGGATCAGTGCACTATGAATGCTGGCTCCTCCCATGACCAAATGGCTTGGATTTGGTCGTTTCTGAGATGGGCATCTTCAGGTTTCCTTTATCGCCGAAAACTGGGGACGACCATCTCTAAGGTTGACCTAAATGTTGAGATTTGGGCGTCTCCGACCGTATTATCAAAACAAAAGATGGACGCCCATCTTGTTTCGATAATACGGGTTTCCCCACCCCTTCACGGGGCCATCCTAGAATTTGCAAGCAGTGTTATAGAATAAGTCAGATCCGTACCTAATTTAGGTGTGAAGATTTACACCAGGTTACAGTTGGTGTAATTTCTCACACCTAAAATTGGGTGCAGATACCGGCACTATCCCCTGGATTCTATGTAGTGCACTTATATTCTATAACACTGCGTGTAAATTAATTGGCTGAACAAGCTAATGAGCGCTGATATCAGCACTTAACAAGCAATAACGAGCACTAATTGGCACTAATTAGAATTTAGTTGCACAACTTGCTAAGTATATTCTGTAATGATGTGCGCCAACTTCTAATGTTTGCAGGTAAAAAGGGGCATGGTTATGGGCGGGGAAATGGGCATTTCATGGGCATTCTGAAATTTAGGTGCCTAGTTATAGAATATGTCCAGTGTGCCTAAATTTACACGCTGGGATTTACGCCACATTTTCATTGATGTAAATGGATGCATGTGGATTTCGGCACTGAAATATCAACAAAGCATATTCTATAATCGGCACCTAAGTCTAGGTGCCGATTATAGAATGCACTTAGTCAGCACTGATTTCAGCGTTAGTTTTTTCGGCACTATATGTATAGAATCTCCTCCTATGCACCATTCTATAAATAGTGCCCAACTTGGAATGGCATTTATAGAATCGTGCTTAGCACTCATTTTTTTCGGCACTGATATTTTAGTGCAATATATATAATCACACCCTCTATGTGCAAAGAGAGTGCATTCTTTCTGAAATATAATGGGCATCTTGGTGTTTACCACCAGCTGATTTCTACCATGAGCTAAAAACGCTACCGTGGCTAAGTAAAAGACCCTTTATATGCACATGTTCAGTAGGTGCCCTGTTTGCAAATAGTGCCCACTCTCTTGAAAGTGTGCACATTATTATCGGCAAATAAAACCTTATTTTTTTGTATTTTTTTCTGCACTTGAAAATGACATGTAGTGACAAGGGATATGTCATTGATATCTCCTATATTGTTGCAAATGAATGCCCATCCTATTACATTATTATTGCTAGTATTATCTTGTGCAAACAGTATCATATGCAGTCAGCCTGCCAACAGCAGCCTCATCAGCTCTATGAAAAGCTGCCAAACCACCATCCAGCTGGGCAAGCAGACAGCAGTCAACAATTTGAAATATTGTCGATGTTTCTCCCCAACTGTACAAGTCACTATTCACCATTTCCCATCTCTTCAGGCAGGCTTTGCAGTGACCCTGTCCTGTGTAGAAGCACTTGAGGAGGGACCATTGGTAACAGGGGAGACAAATGAGATGCAAGGATCTGCAATGCTTTGATCACCAGCAAGGACAGCAGACCACTAAACACTTGCAAAGCAGCAGAAGTATAAAAGCTTTAATGTACCAATAAAATCACAATGCTTGGTGGTCTGCTATCATTGCTGCTGTTGAATAGCAAGGCCATCCACAAAGATTGAATTCAGTCATCACTCCATTACTACATTTAAATACTGGCTTGTATACTCATGTGAACAATGAAACAGTCAACATGACAACTCATCAAAAATTAAAGTTTAAATACAGTAGCAAGGGTAATGGCCAGTACTAGGCTTTATAAACCTACAGTTAAGCAAAGAATGGAATTTAAAATTCTGTTTAACATTTTACTTGATTGGGAAGCTCAAAATCTGATAGTATCAGTTGGTAAGATCTCTTCATTTGACCCCCAAAAAACTTACTCCAGATGCCCTCAGATGTAAGGTTGTGTACAACCAAAAGGCTCTGTTTCTCATGTGTGGGCCTGGCATGTTGGAATATGTTCTCTGAGGAGGTGGTTAATTGATGATTTTTTATTGTTTCATACAAAATATAAGATATAATTAATTTTTATTGTTTATGGACAATGGTGTGCTACGTTTAATTAATCTATTAGGATTGCTATGTTTTTAATTTTAATTTATTTATTGGATTTATAAACCACTTTTATGAAGAGAGTCACCAAGAGGGGTATATAGCAGATTCAGCTTGACATAAGACATCATTTTGTTAACAGCCTAACAATAGTAAAATGACCAATATAAGAACAAACACAATCAGTGAGTTAAACTTGTAGATGGGAAATTGAATCCTAGTAATAATATCAGAAATATACACATTTAACAGTACTGTAGAACAATCATATAACAGAAACAGATTATGAATGATACTATAATAAGCAGCATGGAAGAACATTTATATAATATTGTAATGGAAAATGTAAAGGATTGCTTTTCAACCCTGCTTTGATCGATAATGAACTCTGAAATCTTCTGTCTTTGACCGAAAGTAATTTCCTTGTAAATACAAAAACAAGTTGGAAGATAAGAATAAATTTGGTATGCAAAGGGGAGGATGGTTCTTGTTTTCAGAAGTTCAGCCTGGCCACTTGGACTTGGAAAGCATGTGACCATGTTCCCACAGTATGGCTTGTTTATCTAAACAGAGAAGCAATCTGTAATTTTCCTTAGCTCTAAACATGAGTTCTGAGTCTAATAAAAAGGGGAGTTTCTTTCAGTGAAATTGGGGGCTCATCTGTGAGTAATGTACGTATTGCGCAGAGGACTTGTTCCTGGTCTAAAAAGCTCCTGGCTTTCACTGTAACGGCCCCCCCCATCTGATGATAAGAGCCTGGATGATGTAAGGACCAGTGATGATTGTATGTATAGTGTATTATTGCTTCTTTTCCTGGTCTAAGAACTCTTAGCATTGCTTAGATGTAGAGACCAGTGATGTAATGGTTGTTTATATAGCTAATCATTGTATATACCGTAACCAGTGTAGAATTTAGCATCTCTAATAAAGGTTTCATTTATCTAATTAGAATCCAAAAGAATCCATGGTAATTATTGAGTAGTCTGTGTCATTATATAGATATAATGTATTATATATTATAGATAATGTATAATGTATAGATAATGTATTATATTATATAGATATAATACTACACAGCGTGAACAAAATACAAATGAAACACCTTAATAGGTACACATTTGTGTCATTTGAACATTCAAATGCCATAAATATGATGCTTAGTTTGTACAATACATTGAAGCATCTTAATAGATGGTTAAGTGTAGTTGAGCATATGGATGGGACAAGACTGGTAGTACAAAGGTCATTGGGATAAACAGATTGATGGCTAAACTGAAGGCAAACTATAGTACAGTTGAAGAAGATTTGAGAAACTGGTCTACGTTATAGGGTGTGCAGCAAGCTATTTCAGATGCAGAGCGGGTTCATAATTAGTCATCTCATGTATTAAAGGCAGGCTTTCTTCTGCTTGAGCTTGGTGTAGCCCCTCTGGAAGCAAGTTCCAGAATATAGGGGTTACTCCTGTGAAGGCTTGCTGGCAAGTATCACATTGAGGAATTTTTTTGGTGATGATACAGATAATAATGCTCCTTGAGAGGACTTTAGAGGTCTCAGAAGTGTGTAGAAGGTGAGCTTTTTCTTTTGGTACTTTGGCCCATTTTATCTGGGGACCTTGAAAATCAAAGACTGAGTTTTAAATGTTATTATGTGATGGCTGTTTTTACTTTGCAAACCATTTTTCAACCTCTCTGGGAAAGATGATATAGAAAATCAATCAATAAAATAACAAAAAGAAAAACTTTCCTTCACCTGTGGGTTTTCTGCAATACAAAAATGAAATATTATATTTAAGGATTAGGACATACAATCTTAAGTATGCCTATTTTCCCACATATTTTATACAAACAGGATTTAGTTAGAATGTAAATTACAGATTTTCAGATTTGGTGGGGTGGTCTGTATATAGATAAGTTATCATGTGGTATCTTTTCCACATACTCTATTGGTTGCAAGGTGCTGAAACAGGGCAGAAATGGCAGATCTGCAGAAAAAAACATTTATGCATCCATTTCTAAAATAGCTGGGGTGTTCCTTTAAAATGTGCACAGTGTTAAAGAATTTGGGGAAGCCATGCCCAACTTGCAAGCCGGGATTTACATCTGGTTTCAGTTGGTGTAACTCCTCATGCCCGAAGTTAATTGCGAATCCCTATGCTATGTGCTATTCTGTAAAGGGCGCCGATCCTGGAATGCCAGCTATAGAATACCGTTCAGCACTGATTGTTTTCAGCACCAAATTTTGAGTGCCATTTATAAAATTTCCCTCATTTTGTCTGTTTTTTTTTTAACCATATATTATCTTTGGTATTTGCTGTATATTTATGTGCAAAATTGACCTTTTTACATCACATGACCGTAGTTAAAAGTTCAAATTGTAATATACAATTCTTTGGTAGCACAGCTATTAAACAGAAAGAAGGCAAATCTATTACATGCCACCTTGTAGGAACATATTCTATAAAGGAGCATAGGCGTCTTCTTTCCTTCATAAAATTCTAAGCTAACTGGATATTTGTGCACTTAAAAGTTAGGCCAACCATACAACTGGTTAGCACCTAATTGCACAGATACAAATGTAACATAGTATTCTATAAGTTATATACGTTAACCCCTGATTCTATATAGGTCACCCAACTTTGGGTGTAGAGCCCTTACATGTGTGTAAACTTGTAATTGGAGTTAATTGGCCCTAATTTGGGTTTATACACGCATCTGCCTCACTATTCTATAATACTGCATGCTCAAAATGACTCAGGTACAACTTTAAAAGGGGTATGGCCATAGGAGGGGCAAGGGAAGGTCAAGGATTTCCCAATATTTAGGCATAGTGTTATAGAGCACTGAGGTCACATGCCCAACTTGTGCGCCAGGACTTACACCAGGTTTCAGCAGACATAAATTCTCATGCCCATAGTTAGAATAAATAAATTGATAGCTAAACTGAAGGCAAATCATAGTACAGTTGAAGAATGTATGAGGAACTGGTCTACGTTACAGGGTGTACAGCAGAGATTTTTCTATGGAGGTATTGCAGTACATGCTTTGAATCTGTGAATTTATTATGGAAACCTATCCTGCTTATAATCGAAAGAGAAAAACGCCTATATTGTGACCCAAATCGGGAGATGGGCGTTTTTCTCCCATGGGCGCCCAAATCGGTATAATCGAACGCCGATTTGGGCGTTTCCAACTGCAATCCGTTGCGGAAATGGATAAAGTTGATGGGGGCATGTTGGAGGCGTGGTGAAGGCGGAACTGGGGTGTGGTTATCAGCCGAGGAGAGATGGGAGTCTTTAGCTGATAATTGAAAAAAAGGCGTTTTTACCGCAATTTTGGGTCACTTTTTTTGGACCCTTTTTTTTCATGAACAGGTCCCAAAAAAGTGCCCCAACTGACCAGATGACCACTGGAGGGAATCGGGGATGACCTCCCTGGACTCCCCCAGTGGTCACTAACCCCCTCCCACCAAAACAAAAACCCACTTTAAAAACTTTTTTCCAGCCTCTATGCCAGCCTCAAATGCCGTACCCACCTCCATGACAGCAGAATGTGTTCTATCCTGTGACAGCCTTTCCCTGGTTCTGATGTGGCTCTTGGGTGAGTGTGACACCCTTTCTGTTATGCGCACTGCAGAGTCACATCAGCAATGCATTGTGGTGGGTGTAGGGTATTGGGCTCCGTGATTCCACTAGCTTGTGGTAAATGCTCACGATGTTGGTAGGTGGTAGGCTCTACTCCCATGGTGCTTTTCCCCCTGCTTACTGGGTCAGAGTGTGCCCTGTTTTGTTTCCGGTAGTCCATGAGGTAGTGGCCATTTTTGTAAGCCAGTTTTAGATCCCTTTCACGTGTTAGCCACGTTACAGAACTTAGTTCTTCCCTTGAATGTGGCTGAAAGAGGGCATTGTACACCATTCTGCCAGCTCTGACCTACTGCTAATCTCAGTACCAGGGAGACTCGTTGCCAGTGGGGCACAACCTATGATCTGCAGTTAACTGTGAGTAAGCGTGCTTATTCCAATAAAGGACGTTTTCGGAGAGATTAGTCTTCAGGAGTCAACTGGTGTGCCAATGTTATATAGCAGCAACAAGTCCTAGAGGCCTGTGTGTATGCAGGTTCCTGGGGCACTTTTAGTGGGTACCGCAGTGCACTTCAGCCAGGTGGACCCAGGCCCATCCCCCCCCTACCTGTAACACTTGTGCTGGTAAATGGGAGGCCTCCAAAACCCACTGTACCCACATGTAGGTGCCCCCTTCACCCCTAAGAGCTATGGTAGTGTTGTACATTTGTGGGTAGTGGGTTTTGGGGGAGGGGG
The DNA here is from genome assembly GCF_901765095.1 of Microcaecilia unicolor. NCBI lineage: Eukaryota > Metazoa > Chordata > Amphibia > Gymnophiona > Siphonopidae > Microcaecilia > Microcaecilia unicolor. Next base: position 76,910,147 of record NC_044037.1, read on the forward strand.
GTTGGGTGCTCAGCACCCGTGGTAAGGGAGCTATGCATGTGGGAGCATTGTCTGAAGTCCACCGCACTGACCTCTAGGGTGCCCAGTTGGTGTACTGGCATGTCAGGGGGGCGAGTGTACTATGAACCATGGCCCCTCCCACGACCAAATGACTTGGATTAGGACGTTTTTGAGCTGGGCGTTTTTAGTTTCCATTATCGTTAAAAAAAACAAATGCCCAGCTGAAAAACGTCCATTTTTTTGAAAATACGGTCTGTCCCACCTCTTCACGTACCCGTTTTCGGACATAGACGCCCATGGAGATAGGCGTTCGCGTTTGATTATGCCCCTCCACGTGACCCCTGCCCTGACAAAGGTTTTTCCGAAACTTGGCAAGGTTGGGTCCTGTTTCCATTAAAGTTGACATTTGGATGTACTCTTGATCTGTTTGTCCTTCCTTGACTTGCTGCTGCTATTTGGTTGTCTGTTATAGCATAACATAACATAACGTGATGTGACATAACATAACATAACATAACGTGACATAACATTCTATAAATCACACCTAAGTTTGGGCATGGCTTATAGAATGGCATTTAAGCGGGTTTTTTAGGTGCCAATTTTTTAGACACAATTTATAAAATCTAGCCTCATTGAGTCCTGCCCATGTGTAACCCCCCCCCCCCCCCCCCCTTGAAAATATGCTTTATTTAAGTTAAGCGGGCATTTGCAGACTAGGTGGAATTTTTGTTAGTCACAAATGCATTTGTGCACATTTTGCATAAATGCCATTATTTTAAACATTTGCTTGCACAATTGGTAGGCACATGTTAATGCTTATGTTGTAGAATTACTCCCATAGTATATCTGAGGCTACTTTATTGAATTCAAGTATTAAAATATATACAACTTCTAACATACTGTTTCTTGTAAAATATTTTGAACAGTGAAAGGACATCAGTAATATCACATATTGTGTACAGAGCTTGAGAAAAGTATCCTTAAAACAGAAAAGGAAATTACTTTCACTAGGCAGGGGAGTGAGAGAAGGAGGATCAGAAGGAATGGCTATGGGCTGTGAGTGAGATAAGATGGGTAGATCTGGGGACTATGTGTGATAAGAGAAAGTAAGGGAATGAAGGTTGTGACTGAGATTAGAAGGGGCTATTCAGGATCCATCATACGTGTCCTAGGAACTACAGGTGATAAGGGAAAATGGGGGAATGAGGGTCCTATCAGCTCTTTGAAGAAGGAAAGTCTGTGGGCTGTGGATGAGGTAAGGTGGGAGGTAATCAAGGATCTCTCTTATTTATATACCACCATCAACAAAGGGAGGGAGAATACAGGGATATGCCATTTTGTGTCTATCTAGGCAGGAGAAAGGTGTCTTCTGCCTGTGCTGGAGAAGAAAACAAGAAAAGGGGGGGGGGGGGGTCTATGGGTGATTGGCAAAAGGAGGGAATAAGGGAGTTGTCATAGCAACATAGGGAAACTATCGTACTTTCTGTGTGTAATGTCAATTCAGTATGGCTGCTATTTCACAGTACAGATTCCTTCATGAACTTAAACACATTCAGAACTGCCAAAATGGAATTTTTAATACTCTACTAATCTCTAGTCTGACCCTCAGTCAAGTGTGTGTAATTCTACATCTACTTTTCTCATTATCTCTGTGCCTGCTGGAAGAAATGGAGGGTGAATGGGTGAATACTGTGTTGGGCTGCAAACAAACAGGAAGAAGAGTTGTGGGGAATTTGCATGGTGTATTTTTCTAATTAACTCTCTGACCATGAAAAAAGGGAGGGGGAATTGACTTCATTTTCATAGACCTCTAAGATATATAAGAAACATGAATTTGTAGATACTCTGTTGAAATATATTCCAGAGTAGAAAGCCTTAGAGGGGCATAATCGAATGGAAACACCTATCTCCATGGGCGTTTATCTCCGAGAACAGGTCCGTGAAGGGGCGGGCCGAACCGAATTTTTGAAAAAATGGATGTTTTTGAGCTGGGCGTTTGTTTTTTTTAGCGATAATGGAAACTAAAAACGCCCAGCTCAAAAATGTCCTAATCCAAGCCATTTGGTCGTGGGAGGGGCCAGGATTCGTAGTACACTGGCCCCCCTGATATGCCAGGACACCAACTGGGCACCCTAGGTCAGTGCGGTGGACTTCAAAAAAAGCTCCCACATGCATAGCTCCCTTACCACGGGTGCTGAGCTCCCAACCCCCCTCCCCCAAAACCCACTACCCACAAATGTACAACACTACCATAGCTCTTAGGGGTGAAGGGGGCACCTACATGTGGGTACAGTGGGTTTTGGAGGCCTCCCATTTACCAGCACAAGTGTTACAGGTGGGGGGGGGGATGGGCCTGGGTCCACCTGGCTGAAGTGCACTGCGGTACCCACTAAAAGTGCTCCAGGGACCTGCATACACGCAGGCCTCTAGGACTGGTTGCTGTTATATAACATTGGCACACCAGTTGACACCTGAAGACTAATCTCTCCGAAAACGTCCTTTATTGGAATAACCGCCTTTACTCACAGTTAACTGCAGATCATAGGTTGTGCCCCACTGGCAACGAGTCTCCCTGGTACTGAGATTAGCAGTAGGTCAGAGCTGGCAGAATGCTGTACAATGCCCTCTTTCAGCAACATTCAAGGGAAGAACTAAGTTGTCTAGCGTGGCTAACACAGGAAAGGGAACTAAAACTGGCTTACAAAAATGGCCACTACCGCATGGACTACAACAGGAAACACAACAGGGCACACTCTGACCCAGCAGGCAGGGGGAAAAGCACCATGGGAGAAGAGCCTACCAACTACCAACATCGTGAGACTGTAACACAAGCTAATGAAATCACGGAGCCCAACACCCTACAACCACCACAATGCAATGCTGATGTAACCCTGTACTGCACCCGAGAGCCACATCTGACCCAGGGAAAGGCTGTGACAGGATCAAACACATTCTGCTGTCATGGAGGTGGGTACGGCATTTGAGGCTGGCATAGAGGCTGGAAAAAAGTTTGTAAAGTGGGGTTTTTTTTTGGTGGGAGGGGGTTAGTGACCACTGGGGGAGTCCGGGGAGGTCATCCCCGATTCCCTCCAGTGGTCATCTGGGCAGTTGGAGCACTTTTTTGGGACTTGTTCGTGAAAAAAAGGGTTAAAAAAAAGTGACCCCAAATCGCGGTAAAACGCCTTTTTTTCGATTATCAGCTAAAGACGCCCATCTCTCCTTGGCTGATAACCACGCCCCAGTTCTGCCTCCACCATGCCTCCGACACGCCCCCGTCAACTTTATTTGTTTCCGCGATGGAGTGCAGTTGGAAACGCCCAAAATCGTCTTTCGATTATACCGATTTGGGCGCCTTTGTGAGACAAACGTCTATCTCCCAATTTAGGTCGCACTATAGGCGTTTTTCTCTTTCGAAAATAAGCTGGTTAGGCTCCTACCTTGTTAAATCCCACTGCTGGTCCCAGAGTACTTATTCAGTAGCACTTAACCAGCTAGTACCACTAGATCTATAAGCTCTGACCGCCGCAACACTGTCAGGGCAATCTGTGGGGCAGAGTTAAGGCAGAGCTGGCACTTACCATGACAGGGATGATTTTCAGTCTACTAACCAGATAAGGGGGGAATTCTATATATAGTACCTTAAAAATCGGCACCAAAAAACAACGCGGTTAGTGTGATTCTATAAACTATGTCTAAAGTCACATGTAATGTATAGAATATGCTCATGTGCCATTCTTGTCCATTTAGGCAACCTAAACTAGGCCTAAATACCTGCACCTAAGTTAGGTGCAGATTGGGTGTATTCTTTAATAGTGTGCATAGTTTTTTTGAGATGCCCATACCCCGCCCTTTTCGCACTCTTTGCCATTCGCCCTTTTCAACTGCACGCATTAGAATTTATGTGCACCGTGTTATAGAATACGCCTAGAAAGTTCTGCATGTTAATTCTAATTAAAGCCAATTAGAGCCACTAATTGGTTAAATACCAATTATCAGTGCTGATTGGCTTGTTAATTAAGTTTTGCATGCAATTTGGTCATGTGGACAAATTAGCATGCACACCTTAAGGTGCCATATATAGAATTTGGAGATAAGTGTCTGCATAAAGTTAGGACAGCAAAAGGATTGTGGTAACTTTATCCAACCAGTTATCTTGGCACCAGTCAGAATATCAAACAACAAAAAAAGGAGGAAAAAAAGGACCTCACAGAACCATGAGACGCAAAAAAGGAAGTGAGGACAATCCAAGGAGGATAACAAAAAAGTCTTTTTATTGAAAATACTAAAAAATGACCCGACACGGCCATGTTCAGCCCTAAGGCCTGCCTCAGTGGTCTTCATCAATCTCTGGTGTTGCAGTGTAATATACTACACTGGAGAAAATGAACACACAAGTCTTGTAAATCAAAGGCTTCGTTTGTCTCCTCCCTTGTTAAAATGCCGAGTAACAAATGACGTGCTGTGAGCTGATCCAGATAATTTCTGGCAGTCGTCTTTGAGCCAGACATTCAACAACAGTGTTGTTTATGTTTATGCTTCTTCAGTTTTTGAGTAATCACTGATTCATGGCAAATCTCAGCGATTTACAAAGTTTAAAAGTACAAATCGGAAAGGAATGTCATTTCAGATAGTACAGGGAAGAGTGAAATAAAAAAAAGATACCTACAAACATACCGAAATAAAACACTGAATCTGAGCCTGATCACTGCTGCTGCTGCTGCTACTGCTATAAAAGGCAGTGTTAACTCACATCAAAAGCCAGAGTAAAAATATACATTTTCAAATTAACTTTGAACTGCTTTAGGGAGGACTCTGAGCACAGATTCAAGGGTAAGATATTCCAACAATAGGGTGCAAGGAAATAAAAAGCTGAAGAATGTGTGATCTCACAGCACGCCCGAGAAGGTGAAGGGAGTACAAGTCTATGGTCATTAAGGGATCACAAGGAAAATTTATCGTAAGACCAATTGTTGGTCTTGTAAAGACACCATGATGTTCCCGCATTTAAGATTATCACTTGGCGCGTCTGAGCATGGCATTAATGTGTAAGCTGATATTTGTTCCTCCTGAACACCACAGCTTCAATTTTGTTAACCATCATACAGATTGTGTGACCCCTGAAGCAGGTAGTTCCTTACCGTTGAAACACGGTCCCATGTTGGGTCTATACATATGTAACGTGGTAACATAGTAAATGATGGCAGAAAAAGACCTGCATGGTCCATCTAGTCTGCCCAAGTAGTAAATTTAATACGAATCGGAGAAAATGTTTCTTCACTCAACATATAATTAAACTCTGGAATTCGTTGCCAGAGAATGTGGGAAAGGCGGTTAGCTTAGCAGGGTTTAAAAAGGGTCTGGATGGCTTCCTAAAGGAAAAATCTATAGATCATTATTAAATTGACTTGGGAAAATCCACTGCTTATTCCTGGGATAAGCATCATAAAATGTATTGAGCTTTTCTGGGATCTTGCCAGGTATTTGCGACCTGGATTGGGCACTGTTGGAAACAAAATACTGGGCTTGATGGACCTTTGGTCTGTCCCAGTGTGGCAATACTTATGTACTTATGCCTCCTCGGAGCATCCAGCATTCCTCCCATTCCCTCCCTTCCCCAAAGGTGTCCTACTCCTTCACCTCCCTCCCCCTCCCCCTGTGCAGACATAGACCCCTCCTGCCCGTGCTGGCTCCAATCTCAAAATGGCTGCTGTGACCTCCAGTGGCAGTCTCGCAGGACTGCTGCTGGGAACTTGCGGAAGCCACTTTCATTTACAGAGAATGAATGGGCAAGAGTGTGTGAAGATCACTCCTGCCCCAGCTTCACCACTGGATCATCAGGGCTGTAAGGCAGGCTGAGGAAGGGGCCTACAGTGGGTAGGGGGTGGAGGGCTTTGTCTGTATGACGTGTCGGAATAGGAGCCAAACAGGCACTATGAAGCACTACAATGGAGCACTATTCCATATTATTTAATTATTTGTTTGTTGCATTTATATCCCACATTTTCACACCTATTTGCAGGCTCAATGTGGCTTACATAGTACCGTGTTGGCGATCGCCAATTCCGGTATGACAAATACAGAGTGGTATTGCAATCAAAGAAACAACTATGTTTCGAAAATCTCTGAAAACATTCTTCTTCAACAAAGCCTACAATGAAAACCTATAACCTCACTAAGTCCACCCAATTATGAACGCACACCCTCTAAAACTACCTTATCACCTATCTTCCTTCTTCCCTCTCCCTTCCTTAAGCGATACACAGTACTAACTGTATCTAATATCCAACTATGACAATGCTATCAAATCTATGTAAGCCACATTGAGCCTGCAAATAGGTGGCGGAATGTGGGATACAAACGCAAAAAAAAAATAATAATAATATTGTGTTAGAATTAATGAGTGACAGAATACATTAGGTAATCAAGGAGGAAGAGTTAAGTTTTGTCCAGCTCTGGTATAAGTTTCATTGTCTTGCAGGGTTCAGGCGTGTTGGATCGTTAGGGTATGCCTTTTTGAACAAGTTGGTTTTTTAATGATTTCTGGAAGTTTGTTAGGTCGTGCATTTTTTTCATGACGTTTGGTAGTGCATTCCATAGTTGCGTGATTATGTAGGAGAAGCTGGATGCATATGTTGATTTATATTTTAGTTTTTTGCAGCTTGGGTAGTGGAGATTTAGGTATGTGCGTGTTGATCTTTTTGTGTTTCTGGTTGGTAAGTCTATGAGGTCTGCCATGTATATTGGGGCCTCGCCGTGAATAATTTTATGAACCAGGGTGCAGATTCTGAATGCAATTCATTCTTTGATTGGGAGCCAGTACAGTTTTTCTCGTAAGGGTTTGGCACTTTCGAACCTGGCTGCGGTGTGGTGCCTTTACAACAAATGGAAGAACATTGTCCTCTCCTACTTATTTCCTTTAAAGATTTATTGAGTAGGGGATTTTTCTCCTTCTGGTTTTCTTTGTACTTTAAAAATATGAATATGCCACTGACCCTCAAATAATCCTGTGTGGCAAAATTAAAACCAGTGCACGTCCATTTTCAGCCACAAAAAATGCCTTTTTTCCAGGCACACTGAAAAATGGACCTGTGCGCATCCAATACATGCATCTACACCAGTACAGACCATTTTTCAGCATGCCTTAGTAAAAGGACCCCTAAGTTTAGTACCAAAAAACTGACAGAGTTGCTTACCAAATCTGTTATAGAATACTAGCATAAGTCCACAGTTAGGCACAAAACTATAAGTTTGGTCACTTATGCCATGCCTATGGCTGGCATAAACGGTGGTGCCTAAATGTGGCAGTTAGGTGTGCAAATGCAACCATTCTATAAAGTACATGCAAGAATAGTCGGAATTTTCCTCACATGCCCATACCCCTCCCATGTTAACACCTCCTTTACATTTGGACATGAGAAAAGTTAGGTGAACTGTTTATAGAATAAAGACATAAATCTGTTACGCATGTAATGGCAAATTAGCACCAATTTCGACAGCGCAAAACCCCTCCTAAGAAGCTTACATTGACTTCCTATTAACGCTCGCATAACTTTCAAAATATGCAGAATAGTCCACAGAATCATCTACAGACTCGCACCAGATTACATGACAGAACTTATTGATCTACCAAAAAGAAACGTGACTAGAACAGCAAGAACCTACCTAAACCTTCACTGTCCCAATTGTAAAGGTATAAAATACGAATCTTCACATGCTGCCAATCTCTCGTTTATAGGCACACAACTTTGGAACTCACTACCCAAAGACATGAAACTCACAGAAAACTACCTACAGTTTAGAAAAAAAACTGAAAACACGTCTTTTCAAGAAGTCTTTACCCCCTGGATCTGCATAATCTCACACCACCATACATCACGAAAAGTTCAGAAATGGAAAACAATAATATTAACCTCTCTCACAATATGTGAATATATCAACTTAAGTGTTTATTGTACTTCTGTATTATGTACTAGACTTCTACAAATCTAAATTTTGTAACCGACTTTTTAGCAATATGTAAGTCATATTGAACCTGCCATATGGTGGGAAAATGTGGGATACAAATGCAATAAATAAATAAATTTATAAATAATGCAAATTATTGATGTTTATTGCCAATTTAGTGCCTCATGCCCAATTGCACACCTAACTTTGGACACAAATTTGGGGACTCCTGTTTTTTTTTTGTGTGTGTATAGGTCTAGACCAGGGGTCCTTAACCCAGTTGTTGGGACACCAACTAGGCAGTCTGGTTTTCAAGATATCCATATTGAATATCCATGAGAGAAGCAGTGCATGCAAACCTATCTCATGCATATTTATTGTGGGTATCCTGAAAACCTGACTGGCTGAGTGTGTCCCAAGGTCTGAGTTGAGAACCCTAGTCTAGACGTATCATGGCATACATATGCTTAAGGTCAGCATACAGTAGAAATTTTTTTTATTAATTTGAAAAGTAGCACAACAACACTTTTACCACCTTATGAAATATATGAAACCATTACTAAGTCCAAATATTCCCCCTATCCATCAGGACGAGTAGCCTAATAGTTGGTCCTGCATTAAATTTCTGGATTCACCAATGACTGTAGCAGTTAGCTGGGCTGCCTTCTGTGACATGGGTATTGGCCCAAAGTGTTTATTTCAGTAGGATTTAGCACAGTAGAGCCCCAGATTATTTGTATACGAATTGAAATCACTCTTCAGCCAAATATGAATAATGTATTCCGGGTATTATTTGGAGTCAAATTGAATCAAATATGAATATTTGGTATAGCCCTGATGTGAACCACTTTGGTTGTACCACGGAAAGTGGTATATCAAAACTCTCAAGAACTTTTTGGACTCCATTATCCAGAGACTCTGATTTATTATTCCTTTTTAACAATCCTTTCCCTTTATTATAATCAAATCAATACATTTGTTTATAAATGTTTAGTAGGTGGTCAAACTGTGCCCAGAATTTGAACCAATAAAGTTGTCATTCTCAACTCTAAATTTCCAGACCTAACATTTCCTGTAAGTAAGCTGATGATCCACCGATCCTATCTTGTCATTGATCAAGGCTGATGCAACAAATATTGACTACACATGTCTGAGCTGTGACAAGTACATCTTTATTATAGTTTTCATTTCCTCTTCAACATTATTTATAAGAATGGTATTTGAAGTCAATTTTTCAATCAGGCCAAACCTTTGATCAATTTTTAATTCTAAATGTCAAGTAGCCGTAAGCAAAACTTAAAGCAATAATGTTGAAAATGAGTCAAAATACAGCATTCAGAGATTATGGTGAGTGACGACCACATGCTTTACATGGAGCGTCTAGTTTTTCATGGCCTGACAGGAAAATACTTAAGCAATTCAGAGAAAAGTGACAAAAATAAAATGGGCTTTTGTGCCAAAAGACCTACAAGAAGACTTGAGGACCTGAATATGTATATCCTAGAGGAAAAGAGAGATGGAGGTAATATGGAGGTAATATGGTACAACCATGGGTTTTTCCATTTATACAATCTGCAACGCTGATTAGTGTGAACCGCCACAGTATGTGAAAATATTCATATTTTACAGTTCATATGCTTCATCACTTTTGACTCTTCATCATTTTTTTCACAGATTATTATTGTCCATTTCTGTCATCTCTCACAATTTCACTATTTTTCATCATCATTAACTCATAAATGCAGAACCATATTTTGGGTATGCCCACTATTTCTTTTTTCTTTATTACTTTCCACACTATTACACCATATTTTATTAATTTATAGTTTTCATAATTTCATATAGTTATATTTATATATATTCTTATAAATCATATGGTTCTATCTGTACTTATTTGCCAAAGTAAGCTGACCCAAAAGACCCTACACGGGTCATGTTTCAGCACAATGCCTTCCTCAGGGGTCTAAAAACATAGAAATTATAAAAACACAGCATAAATAAATACATGCATACATAAATAAATAGTGATATATAATGAAATGATATTCATGATGATAATAAATAAGTACAGATAGAACCACATGATTTATAAGAATATATATAAATATAACTATATGAAATTATGAAAACTATAAATTAATAAAATATGGTGTAATAGTGTGGAAAGTAATAAAGAAAAAAGAAATAGTGGCATACCCAAAATATGGTTCTGCATTTATGAGTTAATGATGATGAAAAATAGTGAAATTGTGAGAGATGACAGAAATGGACAATAATAATCTGTGAAAAAAATGATGAAGAGTCAAAAGTGATGAAGCATATGAACTGTAAAATATGAATATTTTCACATACTGTGGCGGTTCACACTAATCAGCGTTACAGATTGTATAAATGGAAAAACCCATTAAAATGTACTGGAAAAGAAGTGCAAAATTATGATGGTCACATGAGTGCAAAAAGAAAAACATATAAAACTGAAAGAAGTGTTATCATGATCAATATCTCAATCAAGGAACTGAAAAACTGTGCCAAGTGACGTAACCATATGCTAACGTCATCCCTATGTAGAAAAACAAGGGTGTAATATCTCACTGTAAATTACTGAGAACATACAGTGAGAGACACAGGAGAAAGGGGATGCCTACAGCCTAGCTACAAAGCACAAAAATAAAGATGAAAAACAAACTGTACCATGGTCTTAACAAGTTTGTCATTTTGAAAAAGTATGATCGTCGTGCTTTCTTATATGCAAATATCAGAAAAGGTCAATAACATACTTGATGCAGCACTGCCAACTAATAACAACCTTATCTGCAAAGTGCAATAGAGTGCCTACCCAAAGAATATACATAAAAATGTGGGCAAAAGGACAAGATGGTATTAAAGTAACCTACAATACATGAAAATTGTCAAAGTGATACAATTGCTTTTTAGGTGTGCTATGGGCATGCCGGCAAACGTGGTTGAATTAAATGAAAAATGAATTAATGAAAAAACATTCCTGCTTGGCGTAATGCAATAAATCAGTAAAAGTACCCATCTAGTACGAGGAACATATTATATTAAATATACTAAAGACATCCCAAAGATGCAATAAAAACAAAGGAAAGATGAACTGACCTGTGTGGCAAAGACTGAAAAATTACGCCAAATTAAGGGGCCCTTTTACTAAGCTGCATAAGCATCTACACGTGCCCAACGCGTGCCAAAATTGAGTTGCCACATGGCTACCATGTGGCTCTTGCAGTAATTTCATTTTTGCCATGCGTCCGATATGCGCAGTCGAAAAATAATTTTTATTTTCTGCTGCGCATATTGGACACGCGCCAAGTAGCATTTGGTGTGCGTAGGTCATTACCACCCAGTTACCACGTGAGACTTTACCACTAGGTCAATGGCTGGTGGTAAGGTCTCAGCCCCAAAATGGACACGTGGCAATTTTCATTTTGCCACACGTCCATTTTCGGCAAAAAGTTTAAAAAGCCCTTTTTTACAGATGTGCTGATAAATGATTCTGCGCGTGCCCAAAACCCATGCCTACACTACCACAGGCTATTTTTCAGCGCACCTTAGTAAAAGGACCCCTAAATGGTAAGGCAGAAGTTGTGTGCACCATGAAAATCTAATGAGATAATGCACATGGAGTATATGCGAAGTGCAATAGAGTGTGTATACTAAGATAAACAAAAAAAAATTACATAAATCACAAAACGTCCAAAGACATCGTATCGAAAATGCCTCTCCACATGTGATAACTTTGATCCTTCAGTTTAGGAAGTCATTTGATTTTGCTCATGCCTTTTCAGTCTAACTGAATAGTTTACTTACTGACGCAAAATATTATTTTTGTGAAGATGTTTTCATTTAGGGGCCCTTTTACGAAAGGGTTGCTGCATGGCAACGAACTTGCTACATGGTAACCCAGAACAACTGCTGGCCCAATGCAGGCTCCGGTGGTAGTTTCATCTCGAATACATGCCATTTATGGCACAACAAAAAATATTTTTGTAATTGTTACTGTGGCACTAACCTGGCAGTAATTGGGCAGCACCGTGCGCTGCCCAGTTACAGTTGGGTTACCGTGGGAGCCCTTTCCACCACCCTCAATGGGTGGTGGTAAGTGCTCCCTGCCACTTGGCCACACAGTAAGAGTAATCTTACTACATGGCCATTTCTTTTAGGGTTTTTTTACCCATTGGTGGAAAAAGGGCCCTGATGCATGGGAAAAATGGCCCCCACCGCTACTGCAGGGCCCTTTTTACCGAAGCTTGGCAAGAGGACCCCTCAGTGATTCTTTGTTATAGTTGTGCGTATTCTGCTTTTTTTTTTTTTGTGTGTCTTTTACTGTATATGTTTCAGATGTACACTGCCTAGGACAGTTGGACAGTGTAAGTAAATGTGGAGGGGCATTTTTGATATGACGTCAAAGTCTGATTTTGGATGTTTCGCACAAAATGTCCAAAATCCGAATAGGAAAGAAAGTCCCCCACTGTGTACTGCACTGATAAGTTGAATTTGCTTAAGACTTAAATTCATAGGAAAGAATCACCATTTTATCATTAGAAGATCTATTTCCTTCCAGATATAAGGATACTCAGATTCAGTGGAAGGCTTTCCTGCAGCTAAAGCCTCAGGTTTTACCTTGCAGAAGCCACCCTTTTCTTGATTTCCCTGTGAGAGTTTAATAGCCTTTCAAAATGTTGGGATATAATGTATTCGAATAATTTTCTGAAAAAAAAGAATGCCTGAATATTTGTTATTCATTTGAAGGTGGGTATAAGAAATTCAATTTTATTTTTGGGGGATTTGACTCTGTTTATTAAAGCAGTCCCATAGTATCTTGTACTATCCACAACTGGGTTATATTATGAAATATTAATGTCTTATTCATTTGGGAGTGGGTCTTATTACTTATGAATAAAGCTTCTGTAAGATGTTACTAATATTTTTTATGCATTGTTATGAATGATTAAAATGCCTTATAGAAAGAAAGAAAGAAAGAAAGAAAGAAAGTTAATGGATCACCTAAAGGCGACTTCTCTTTCTGTAATCTCTGAGGGCCCCTTTTACCAAGCTGCGGCAAAAGGGGGCCGTCGCTGACACTGGTGCATGTTTTACATGTGCGCCAAGGCCCCCTTTTACCACAGCTGGTAAAAGGGAAAGTCTCACCTTCCTGCAGGAAATGGCCGTGCGTCAAGTAAAGTACTTGCCATGCAGCCATTTCGTGGGGAGCCCGGCTACTGCCGGGTACACTCCGTAGAGCCAGAAATGACAGCTCACTAGGGGTGGGAAGTACCACCAGGCTGCTGCTACTTCCTGTATAGCAAGCAGTAAGCCCACATTGGACTTACAACCGCTTAGTAAAAGGAGCCCCATGTTTCTGTTTCAGGCCAAGAAAATTACAATTTTATGAATAATATCTGGTGGATGTTTCCATTAGTGAAAGTGCTATTTGACAAAATTGTAATGTTTCATATCTATTCAGGTTTGAAATGGCAAATCTAGGGAGCATTAGAGATGGGAATATCATTATAAATGAATGCACATGTTGTTTCATGTAATTTTCAGCCTGAAATGACAGAAAAAAACTGAAATGTTGGATTTTTTTTGCCTGTGTCATATACAGTGCAAACTCTTTGGAAAGATTGCAAACCCTTTCAAAACAGTGCATACTCCACAAAAATTGTGCACTCTTTCACAATTTGTATATACTCTTCAGAAAGACAGCACGCTGTATATAACGTTGCCCCAAAATGAAAAAAAAAAAGAAAACAAAATAAAAATTTCCTGTGGATTACACTGGAAACTAAACAAAATGATTTTTTTTTGTGGGCTGCATACCCCTAGAGAGAATAGCCCAAGAACTTGCAATAGAATTACCCTGCTGGGGCAAAACTTAAAAAAAAATGATACTAGTTGGTCTAAGACCAGTACCATTTAAATATTCGCTGTACTGTGGAAGAGCCAAGGCTGGGTATGACCTAGGACTTGGGCAGGAGGATCATATTGCATTTCACAGGTTGATTGTTATCATTTCTGCTTCAATGAAATTTTAAAGAAATAGTATAGGATAGCAATATTTGACAATGCCCTTTGCAAAAGAGAATTTCTTCCATTGATTTGGAAAGCTTTTAAATGTTCATTGTTCTTTTCTGTTTCTTGTTCTATAACATTGGTCCTAGATAGTTTTCTTTCTAATTGCTTCCTAATTGCTTGCTTTAGGTTGGTAGGATGGGTACTTTAAAAATTCAAAATGAAAGGGGAAAAAAAAGGAAAAGCTAGACTTCATGCTGTATGATCACATCATCTTCTGCTGTCTCGTTAAAGCTGTCTTCTGTTCTTGACACTTCAAGGCAGTTATGACATGTAATCCTTGTGCATGAAAGACAATGTTTTTCTTAGTTTCTTTCTTCCTTCAGCAGTACTGATAGTCTGGAGGGACATTGATGGCTTGGGTAGTAAGCATTTCTGTTTTTTTTCAACTTTGCCGTCCATAAAATCATCTTCCCCAGTGCTGAAGACTATTATTGAAAATTTTAGATTAGCAGTGTGGCCAATGTAATCCAATCTTGTGAAATTTTGGTTTGGTCTTGAGACTAGATTGTAGGATCAGATAGATATTGAATATAAAGGATAGGGGATATATAATAGAAATAGTCAAATGTTTATTACACTAAGAAGTACAATTTCCCCTAGAAAAAGAAATTCAAGGACAAGGAATCATAAAATGAAGTAGAAGGAAGGGTTCATGAATAAATATTTCTTTATCCAGAGAGTGGCGAATGCATGAAACAACTTACTAGCAGATTTGGTGGAAACCGATACTGTGCTAATATTTAAGCATGCATGAAACGGCAGGCATAACCAAACAGTGTTACTGGAATCAATTTTCAAAGATGTGCTATTTACAAACGGTTCATGCAAATCGGCTTACAGGTGTTTTGTCCTTTCTTGACCTACTTATGCCTGATCCTTAAATTCAACCCCTCATGTTTCATCTTTGGAAAATCAAGATCAGATAGACAAAGGTGCATTGAAAAGGGAGTCATCATGTTAGTTCTAGGGCCAAATCTCATGATTATATGGTGGAATTGGCAGTTTTGCAACTCACAAAAGAACAGAGTACGGTATGTAAGGTATTTAGGGTCTCTTTTACTAAGCCGCGCAAGCGATTCCTGGTGATACAAATGAGAGGAAGTCCATTCAGTTCCTATGGACTTCCTCTCAATTGCTGTTGCTGTGTGGGAATCACTAGCATGGCTCAGTAAAAGAAACTCTAAGCCATGTAGACTCCTATGCATGCTCAATGCGCGTCAATTTGGTGTTACCACCTGGCTACCGCATGGCCTGGAAGATAATTTCATTTTTTACATGCATCTTCTATGTGCGCCGGAAAATAATTTTTCATGCTGGCTCAACGCAGGTGGAAATGGGTGGTAATCATCATTCTGTGCGTGTAGATGATTACCACATGGTTGCCGCATGAGATCTTATCACTATGTTAATGGGTGGTGGTAAGGTCTCAGACCCAAAATGGACACGTGCCAATTTTAATTTTGCTACACATCCATTTTTGGCAAAAAATTTAAAAAGGGCCTTTTTTACAGGCGCGTTGAAAAATGGATCTGTGCATGCCCAAAACATGCACTACAATAGTGCAGCCCATTTTCAGCGTACCTCAGTAAAAGGACCCCTTAGTTTACTTATTATGTTTATTTTCTTTATTGGTAAAACACCAATCACATTTGACAACATAATTTCATAATGCAAACAAATTAGTCAGATCCTTGGAGTATGAAGGATGAGGATCTAAGGGATAATTCTTTGGTAAAATGATTGCTCCAGATTTCCATAGGGAAAGGGTGTTGGGGATTCAGGAGCAGATGTTTGGGGGTGAGGTGGGATTTTGGATTTTAGGCTGATGGGGCTCAAAGAGTTAGAGATAAAGAGGATGGTGGAGCATAAGAAAGTTTGAAGGTTGAGTTGGGAAGGATTGATAATATGTTTTATTAGTAAGCAGAATGACCACAAGACCCTGCCATGTTTGATTCCTATACATATTATATTGGTTGTTGTAAGTGGGGAGAAAGGGTTATACAGGGTGAAAATTCTCAAAGATTTGGCCATCTTTGGAAGTATTAACAACATAAGAACAAACCAGACCTGGCTAAGGTTTCCAGATCTTGTCTATTATTTCAATAGAATTTCACTATAGAGACAGAGCAGTCAAAACACCATTGAAAATATATCCCCATTCTTTGTCAAAAACTTATTCTCCTCCTGCTGTACTAAACAACTTCATTTTACAGTTATAAAACCTTGTTGGTGGGATGAAAAACTAAACACACAAGTTCAGATTCCTAATAAGAATGGGCAGCCATAAAAAAAGTTTATTATTTGTTGTTTCCTATGTTGTCTACAGGAAATTTCATTTTATTCATTTTTATTTGCCCACTTTGTCATATTTGCTCAGTTGCTGATAATGGTGTGCATTCTTTGGAAATAGTGGAGAAAGAGGGCACATTCTTTTCCCAATAGAGTGTGCAAAAATGCACAACTTTGCTTAAGTGCATTGGTTTGCGTGTATGCATGATGGTTCCACTAGTAGGAAAGAGTACACCCTCTTTCTGAAATAGTGCACCTTCTTTTTATAGCATGTGCACTCTTTTCAAAGAGTACACACCATTGGTGAGCGGTAACCCCCCCCCCCCCCCCCAACAAAGAATGTCATGGCTTTTTTTTTCTGCTCATTTTCATTTGGCAATGACATGCAATGAAATAGGATACATCATTGACATTTTTTATGTCATTGCAAATGACAACCAATTTCTAGTTCCTCGAGTTTGCAAGTTTTTACTTTTCATGCATGATGTAGCTGCTTTGTAGAATAGTAGACTGCTGGAAGTTATTCACACTAGCAATGAAAGACCTTCTTTTCTTTGTCAGTAAAAGGGATGATATCTCTTTCTTTCTGTCTCTGGTTATCATGTGGTTGTAAGTTCAGTCTGATATCACTTTTGTGGTACCCTGCTAACAAACTATCCTGCTTATAATTGAACGAGAAAAACACCCAAGTTCCGACCTAAATCGGGAGATGGACGTTTATCTCACAAAAACGAATAACGAACTTGGACGTTTTCAACTGTACTCCATCGCGGAAGCGTACAAAGTTGACGGGGGCGTGTTGGAGGCTTGGTGAAGGTGGTACTGGGGCATGGTTATCACCCGAACAGAGATGGGCGCCTTTCGCCGATAATGGGAAAAAAGTATGCGTTTGTAGCTAGAATTTAGGGCACTTTTCTTGGACCCTGTTTTTTCACGAATAAGGCCCCCAAAAGTGCCCTAAATGACCAGATTACCCCCAGAGGGAATCGGGGATGACCTCCCCTGACTCCCCCAGTGGTCACTAACCCCCTCCCACCACAAAAAATGATGTTTCACAACTTTTTATTTTCACCCTCAAATGTCATACCCACCTCCCTGGCAGTAGTATGCAGGTCCCTGGAGCAGTTGTTAGGGGTGCAGTGGACTTCAGGCAGGTGGACCCAGGCCCATCCCCCCCTACCTGTTACAATTGTGCTGCTTAATGCTTAGTCGTCCAACCCCCCAAACCCACTGTACCCACATGTAGGTGCCCCCCCTTCACCCCTTAGGGCTATAGTAATGGTGTAGACTTGAGGGCAGTGGGTTTTGAGGGGGATTTGGGGGCTCAACACACAAGGGAAGGGTGCTAGGCACCTGGGAGCTCTTTTACCTTTTTTTTGTTTTTGTAAAAGTGCCCCCTAGGGTGCCCGGTTGGTGTCCTGGCATGTGAGGGGGGACCAGTGCACTACGAATCCTGGCCCCTCCCATGAACAAATGCCTTGGATTTATTCATTTTTGAGCTGGGCGCTTTCATTTTCCATTATTGCTGAAAAACAAAAACGCCCAGCTCACAAATTGTCGAATAAAACATGGACGTCTATTTTTTTTTTTGAAAATACGGTTCGGTTCGGTTCGGTCCGCCCCTTCACGGACCCATTCTCGGAGATAAACATTCTCTACACAAACACCACAAGCAAGCCAAAACAAAGCAGAGACTGTCCACAAATGAAGTTTATTGGAAAATGACCTGATTTGGCCAAGTTTCGGCACTTCGTCAGGGGTCAAGCACAAAAATCTTCATTGGCACAAAAAAGGGCATAAATATTAGTACTGCCAGCACTGAAAAAAAACATCCGTTCAGCTGTAAGCTTATTAGTTCTTTAGTCTTTTGTAAACATTTTTCAATCTCCAAAACTCACTTCTATGTACTTTCACTTGTAGTTTCCCACGACAAGAAGATATTTCAAACCCTGACTGGATCCAGTGTACAAAACTAAATCAGTAATAAGTCAAGTTACAGAGAAGTATTAAGGAATAGTGGACTTGATGGAAACAAAACTTCAGAAATGTGGAACATTAAACTCAACGTTAACAGCACCAACTCCTGAGGAAGCCAGATTGGTTGTGTAAAATGAAGGCTCTTTCGGGTACAAAGGTAAGTACTGAATATATCAAATTTCAATTGTTCATTGTCTCTACTTTTAACTGCATAGAAGTGATTTTTGGAGATTGAAAAATGTTTACAAAAGATTTTGAAAAATTAATAAAAATTGAGGGAGTTTTTAAGACTGATGATTGAGAATTTGACCCATTGGTGGAAAGCAGAAAATTTGATAAATGCTTCTCCCAAAGTAAAAAAGTGAAACTTGGTAAATAATTGATAAAAATTGATGAAGAACTGATGGAATAATTGGATTGTGGGAGTGCATCATTTTGATTTTCTCTGACATCTGGTATTCCTGGACAGTGTTGGAAAGACATCCATGTCACAAACATTGGACAGTGATCACTAGAATTGGGTTACATAGAGGCACATTTTCAAAGCACTTTGGGAGGCTAAGTTCCATATGTTTCTATGGAACTTTGGGAGGCTAAGTGCTTTGAAAATAAGCCTCATAGACTCCACCTGCTAAAGAAGAGGAGAGATCACAGAGTGTTCCCATTCCACCAGTGAAGATTACTGTGAACCTGCTGCTTCAAGTTCTGGCAAGATTCCTATATCCTGCTGGTGAGCTGCTACACTGATGATGTGTTTTTAGCTCAGTTTCAAGTGCTGCTGGAGGTACTTTATTGAAATCATGCATTTATTGAAGCCTTGTGTTTTCTCTATATATTCTAAAATGAAGAGATTGTCGAGTTACTAGTTGAATGGCATATAATCTCAAAACTGAGATCTTAACTGAAGTATTGTGATACAATTCAAGCTTTCTAGGAAAGGAACCCTGGGACCAAACCCATCATCGACCTCATCCTATCCTTTCTTCTACATCTAAAGCTACTTCCTCAAGCCAAAAAAGAGGGTGCTTGATGCTTGCAGCACCCAAGAAATACTTTGCTGACTTTGACAGATGCAGGGGTTAGAACTTATTGTTGCGGTAAAGTGAAACTTATTTTTTCAGTAGCCCCAAGAGGAACTCAATTAAGTTCTTGGCAGACCAGTAGACTCAGTTGTTTTCTAAGGTAAAGGGTGGGTGGTAGAATGGAGTTCACAATCAGGTCAACAGGGATAGATAAAGTAGTATTCTATGAAATACTGCTGACTATAAGGACATCTGTGGTTCCACTAAAATTTTCCCAGCTGATAGCCCATGGTAATTAACATTTTTGACAGCACTTTCCAGCACAGACTGAAATAGGCCTGGATATTCAATGCCAGCATCTATCCAGATACCAGCATTGAATATCTGGATGTGTGGTGTTGTTAAATAAGTGCATAAGAATGATCTGAGAATGGTTGATCTTCAGTGCTATATCTGGACAGCGACTGCATTAAATATGTGTGGTGGTCAGATAACTTCCAGGTCTGACCCAAATAGTGCTGTAGCAGTCAGTGCTAATATTTAACTGCACTATCCTGTTAACTGCTGCTGAATGTTAGTAATTGGGCCAGCTTGTACAATTTAGCCAGGCAGGAGCCTCTCTTGTCCAGTTAACTCATTTTAAATATCAGATCCCTCATTGCTTTCTACACTTATCAAGCTAAACTGTTATCTCCTAGATCCTGGATAGAGGATACTCTGCCCTAATATATGGGCATTGTTTACACTGTAAAAATGCTTACATATGCAATAGATGGTTGCTTGGCTTCTTGGAGGAGCCAAATCCACTTGAGTGCAATTGAGAGCTCCTATAATTTTGGGGAAGAAAGCTATCTCATAGAATCTTATTTGAACATCTCTCCTGCCCTGGATACTGGAAATATTCTTTCTTGTTGGCAAGCATGGCCTTTAGAAAGGCTGATGATTGACTGATGCCAATCATATCTCTTGCTATCCTCAGGAAGGCAGTAGTAGCTAAAAAAAGGAGACTCATCATCACTTTTACCTCTACAGACAAGATCTGAGATTGGCGAATATGCCAAACATCCACACTGCTTATCATAAATCTGTGGGATAAGAATTCTGAACAGCTTGAATCTAATCCAACTGCCAGCACCTACAAATTAGGATCAGATGAAAGACTGTTCCACAGGAAATTCAGCATCTCCATCAATGTGCTTGTTATTTGATTTCATGATTTCTATCATTTGTACATTATCCCCCAAATTCTATATAAGGTACTCAGAATTGTGTGCACAAATTTGGGCACATGCCAATTTGCATTTGCAATTTAATTGAATAACAAGCCAATTAGCGGTGCTAACTGACATTAATTAAAATTTATGGACATAGTTTTAGGTGCCAGGAATTTATGCAGGAATCCAAAATGTGGGTGCAGCCATGGGAGGGTCATGGGTAGATCAGGTGCGTCCATACAATTTATGCACGCTGTTATAGCATAAGGGGGATCTGTGCCTAATTTAGGTGTGAGGATTTACACAAGGGTTTAGTTGGTGCAAACCCTTTTGTCTAAAGTTAGGCTCTGATCCCAATGCATGTTTTTTTGGTGCCAATTTTTTAGGTGCTACTTACAGAATTTGGTCCAATATGCATTAATAAATATATTTTTTACATACATTTCTTTATATCATCATGTTTGTTATTGTATTTAGTTTTTCCACTCTTTTCTCGACTATCATTTTGAGAAATTAATATAGAGGCCCTTTTACTAAGCTGTGATAGGGCTAATGCATGGTAGTATGCGCCAATTTAACCCTACCACCAGGGTAGTGCAGGCGCCCGGCAGTAGGTTCTGAAGTTGGCATGCACTGTTTCTGGCAGTAGAAAAAGCACATTGCCGCATGATGCATGATTACCACATGAGTATCACATGAGCACCTATCACCAAGTAGATGGGTGGCAGTAAGGGCTCAGGCAGTAAATAGCCACTGGATACTTTTCATATTAGTGCACAGCCATTTACTGCCCCATTTTAAAAAGGCCTTTTTATCCACCGTGTAAAAAATGGCCCAGTGTGTGCCAATTTCAAGAGTCCACACTAGCACAGGCCACTTTTTACCGGAGCGTAGTAAAAGGGCTCTATAATGAGGGTAATGTTATAGAGCATTTTGGAAAAGGGCTCATCAAATTTTGCAGCCAAATATGGACATGTAAGTGTGCATGCCACAAAAATCACATAGACTTATATACCTGTCTCACATAGACATTACTGGAGACTTTTGGGCTAAATGAGTAGCATTTTAGAAAGGACATACACATTAGAATTGGGGTGTGCATGTAGGGACATCCCAAGCTTGGCTAGTATTTGAGATCAGGATCTGCCAACGTAGAGCCTGTTCTAAAATACATGGAGAAATGGATGTTTGTGTGCCAGTTACATATGGCAGAAGCATCCATTTTAGAAACACAAGTGTTTCAAATATCAATGGGTCAAAATGAGCACATAAACATACCACTCTTAGTAAAGTTATATTGGCTACCAATAGAGGCTAGGGTGATATTTAAAATGTGTACTGCTGTGTTTTTGATTTTATGGTCAAGCTCCTGAATATATAATGAGTTTGGTTAGTATTTTATCAAAAAAACTATGATGCTTCTTCTAAATATTACTGAGATGGCTTTTTTCAAAGCTGCACTAGCATTTTTAACTCACAGTAAAAATCAGCTGGCGGTAAACACTGAAACGCCCATAGGAATTTAATGAGCATCTCAGTGTTTACCACCAGCTGATTTTTACCGAGATTAATGTGAACTCACAGTCCTTATGAAAAGGAATTTCAGAGGACCTGAAAATATGATTTGATGCTCATCTATCCAGGCAGAATAAAAAAAAAAAACATTTCAGGCTCCATTCTTTCACTATAATACAATATACAGGTAATTTCATTAATTTAGTTATATATTTATTGGGGTTTATTACAGAATATAAATGTTGCCATACTGGGACAGACCGAAGGTCCATGAAGCCCAGTATTCTGTTTACAACAGTGGCCAATCCAGGTCACAAGTACCTGGCAAGATCTGAGAACAGTAAAACAAGATCCCAGAAGAGATTCACCGAAGGTGGTGTATAGCAGGTACATCTTAATATAGAATGTTGTTAACAATATAACAATAAAATGGACAAATATAAGCATAAATACAATTAAAGAGGTAATATATAGATAGCACATTATATCCTAGTATCAAAAATACAAACATTTAATAACATATAACAGAACAATCATATAGCAGAAATATAAGAAATGTCATCAGAATATGAATGTTACCATAATAGGCAGCATGGAAGAACATTCATATAATATAGATATGATATTTATAATGTCATCACAATACAAATGAAACAGCTTAATGACTACCCTTTAGAACATTCAAAAAACATAGATATGATGCTACCGTTGTTCTTACAATACAATGAAACATCTTAACAGGTAGCAAGAGGACAAGTGTAGTTGACATATATAGATGACACATGATGAATAGTACAAAATAACATAGAAACAGAGAAAAATGTAGGCAGATGAAGACCATCAGGGGCATTTTTGAATGAGAAGGGCGCCCATCTTCCGACACAAATTGGGAGATGGGCGTCCTTTTCTCAGGGTCGCCCAAATTGGCATAATAGAAAGCTGATTTTGGGTGTCCTCAACTGCTTTCCGTCGCGAGGATGACCAAAGTTCACGGGGCGTGTCAGCAGCATACCGAAGGCGGGACGAGGGCGTGCTTAAGAGATGGGCATTCTTGGCCGATAACGGAAAAAAGAAGGGCGTCCCTGATGAGCATTTGGCCGACTTTACTTTGTCCATTTTTTTTCACCACCAAGCCTCAAAAAGGTGCGCAAACTGACCAGATGACCACCGGAGGGAATCAGGGATGACCTCTCCTGCCTCCCCCAGTGGTCACTAACCACCTCCACCTCGAAAAAAAAACAACTTTAAAAACTTTTGTCTTTTTTTTTTTTTAGAGTATGGGTGAAGGATGTCCTTTGCTATGCCTCCATCCCTGCAGTGGAAGTTGAGGATGTCTTTCACTATGCCTCCATCCCTACAATGGCAGCTGAGGATATCCTTCACTATGTCTCCATCCCTGCAATGGCAGTTGAGGATGTCCATGCCTGGATGTTCCTGTGGGGGTGGGGGGTGGCAGTATTCAGGTCCCTGGGAGGGAGGTATATGTGTGTCAGCGGAGGCATAATGAAGGCATGGACGTCCTTCTTTCAAACATTTTGGATGTCCTCAATTGCCCCCCCAACAGGAACTGCCAAATTTCAAGGATGGGGAGTGGCTTAGTGGTTAGAGCACTGGTCTTGCAATCCAGAGGTGTCAGGTTCAAATCCCACTGCTGCTACTTGTGAGCCAAAATCCAAATAAATAAAGGGGGTGTGAGAGGCATAGCAGGCATAGACATCCTTCTCACAGAAACATCACATTTTGGACGTCCTGAACTGCCATTGCAGGGACAGAGGCATAGCAAAGGACGTCCTTCACCCGTACTCTAAAAAAAAAAAAAAAGACGTCCTTGACAAGCACTTGGACGTTTTCACCTGGACTTGTATTTTTCTAAGGTTATAGATAGCAATTTATTTAAGGTTGTAGATAGCTATTATACACACAGCTTGCCTGCATGTATGAAGCCGTCTTTGGCATGCACAGAGCAGCCACGCATAACGCTTGACTGCTCTGCACTGGCTTCCCCTTCTTAGGAAGGAAATCATGTGCAAATGAGCTAACAGTGAGCAGCTCATTTGCATGCAATTTCCTTCATGCATGCCCATTCCTTTCCAAATCACTAAGGGATCGGTAAGGGAAGGGCTTTTTCCGTTTAGTTAGTGCATCAGTTAGTCCACTGCAGTGCCCCCTAGGGTGCACGGTTGCTGTCTTGGCATGTCAGGGGGATCAGTGCACTACAAATGCTCGCTCCTCCCATGACCAAATGAGTTGGATTTGGTCGTTTTTGAGATGGGCGTCCTTGGTTTCCATTATGGCCGAAAACCGGGGACGACCATTTCTAAGGTCGACCTGAATGTTGAGATTTGGGCATCCCCGACCGTATTATTGAAACGAAAGATGGACACCCATCTTGTTTTGATAATACAGGTTTCCCCACCCCTTTGCCAGGACGTCCTTAGAGATGGGCGCCCATAGAGATGGTTGTCCACGTTCAATTATGCCCCTCCATATGGCCCCTCCATATGGCCTATACAGACTGTCCATCCATGACATCTATTCTCTTTATCACCCCATTAGAGATTCTATGTACTTTTTTTTGTTGTTACATTTGTACCCCGCGCTTTCCCACTCATGGCAGGCTCAATGCGACTTACATGGGGCAATGGAGGGTTAAGTGACTTGCCCAGAGTCACAAGGAGCTGCCTGAAATGGGAATCAAACTCAGTTCCTCAGTTTCCTAGGACCAAAGTCCACCACCC
This sequence comes from Microcaecilia unicolor, assembly GCF_901765095.1. NCBI lineage: Eukaryota > Metazoa > Chordata > Amphibia > Gymnophiona > Siphonopidae > Microcaecilia > Microcaecilia unicolor. Next base: position 76,934,942 of record NC_044037.1, read on the forward strand.
TAACCACTAGGCCACTCCTCCACTCCAAGCTCTCTTGAATTCAGATACTGTTTTAGTCTCAACAAATTCTACCGGGGGGCTATTTCAGAAACTTATCACCCTTTCAGTCAAAAAGTATTTCTTCAATCTGTCCCCTTTCACCTTCATCCTATGCCCCCTCATTCCAGAGCTTACTTTCAATTGAAAGAGACTTGCCTCCAGTGAATTTATGCCATGCAGGTATTTAAATGTCTCTGTCATATTTATTTATGCATTCTTGTATCCCACTGTTATCTCACTTAAGTTTGTCCCAATACACTTTATGACGAAGACTACTGACCATTCTAGTAGCTGCCCTCTAGACTGACTCCATCCTGTTTATATCTTTTTGAAGGTGCGGTCTCCAGAATTGTGTGGGTTAACTGTTGCAGGGCCCATTTTATTCCTATGGGCCCTGCTGCAGATAGCTTGAGCTAATCTTTAGTAAAATACCCCCTAAATGGGGTCTCACCAGAGCCTAATACAGGGACATCATCACCTCCTTTCTTCTATTGGACATTCCTCTTCCTGTGCATCCAAGCATCCTTCTAGTTTCACTGTCACTTTTTCTACCTCTTTGGCCACCTTAAGATCATCACATACAATCACACCCAAGTCCTGCTCCCCTTTTGTACACAAAAGTTCTTCACTCCCTTAACTGTACCATCCTCTAGGATTTTTGCAGTCTAAATGCATGACCCTGCATTTTTTAACATTAAATGTTAGCTGCCAACCCAAATGAATGACCCTGCATAAGAACTGGCAAAAGAACCAAACCTTGTGGCACACAACTGGTGAAATAGTTTTCCTCAAAATGAGCTCAATTTGCCATTACCCTCTGTTGCCTTTCACTCAATCAGTGCCCAACTCAGTCAGTCACTTTAAGGCTCATATTGAGGGCACCTAGGTGTCCTTTTACAAAGGTGTGTAAAAAAATGGCTTGCGGTAGTGTAGGCGCGGATTTTGGGCGCACACTGATTCATTTTTTAGCGCACCTCCAAAAAGACCTTTTTTTTTATTTTTGCTGAAAATGGATGTGCAGCAAAATGAAAATTGCCACACATCCATTTTGGGTCTGAGACCTTACCACCAGCCATTGACCTAGCAGTAAAGACTCACACGGTAACCGGGTGGTAATGACCTATGCATGCCAAATGCCACTTGGTGTGTGTCCATTACGCGCACCCAAAAATAAAAAATATTGTTCAGCGCACGTATCGGACACACGCCAAAAATGAAATTACAGCAAGAGCCACATGGTAGTTGGGCAGTAACTCCATTTTGGCTTACGTTGGGCGCATGTAGAATTTTCTGTGGCTTAGTAAAAGGATCCCTTAGTTTATTTATTAGTTGTCTATGCAGAACTGTGTCAAAGGCTTTGCTGAAATCTAAATACACCACATCTAGTGCTCTTTCTTGTTCCAACTCTCTGGTCACCCAGTCAAAAAAATTAACCAGCATGGAGGAGTGGCCTAGTGGTTAGAGTGGTGGGCTTTGGTCCTGGGGAACTGGGTTCAATTCCCACTGCAGGCACAGAGACAGCTCCTTGTGACTCTGGGCAAGTCACTTAACCCTCCATTGCCCCAGGTACGAATAAGTACCTACGCTGCATTGAGCCTGCCATGAGTGGGAAAGCACAGGGTACAAATAAAAAAAAAAAAAGACCTGTCTCTAGTGCAATCATGTTGCTGCAGGTCCTGTAATCCATTGGATTCCAAAAATTACTATTCTCTGTTTTAAAAGCATTTCCATTAATGTATTTTCCGCAGAAGGCAGACTTACCAGCCTGTAGATCCCAACCTCTTCCTCACTTCTGTTTTTGTAGAGAGGGATCACATCTGCTCTTCTCCAGTCCTCTGGGACCACTCCAGATCTAGAGAAGCATTGAAAAGGTCAGCCAGTGGAGCTGCTGGAACTCCCCTAAGTTCCTTCAGTACCCTCAGATGTATGCTATCCAGCCCCAATATTTTGTCCACCTTTAGTTTAGCCAGCTCCTCACAAACACAGTCCTCTAAAAATTGTTCAGGGACTACCACTAGGATACATAGATTGATGGCTAAACTGAAGGACAATTATATGTACAGTTGAATAAGATATGATGAATTGGTCTTAGTTATAGGGTGTGTGGCAAATCAGTCCTGCTGCAGTTTGAGTGGATAGTTAGTCACCACATGTATTAAAGGCTTGGGAGAAGAGCCAGGCTTTCACTTGCTTCCTGAAGTACAGCTATCACAACATGCACTTTCTTTTGATGAGAATAGTTGTGTGGCATTTACATGTGTAAATGGCATAGACATGTAAATACTGTTTTCACAATGTCCCATTTACAGTACATGCTTAGAAGCTGCAGTATGCATACATTTTAAAGGGACATGTTCTGGGTATGGTTTGGACTATCCAAAAATGATAGGCTGGATATTTAAAAGAAATCAATATTGTGGAAGCTGCTATGTGGATAGGTGCCCTATCTGCCAATATGCAAATGCACTACCCCAAAAATGCCACAGAGTATTCTTGCAGACTGACTTGGAACTGGAGTAGAGGAATAGCCTAATGGTTAGCATAGTGGTCTGAGAACTTGGGGGAGGGGGGTTTGATTCCCACTGTAGCTCCTTGTAACCCTGGGCAAGTCACTAAACCCTCCATTGCCCCAGGTGCAAAACCTAACTGTGAGCCTGCTAGGGACAAAGAAAGTACCTGTATATAATATATAAACGTCTGTGGATATACCACAGAAAGAAAGTATATTAAACATCTAAATAGCATCAGGAAGTTCCAGTTAGCTTTATGGATACTCGTTGATGTTCAGGTGTTAACAACGTAGCCATGCAAAGAAAGTTAGGCCAACAAAAAGGCTGCCCTAACTTAAACTGCACATCTGTGTGGATAGCAGCAGAATATCATCACTGTCCACGGAGTCAGTGGTGGTCACAGCTGTTCCTGGATATTGAGCTCCATTTGCTACCCAAGTACTGGGGTGGAATATACATATCAACAATCAGGAAGAACTCGGTGGCAATGGTGTTCATGGAAGTACTACTAGGAAAAAAAAAACACCACACTTGAGTTTACCAAACAGCTTCTAGATGACTTTATAAGACTTCTACAATAATGTTTCCTAGGATTTATCAAGGCCTGACATAAAGTACATCAGGCTGTTATTCAAAGAAATTTAAGGGGGCAGGAGAGGCTCCTGCCTGTTTAACTATCTTCATACCGCCTAACTGGGGATATTCAGTTGCTGCTGAGAGTGCTGCTAAATATTCCCTCAGACTGCCCAAACAAAAAGTGGGCAGGTCATGGGTGGCGCAGGAGGTGGAACTGGGGAGCAGCCTCAGGTTATACTGGTGCCAGCAATATTCAGTGCCAGCACCCTCATAGCTAAGCGGCTTCATTTAGGACAGTTCAAGAGCTGTTCTAAATAAGGCTGCTTAGCTATGCGGGTTCTGGCTTTGAATATTGGGCCAGCCGACCCGCATTATATTTTTTTCCTTTTTTTTTTTAAACCCTGAGCCCCCTGAAGCCCAGCCCACCAATGTTCTCTTTATCCTTCTCTTCTCCCAGCCCACATCAAGACACCACACCCGATAAGCCCCCCCCCCCAGCCGTGCAGGTAGGCCCTCCACTCAGTCCTACCTGTATCCCTGGACCCCAGCAGGGTCGTTGGGGGCAGGAGTGCAGTCCCTTCACTCCTGCCCCTTACAGCTCTTCTCTAAAATGGCTGCCATGACCTCTTGTGGCAGGTTGTAGTACTACATAAAGTACCGTGAGCTATGGCAAGAGGTTGCTGCAGTCATTTTAGATCAACTCCTCTGGACCACCAGGGATACAGGTAGATCCAGAGGAAGTCATCAGGGGGTGGGGGTCAGTGGCGTACCAAGGGGGGGCAGTCGGGGCAGTACGCCCCAGGTGCATGCCGCTGGGGGGTGGGGGGTGCCGCGGCGTGCGCCTGTCAGCTGAGTTCGCTAACTTCGCTGCAGCTCCCTCTGTCACGGAACAGGTTGCTTCCTGTTCCGGCCGGGGCAGAGGGAGCTGCAGCGAAGTTAGCGAAGTTAGCAAACTCAGCTGACAGGTGCGTGCCGCGGCATCCCCCCCCCCAGCGGCGTGCACCCAGGGGGGTGTAATTTCGCCGGGGTGGGGGTGGGGGGCACACATCGGCGATCCGCCCCGTGTGTCATGCCGGCTAGGATCGCCACTGGTGGGGGTGTCTTGATATGGGCTGGAAGGGGAAGGAAAAGATGGGATATTGGTGGAGAGGAAAACTTGAAGAGGATCAGAGACTTAAAAAAAAAAAGAAAAAAGTTATATGGGCCGGGCCAGCCTGATATTCAGTTGAGGGCCATATAACTTTTATGTGGCCCCTGCTGAATATCTGCTGGGGCTGCATAAGTGCCAGGTACCCAGCCCGCCTAACATTATCCCCCAATATTCAGTGTTGGTGCCCAGACATGGCCCGGCATTGAATATTGGAGATACTTTAGCCGGTGACAATCAGTATTTAAAAATCATTGACCACCGCTGGCTGAATATAGGGGGGGGGGGGGGGGCACGTTTTTTAAACTGAAAACTATAAAAATCTGTAGCAACCAGTAGTGGACTGTTACTAAAGACAACTGTATGCTGTTGTTATGAGCAATAATGAATATTATTTTAACAATTGTGCAATAGGGTGGATTATTTGAACCATAGGGCATACCTAGTACAATAGTGAATACTGTTTATGACATTGCTCTTGAAACAAACAAAAACACCCAAATAAAATGATAGATTTTGCAAACCACATAGGAAGTTAAACAAAATGAATTTTTTTTACTTGCACAGCCCTAGGCCTATATAGAACTTCATAGCAGTTATTTACCACATAACTTTCACACACATTTTCAAAGCTATTTGCATAAGTAAATAGCAATTTACTCACAGAAAGCTGAGTTGCCATTTGAAAACTACCTTCCCTTTATGAGGCTAAGAATAGGCTTGTTATCGTACAACATGTGCACTTTCAGAGACATGTAGAAGAGGAGAAAAATAGCATATACATTTCATATTCAATGCTATACAGGTTATTTGCTTGGTAGGTACACATATTTGTGGGCATTTTGTAATCATGATGAGACTTATAGTACATTCCTTTGAAATCTGGTGGAAAGTCCATGGTACAAAATACCCATGGAATTTACTCCAATGTGAACAGTTTGAATTAATACACACAAAAAGAACAGTTCATATCATTACAATGTTGGTCTGGCTACTGTGGAGGAAGGTATGCTCCTATCATATAATTTTCTCTTGGATTGGGACGTTAAAGTCTTCCAGCATTTTTTACAAGTACGTAAAGCCTTAAATCAACATCCAAATAAACCTCATATCACAGTAACCTGGCAATTACTGCCTAAATGGTTAATGCTTTCCAGCACAGTTGGTTGGCTATTATCTTGGTTTTCTTTCCAAGGTAATATATACTTTGTTGACGGAACGTGTTATCCAAAAATAAAACAAATTTACTGTTTTCCTAGGCATATATTCTCAACCTTTTGCTACTTGCAATACACTTAAGAATTGTGAGAAAATTATGGCACCCATTTTAAGGTAATCACAAAATCAAACTACAGTAAATTATTTTTTTTGTAAGTTTGCGCTGGGATTATTATAAAACTAAAGTTCAGCACATTTTCAGATGAGATGCCAGCTAGAAATAGATTTGAAAAATGTCTATAAATTACAACATACTTGTTCTATGATTTACTCATTTCGCTAATGCACTTTGATTGTTTGATCCTGTAGCAAGATATTTACAACCAATGAGGCATCCTGACCCAGAGGTTCATGACCATTGTAGGGCATTCTCAAGCAACCAAATGATGCCTATACATCACAGGCATTTGTCAGAATTATAAAGTACCATAAGATTTTCAGACACTCAGATCCGTTAATTGGATGAGATCCATTTTTTTTCATTAACCTTCTAATTCTATAAACCTTAATGCCTAAATGTAAGTGCATTTGTGTGCCATGGTTATAGAATACCAGCACTGACGGGCATGGATGTAACATTCATGTGCTTAAGTGTTAGGCATGCCCAGTGGTAGACTATGAGTGTGCAACTTGTATAGTATGTAAATGCAATGGGGTGTGAACGAGGAAAGATGCATGGATGTGTAAAACATTTAAACCCATATGTTTAAGAATACTTGCATTTATGCACTACAGTGCTACATTTAGAAGCTCATTTATTCCTGCTGTTGACATGGCCTAAATGGGCATGCCTAAATGTTCACGCATAAATGATGTCTTGTGCTAGTATTTTATAACAGAATCTTGGTGCCCAGATTCCATTACAGAATTCACTCTCAGTGCTGCACATTTGGGACTAGATTCTATATATGGCACTGAAAAAAATACCCCTTGGCATATTCTATAAAGTACACCTTCATTTAGGCATACTTTAAAGAATACGCCTAAATTTCTGCACCAAGCACCCTTTCGTGTGAAATGGGATCGCTTCTGCTGCCTAAGCTAAGTGTTTTCCTACAGTGCACATTAAGAAGTCTTCCGAGCTTCAGTGGTGAGAAGCAAGAAGCAGTTTTCCATTATCGGTTGTTTGGGTTCTGTTCATTATCAGTGGATTTTTCATCATTTATTGATTTTTACCATGTGCTAATATTGCCATGCTCCTTTAAAAAAAATGAGATCATGAGCACTTACCAACACTTATTTTGTAGGTGATAAGGGCTCATATACTAATCCTGTGCTAATCAGTTAGTGCAGCAATGTGGATGTACTACCTGATTAGCACTGAAAATACCCACTCTCTGCCCCAGGCACACTTCCTCTGTGTTAAAATGATAAATAATTTTTAGCGCATAGGTAATGCATGCCGATTGGAAACTTACGGCAGGACGCCTGAGTGTGTCCTGCATAAGCCCTTTTAAGCTGTGGGAAGCGTGTGTTAGCACTTATCATACCTTAGTAAAAGGAACCCATGGAAGGGCATAATCGAAAGAGGCACCCAAGTTTTGCTGAGGACGTCCTCGCAGAACGTCCCGGTGAAGGGGTGGGGAAACCTGTATTATCGAAACAAGATGGGCGTCCATCTTTCATTTCGATAATACGGTCGGGGACGCCCAAATCATGAAAATTAGGTCGACCTTAGAGATGGTTGTCCTTAGAGATGGTCGTCCCCGATTTTCGTCCATAATGGAAACCAAGGACGCGCATCTCAGAAATGATCAAATCCAAGCCATTTGGTCATGGGAGGAGCCAGCATTCATAGTGCACTGGCCCCCCTGACACCAACCGGGCACCCTAGGGGGCACTGCAGTGGACTTCATAAATTGCTCCCAGGTGCAAAGCTCCCTTACCTTTGGTGCTGAGCCCCCCAAACCCACTCCCCACAACTGTACACCACTACCATAGCCCTAAGAGGTGAAGGGGTGCACTTACATGTGGGTACAGTGGGTTTCTGGTGGGTTTTGAAGGGCTCACATTTACTACTACAAATGTAACTGGTAGGGAGAGGGATGGGCCTGGGTCCGCCTGCCTGATGTGCACTGCAGTACCCACTAAAACTGCTCCAGGGACCTGCATACTGCTGTGATGGAGCTGGGTATGACATTTGAGGCTGGCAAAAAATATTTAAAAAGTTTTTTTAGGGTTGGAAGGGGTTGGTGACCACTAGGGGAGTAAGGGGAGGTCATCCCCGATTCCTTCTGGTGGTCATCTGGTCAGTTCAGACACCTTTTTGAGGCTTGGTTGTAAAAAAAATGGACCAAGTAAAGTTGGCCAAGTGCTAGTCATGTACGCCCTTCTTTTTTCCATTATCAGTCGAGGATGCCCGTGTGTTAGGCACGCCCCAGTCCTGCCTTCGCTATGTTTCCGACACACCCCCATGAACTTTGGTCATCCCCGCGATGGAAAGCAGTCGAGGACACCCATAATCGGCTTTCGATTATGCCTATTTGGGCAACCCTAAGAAAAAGATGCCCATCTCCCGATTTGTGTCGAAAAATGGACGCCCTTCTCTTTCGAAAATAAGCCTGTGAGTTAGGGGGTCTTTTACTAAATCTTAGCTTGGGTTATCTGCAGCAGCACCAATTTTATTCCTATGGGCCCTGCTGCAGATAACTCAAGCTAAGCTTTAGTAAAACACCCACTTACTGTGCGTTTAAAATTTGACTGTGCATTAAATTTTTTTACTAACAGAAATGTGTGAAAAAAATGAAAAACAAATATCCAAAAAAATGGGAAAAATTGAAAATGAGCTCACAACAAACCCAAACCTTTTCAAAGCACATTTCTAACAGGTCTGGCATGCAAGTTAATCAATATATGCACTTTATGTATATATTGGACTCAGTCTCTGTCCAACTCTATATAGACCTGTCTTATTAATATTCATTTTGGATCTCCAGCTGTTCAAATTTATGCTGAATCACAGTTCTCTCATTAGCCATAACTTTCACAGTCTTTTTAAGGTCTTCAATTTCTACCTTTACTTGTTACATTTCTCCCATGCAGTCTTGTATGACCTTATCTATACCAAGAGACGTCAGACTCACAGAAACAGAAGCCTGTGCGGCCGTGTTGCTGATCTGCAAGGGCAGGCTTCTACATGGAATGTTGCTAGTGGAATAGCAACATTAGCATTCCATGTAGAATCTCAAATAGTAGCAATAGAATCTCCAATAGTAGCAACATTCTGTGTAGAATCTCAAATAGTAGCAACAGAATCTCTAACAGTAGCAACATTCCATGTAGAATCTGAAATAGGGAAAGGGAAATGGGACTTGATATACTGCCTTTCTGAGCTTTTTGCAACTACATTCAAAGCGGTTTACATATATTCAAGTACTTATTTTGTATTAGCATCACACGCTAATAATAGCATATGGTCCCTTTTAGCGCAGCTTAGTAATAGGGCCCCTGTGTGTGCTAATCATTAGCAGGTTGATACTCAAAAGTAGTTTTTCGGTTGGTGGCAGCGTTAAACATGGAAGTGATTTTTCAACATTATACAATCAGCACACCAAAGTAAAGCATAGATAAAGTGAAGGACCCTCAGAGCATTAGAAAACTGCAGTCGATTTTCAATCAGTATTTAGTTATAACCATTCATTAAAAAAATGGTTGAACACGAGTGGTTTCCCAATTACCAGCATCAATCACTTTTTTTCTCCTGTTCAATTACATCCCAAATGTGACAACAAAAATATGCAATTTGTCCATTCAAAGTAAAACATATATCATAGTTTATTGTTCATACCCTCATTCCAATCTAAACATGGCAACATTGAGGGGCATAATCGAATGTCGCCGGCCAAATAGATCGCCGGTGATCTATGTTGGCGGCGGCGCTACAGCTGGCAGGAACCGTATTATCGAAAAAGATTGCCGGCTATCTTTTTTTTTCGATAATATGGTTTAGCCCGGCCAAATGCCTTGGAGTTCACCGGGTTTGAGATGGCCGGGTTTGTTTTTCAGCGATAATGGAAAAAAATGCCAGCCATCTCCAACCCGGCGAAATCCAAGGCATTTGGTCATGGGAGGAGCCAGCATTTGTAGCACACTGGTCCCCCCTGACATGCCAGTACACCAGCTGGGCACCCTAGGGTTCAGTGCGGTGGACTTCAGAAAAACCTCCCACATGCATAGATCCCTTACTTTGGGTGCTGAGCCCCCCCAACCCCCCCCAAACCCACTACCCACAAATGTACAACACTACCAAAGCTCTTAGGGGTGAGGGGGGCAACTACATGTGGGTACAGTGGGTTTTGGAGGGCTTCCATTACCAGCACAAGTGTTACAGGTGGGGGGGGGATGGGCCTGGGTCTGCCTGCCTTAAGTGCACTGCGGTACCCACTAAAAGTGCTCCAGGGACCTGCATACACGCAGGCCTCTAGGACTTGTTGCTGCTGTATAACCTTGGCACACCAGTTGACACCTGAAGACTAATCTCTTTGAAAAAGTCCTTTATTTGAATAAGCACGTTTACTCACAGTTAACTGCAGATCAGAGGTTGTGCCCCACTGGCAAAGAGTCTCCCTGCTACTGAGATTAGCAGTAGGTCAGAGCTGGCAGAATGGTGTACAATGCCCTCTTTCAGCCACATTCAAGGTAATAACGTTCTCTAATGTGGGTGACACATGAAAGGGATCTAAAACTGGCTTACAAAAATGGCCACTACCTCATGGACTACCGGAAACAAAACAGGACACACTCTGAACCCAGTTAGCAGGAGGGAAAAGCACCATGGGAGTAGAGCCCAGTACACTACACCCACCACAATGCATTGCTGATGTGACTCTGCAGGGCACCTAACAGAAAGGGTGTCACAGTCACCCAAGAGCTGCTTATCGCCGGTTTTTTTTCCATTATCACCGAAAGCCGGCCATCTGGGAGCCAGGCCCATGCCCGCCCATGCCCCGCCTTTGCTTCACTGCCGACACGCCCCTTTGAACTTTGGCCGGCGACGCAACGGGAAAGCGGCGATGTTGGCAAAAAAAGCGGCTTTCGATTATACCGATTTGGCCGCTTTTCCGAGATCGCCGGCCATCTCCCAATTTATGTCGAAAATGGCAGGCGATCACTTTCGAAAATGAGCTGGATTGTTATTTAAATTATGTCAACAAAATATTCAAATCTGTGTGCAGCAGTCCATGATAATACGGTACTGTTCAATACTTATGTAAAACTGTGCTTATCTGAATGGTAATGCTATCTAGTCCAACAAAGCACCTTGTTTTGCAATTCTGCATCAGGAGCCAGCATTCAAAAATACACTCGCATTTATATTCTATATTACTACTACTACTACTACTACTACTACTTGACATTTCTATAGCGCTACTAGGGTCACACAGCGCTGTACAATTTAACAAAAAAGGGGCAGTCCCTGCTCAAAAGAGCTTACAATCTAAAGGACGAAATGACAAGTTGGGGTAGTCTAGATTTCTTGAGTAGTGGTTAGGTGCCAAAGGCGACATTGAAGAGATGGGCTTTTAGCAGGGATTTGAAGATGGGCAGGGAAGGGACCTGGTGTATGGGCTCAGGGAGATTATTCCACGCATGGGGTGAGGCGAGGCAGAAATATTCTATATTCTAGCACGAATCTAGCAGTAATCATGCTTATATGAAAACACTGGACATTTGTACTTGCTCAGGAGGAGGCATAGATATTAGTATGTAAATTATATGCATACACATGTATTATATATATATATATATATATATATATATATATATATATATATATATATATATATACAGTGGTGTGCTGGAGCCAGCTCGCTCCGGCTCGCAAGAGCCGCTTGTAAAATTTTGACAGCTCTTGCGAGCCGGTTGTTGTTTGGGGCGAGCCGGATCCATTGCAGGAGGTAAGCATGGCAGGAGGGCGCCATGCTTACCTCCCCTCCCGCTCCCAAACATGCCCAGCGATTGCCCTTCGCCCCCACCGTCCCCTCCCGCTCCCATCCATCTTTTTTAAATACCTCCTCGCCGTTGAAGTGCCGCATTAAAGCCCTGCTGCTGCTGCCCAAGCTTTTCCTCCATTTGCTGTAGTTCGCGTGAACTTCGTGCCCTTAGTCCCGCCTTCTGATGTATGATGTCATACATCAGAAGGCGGGACTAAGGGCACGAAGTTCACGTGAACTGCAGCAAACAGGGAGGGAAAGCTAGAGACGAGCAGCAGGACTTTAACGCGGCGCTTCAACGGCGAGGAGGTATTTAAAAAAGATGGATGGGAGTGGGAGGGGATGGTGGGGGTGAAGGGCAATCACTGGGCATGTTTGGGAGCAGGAGGGGAGGGCAGGGGAGGGAGGAGAATCACTGGACATGAGATCGGAGCGGGAGGGGAGGGCAGGGGAGGGAGGAAAATCGCTGGACATGAGATGGGAGCGGGAGGGGAGGGCAGGGGAGGGAGGAAATCATTGGACATGGATGGGAGCGGGAGGGGAGGGCGGAAAATCATTGGACATAGATGGGAGGGGAGGGCAGGGGAGGGAGGAAAATCGCTGGACATGAGATGGGAGCGGGAGGGAAGGGCAGGGGAGGGAGGAGAATTGCTGGACATGGATGGGAGCAGGAGGGGAGGGCAGGGGAGGGAGGAGAATTGCTGGACATGAATGGGAGCAGGAGGGAAGGGCAGGGGAGGGAGGAGAATCGCTGGACATGGATGGGAGCAGGAGGGAAGGGCAGGGGAGGGAGGAAAATTGCTGGACATGAGATGGGAGTGGGAGGGAAGGGCAGGGGAGGGAGGAGAATCGCTGGACATGGATGGGAGCGGGAGGGGCGGGCAGGGGAGGGGAGGGAGGAGAATCACTGGACATGGATGGGAGCAGGAGGGAAGGGCAGGGGAGGGAGGAGAATCACTGGACATGGATGGGAGCAGGAGGGAAGGGCAGAGGAGGGAGGAGAATTGCTGGACATGGATGGGAGCGGGAGGGGAGGGCAGGGGAGGGAGGAGAATCGCTGGGCATGGATGGATAGAGGGGGGCAGAGGAGAGAAGACAATTGCTGGGCATGGATGGGTAGGGGGGCAGGGGAGAGAAGAGAATTGCTGGGTATGGATGGATAGAGGAGGACAGGGGAGAGAGGAGAGTTTCAGGACATGGATGGAGGGGAGGGAAGGGAGAGAGAAGAAATGCTGGACATGGAGGGAAGATAGAGGAAGGAGATTAGATGAGGGAAAAGAAAGTGAGGAGAGAAACTGCACATGGATGGAGAAAATAGGCAGAAGCTGGATCCACTGTACAGTCAAGTCTGCAGAGGACCAGAAATGAAGAAGAAAGGAGGAAAGAAAAGAAATAAATGGAAAGGAAGCCCTGGAAACGGAGTCAAGGGAACAGATAGAGAGCAGCAGAATCAGATACTGGGCCAGCATGATCAGAGAAACAAAGTCACCAGACAACAAAGGTAGAAAAAAATAATTTTATTTTCATTATAGTGTTTGGAATAAGTCCACTTTGAGAATCAGGTGCTGAACATTAAAAGTTCATATTTATTTACTTATTTATGGCATTTTATCCTATATTAAACATGAATTAGATTGGAACCTGGGATCATTTAATTTTTTTTTTCCTGGAGAGAGTAATGCATTGCCCCCCCCCCCCCCCCCGGTTATAGCCAGCTCTGTAAATTTGGGGGGGCGCAGAGGTGGATTGGGGGGGTGCAGTGGTGGACGGGGGGGCACCGAGGTGGACCGGGGAGAGAGCCTGTTGTTAAAATTTTACCAGCACACCACTGTATATATATATATATATATATATATATATATATATATATATAATACATGTGTATATATATATATTGTGAATCCATCCACGCTCCTTTCCTGAATGTACTTACTCTAGAATCACATGTTTGCATCTACTTTTGCACATGAGGTCATTTTCTAAGATATCTTCTATGCATATATACTAGTATGTATTCATGAAAAATTCTTTATATAATTATGTCCTATAAAACATGCATTTAAAGTTATACCCATATATTCAGTCAAGTACTTTGGAAAGTTTGACTTGCTGAATATAGGTATAACTTTAACCTTCTAAGTTAGACACTGCGAAGGTAATTTTCTAAATGTTTTCACATATAAATCCCTGTTCAATGCACTTATAGGGCCAGATTCTATATATGGCGCTTAAAAAATTTGCATGGAAAACATGTCTACTTAAGCGTATTCTATAAGTGGTGCCTAGATTTAGAATACACTTAGTCGATATCCTAGTGCCTAAAACTAAGTGCATCCATTTATACCAATGAAAACATGGCATAAATCCTGGCACATAGATTTAGGCACAGAGGGCCATATTCTATAACAATGCATGTAAATTTTGGAACACCCATGAAATGCTCGTTTCCCCATCTATAACCATGCCACTTTTTGCCTGTGGACATTAAAATTTAGGTGCAGTGTATTACAGAATATGCTTAGGGAGTTGTGTGCATAAATTCTAATTATTGCCAATTAAAGCTCATTATTACTTGTTAAGTGCTGTTAACATTGCTGATTGGTTTGTTAAGCCAATTAAGTTATGTGTGTTGTTATAGAATACTCTTGGATTTCCATGCAGAATGCTAGGCATGCTATATAGAATCCAGAGGTTATATGTCCATAAAAGTATGTGACGTGCTAAGAAGCATTGCTTTGGCTCTTGATTAAACAAAGGATCACTTTTAAAACTTTATTATTAGTGTTCAAAATGAGTAATAACCTAGTTTCTCCTAGTTCCTCCACTTTGCATATGTACCAATCTGCAAGAGCTTTAAGATCTTCTAGCGCTAACCTTTTAGAGGTGCCATCTTTTCAGGTTGTGAAGCTTGATGAATATTGCAAGTCTTCTTCTAAAATTTAAGGGCCTAAATTATGGAAAGAATTATCTCTATATATAAGGTCTTTGAAGGCCTTGGATCAATTTAGACAGGAGCTAAAAAAATGTTATTCTTAGGCGCATTTTATGACCTGCGTACCTCTGAATAGATATGAGTTCTATCGGCTCAGGTAAATGTGTGTGTAATATGTAGTTAATGTTAGTTTGCTGACTGTGTGAGGATTCTTTGATGTGGTATTTTATGTGGTGATCTCTGTTTTTTGTAATGATGGACTCTATGAATGTACTTATTGTAAACCACCAAGAGCCCTACGGATTGTGAGGGTTATGAATGTTCTAAATAAATTAATAAATAGTGCTCAGCACACATATTTTTTGGTGCCTAGTTACTGAATTTAGTTTTATGTGTGTGTGTGTGGGGGGGTTAAATGTATATGGTGATTGTGTGTGTGGTAGGAATATGGGTATAGGAATGTTTGATTACGGGTTTCTGAGTGAAGAATGTGTGTGTCATCTGTATGGAGGTGTACATGTGGCAGAAGAGTAGGAATGTATGGCATGTATATACTTCTCTCTGCATGTGAGGGGATGTATAGGGTTCCAACACTGGAAATATAGGTGTCTAGATGTAGGTATGTGTTTGTTAGTAAGCCCAATTGGGATTCCAAAGGAACCAATGCTGATATATAACCAATCAAGTTATTAAAGTCAGGAAATCATTAGTACCCCGCGCTTTCCCACTCATGGCAGGCTCAATGCGGCTTACATATCATATACAGGTACTTATTTGTACCTGGGGCAATGGAGGGTTAAGTGACTTGCCCAGAGTCACAAGGAGCTGCCTGTGCCTGAAGTGGGAATTGAACTCAGTTCCTCAGGACCAAAGTCCACCACCCTAACCACTAGGCCAGTCCTCCATTCAGACCTTCATGTTTCAAGCTCTTACTATTTTGGAGATTATTCAGGAGACACCAAAGAACAGACTTTCAAAAATATTTATAAGATTTTCTGATTGCCTCTGATATACTGCCTGAAATTTATATAAGAAAGAAAGAAAGAAAGAGGAGCTATTTTACAGTTTTATCAAATATCCCAGCTACTAAAAAAAACTTGGAGCTAATATCAAGGAGAATTTCAGAAGCAAAGAATCAAGTAAACTCATTAGGAAAGGAGAAATAGCTGGATGTCAGGGATAATAGACAAAAAAGATCAAATTACAAAATTAGGGATGTTCCTGAAAGCTAGGAATGAAAATAGAAAAAAAAAAAGAGAAGTGTTTGAAATATTAGATCAACAGAGCTGTCCAACAGAACTACAGATAGAGTTCACAGAGTTTTGATGGAACCTCTGGGACATGAAATTAAATCAAAAGGGATTACTGTGAAAATTTTGAATTATCAACATAAAGCTTTAATAAAGCAAGCAATCGGGGAACTGAAGAGCTTGACCTTTCAGGAGAATAAAGTGATAATCTTTAGTGATGAACTAGATAAACGAAGGAAAATAAATCACAAAAGTTAGGAAAAAATGAAGAGGAAAAGGCATTAAATTTGCCTTATCTTAGCCTTCTTACTTAAATATCTTTGGCAAGGGAAGAAATGTAGATAAAATGCAGTCCAGAATGCTAAAGATAAACTAAATCCTAACTTGAAGTTCTATTTTTTTCTCTTTTCCTTGTCTTTTTTCTTTGGGAGGGTTAAGGCTAGAGAGGTTGGGGCTAAGACATGTTATAGCAGGGGCGTAGCTACGGGTGGGCCTGGGTGGGCCTAGGCCCGTCCAGTCTTGGTTCAGGCCCACCCAGAAGCGCTACAAACCAATTCCCTCCCTTCCCTCCACCCTCGCATGTCTGGCGCCTCGCTCTCCCCTCCCACAGTTCCGGCACCGCTACCTACATGTCTTCCTTACCCACCCGCCATCCTTGCCGCGGAACTTGCTCTCTCTCTATGATCGCCGCCCAGCAGGAACTTCAAACAGCGCGTCAGCGCTGTGTCAGAGCCTTCCTCTCTGACGCATCTCACGCAACTTCCTGTTTACGCAGGCTGGGTGGGACGCGGCAGAGAGGAAGGCTCTGACATAGCGCTGACACGCTGTTTGAAGTTCCTGCTGGGCGGCGATCATAGAGAGAGAAGTTCCGCAGCAAGGATGGCGGGTGGGTAAGGAAGACACGGAGGTAGCGCCTTGGCGGTGCCGGAACTGTGGGAGGGGAGAGAGGCGCTGGACATGGGGGTTGGAGGGGAGGGAAGGGAAGGGATGGATTGGATATTGTTGTAATGTTGCAAGGGGGAGGGTGGGAAGGGGGAGTGGGGAGAAAATGTTTGATATGGGAACTTTTGAGTGAGCAAGCACCGTGCGGCAAGGGTGGGGGGGGGGGTGGGTAAGGAAGACATGGAGGTGGCGGTGCCTGAACTGTGGGAGGGGAGAGAGGTGCTGGACATGGGGGTTGGAGGGGAGGGAAGGGGCCCTGGACATGTATGCTTGTGGTGGGAGGTTGGAGAGAAGGGAGAGAGGTGCTGGGCATGTAAGGAGGTGCTGGAGGGAAGGGATAGAGTTGCTGGATATGTGGGTGGGAGGGAAGGGAGAGAGGTGCTGGGTATGTAGGAGGGAGAGAAGGGAGAGATATGCTGGGTGAGGGTGTGGGAGGGAAGGGAGAGAGCTGCTGGATTTGTGGGGGAGGGCAGGCGGGAAGGGGGAGGGGTGCTGGGCATGCAAGTGAGGCTGCAGCAAAGGGAGAGAGGTGCTGGATATGCAGGGGAGGACTGGAGGGAAGAGGGAGAGATGTGGACCTGCAAGGGGGGCGAGAACGAAGGGAGAGAAGTACTGGACCTATGAGAGGGGGAAGGGTTAGTGTTAGAGGAAAGGGAGAAGGATGTTGGATCAAGGAGATAAAGGAATGGGGGGGGGGGGGTGTCAAAATCTGAACCCACAGTGGAGGGGGAGGGAAGAGAGAAGGAAAGTTGCTGGTTAGAGAGGAAAGATGTGTGGGAGGGAGAAAGGGGACATAGAGAGGTACAAAGAAACAGAAGGGATGAGCATTGGATGGGAGCATGGGGACAGGGACACAGATGAAATGCTGTATTGGGATGACATATGGGCACATAGGGGCAATGCCTGACATGGGGGTGGGGAGGGAGATATGGGAATAGAGATACAATGGACATGGGGGGTAAGGGAATAGAGATATAATGGACACAGAGGGGAGATACCAGACAAGAGGGAGAATAGGAACACAGATGGGAGATGCTGGGCATGGGGTACATGGGTGCACAAAGGAATGATGATGGATGCGGGGATATGAACACGGGAGATTCTGGATAAGGAAATATATGGACACAGAGATGGGAGATGGATGGTGGACATGGAGACAGAAGAAATGTTAAATGGACAGGAAAAACACAGAGAAGCAGAAACCAGAGACAGGGACCAATATGATATGAAAAATAAAATGACCAGACAACAAAAAGGTACAAAAATTATTTTTATTTCTATTTTGTGATTAGATTATGTCAGAGTTGGCATACAGTGGTGGAAATAAGTATTTGATCCCTTGCTGATTTTGTAAGTTTGCCCACTGACAAAGACATGAGCAGCCCATAATTGAAGGGTAGGTTATTGGTAACAGTGAGAGATAGCACATCACAAATTAAATCCGGAAAATCACATTGTGGAAAGTATATGAATTTATTTGCATTCTGCAGAGGGAAATAAGTATTTGATCCCCCACCAACCAGTAAGAGATCTGGCCCCTACAGACCAGGTAGATGCTCCAAATCAACTCGTTACCTGCATGACAGACAGCTGTCGGCAATGGTCACCTGTATGAAAGACACCTGTCCACAGACTCAGTGAATCAGTCAGACTCTAACCTCTACAAAATGGCCAAGAGCAAGGAGCTGTCTAAGGATGTCAGGGACAAGATCATACACCTGCACAAGGCTGGAATGGGCTACAAAATCATCAGTAAGACGCTGGGCGAGAAGGAGACAACTGTTGGTGCCATAGTAAGAAAATGGAAGAAGTACAAAATGACTGTCAATCGACAAAGATCTGGGGCTCCACGCAAAATCTCACCTCGTGGGGTATCCTTGATCATGAGGAAGGTTAGAAATCAGCCTACAACTACAAGGGGGGAACTTGTCAATGATCTCAAGGCAGCTGGGACCACTGTCACCACGAAAACCATTGGTAACACATTACGACATAACGGATTGCAATCCTGCAGTGCCCGCAAGGTCCCCCTGCTCCGGAAGGCACATGTGACGGCCCGTCTGAAGTTTGCCAGTGAACACCTGGATGATGCCGAGAGTGATTGGGAGAAGGTGCTGTGGTCAGATGAGACAAAAATTGAGCTCTTTGGCATGAACTCAACTCGCCGTGTTTGGAGGAAGAGAAATGCTGCCTATGACCCAAAGAACACCGTCCCCACTGTCAAGCATGGAGGTGGAAATGATATGTTTTGGGGGTGTTTCTCTGCTAAGGGCACAGGACTACTTCACCGCATCAATGGGAGAATGGATGGGGCCATGTACCGTACAATTCTGAGTGACAACCTCCTTCCCTCCGCCAGGGCCTTAAAAATGGGTCGTGGCTGGGTCTTCCAGCACGACAATGACCCAAAACATACAGCCAAGGCAACAAAGGAGTGGCTCAGGAAGAAGCACATTAGGGTCATGGAGTGGCCTAGCCAGTCACCAGACCTTAATCCCATTGAAAACTTATGGAGGGAGCTGAAGCTGCGAGTTGCCAAGCGACAGCCCAGAACTCTTAATGATTTAGAGATGATCTGCAAAGAGGAGTGGACCAAAATTCCTCCTGACATGTGTGCAAACCTCATCATCAACTACAGAAGACGTCTGACCGCTGTGCTTGCCAACAAGGGTTTTGCCACCAAGTATTAGGTCTTGTTTGCCAAAGGGATTAAATACTTATTTCCCTCTGCAGAATGCAAATAAATTCATATACTTTCCACAATGTGATTTTCCGGATTTAATTTGTGATGTGCTATCTCTCACTGTTACCAATAACCTACCCTTCAATTATGGGCTGCTCATGTCTTTGTCAGTGGGCAAACTTACAAAATCAGCAAGGGATCAAATACTTATTTCCACCACTGTATGTCAGACATGTCTGGGGCCCAAGGAAGAAATCTAGGAGAGGACCCCAAAGCCCATTACCAGGCTGCACCTTCTTCAGCTTCTGGCAGGCTTGGGGCTCTCTCTGGCCAGAAAGCCAAGCACAATTGCCCTATTTGCACACCCCCCCCCCAAAAAAAACATCATCCCTGGCATGTGATACCTTTAAATTTTGCACAGGAGGAAATGCCTTTCTTTTTTGTTTCTCTAGTGTTGTACTACATGTAAGGTCTGGTTTCTTGGGGTTTCAGTTTAATTTATATTTATAGAGTTTGTGGTCACTTATTCTGTATTTGGCTCTTGTGTTCTGTGTGCGTGGCCCCGAGGTATTCTGTCACTATGAAGTTTCTATGTAGCATTCTGTAGTAATTTGGCTTGTTCAGTTTTCTTGATAGATGTATCAATATTTTAGAGCCGCTTTTCATAGGTAGAGGATCCTTGTTTTGGAAGTTAGTGCTGGCATGGTAGATTTGCTCTAGATTCTGAGTGACTTTTTGTTTGTAGATTTTTTTTTTAAATTACTTTACAACATGTCTATTATTGAGATTACCAGAATTTCTTTGTATGGTGAGTTTTATGGGGAAATGTCCTTGCTGTGCTCTGCTTCCATTACTGATGGAAGGCCAGGAGGTGCTCTGGATGCAGAATGTGTTTGGCGTTCAGTGTTTGGCTTTCAATACCATATGTGTGTTGGAGGACCTTGGCTGAATGGGGGCTGAAGAAGAGTGCAGTTCCTTGTACTTCCTTTAGCTCTCAATTAATTGGCCACTGAAGCCTGCACTGCTACCCTCATTGAAGTAATGGGGAGTGAGGTAGAGGTGCAGCATGGGGTGGGGTGGGGTAGGGGTAAAGCATGGGTGTATTAGGTGGCTGTTTTTTTTTTTTCTCTTTCAAAAAGTTGGCAACTCTAGTGCCCACCCATCCAACTTGTTGGCCCACCCAAAAATTGCCTTCTGGCTATGCCACTGTGTTATAGTAGATGTAATTATTTTGGGCTGGGCTACTACCCCCTAGATTCTATATAGCAAACAAGTAGTATTCTGGATTTGTGCACTCAACTTAGTTAACAAGCCAATCAGCACCAATAATTACCACTTAAAAAACTATTGACATTAATTGGCATTAAATAGAATCTAGGCACACAACTAAGTGTATTCCATAACATGATGAGTGTAAATTCTAAGGGGTCCTTTTACTATGGTGCACTGAAAAATGGCTTGTGGTAGTGTAGGTGCAGATTTTGGGCGTGCACCAATCCATTTTTCAGTGCGCCTGTAAAAAAGGGCCTTTAAAATTTTTTTTGCCGAAAATGGACGTGTGGCAACATCAAAATTGCTGTGCATCCATTTTGGGTCTGTGACCATACCGCAAGCCATTGACCTAGTGGTAAAGTCTCACACGGTAACTGGGCGGTAATGACCTACATGCGCCAAATACCACTTGGCACGTGTCCGATACGCCTGTCTGAAAAAAAAAATTATATTGCAGCCGCGCGTATTGGACGCACGCTAAAAATGAAATTACTGCAAGAGCCACGCGGTAGCCAGGTGGTAACTCCATTTTGGTGCACATTGGGTGCGTGTAGAGCCTTACATGGCTTAGTAAAAGGACCCCTAAGTCACATAAATCATTGTGTGGGGGAGCCCTTACCACCACCCATTGAGGGTGGTAACCAGGCAGCGAGTGGCATTGCCCGATTACCGCCAGGTACACTCCGGTACTACAAAAATAAATATATTTTTGTAGCACTGGATATGAAGGCACGCTAGGAGTGGAAAGTACTGCCCGGCTGCTGTGGTAGCCCAGAAGTACTTCTTGTTTAGTTAAAAAAAATAAAGGGTCCATTGTAAGTAGCATACCAAGCCAAAATCCCCGAGGCACCTGGATACATGACAGACCTTATCGACCTGCCAAACAGAAATACCACAAGATCTGCAAGATCTTACCTAAACCTCCACTACCCAACCAACAAAGGACTCAAATACAAATCCACCTATGCATCCAGCTTTTCCTACTTAAGCGCACAACTATGGAATGCATTGCCAAAAACAGTAAAAATTACGCTAGACCACCTAAATTTCCGGAAAGCACTAAAGACAGTCCTGTTCAGAAGAGCATACCCCACCGACCCAACATAAAAAATACCTGGACACCTGCGACACAATATAACCAAAGACCGTAATGGACATTACCTGACTCTTCCTCCCCCTCTCCCTCTCTAAGTTCCTCCAGTTATCTACCATACATGTACCTTGTATTCACTCATACCTTGTATTTGTTCAGACCGGAACCAGCTAACGCCGTTAACGTTAATATGTAAGTCACAATGAGCCTGCAAAAAGGTGGGAAAATGTGGGATACAAATGTAACAAATAATAATAATATGGCACACAAAACTGTGCATGCAAATTTGGGTGTGTATCCTATGTGAATGCACAATTTAATTGAGTAATGAACCAATTTGCACAATAATTGGGCGCTAATAATCAATTATCATTGCTAATTGACAATAATGAAATTATGTACATATCTTGCTATGAGCTACTCTATAAAGATGCACATGTAAATTCTTGTGCGCAGATCCAAAAAGGGGGCATGGCCATAGGAAGGGCATGGGCGTGTCATGGGCATTCCAAGAATTTAAGTGCAGTGTTACACAATATGGCAGATCCATGACTAATTTTGATGTGGGGATATATACTAGGTTTCAGTTGGTGTAAATCCTCATGCCTAAAAGTTAGGTGTGGATCCCCCAGTTTTTGGTTTTTTTTTTTACACTAGGCAACTGAGTCAGTCTTTCAATACTTTGTCTGGTTCATTCTGTCACAGACTCCCAAACAAGGACTCCTGAGGCTTGAATACTAGACTAGTTCTTGTATTGTTCTAATTTAGTATTCAGTATTCAAGCCTCAGGAGAACAACACTGAAGCAACAAGAAACAATTTGGGCAGAAATGCTCAAACCTGCCCTAAGCTGGCTTTTGCTCAGCAATCAAGAGGCAGAATATAACCTCCTGAAAGGCAGCTGCCTTCCAACATGAAGGTCACAGGTTCAAGTGATAACTCTTAACACTATGCAAAACTGCTGAAACTCAATAACATTCCTATTAAAACAACAAGAGAAATGTTGTTTCCAGTGCATTCACAACCCTACTTTTCAGTAATAGTTCATGGTAAGTTATATTCTGGCATAGAAGAATTTCTGTGTTGCTGGAGCACATACAGCTTAAGCCTGCACCTGAGGCAATGTAGGGTTGACACATTAAAAGTCGATAGGAGCATCAGTGGGATTTGAACATTGGCTTACCCTGGTTCTTGACTTGCTGCTCTAATCACTAGTATACTACTGTACTTCATAGAGCTCTCACTCACTGTCTTTTCAAAAGCAAATGCAGGGCAGCTGAATTTGCATGATTATGATTTATGAAAAACTATTCTATTGAATAAGGTAAGCCTTTGAGTGCACGGTCCCTTGTCATTTTCTTTTGTGTATTCAAGTTTGCAAAGCTGATGCTAATCATACATTAGTATCAGATGTGCTTAATAATGGTTTTTTCTTGCTGCATGATGTGCCAATTCATTATATCTTAGTCATTTTTTCAGTATTAATTGCAATGCAAATTATATCCTGCCATGTTTGAGGATTTTAAGACTGCCTTAGAAAACAATGACAGATATTAATTATTTTTGCAAAGTTTTGTCCCTCAAAACTCAAACAAATGAAGGCAGATATTGTTCACCAATAGTAGCCAAATATTATTAATTATATTTTTCTTTTTCTTACCTGTTGTCAATGGTTCACAGTATGCCATGTTTAGTATTTGGATTATTTATTTATTTGTTGCATTTATACCCCACATTTTCCCATCTATTTGCAGGCTCAATGTGGCTTACAAAGTACCATAAAGGCATTTGCCATTTCGGTTGCTAACAAATACAAGATTGTGTTGTGGTCAAATGAGAGAGAAGTGATCAGGCATCATGAGGTGCAGGACGCCAGACGCACGCACACAAACAGATTGCAACTTGATCAGATCATTCGTCCACGTTGCGCGGACGAGAAGAGCACTTCGGCTGGCGGGGGTTGGGGTCCCCCGCCAGCACAGGTACGCGATGGCGGCGGGGGAGGGTTGGCGGTGGGAAGGGGGGCTCGAGAGGGTTGCGGCAGGGGGTCCAGGGGTCAGGAACTCAGAGGGGGGTCTGGAAATCGGAGGGAGGGAGGCAGGGAGGTGGGGTCTGGAATGTGGGAGAGGGAGTGAGGGGGGTCTGGAACTTGAGGGGGAGGGGGCCTGGAACTCGGTGGGGGAGGGGGGCCTAGAACTCAGGGGGGAGGGAGGGGGGTCTGGAACTTGGAATGAGGGAGTTAGGGGGATCTGGAACTCGTGGGGGGAAGGAGGGGGCCTGGAACATGGGGTAGGGAGGGGGGTGTCTGGAACTTGGTGGAGGAGAGGGGTTTGGAACTCGGGGGAGGAGACGAGAGGGGAGGAGGGAGGGGATGCACCACCTGTACAAAAACTAGAAAAAAACGGGGGGGGGGGACGACCCTGGAACTCAGAGGGAGGGGGGTGACAACGATGACGACCCTGGAACATGGAGGAAGGGGTGGCACTGGAACTGGGAGGGGGAGGGGGCCCACACACACACACACTCACACACACACTCTCTCTCTCACAGGCACACTCGCACCCAGTCTCAATCTCTCTTTGTCACACACACACACTCACACATTCACTCTCTCTCTCTCACACAGTCACTCTCACACATACTCTCTCAAACATACACACTCTGAGGAAAACCTTGCTAGCACCCGTTTAATTTGTGTCAGAAACGGGCCTGTTTTACTAGTCTAAATATAAGAGGGTATGCACAAGGGAAGGTAGAAGAAAGGGTCACATTTATGTGTATAACTTTCAGAATACTGTAAATTATTACTTTAAGTTATGCACTGAAGAGCCACATTTAGGTTCACACATTAATGCCTAATATTTGACATGGTATGTTGACATGTAGATGCCAATTTATGTTTTTATTCTATAACACAATGGGCACCCAGAGGCTCTTACAGAATTAGCTCTTAGCACACTGCTTCTTGGTGCCTAAATTTTGGTGACCTCTATTAATATGCAGAACTTTGTAGATGTTCTCCACAAGTGTTTTAATGCTCTTCTTACCTGGGGGCGTTAATATATTTACCTGAGAACTTTGTCAACCCATCCCTGATAATCCTAGTTTAAAACTCTTCTAGGTTGGTTTGCCAGTTTGTTTTAAAGGATGTTCCAACCTTCTTGAGTATGTCAACCTCCTCAGTTGTCCTTAGAACATCAACTTATGGTACAAAAAGCAGAAAGGGTTTTTGTTGACACCATCTGTTCAGCAATGCATTCATCTCCAGAATGCAACCTTCTCTTCTCTGGCCTGGAAGGATTGCAGAGAATAACATCTATATTTGAATTTTTACTCTGGTCAATTTGAATTCTCTTCCTAGACAAATTAGAGTTATAAAGAATTATTTAACATTTAGGAAGGCACTGAGAACCTACTTGTTTAGGAAATATTTGACTGTTTGATTACCTAAAAGCATTTGTGTATTGATGGTTAAATTGGATTGTTATTACCACTGATTGTCTGGTCTGTTTTGAGTGTAATTTTCATAGAACTTATAAAGTGATTGTGGAACACAATAACATTTGTAAAGTAAAGCAACTCTCAATGCTGTGAAGTTATTTATTTTTTTGATGTCTGAGAATACTAGGCTGACTTTGTATTATTTTGTGCACAATTTTGATCACTGCATCTCAAAAAAGATATACCGGAATTAGAAAAGATACAGAGAAGGGTGACAAAAATGATAAAAGGGATGGGATGACTTCCCTATGAGGATAAACTAAAGTGGCTAGGGCTTTTCTGCTTTATTTATTTATTTATTTATTTATTTATTTATTTATTTATTTATTTATTGCATTTGTATCCCACATTTTCCCACCTTTTTGCGGGCTCAGTGTGGCTTACAATAGGATATGAATAATAGAAATACATTTGTTACAATTTGGTTATGGATTACATTGTGCAAAGATATACGAGACATTCAAATATCAAATTAGGAATATGACAATGGGACATCAACATAGAAACAATTGGAAGGGGACAACGGGAAGCTAAAGGGTAGTGTTAGACAAAGACATATGGTGTCCATAGTTCCGTGGATAAGTGTATGATAGACTGGGGTGTGGGATGAGGGATCAAAGTGGATGTAAATTGCATTGATGAATAGTGAGTATGGACTCTATGTGAGTTGGCTCTTTCCGTAAGTTTGATCAAACAGGTGAGTCTTTAGTAGTTTACGGAAGGAAGCTTGATCGTCAATCATTCTCAGGTTGCGCGGTAGTGTATTCCAAGCCTGCGTGCTCTTGTGGGAAAAGGTTGACGCGTGCAGCGTCTTGTATTTCATGCCTTTGCAAGTGGGGAAGTGGAGGTTTAGGTGTGTTCGGGATGATCTTTTAGCGTTTCTGGGTGGTAGGTCTATTAGATCAGACATGTACGCTGGGGCTTCGCCGTAGATGATCTTATGGACTAGTGTACAAACTTTAAAAGTAACGCGTTCCTTAAGTGGAAGCCAATGTAATTTCTCTCGTAGTGGTTTTACCCTTTCATATCTTGGTTTTCCGAAGATGAGTCTGGCTGCTGTGTTTTGGGCTGTTTGAAGTTTCCTCAGTATTTGCTCTTTGCAGCCCGCGTATAGTGAGTTGCAGTAGTCCAGTTGAAGAAGAGAGGGCTGAAGGGAGATATGATAATGGTCTATAAAATAGTGAGTGGAGTGGAACGGGAGATGTAATTCGCTTGTTTACTCTTTCCAAAAATACAAAGACTAGGAGGCATGCAATGAAGTAGTAAATTTAAAACAAATCTGAGAAAATATTTCCTCACTCAACATGTAATTAAACTCTGGAATTTGTTGACAGAGAGTGTGGTAAAATCAGTTTATAAAAAGTCTGGACATGCAGAGAATGTGGTAAACTCGGTTTAAAAAAGGTCTGCACATGTTCCTGAAAGAAAAGTCCATAAGCCATTATTAAGATGGACTTGGAAAGATCCACTGCTTATTTCTGGGATCAGCAGCATAAAATACATTTTACTCTTTTGAGATAATGCCAGGTAATTATGACTTGGAGCCACTGGGCTTGATGTCCCAGTATGGTAGTGCTTAAAGTATGTTAATATATTCTCATGTAAGTTACAAGCTGAGCCAGAAGAAGATAATTGTCTTTCAGGGGTAAATAAGAGATACCTCATATATGCAAGGACCTCCCTTCACACACATGCAACTCGCAAACATATACATACAAAACACAAGAGGGTTTCTTGTACACCAGAGATACATAATTGCAGGCATCCCAGTAGTATTAAATTTGCTGTGATTACAAGAGTGAAACAAATTTAATACCAAATAGTGCAAATTAATACATACATTATTAATAAATAATCATTTTCTTAACCTTGGGTCCGTTATTCATCTGTCAATGATCAGCATTTTGCTGACCGTCAACGGCATTATACCTGGAATTTTAATTATGTCCTCTCCGGCAATTTACGGGAATATGTAACTGATGAAGACATAGGAAAGTGCGATATTTGGCACTTAGCTGGCTATGAAGAAACACATAAAGATAAGATTGTGTTTTATACAGTCCTGTTTATGAGGTTATTTTGGCCAGTTAATGAGGTTATTTTGGCCAGTTAAGTACTGAAACTTGGTAATTAACCAACTAAGGAAGAGGCACTGTGAGGCAATGGCATTCCTGGGGGGGGGGGGGCGGGTGCGGTCCACCCCGGGTGCACGCCGCTGGGAGGTGCCATGCGCACCTGTCTGTCGTTCGTTCCATGTTCCCTCTGCCCCGGAACACGTTACTTCTTGTTCCAGGGCAGAGCGGGAGCATGGAACAAACGAAGGACAGGCGCACGCGGCACCCCCCCAGCGGCGTGCACCTGGGGGGGGGAGGTTCTGTCACGGGGGATGTCCTTTTGCCGGGGGGGGGTCACGCTGCATCCGGGGGGGGTGCTGCACCCGGGGGGGGGGAGGGGCGGGGCGCATCGGCGATCCGCCCCGGGTGTCAGGCCCCCTAGGAATGCCACTGCTGTGAGGGAATGGCAAATGTATTTACATTGGTGTGATATACAGGCTTCCTTCACAGACAGAAGAAATGGACAGAGATTTAATTGAAGACATTCAAAATATAGGCTGTGAAAAGGGATGTACTACTTATAGGCGATTATAATATGCCAGATGTTGATTGAGGTATCCCTATTGCAGGAACTTTTAGAAGCATGGAGATCCTGGATTTTCTACAGGGGAGGGCCTATTCCAGAAGTTGGTAATGGAACCCATGCGGTACGGGGTCCATACTGGACTTAGTTCTTACTAATGGGAAGACTGGTTCCGAATTTATAGTAGGTGATCATTTGACATCCAGTGATCACCGGATGGTGTGGTTTAATATGGAGAGGGTTCATTCAAAAGTGAAGATTCTAGTCTTCAAAAATCTAACTTTGTTCAAATGGGGGATTACTTCAAGGAATTGTTATCTGGATGGAAACATCTGGAAGAAGTTGGAAAGCAGTGGGCAAAATTGGAAGGAGCTATTGTAAGGGCAAGAAACCTGTAAGGAAAGTAAACAAAAGTATGAGGCAAAGGAGGCCACTTGATTCTCAAAAGTAGTAGCTGAAAAGGTAAGGGAAAAGAGGTTAGCCTTTATAAACTATAAGAGATCGCAGAAAAAGCAAGACAGGCAACAATATCTAGAAAAGCTAAGATAAACTGGTAGAGTAGTCAGGAAAGCAAAGATGCAAATGGAAGAAAAATAGCCAGTATGGAAAAATAGGGGGACAAGACATTTTTTAAGATCTGTCAGCGATAAGAGGAAGTGCAAAAATGGCATTGTGAGACTCAAAGGTGAAGGGGAGGAATATGTAGATGCTAATAAAGATAAGGCAGAATTGCTTAACAAATATTTGTGTTCTGTGATCACAGCTGAAGGGCCGGGAGCAGGATGACAGAAGACAAACACAAATAGGAATGGAGGGGTGGTAGTCTCTGAACGATTTTCAGAGGACTGTGTTTATGAGAAGATGGCTAAACTAAATATGGACAAAACAATGGGGGCCAGATGGTATACATCCAAGAGTACTGATAGAACTTAGGAAAATTCTAGTGGATCCACTGGCTGACTTTTACAATGCTTCTCTAGAGTTGGGAGTGGTCCCTCTTCACAAAAGCAGAAGTAGGGAAGAGGGTGGGAACTACAGGCTGGTATGTCTGACTTCTGTGGTAAGTTAATGGAAACACTTTTAAAACAGAGAATAGTAGTTTTTGGAATCTAATAGATTACAGGAACCAAGGCAACATGGTTTCACTAGAGGCAGATCTTGTCAGACAAATCTGATTAATTTCTTTAACTGGTGACCAGAGAGTTGGATCAAGGGAGTGTGCTAGATGTGGTGTATTTAGATTTTAGCAAAGCCTTTGACACAGTTCTGCATAGACAACTGATAAGATTTTGCAGCCCACATGCATGACCTTGAAGCACTCAGTTTGAGGGAATGGTATAGTTTATGGGGTGAAAACTTTTGTGCACAACACAGGAGTGGGACTTGGTTGTGATAATATATGTTTTATTTATTTGTAGCCTTTGTATCCCACATTTTCCCACCAATTTACAGGCTCAATATGGCTTACATTTGCCGTAATGGCGGTTGCCATTTCTGGGTAACAGCATTACAAATAGTATTGTGTTAAGGTGTATACATACATGGTAACAGACATGTAGCATAACATAAATGGAACAGATCATGGTGTATATATACATCATGTGCATACATAAATGGTAAAGAAGAATACATTATGGTATTGCGTGAAGGTTCCTGAGTAACAGATTGGATTGTAACGTACATTAGGTCATCGACTATAGAGAGTCCCTATTCAACATAAGGTTTAAGGTGGTATTGCTTGATCATTAATATCAGAGAGTTTAATCAATCATGTGATAAGAGCTCGGTTTTGTATAGTGTTGTTTTTTTAGTATTTAAGATGAATGGTTATGGTATGCCTTCTTGAAAATATCTGTTTTCAGTAGCTTTCGGAAGATGGTTAGGTCTTGCATTGTTTTTATGGCCTTCGTAGTTCGTTCCATAGCTGCGTGCAGATGTATGAGAAACTGGTCTCGTATATGGATTTATATTTTAGCCCTTTGCAGTTAGGATAATGGAGATTGAGGAATGTACTTATGATCTTTTTGCATTCCTAATAGGCAAGTCTATAAGGTCTGACATGTAGGTCGGAGCTTCTCCGTGAACGATTTTGTGGACCAGGGTGCAAACTTTGAATGCAATACGTTCTTTTAGTGGGAGCCAGTGTAGTTTTTCTCTTAAGGGTTTGGCCAAACAGGTAGAAAAGGTGACGGTGAAAGTTAGAAGGATGCTTGTGTGTACAGGGAGAGGAATGGTCAGTAGGAATAATGAGGTGATGATGCCACTGTATTAGACACTGATGAGACCTCATTTAGAATATTGTGTATGATTCTGGAAACCACACCTTCAAAAAGATACAGTATAAACAGGATGCAATTGGTCCAGAGGGCAGCTACTAAAATGGTCAGTGATCTTCATCAAAAAGCATATAGGGGCAGACTTAATCTCAATATGTATACTTTGGGAGAAAGGCGGGAGAGAGGAGATATGATAGAGACATAAATGCACAGGAGATGAGTCTCTGTCAATTGAAAGAAAGATCTGTTTCTTTTGACCAGGGAGTGTAAACCGTCCACGTTTATAGATATTATTTTTAACTTAACCATTACTAATAGCTCTCCCATTATAAAGCAGGTTAATATACGGAGGGGGAAACTCTAGATAATGGTAATCTGCAAAGGACTGGTTTTTCCAATGTTGTAACGTATGGAATATTGTACAGTATCTACTTTGGTAATGTGGTGTAATCCATTGACATTAATAAAAAGAAATAATAAAAAAAAGAAAGATCTGGAATGAAGGGGCATAGGATGAAGGTGAAGAGGAATAGTCTCAGAAACAACCTGAGAAAGTACTTCTTCACAGAAATGAAGGTGAATTTGTGGAACTGCCTCTTAGTGGAAGTGGTGGAGATGAAAACAGTACCTGAATTCAAGAGAGCTTGGTACAAGTATATAGGATCTCTAAGGAAGTGATAGGAAGAGTAGATGGCATGGATGGACAGACTGAATAGGCCATATGGTATTAATCTGTCTACATTTTTCTATGTTTCTATATAAGTGATGACTCTGCCTCCAGAGTACCCGCAAAATAGCCAGTTTTAGCCTGGGTGCTAACCGGTCATTTTCTGCAGTACCTTATAGGTAAAAGCTCCTGAAAATGACCATTTAGTCCTGAACAGGTGATTTAAATGGCCAGGTGCCTCTCCTTGCTGTTTAAATTATTTTGATATCGGGTCTGTTTTTTTATACAATTAACATGAGCTATGTACATTTGAGCAAAATCATATTCAGTCATTTTAGTGCTGGTACTATTTATAGTACATTTCTACCCCACATTTTCCCACACACGCAGGCACAATGTGGCTAACATAGGATAAGTAAAAATGACAGTACAATATGAGAAAATGGGAAGAGACAAGGATTAGTCAAGGAAGGGGAAAGGGGGCATAACAGTTGCAGGGGTAAGTAAGTGGGACTATTGATCGGTAAGGGTGTGGGGGGAGTAAACCAGTCCAAATAGGTGGGTTTTCAGCAGCCTGTTCAAGTGTGGATGATCGTTTTGCATTTTTAAGTGTTTCGGCAAAACATTCCAATTCTTTGCACAGGAGTATTGGAAAGACGAAGTGAAGATCTTCTTGTATTTGACGCCTCTGCAATTTGGGAAGTGCAGGTTTAGATACGACCTTGAGGTGGCAACTGCGTTTCTGGGTGGTAGGTCGATAAGCGCACTTTGCTACATTAGCTCTTCAGGGGATAATTTTATGAAGTCATTTTCACATGGATGTAGCAATATGTACTCTTAAAAAGGCTTATGCAATTGCTCCAGGTTTACCACTGTGTAGCATGACATACATGTGTGTATTTGTGTACTGGCATTGCTCAGGTTGCAGTCTGGGCAGTGTGGGCAGAGTCGTGAAGTACATGCATACATCATAAAAAAATAATACTCAGTTTGTGGGCAGGCATAATTGAGGTAACGCTATGCAGAAGGCACCAACATTTAGGCACCAAGAATGTATGGAAATTACCAGAATACTGTCAAATATATAGGCATGTCTACACATATGGGTGTAAAAGCCAATATTATAATTACACCCTATTCTATAAAATCAAAAATAGCTAAAAGTTTTGAAATCTCTACCTCTGGGGCCCTTTTACTAAGCAGCAGTAAGCCAAATACGGGCTTACCGCTCGCCATAACGGAAGTATCGCCAGGCTACCGCAGCAGCCTGGCAGTACTTCCCACCCTTACCATGCTGTAATTTCTGGCGCTACATCTCAGTGGGTGGTGGTAAGGGCTCCCCCCGAAATGGCCACGTGGCAAGTGCTTTATTTGCTGCCTGGCCATTTCCTGCAGGAAAGTGAGACCTTCCCTTTTACCAGCTGCGGTAAGCCTCGGCATGCTTAAAACACGTGTCAATGCCAGTGCTGGCCCCCTTTGTCACAGCTTGGTAAAAGAGGTCCTCTATTTTTGAGATCCTGCTAACTATCTGAATTTTAGGAAAAACCTGAAGACTCCACTTTTTAAAGAACTGGTCTCATGTCCTCAGATTCTGATTAATTGAATTGCATGCAACTCCTTTATTGAGTGAATTCACTGTTTAGTACATTCACATCATTTATCTGTATTATAGTTCTCAGACATTTTCTTTTAATAGTTGTGATCTGCCCTAAACTGAGTAGGTAGTGGTGGAATACAAGACATGATGTGACATAACATAACATAACATAACTTTTAGATGCATGCATGGTGGCAATATATCCAAGCCTTCTCATGTCCTAGTGCATATATTAAACAGAGATTGGATGATGGTATATTTATTTTACTATGTTCCATATTACTTCAATTTCCTTATCAATAGTATTCTCTATTGTTTTCTACTCAATCTCTCTCTGTCTCTCACCCCCACTTACCAATTTACTTATGTATTTATATATTTTTATAAAATATTATCTAATAAGATTAATGTTGTATACCATCATCCCTTGTGAAGATGTGCAGGGGAATTCTATAAATGGCACTTAAAATTGGGCGCTAACAATCAATTATTGGCATTAATTGACAACAATTTGGATTTATGTGCACATCTTGCTAAGTGCTATTCTATAAAGATGTACATGCAAATCCTTTAGCACGCACCCCAAAAGGAACATGGCCATGGAAGGCCCACGGTAGGGTCAGGGGCATTCATTAAAGATGCATGCACTATTATAGAACTTGGGGGATCCACATCTAAATTAGGCATGAAGATTTACACCTGGGTTCAGTTCTAAAAGATCGGCATAGATCTTGGCGCTATGTGCTATTCCATAAATCACGCCCAACTTGGAGTGGCATTTATAAAATAGCATTCAGCTTGCATTTTTTAGGCTCCCAAGTTTGAGCACCATTTATTGAAAATACTACTCTATATAAATTAATCAGTAGCTTCTATGAGATAATAACCTGCACCTTAAGTTGGTTGCTCTAAACTAATATGGCATCAAATGAAAAGGAAAGGGGAAGAACTAATAGGTATATTTGCTTTAAAAAGAATTATAATTGCAAGAATAAAGTTATAATTCTTATTTACATCAACATATCTAGTACTGGAAAATGTATGCTAGACATTGTTGCTGATTGGCTGCTGGAAAAGTTATAGGGCCCTGTTTACTAAACTACGATAGTGATTTTAACGCGCCTGCAATTAGTGTGTGCGCTAACCATGTAGGCACCTATAGAGATAGATAGTGTAGGTTTTTACATGGTTAACGCATGTTAAAAACATTAACACACCTATAATGCGGCTTACCTGCTTATTTTCGAAGGAGAAGGGCGGCCATCTTCTGACACAAATCGGGAGATGGCCGGCCTTCTCCTAAGACCGGCCAAATCGGTATAATTGAAGCCGATTTTGGCCGGCTTCAACTGCTTTCCGTCACAGGGCCGGCCAAAGTTCAAGGGGGCATGTCAGCAGTGTACCAAAGGCGGGATGGGGGCTGGCCTCGGCCAATAATAGAAAAAAGAAGGCCGGCCCTGACAAGCATTTGGCCAACTTTACTTGGTCCCTTTTTGTTCACGACCAAGCCTCGAAAAGGTGCCCGAACTAACCAGATGACTTCCGGAGGGAATCGGGGATCACCTCCCCTTTCTCCCCCAGTGGTCACCAACCCCCTCCCACCCAAAAAAAATTAAAAAACAATTTTTTGCCAGCCTCTATGCCAGCCTCAAATGTCATACCCAGCTCCATCACTGCACTATGCAGGTCTCTGGAGCAGTTTTTAGTGGGTACTGCAGTGCACTTCAGGCAGGCAGACCCAGGCCCACCCCCCTTCCTGTTACACTTGTGGTGGTAAATGGGAGCCCTCCAAAACCCACCCAAAACCCACTGTACCCACATCTAGGTGCCCCCCGTTACCCTTTAAGTTGTGGGTAGTGGGTTTTGGGAGGGGGGTTGGGGGGCTCAGCAGACCAAGGTAAGGGAGCTATGCACCAGGGATCAATTTCTGAAGTCCACTGCAGTGCCCCCTAGGGTGCCCGGTTGGTGTCCTGGCATGTGAGAGGGACCACCAGTGCACTACAAATGCTGGTTCCTCCCATGACCAAATGGCTTGGATTTGGCCAGGTTTGTGATGGCCGCCATTAGTTTCCATTATCGGGGAAAACCAATGGCGGCCATCTCTAACATCGGCGATCTCTAAGGGCGGGCCAAATGTTGAGATTTGGCTGGCCCCGACCGTATTATCGAAACCAAAGATGGCCGGCCAGCTTGTTTCGATGATACAGTTGGGTATGCCGCTTGAGGGGGCCATCATTAGAGATGGCCGCCCCCCCGTTCGATTATGCCCCTCTTAGTAAGCATGGCCCATAGTATTATATAGAACTTTGCCAAAACCATATGTGATAGGCTTTTGCAAGCCCTTGAATTGCAGCTTTTTTCTTATAGTTTAATTTATAATTATGATTTATCATACCATGCACTGTGCTAGAATAAAAAGAAGGAGGGTGAGTAACATTTAAGAAATACGGCAGCTGAAAAGGGTAGAGCTTTGTAGACCAAAGCTACAGGGGAATGCTAAGAGAGGTGAAGTATCTAATAGGAAATATTTAACCAAAGAAAAGAAAAAGACTGTTAGCATTTATTAAAAATAACAAGTCAGTTTTGTAAAGGTAACAAAAGGGACAGCAAATCAAAAACACTACAGGGACACTATGAAAAGCCAAAAAGGGCAGCCAACACTTTGTTCTAGGGATGCATCATAACTGTCAGCAACTAGTCTTGAACCCGGCTGCCTCTCCTCAGGAATCCAAAGAAAGAAGCAATTAGAGGAAGAGATAAGACTTCCAATGCCAATTTTCAGGTTGTTAACAAAATGCAATTCAAGTAAATGAAAGTAAAGTAAAACAGATACAAGAAGGAAAAAAGTCCCAGCCACAGGAAGGCAAAATAAAGCAATAAAAAGTCGTGTCTTCTACATCTGAACAAAAAGTAGAGCTTCAAAGCATTGGGTTGAATATCAGGCAGGGTGAAGAGTCTTGTTCTGCGGTAGGTCCAGATCAATGAACTATAAGAAATATGCTAAAACTAAAAGAAGAGAGGACCAAGCAACTTTTCTTAAGATCTTAAGCACCAAAGACTCCCAACAAACCATTTGGCTTCTAAGGCACAAGAAAAAAACCAACTGTCATGTCACATCAGAGATAAGTTGTGAGAACAGCAGTAGCTGATCAGCCAAATTGTATGCTGCAAGGAACAAGTTATATATAAGTCACACTGTAGGTTTGCATTTTTTCAGATCCTAAAGGAAAGCAGTAGAAGTTCCTTGAAAGGGAATGTCAGGGCCACATTTGAAAGAAAATCAATGGTTATACAAACAGATGCAATACAGATGGATAGGTAGACCTTCAACAATAGATGCTTTCTCATTTTTGAGAAACAGACCTACTGTAAAAAGTAAAGAAACATCATCACAAAACAGAAACATATTTTCCTCTTCTAGTGTTAGCATCTTGCAACTGGTTGTTGTGTTCTGCCCTACTTTTAGTATTTTGGCCTGTTCATGCCACTCCAGCTGCTCCTACACAGCCTAATCAGCTGTCTTGCCACCCTCTTGTTTTCACTGGGGTATTTTGATGTGGGAGGGATGATATTGGGGTGATTATTATTGTTCTGTTTAATGTTCACATTTTGAAGTGTGGTACAAGATCCTGGAAATTAATTTAAGGAAACAAAGCTGATGGCTTTGCGTCTAATACCCTTACATCATGCAAACAATTCTGGACTTCTGTACGGAGTCTGGAATTTAAGTAAAGATAAGAAAACCTGCTTTGTTTTAGATAAGTATTTAAGATGGGCAGTGATACAGAGCATTAGAGGACCTACCGGACATGATGTTTCAATGTTTTAAATTCTTTGCAGTGCCAGTGTTCATATTGAGGGGCATAATCGAAAGGAACACCCAAGTTTTGCTGAGGACGTTGTCGCAAAACATCCCAATGGAGGGGCAGGAAAACCCGTATTATCAAAACAAGATGGATGTCCATCTTTCATTTTGATAATACAGTCAGGGACACCCAAATCTTGAAATTTAGGTTGTCCTTAGAGATGGTCGTCCTTAGACTTGATCGTTTCTGATTTTCGGCAATAATGGAAACTAAGGACGCCCATCTCAGAAACGACCAAATGCAAGCCCTTTGGTCGTGGGAGGAGCCAGCATTCATAGTGCACTGGTCCCCCTCACATGCCAGGACACCAACCAGGCACCCTAGGGGGCACTGCAGTGAACTTCATAAATTGCTCCCAGGTAAGTGCTCTGGGGTCCTTGTCTACCATACCCTCCCCGGCTGTCACGACTATAAGTAAGGTATCTTATTACCTGTTCTATCTCATATTTTTCTTCTCACCCAACCCTGATACAGCCTCTCCCTTTAGTACATCACTCAACTATTCTCTCAATTTCACTACTCTATTTGAAGTAAGTCCTCCCCTATCCCAGACCTCATGTACTCATCAGGTTCCACTATTTTCTGTATCACCAAAACATAGTTAAGGGATGGAGAGGATATCATATTAGTTCCATGTTTCCTCCCTGGCTACTCCATATTTTCACTCCTAGAGGATATCGTCAAGTGGATGGCATTGCCCTCATCGCAGCTAACCTTTTTCCTATTATACAACTCTCACCAGATTCCTTCCTTTATCCTGAGGTCCTGGTAATCAAGCACATTTACTACCCTAATTTACATCTCCTTCTTCTCTATTCCCTGCCCACTTTG
Organism: Microcaecilia unicolor; assembly: GCF_901765095.1. Lineage (NCBI taxonomy): Eukaryota > Metazoa > Chordata > Amphibia > Gymnophiona > Siphonopidae > Microcaecilia > Microcaecilia unicolor. Next base: position 76,971,911 of record NC_044037.1, read on the forward strand.
ACCTTTGGCTATGAGATTTATTAATCCAAAACCTTTCTGAGGCTCTAGTTTACCTAACTTACTAATACTTGGAGATTTCAATGTTCACATTGATGCTCCTCATCTCTTACCTGACCGCTTTTTTCTCTTCCTTATTGCAGACCTTAATCAAGATATATTACATCAACCGGCTCACCTTTATCAACATGTTTATTCATGCCTTCAAAGAAATTAAGCAAATTGGTGAGGCAAGACTTCCCTCGGCTGAACCCATGCTGACTCTGTCCCATTCAAACCATGTTTGTCTATGTGTTCTGTAATTTTATTCTTTATAATAGTTTCTACTATTTTGCCCAGCACCAATGTCAGGCTTACATGACTCCTGTAGACTCATGAAATGGTGAATGTTTGGTCCTGTTGCTCCTCATCAGTCCAATCTGAAGGAGAGTGCTCATCTGGCTGGATTGAGAACTTCTGAGGATATTTTATGGATGCCACATACCAGAAACATACGTATATAGATTTAGTAATATACAGGGTGAGGCAAAAAAGGTAACTCCCTATAGTTTTTTGCAGTTTCCTCAGAGAAATTATATGCATTTATTTAGTCATCATACTACATATTAAACAACATTTAATTATAAACTCTGATGAAATTATTGACATTTTAGCATTACTACCTAGTGATTTTTGCATGTTAAAAATGTTCAAGCTAAAACATAGTAAAATAATGTCATTCAAACGATATAATTAACAATGGGGCTCTTTTACAAAGTGGCAGTAAGGCCAACCCAGGCTTACCGCTCACTAAAAAAGAAGTACCATCAGGCTATCGCAGCAGCCTGGCAGTAGTTCCAACCCCCAGCACGCCATCATATCCAGTGCTACAAAAATATTTTTATATTTGTAGTTCTGGTGTGTACCTGGTGGTAATCAGGCAGTGCCGCACGCTGCCTGGGCGCCCTTACCGCCAGCTCAGTGGGTGTCAGTAAGGGCGCCCCCTTGAAATGGCCATGTGGCAAGTTCTTCACTTGCTGAATGACCATTTCCTGAAGAAAAGAAAGACTTACCTTTTACCCACTGTGGTAAAAGGGGGCCTCGGTGTGCGTCAAAAACATGCGTTGACACCAGCACAGGCACCCTTTTGCCACAGCTTTGTAAAATGGGCCCATAGTGCCAGAAGTTTGCAATCATGCCATCACATTTTCTTCACAGTGCTGAGGTTCCAGTTCTTGAGATGATACGTAGCCACTATTGACTTTGCTCCGAAACTTGTTCACACAGTGTCTGGATACTCATTTTACCTGCTACTGACATTTTGCTCATTATTGCTGTTCTGACTTTTAAAGAAATTATCTGTAAAATTATCATATCAAATACAAATTATTCAAATTCATATTATGTTTTACAAAAGTCTACATCACTGTGACATCATTAACATTAAGCTGGTACCCCATTTTCTTTTCCAAATAATTGTAATTTTACAGTGCAAACATTTTTGAACACACAAAAATTGCTGGGTGGTCATGTGGTCTGTAATTTTGCCGTATTTAAAGATAATTTCATTCCACTTGCCACATAAATGTAGATAGTAACAACAAATAAAGTTGTAAAATTGCACACTGAAATTCCAAGCGGTTGCTGAGAAAACAGAAAAACAATACTCTATAGGCAATGTTTCCCATTTCACATGTACTTTCAAAAGCTTTTGCTACATAGTTTATAAACAGTGGGGACATTTTTGTGTGAAGAACTTGTGCAACCCAAGTTACATGGTAACATAGTAAGTGACAGCAGATAAAGACCTGAATGGTCCATCCAGTCTGCCCAACAGTTACATTCATTATCAGTTCAAGATTTAAATCAACAACGAACGTGATGTTATATACTTGATCATGGTCTTTCTTTGGTGTTTCTGGGACATAGACCATAGAAGTTTGTCCGGTACTGTCTTTATGTTCCAACTACTGGAGTTGCTGTCAAAGCCCACTCCAGCCTATATAAATTCTTCTTGTTGTTTGCAAGACAAAGACCATAAATGTCTGCCCAGCACTGTCCTCAAGTTCCAAATCACTGGAGTTTCCATCAAAGCTCTCTCTAGCCTATCCTAAACCGAATTGCCATATGCAGAACTCTGACCATACAAGCCAGCCCGGCACCGGCCTTAGTTCATGCAGCTAGAGTTGCCTTCTAAGCACCACTTGACATGCAAACACATATGCAACCCTTTAAGTTTTGTTTTTTTAATATCATTCATTAGATGCACCATATAAAATACCCTCAGAGTGGATTCATCAGGAGATGGCAGAAGAGGTTTCTCCTGCTGAACATTATTAGAAAGCTCTAATAAAATTGAACAAGAACTGGTTAGTTACTGGTTTGCATAATTCTGCTCACAGAAACTCCAGATTTATTTTTCTGTTTGTTTTTTTTAAATGAAAGAATAACCTTTTTAACTTCTGCATATAATATACCCATTTTAACTTCTCTCTCTCTCTCTCTTTGATCTATTTGAATCAACTTACCTCTTTTCACCCACTCATTTATGTCTTGTTCAGAACAAGTTAGTTCTGCATTGTATAATGAAGTATAACAATCAGCAAATGCATCTGCAAATTGTTTATTTTTATTTAAATGCACCCCTGATATAATTAATTCTATTCTTGGTAGTTTTCTTTTATGTTTGCCGTGCTGCTTGCTTATTTACTTTATTAGAACTTTCATAAGAGAATATTTTATTTAAGCGGAGTTGTTAGGCTTTTCCCTTCATTTTCATCACATTAATCTGTTCTCTTCCTATAGTTTCAAAACTTGTTTGTTGTGTTGTTGAAACTCTAGTTATGTGTTTCATCTGAACTTCGTACATAACTCCAGTAATAATAATATGTTCTGGGTTTTTTTTTAGATCTGCTAACATTAATGCTATTTCTCTTGAACTGTCTCATTAACTTTTATTTTCACAAAATTATTAAAGGTTGTTTAAACAGCTGAGAATTTGCAGAAGGATCTTATGAAGATAGGAGACTGAACATCTAATTTACACATGTGGAGAGGTGCAAGGTGATGCACATAGGGAAAAATAATCCCAACTGCAGGTACAGATTGCTGGGTTCTGAGTTAGGAGTAACCACCCAAGAAAAAGATTTTGGAATCGATATGGATTGAAACTTTCACCCCCAATGTGATACAACTGCAAGAAAAGCAAATAGAATGTTAGGGAATATCTGAAAAGGATGCAGAATAAAACTGAGAATAATTAAGCTGGGGAATCTATCGCAGGAGAATGTGGTCAAAGCAATCGAAATAGCAGGATTCAAAAGAAGTTTGGACATGTTCCTGGAGTAAAAGTCAATAAAAACTGTTAGCCAGTTAGAATGGGGAGAGATATTGCTGGAAATAAGCTGTCAGAAATAGACCTATTGTTTGAGATCTGCCAGGTACTTGCGACTTAGATTGACCATATGTGCCAGCATTTCAAAATGATTGAGGATGCCAAACAGAATATAAATTACCCTTCCCTGGGGACACAATGAAGGAGCTGTTTCAATATTGGGAGTGCTCAGCATCCACAGAGCTGGTTTCTATAGGCCTGGCCATTTTTGGAGACAGGATGCTGGGCTCAATGGACCTCGGACTGACTCAGCATGTCTTTTTTTTATGTTGTTGTGACCTTAATTTTCCCTTAAAGATAAATAGGTTAAAAATAATTCCAAAGTAAGTTGAGTTCCCATTTAAACTTTGCTTTATTCAGACTTTTACAATCTGTAAACCAGGTTCTGAACATTTGTTCTTTCTAAGGATATTTTTATTAGCAACTAGACTAGTGTATGATCTGAAATTAAAATCTCCGTTATATTTATAGACCTTAAATAAAATACAATTAGGTATAAATCTAAAATCTACCCCAGACCTGATATTATATGTTGAGGAATAAGAAGAAAAATGTCCTACTCTTTTATGTAAGCTTACCCACACATCTGTTGTGCTAAATTCATCTAACCCTATCCATGATTCCTTTATGTAAACAGTTTTCTTGAGTTCAGAACTTAATAATGTACCATTAAAGTCACCTTCTAAACATAAAAAACCCTCTCATTTCTCTTTCAAGATCTGAAAAAATAGCTAGTAAAACACTTTCTTCCTCAGTTAGTGGATATAAATTAACCCAAAGTAGCAATAATCCTTTCCAAAAGATAATTTAACATAAGATATCTACCTTCTTTATAACTTGAGAAAGACATTCACATTTTCAATGATTTTTGCCATGCATACAGCTTCTCTCTCTCTTTTTTTAATTATCCTCTTGTTTACTAAGCTGCATGACAATGCTGGCACAGCCCATTCAAAGTGCATGGACTGTGTTGGCATTAGTGTGGCTTAGTAAACAGGAGGGTATATGAGGCAGAATAAATCATTTTTACCCATCTCCATTTTAATTTTTGATGTGTTTGTGGTGTTCAATGCATCTATGCTGATGATATCCTTATTATTTTCCCCACTTCAGGTTTAGCTCCAGATCTAATTCCATTTCAGACTGCGCACTTCTCAGTTTCTGATTGGCTTTCTCAGTCCTGCAAAGACTGATTGGATCACTGGCACTCAATCCAAGCCTTCACTTGTTCCTTTCCTATTTGGTCTCTCAAACCTATCAGTTGATTCTTTTAGATACTTTGGTATCACCATTGACCCTAATCTCTCTTTTGATAAACAGATTTCGCACGTCATTAAAACAGGATTTTTTTGGCTATCAGGCTTATTTTCGAAAGAGAAGGGCGCCCATCTTCTGACACAAATCGGGAGACGGGCGTCCTTCTCTCAGGGTCACCTAAATCGGCATAATCGAAAGCCGATTTTGGGTGTCCTCAACTGCTTCCCATCGCAGGGACGACCAAAGTTCATGGGGGCGTGTTGGCACCGTAGTGAAGGCGGGACTGGGGCGTGATTAAGATATGGGCGTCCTCAGATGATAATGGAAAAAAAGAAGGGCATCCCTGACGAATACTTGGCCGACTTTACTTGGTCCATTTTTTCTTGCGGCCAAGCCATGAAAAGGTGCCCAAACTCACCAGATGACCACCGGACGGAATTGGGGATCACCTCCCCTTACTCCCCCAGTGGTCACCAACCCCCTCCCACCCTCAAAAAAACTTATTTTTTTTTTTTGCCAGCCTCTATGCCAGCCTCAAATGCCATACCCAGCTCCATGACAGCAGTATGCAGGTCCCTGGAGCAGTTTTAGTGGGTGCAGTGCACTTTAGCCATGCGGACCCAGGCCCATCCCCCCTACCTGTTACACTTGTGGTGGTAAATGTGAGCCCTCCAAAACCCACCCGAAGCTCAGTATACCCATATGTAGGTGCCCCCCTTCACCCCTTAGGGCTATGGTAGTGGTGTACAGTTGTGGGGAGTGGGTTTTTTTGGGGGGTTGGGGGGGGCTCAGCACCCAAGGTAAGGGAGCTATGCACCTGGGAGCAATTTCTGAAGTCCACTGCAGTGCCCCCTAGGGTGCCCGGTTGGTGTCCTAGCATGTCAGGGGGACCAGTGCACTATGAATGCTGGCTCCTCCCATGACTAAAGGGCTTGCATTTGGTCATTTCTGAGATGGGTGTTCTCGGTTTCCATTATGGCTGAAAACCGGGGACGACCATCTCTAAGGTTGACCATCTCAACATTTAGGTCGACCATCTCTAAGGTCGACCTAAATGTTGAGATTTGGACGTCCCTGACTGTATTATCGAAATGAAAGATGGACGCCCATCTTGTTTCGATAATACGGGTTTTCCCGCCCCTTCGCGGGGTCATCCTGCGAGGATGCCCTCATGAAAACATGGGCACCCTGTTTGATTATGCCCCTCCAACTCACCTCTGTTTTATTTCCCTTTATATTGACTCCACCTCCCTTCAAACTTTGGTTCATACATACATTCTATCATGACTAGATTACTGCAATGTGATCAATAATGGTCTTCCTCATTTCTAATTACACTAACTACAAACCTAAAGCCATACTGCTGCTAGGCGTGTCTGTAAAGTAAAGAAATCCAACCACATAAACTCCCTTTTGAAAAAACTTCATTGGCTTCCGGTAAAATATTGAATACAATTCAAGGTCCTCTTCTGTACTCATAAAGTTTTACATACAGGTAAACCTTCATATTTATATTCTATAATCATCCCCTACATCTCAACCCGAACACTCCAATTTTGAGATTTCAGTCATCTAATCCTACTGCCTCCTAGAGTTGCGCATCATGAATCTACTAGGAAAGCAGCCCCTCTCATGCTCTTACCTGCATAAAATCAACTGGGTCTAATGTTTTATCTAGGCCCTTCCCTTCCGCTGCCCTATGATAGGCTAATAATGGCTTATTATACTGTTCTTTGAAAAATAAACTCCAACTTGTCCAAGACTTTAATAGGATATCATCCAATAGATATTTTGTACCTAGCAGATACCTGTTGTTATTTATCTCAGTCCTGTCCCTAGGTTTCCAATTTATTTATCACATTAGGGATTTCAAAAGAGGTGGCAACTTGACAGTCATTAATTCAGGCAGACCCAAGGTTAGTCTCCTGTCCATGCCTACCATGCCTTGCATTTAGACTATCTGCATCATCACTCCTGCACATTTTAGGCATTTAATATACCTTCATCTCTTGCCATAGGCCAGATATTGGCTTCCTGTTGCCCTCTACTGTCCCACAGATCCATTACCATTCAATCTTGTTAAAGGATTGAGGGACTCTATTATCCTACTTGTACTCTATGATCACTGTCAGTTCAGAAAAGGGTGATTGTTTGTCCATAGCTCAAAGATGTGAAAGCAGATACTTTCCTTATGTCTAATTACTACCCTATATCATAGTAACATAGTAGATGATGGCAGATAAAGACCTGTATGGTCCATCCAATATGCCCGTGAAGATAAACTCATAGAATAAGGTACGATGATACTATATAGTTATACTCAATCTTGATTTGTCCTTGCCATTTTCAGGGCACAGACTATAGAAGTCTGACCAGCACTGGCTTTACTTCCCAATTACTGGTGTTGTCATCTAATTCCCAGTAAACTTGTTTGATTCCATGCCTTCTATACAGGATTCCTTTGTGTTTATCTGACACATTTTTGAATTCCATTATTGTTTTTATCTTCACCACATTCCGTGGGAAGGAATGCCAGGTATTTGCCACCCTCTCAGTGAAAACATGCTTCCTGACATTAATCCGGAGTTGATCCATCTGCAACCTCAATTCATGTTCTCTAGTTTTACCACCTTCCATCTCTGGAAAAGATTTGTTTTTAAATTAATACCTTTCAAATAATTGAATGTCTATATCATATCACCCTTGCTTCTCGTATGCATTTCAGATTTGGGAATATAAAGCACAATCCCTAAGGTGCTCAACTCTTTCCGTGCTTCTAAGTCATGTTACTATCCAATTTACATCTGTCTGCTTTGGTTTTAAACCCCCAAATTGTGGCATTCTTCAGGGATCTGTTCTTTCATCCATATTGTTTAACCTATTCTCCGCCTATAGCTACCCTGATGAGTCCTACTGATGGGCAATACACAGATTTTCAGCACCATTGTCCAGAAAATGCTGCTGAAAATCACCACAGACCACCTTGATGCTATTCAGATAGCACTGGGGCAGTGCAGGGGCAGAGATGGGATTTATGCAGAAACAGCCAATATTCAGCATCAATATTCTAATAACTATCGAGATAACTAAGGTCAGGAAAACACTGTCCTAAATTATTCAATTTTTGTAACTATCCATGTGGTTATACTATGTTATAATGAGAGGATGCTTGGGGATTAAATGACTGCTGTCTAAGCTAAGTACTCTACAAATTTTTGAAGTAAAAATCGTAAGTGCTGAGAGACAACTTTATATATAAATATAAACTACAGTTTAAGAAAAATGGACCTTTGAGGAATTACGGTGTTCTTTGAGAAATTATTATTTCTGATGGTCCCCAAAACTATTTTTCCTACTATTAGTATAGCTAGTGAGAGTATTGCAGTTATGTGATAGTCTAAATGCCATTATCCAGATATAAATTTAGATATCACACTTATCTGGTAATTCAGTGCTGGCAGATTTTCAAATACTGGCTAGCATGGAATATTCGGGTATATGTTTAAATGCCTCAGAATGATTTTAGAGGAGACACCAAACACAGTTGAAATATTGACCCGCCTCATCACAGCTGTTGAGGACCAAACTTGAGTATCCCAGTTGAATTCAGGAGGCTGCTAAAAGAGTCAAAACCAAGAAAGTAAGCCTTTGTCAGATGATCTATGGCATTTAGTTTACATAATTATTTACCAAATTATTAAAATGCAACAAAACCGTATTCTGTCATCCAGTTTTACACGGGCTTATTCATTTCAGTGAAGAGATTTTTGGCTTCTTTCAGAGATAGGCCAGAAGCACATTACAACACAGAGATAACTACATTCAGATCTCATTTATCTGGGTAAACGCAATTAACCTAAGTAAAATGGCTGTCTGGAAAGAGTTTAGCCCTTACCCATCTAAAAGTAAGCAGAAGGATCAACAACTTGGATAACTTTATCTGAGTAAAATTTAAGAATTCCCAAGAGCTTGTTTAGGTCAGGGATGGGAAATATTACATGTAGATTGCATTTTCAAATCTACACATATTCAGATCAATAAAGAAGAATTATGCAACCAGCAGTGGGGCTGACCACATAAGTCCTTTTGATTGAGTTTTCTCATCTCAGAATGCTAAACATTAGGTTGTGTAAGTCACTATGGTGGTAATTCTTTAAGGACATTGCCAACATGAATGCACAAAGAATGCACATAAATGACCAGAATACTGACCAGTATTCTAGCTATTGCACATAGTTTGCAGATAGACATATATGTAGGTGGAGTCTGGGTGAAGCATGAGCATGGCACACAGTTAAACATGTAAACTATATAAAGTGGTGTTCTGGTAAATTTTTAACAACAGGCTCTCGCCCCGGTCCACCTCTGTGCCCCCTGTCCATCTCTGCGCCCCCCCCCCCCCCCCCAAATTGCAGAGCTGGCTATAACCGGGGAGAGAGCCTGGTGGGGGAGGGGAATGCATTACTCTCTCCAGGAAAAAAAAAATAAATGTTCCCAAGTTCCAATCTAATTCATGTTTAATGTGGGATAAAATGCCATAAATAAGTAAATAAATAAAAACTTCCATTGAGCACCAGATTCTCATAACATGTGAAGATATTTTGATGGTTTTCTAATCAAATAAATCCTATTCGGTTCATGCGCTCTCATGTATTGCTTTTGCAATTTGATAGATAGGTTTTAGGTATATTATAACACCAGAAAAAGGGTAAAGTAAGTAATCATACATGAGTAACTTAATAAAAAATCAATTCCATGTCTAAATATCAAAACTCAAAAATAAAAAATCATGTCATACATAAACCAAGACTTGAACATGGTTGAAAGATATTAATCGGCAAATGAACCTTTTTTGGAGACGGGAAAGCGGTAGAACTAGAGGAGATGAATTGAGGTTGAAGGGGGGCAAACTCATGACTAATGTCAGGAAGTATTTTTTCACGGAGAGGGTGGTGGGTATGTGGAATGCCCTCCCGCGGGAGGTGGTGGAGATGAAAACGGTAATGGAATTCAAACATGCATGGGATAAACACAAAGGAATCCTGTTTAGAAGGAATGATTCCGTGGAATCTTAGCGGATATTGGGTGGCGACGCCGGTAATTGAGAAACAAAATGGAAACTGGGCAGACTTCTACGGTCTATTCTCTGGTTGTGACTGAATAGATAGGGATGGACTGGAGTGTAAATTTTAAGGGGCTTCGACATTAGCTCCAGAATTTAGTACGAGAACAGTGCTGGGTAGACGTCTACGATCTGTGCCCTGAGAAAGGCAAGGACAAATCAAACTTGGGTATACATATAAAGTATCACATACCATGTAAATGAGTTTATCTTGTTGGTCAGACTGGATGGACCATACAGGTCTTTATCTGCCATCATTTACTATGTTACTATCAGGCTTATTTTTGAAAGTGATTGCCAGCCATCTTCCGATATAGCCGGCAATCTCTCAAAAGCAGCAAAATCGGTATAATCAAAAGCGGCTTTTTGGACACCATCACCGCTTTCCCGTCGCCGCACCGGCGAAAGTTCAAGGGGGCGTGTCAGTGGCGTAGCGAAGGCGGGACATGGGTGGGCATGGGCGTGGCTACCAGATGTCCAGCTTTCGCGGATAATGGAAAACAAAAGCGGCGTTATTCAGTTTTTTGACGGGTTTAATTGGTCCTTTTATTTTCACGACCAAGTCTCAAAAAGGTGCCCCAACTGACCAGATAACCACCGGAGGGAATGGGGGATGACCTCCCCATAGTCCCCCAGTAGTCACCAACCCCCTCCCACACTAAAAAAATAAAAATAAAAAACTTTTTTTACCAGTCTGTATGCCAGCCTCAAATGTCATACCCAGCTCCCTGACAGCAGTATGCAAGTCCCTGGAGCAGTTTTTAATGGGTGCAATGCACTTCAGGCAGGCAGACCCAGGTCCATCCCCCCCTACCTGTTACACTTGTGGTGCTAAGTGTTGAGCCCTCCAAACCCCCCCAAAACCCACTGTACCCACATGTAGGTGCCCCCCTTCACCCATAAGGGCTATGGTAATGGTGTAGAGTTGTGGGGAGTGGGTTTGGGGGGGGGATTTGGGGGGGCTCAGCACCCAAGGTAAGGGAGCTATACACCTGGGAGCTATTTGTGTATTTTTTAAACATTTTTAGAAGTGCCCCCTAGGGTGCCCGGTTGGTGTGCTGACATGTCAGGGGGACCAGTGCACTACAAATGCTGGCTCCTCCCATGACCAAATGCCTTGGATTTTGCCGGGTTTGAGATCGCCGGCATTTTTTTCCATTATTGCTAAAAAACAAAACTGGCCATCTCAAACCTGGCGAACTCTGGCATTTGGCCGGGCTAAACCGTATTATCGACAAAAAAAGATGGCCAGCCATTTTTTTCGATAATACGGTTCCTGCCAGCCGTTGCGCTGCCGCCAAAATAGATCGCCGGTGACGTTCGATTATGCCCCTCCACGTTACTATATGGTAGATGATATCACATAGAAAAATTAATGCTGGGATCAGATAAATGTACTTAAGCAGCCCCCCTCCCCCCAAAAAAGTAGTAACTGGGCTGAATGTACAATCATTCACCAGATATTTTTAAAAACCTTTTGATCAAACAGTTAAGTTCCAATATCTATGTAATTCAATACGTTCCTGTGTAGACTGCAACAGTCTGAGCCTGGCCAAATATCCACTGTACTTCTGCAACCATAAATGAAAACAAGTCTTGTTTTTGTTCTTCAGGGCGAGCCGGCTCTCCTCCCTCCCCCGAGCTACAGGGTCCCAGGCTCCGAGTCCAGTGTACATACCTGAAGAAGTCAACCACCCTGGTGGTCCAGTGGATTCTTCGGGGCAGGCAGGAAAGATCATCAGTATTTCCTGCCCGCTGCCGGCGCTGACTCTCCTGCTGCTGCATCGCTCTTCAAAAATGGCCGCAGAGACTTACAAGGGCAGCCTCCAAGACTTCAGCAGAAGTCTCGTGAGGCTGTCCTGGAAGTCTCAGTGGCCATTTTTAAAGAGCAATCTGGCAGCTGGGGAGGGTCAGCGCCGGCAGCGGTCAGGAAAGACTGGCAATCTTTCCTGCCTGCCCTGAAGAATCCACTGGACCACCAGGGGGGTTGTCTTCTTCAGGAATGTACACTGGACTCGGAGCCTGGGACCCTGTAGCTCAGGGGGAGGAGAGCTGGCTCGCCCTGAAAAACAACCGGATCGCAAGATGCTAAAAAATTTAACAACTGGCTCTTGCGAGCCGGTGCGAGCCGGCTCCAGCACACTGCTGGCTATATAATACTATAATTTATGTGTGTGTTCTGGCAATCTAGGCATGAACTTTTTCTACCAGTTATATGGATGGTGTATATGGTCACTCTTAAGTTATACATATGTATTTGCATTGCAATGCTAGTATTCTATAGGGGAAAGTAGCTATCTACTTTCCCTTATAGAATAGGCTCCAGATAAGTGTCTGCCTTTTTACAGAATTGTCCTTCACAAGGACAATTGGTAGTGGTGCTCTGAGCTACCAATTTTAAAACTGTGGGCACGCTCAAGTCTCACACATGCTCAATTTATGCTAGAGAACTGAACATGGCTGGGGTGTTAGTTTTGGTGGCTTGGAACACTGCCATGGTTTCCTAAACAGGTTGGTGGTCTGTAAAAATTCTATGTTCATTTTTACTTCACTTTATTTGGGCTAATTTCAATCATAATGCATTCAGGATCATTTTACAATTTTTAATCCTAGCTCACATAGATTATTGTAATACTACTCTGGTGAGGTTGTCTGAGGGTTTATTAAAGAAATTATAGATCCCACAGAATACAGCTGCTCATATAATTTATGGTTCTTCAAGATCAGCTTCTTCTCTTTTGAGGAATTTGCATTGGCTCCCAGTCAGGGGTCAGACTATCGACAAGTTCTGTGCCATGGGTTTTCTTATTCTACATGGTATGCTTCCTGAATACTTGTCTAAATTGGTCAACAACTCACAGAAACAAAGATTGCTCTAATAGACTTCCATTTTATTGTCATATCCTTGTTAAAAAAAAGTATGCATTATAAAACAGTGTTTAATGGACTATTTTCATATCAAGCCACCAAATGGTAGAATGTTCTGCCTTTAAGCTGAGAAAATTAGATAATTATGAACTTTTAGAAAAGCTTTGAAAGCCCATCTTTTTAAATTGTTTAATAATGGTTGACTGATTCCTGCTAATGTTTTTACAGTTTTTGGTGATTATTCAGCTTTTTTAGAGTGTATGATTTTTTTTTCTAATTTGTACATTCCTGGAGACTGTCCAGCCCTCTTAAATTTGTAAGAAGCATAGAACTCCTGAGGGACTATTATGGATTATAAACCTATTGTATTGTACTATGATATACAATAAATCTGTCTGAGAAAAAAAAACCAAGCATCTTCTGATTTCCTACAAATCTTTCATATAAGATAATAACAAGAGGAAGGCAAGTATAGAAAAAAATACTGGATGGTGTGTAAATATTATTTTTGCCCTTGCTCAAATTATTTCTTTGATAAATACCGTACACGGTGATGTTTGATAAGTGATTTACACTTTGAAAGAACCTTTCCCCTCCACGTGTTTGACGGTATGCAACATCAAAGTACATGATTAAATTGATTGCTTTATTGGATTATCAAGTGATTGAAGTCATTAACAATCTGCTCTTGAATAATCAACATAACAATGTGATGTTGCCTTGCAGTACCAATTAGGAGATAAAGCAATCTAGGATAATGCAACAATTTTAAAAAATTAGGTTAATATAGAAAAGGAAATCACTTTCTTTAAAGCTATGCCACAGACTGCTGGATCTGATATCAAAATAAACAGGAAGTTTGCATTATTATATTGGAGGCAGTTCTTTCAGTGCTCATCTCCATTTAAGCACCCAGAGGGCATGCAGCAGGAGCCAATTTTATAAAGGAAAATAAACACTTATTTTCCCTGATAGAATATTAGCATAACACAGTATAGATACACCTAACAGTTTGGTGGTTGCACTTATACCAGTCATAGAGCTGCTATAAAAGCAAGTGGCTCAGTGCAGCAGGGGCATATGGAAGTTACAGTATTTTGGGACCCTTTTACCAAGCTGTGGTAAGCACTAGCATGTGCTTGCCTTAACGTTAAATGGTGTACTGAAGAACACACTGAGACATCCCACAGTTATTATTCCATGTGCATATGCAAACCACATGCTGAAAAACAGTTTTATTTTTTAGTGCTGGGGTGGGTGGGGGGCAGAAAGTAAGCATGTTCTGCACTAAATGGTTAGTGCAGCTACATTACTGCATGCTAACCGATTAGCATGCGGTTAGTGTGTGAGCCCCCACTACTTACAAAATAGATGTAGTTAAGGTCTCACGCGCTAATGGGAAAATTAGTGCATGGCCATTAATGCTGGAAATAGGAAAATCGGCCACATGGAAATAAGAACATAAAAACATAAGAACAGCCATACTGAGTCAGACCAATCCAATAGTCCATCTAGCCCAGTATCCAACAATGGACAATCCAGGTCACAAGTACCTAGCAGAAACCCAATCAGTAGCAACATTCCATGCTACCAATCCCAGGGCAAGCAGTGGCATCTCCATGTCTGTCTCAATAGCAGACTATGGACTTTTCTTCCAGGAACTTGTCCAAACCTTTTTAAAACCCAATTATGCTAACCAATATTACTACATCCTCCGGCAAAGAGTTCCAGAGCTTAAATATTTGTTGAGTGAAAAATATTTCCTCTTATTTGTTTAAAAAGTATTTCCATGTAACTTCATTGAGTATCCCCTAGGATTTTGTATATCTCAATCATATCTCCCCTCAGCCCAGGGGCGTAGCCAGACTTCGGCGGGAGGGGGTCCAGAGCCCGAGGTGAGGGGGCACATTTTAGCCCCCCCACGCCATTGCTGACTTTGCCCGCCATTGCCGACTTTGCCCCCCCCTGCCGCCGACCCTCTCGACCCCCTCTCCCGCCACCAACCCGCCGTCGCCTACCTTTGCTGGTGGTAGACCCCAACTCCCGCCAGCCGAGGTCTTCTTCTTCTCGCAAAAGGCTTCCTTCTCTTTCTGACGTCCTGCACAAACAACGTCAGAAACAAAAGGAAGCCTTTTGCTAGAAGAAGAGGACCTTGGCTGGCGGGGGTTGGGGTCCCCCGCCAGCAAAGGTAGGCGACGGCGGGTTCGAGCGGGTCATCGGCAGGGGGGTTCAGGGCCAAATCTACGGGGGCCCAGTCCCCCTGGCCCCACGCACCTACACCACTGCCTCAGCCATCTCTTTTCCAAGCTGAAGAGTCCTAACTTCTTTAGCCTTTCCTCATATGAGAGGAGCTCCATCCCCTTTGTCATTTTGCTTGCTCTTCTTTGAACTTTTTCTAATTCCGCTGTATCTTTTTTCAGATACAGGGACCAGAACTGAAAGCAATACTCAAGGTGAGGTCGCACCAAGGAGTGATATAGAGGCATTATGGTATTCTTGGTCTTATTTGCCATCCTTTTCCTATTAATTCCTAGCATCCTGTTTGCTTTTTTGACAGCCGCCACACACTGCAGAATAATGCTTAGACCGTATGCTGTCATATATACACATAGATGACCTGTGTAAGCACACACCAAGGCCACTATTTATTGCATTTTAGTAAAAGGGCTCCTTTGTAAGTTATACATATAAGTGGGAGCCCTACCTATGTCTCATCCATGCTCCTCCTTTGTGTATGCCCCCCCCCCCCCCCACTTGCAAATACAAGCTATGGTGTCAATTCAATAAAGTAAGCCAAAATTAAGGTGCCAAATTGTACAACAGCATCTGTGCACCCAGATCCATTATAAAATACTAGCCTAAAATGGTATCAACTTGTCTACACCAACTCATAATTGCATGCACCTAAACACGACACTTTAGCATGTAAGTTACATACAAAAGCTGTAATTTGGCAGTGCCACATGCTACCCGGTTACAGCTGGGATATTGTGGGAGCCCTTACTACCACCTCAATGGGTGAAGGTAAGCGCTCCCCTTCACATGGCCATATGGTAAGAGCAATCTTACCACATGGCCATGGATATTTTCAGCCTTTTTTACCTATTGTGGTAAAAAGAGCCTTAGTGCATGGCAAAAATGGCCCCCGCCGCTAGTGCATGACCCTTTTCACCGCAGCTTGGAAAAAGGACCCCTCAGTTAGGTGTGCAATTGGTACTATTTGTCAACTTGCAGACCCAAATGTGTGCGCTACTCAGGAATTTAGGTGCACAACTTTATAGAATCTGGGGATAAGTGTGTAAATGGTACTTAAATTTAAGTCCCCTGTTATAGATTGAGGGGGTATGTAATTTAAGCAAGTATTTGCAGAATAATGCTTAGGCAGCATGCTGACGTATGCACACATATGCTAGTATTCTAAATATTTACATGTTTGACATGTGCCTAAATGTTAGCACTTATGTTATAGAATTTCCCCCATAGAGAGGGGAGAGCTCTATGGGAACATAAGAACATAAGCATTGCCATACTAGGACAGAGTGAAGGTCCATCAAGTCCAGTATCCTAACATAGTAACATAGTAGGTGACGGCAGAAAAAGACCTGCACGGTCCATCCAGTCTGCCCAACAGTGATCAATCCAGGTCACAAGTACCTGGCAAGATCCCAGAACAGTAAAACAGATTTTATGCTGCTTATCCTAGAAATACGCAAATCTAGATAAGGAGAGCACGTTGTCACAACAGAAATATATTATGTATAAAGGGGACGTCTCATACAGTCACACAGACACGAAAAGCAAATATTGTGCACCATTGGAGGTTGGGGGCAGTCAATGATTATATGTCGTCACAAATATACTGGCTCAACATAAGCCTGACACTTTTAAGTGTCTGTGTGACTGTATGAGACGTCCCCTTTATACACAATATATTTCTGTTGTGGCAACGTGCTCTCCTTATCTAGATTTGCGTATTTTACAATAACATTAAGGTAGAGCTTAGCCATTTTTTCTTTGTTTGAATTATCCTAGAAATAAGCAGTGGATTTTCCCAAGTCCATCTTAATAATCGTTTATGGACTTTTAGGAAATTATCCAAACCTTTTTTAAAATCCTGCTAAGCTAACTGCTTTTACCAAATCCTCTGGCAATGAATTTCAAAGTTTAATAATATGTTGAATGAAGAAATATTTTCTCCGGTTTGTTTTAAAAGAGCACTGCTGTTGCTGAATGTGTTACTGATGTTAGGCTAGTAGATGTGGAAACATTTACTGGATCTTCTGCAGCTGTTGTTGCTGTTCTGCAGTGCATGCTAATAACTAGTCAGTTAGTGTCTCACTGTAGAAAACATAAATACAAAACCCAAGCCCAACTGGCAAACCTTATGAGCTCAGGAACCTTCATTTGAGACTCCAGAAAATGGAGAGAGATGGGGGTAACTTACATGAAATACTTTTACCTCCTTCATGCATGTAGTATGTGAGTTCCCTTCAGACTGGGTGGTTTCAAGAACCCCCTTCAGCTACCAAATGTGAAGATGAAATGCTGTTTTATCCATAGAAAAGATTTTGAAGGTGTAAGTGAAATATGCCATAGAAATGATGAGGGAATAAATGAATTTATCTGGATAAATGCAAGTTTACCCATACAAAAATATGTTTTGTTTAATATCCCTCTTCTCCGACAAAGCAGAGATAAAATTTAATGTTCTGTTACCACATGGTTTCATTTACGTGTATAAAACAGTAGTGAGGGTAAATCATGGAAGTCAAATTATACGTGGAGATTGTATTTTCAAATGTCTGCAAACATTTCATGGTGTGTGCATGCAGGGTAATGCATATGAATACTAGAATAGCAGCAGAAATACATGTGTGCGACTTAGGATCCTTTACACCAGCCGTAAAATAGGTATAAATGCTAAAACAATGTGCATAAATTATAGTATTCTAGGGTTTGATATTCAAAATGATGTAACCGGTCAGAAACTGCTCCTGGCTGGTTAAATTTCTAACCAGTCATTTTCAGGAGCAATTAACTGGTTAGTGCCACTGAATTTGACCAGTTAACGCCCAAGGCAAAACTAGCTAATTTGGGGGTCTTCTGGTGTAAAGTTGGAATTTGGCTGTTTAAGTGCCAAAATTGAGCACTTAACTGGCCAAGGTAACTGCATAAATAGGACCATATAAAAGTCAGTCTTATCTGTTCACCATAGCCAGTTAAGTGCTGAACGTCGCACTGATCTAGCTATGGTTCAGCCGGCTCCATAAATACGTCAATTCAATAACGGAGCCTGGACATGGCCCAGCACTGAATTTCTGGGCATAACGCTGAGCACTTCTGGTTGAATATTGGGCCCCTATAATATATATATTGTCAGCCTGCACCTCTCCGTGCTGTCTGCTCTCGATCCAACACCTCTCCGTGCTGTCTGCTCTCCACTCAACACCTCTCCGTGCTGTCTGGTCTCGACTTAACACCTCTCCGTGCTGTCCGCCTTCACCCACACAATTGGGGCTAATCCACCTTCTAAGAGGAACTGCTTCTGCTCACTTGCAAAAAGTAATTATTCACAGTACTATATTTATTCTGCAGACTACTTTATTCTACAGCAGTACCAGCGGGAAAACAGTATGTCCACTGTACTACAGCTGCAGGTCTCTGTGCACCTGGCTGCACTTCTCAAACACACCACAACCAACAACAGTTCAGAACAGTTCAGTCTTAGAATTCACTAACAACTTGGGATAAACCTGTGGTTCAGTCTATTCCTCCTCTCCTTTAGTCTACTGTGTAGGAATAGGAGGCATTTTCACCACCCTCGCTTGTCAGCCACCAGCACTCTGACAACCTCCCACAAAATGTTCAGACTGACCTTCTTCAGGTACTTAATCCCGCTAGTTCCATGAAGTCAGATCTCCACTAGGCATTGTCACTTAGCGGCCTCAAACCTCTGGCTTCTCTCTCTGCAGTCTCACCCATTTCCACCTTCCTTTGTCCAGAGCAAAAGAACTCCATCTGCTCCTCCCCACTCTCCTTCATGACATTTTTGCTTTCCTCCCCTAGTTCAATCTCCTCCCACTCCATGGAGTCTTCCCCCACCCTCTCTCCCAGGTGCTGCTCCTCCCCCTGATTATCCTCCATCTCCCAATCACCCCCTGACTCAACTACCTGCTGGGAGTTGTGGTACTGTTTCTCTTGTTCCCTCCTCCCTTGCAAGTGTTGCTGGGCTCTGTAGTTCTCTTCCCTTCTCATCAGTCTCCTACTCCCTTTTCCCCTCTGAGGGTGCTTCTCCTTTCCTCGCTTACTGTCACTATCAGCTCTTCTCTGCCTTCCTTCTACCTCCTCCTTACAATATGTAACAGTGGGCCTCACAATGCGTTGCCCAGACTCGTCCACATGTATACTCACCTTCAAACTACTCACTATTGCAATGTGCCATTTTATAGAATGGCGGTTAGATGGAATTTTGGCATTTATTTACATATGTGCACATATATACATGCATATGCTGGATTCGGGTCATTTACATAATACCTAAATGTTAACATCCTTTATATGGAATTAACTTAATGAAATGCATTGGAAAGTTTTCTTTTGCAAACTAGGTTGCTTCAGAATACGGCTATTCACCTTTTGTACCATCTTCAAAAACTAATCATGTTACATTGTATTTAAAGATCATCATTGGCTTCCAGTTCATTTCCATGAT
Source organism: Microcaecilia unicolor (assembly GCF_901765095.1). Lineage (NCBI taxonomy): Eukaryota > Metazoa > Chordata > Amphibia > Gymnophiona > Siphonopidae > Microcaecilia > Microcaecilia unicolor. The sequence continues at coordinate 76,991,240 of NC_044037.1, forward strand.
CAATTCAAGATTCTTTTACTGACATTCCAAGCTTTCCGTCAGGGTACTCCATCCTCTTTCTACTTTAACTCTTCCCTACTCCCCAGTGTGAGTTTTGAGATCACTAAATAACAATTGTTTAGTTTTGCTTGGGCCAGATGGAGAGCACTGAGTGCTTTCTTTTTCACAGCACCATCATTATGGAACTCAATGCCTGTGTCATTATGTCGTGAACTCTCTTGGAAAATTTAAATCTTTGTTCAAGGCCTGTTTGAATAGGCATATATTATGAACCAGTGAATATTCGCTAGCATGGTTTTTTGGCACTGATTGCCTTGAGGATATGTATTGATTATTTGGTGTCCTTGTTTCACTGGTATGTTTCTTTCCTATTCTTTATTGTAGTTCCTTTTTTGTTATTTTAGTTTGTGAACTGCTTTGCCCTGTTAGTCAGTTAAAGCAATATAGAAAGTTTGGAATAAATAAATAAAATTATGCACAAAATTGTAAGGTCAATAGCCAGTTTCAAAATTGCACTCCCCATGTGTTAACCCAGCAGTCGATGGCCATAAATGTCTTCTAAACAGTTTGAAGAAGGACTTCAAAGAGAAATTGTGGCAGGACTCGGTGGACTTGACTATCACATTCAGAATGCTCATCCTAGCAGAACTCATAGTATTTGGCTGAAAGATCTGAAGTAAGTTCAGTTCTTGGTTCTATCAACTACAGGCTCTTTGGATTGAACAGTCCCAAACGCTAGGACATGTAACAAACTCAAGAGATACCTGAAGATCAATAAAAACCAACAAGAGTGTACATACTCTGCACAAAGCACACAGAAAGAAAAAAAAAAAGCAGAGTGGACGAAAAAGGCTGGAGATCTTTAATAAATAATTCTGCAATATGACACGGACCATGTTTCGGCAACAGGGCCTGCGTCAGGAGTTTGTGACTGGCATACAGGGAATATAGGTCTAGAAGCTTACTAGATCAATATAAGATCAATCAACAACCTGCCTGGTCGAGTAATCATGCCTAACTTACACAGCGTATAAATACAAAGTGGCAAAGCATGTGTGGGACGTGGACAGGGCGTCTAATTATGTGTCTTATCTTCTGCCTGTTCCAAATTCACTCAGTCCTCAGCTTTCTTCTACTTAGCACCGTACCTCTGGAACTTCTTCCCAAGCATTTATGACTGGAAATGTCCTACTCAAAATTTTAAAGTGGGACTGAAGACACACCTGTTTTCAGCCACTTTTAATACATAACCCACTGACCAGTCCATCCCTCAGTTAGTGCCCATTTTGGCTTTGTAGAGTCTCTTTCTCCTTTGCTCCATCTTTATCTCCTTATAACACACTACTTGTCTTTTCTTGACCTTTTTTTTTTTGTTACATTTGTACCCTGCGCTTTTCCCACTCAGCAGGTTCAATGCAGCTTATATATTATATACATGTACTTATTTGTACCTGGGGCAATGGAGGGTTAAGTGACTTGCCCAGAGTCACAAGGAGCTGCCTGTGCCTGCAGTGGGAATCAAACCCAGTTCCCCAGGATCAAAGTTCACCACGCTAACCACTAGACCACTCCTCCACTCCTTTCCTAGTAATATTGTAGTTGTTTTGATCTTTTTCATCCTGATATTCAGCTGGCGGCAGGCAGTGCAGTAATCTGCCACCAGCGGCACTGACCCTGGATATTTAATACTTGGCCATATCTGGTGATCGGCATCAAATATCCGGTTTCAGTTTTGGCTGTGGCAACTTAACTGGCTAAGCGAATATTCAGTGCTAGCTGATTAAGGGGCCCTTTTACTAAGGCATGCCTAAAAGTGACCTGCGCTGGTGTAGTCTCATGTTTTGGACATGCAGAGGTCCATTTTCTAGCACACCTTGAAAAAGGGCATCTATTTTGTGCCTGAAAATGGACGTGCGGCAAAATTAAAACCAGCGCATGTCCATTTTCAGGCAAAGACCTTATCGCCACCCATTGACTTAGAGGTAAGGTCTCACACGCTAATCAGGTGGTAAGCACCAGCGCATGTAAACTGCCGATTACCACTGGGTAAGCCCCATGTGGTAGAGAATAGAAAATGTCTTCTACCGTGTGTTTTGGACGCATGTAAAAAATGGAATTACCAACCGGGGCACGCGGTAGCCGGGCAGTAGTTCCAATTTGATGCACATTGCACGCATGTAGGCACCTACATGCCTTATTAAAAGGGCCCCATAGTTAATAGCAGTTAAAGATAGGCCTGCTATTTAAACAGCCTATCTTAACCACTCAACCAATTTAGTGCGGAATATTTGTGCTTAGCCAGTAAGAGGCTAGCTGCTAAATATTCAGTGGAGATAACTGGATACCTCACACTGAATATTAGCGCTTAGCCAGCTAAGCGCCATTTAACCAGCCAGGAGCCGTTCCTGCCTGGATAAATGGCAATGGATATCAGGTCCCTTATGCAATGTTGTTTTATTGTAGACCGCTTTGCCATTGCCCACAAAAAAATCATATATTAAAAATAATAAATCATAAACCATATTTATATGCCCACAGTTATGCCAGGTCTGTGGCTGATGTAACTGCAGGTGGATACATATTAGGCCCATGGATATCAGGTTACGCTATTATTCTATAATAGAATTTGAAACCCCAAGTGCCATTATAGAACAGGGCTCCTATAACGCATCCTTGGGGTGTCTAAATAGTGGTACCTCATTGTAGAATCACCCCCTTAGAGTCTATGGTACTCAAAAGTGTTTTATTGTTCCTAATTAAAAGACACTCTCAACTAAACAGGAGCAGACAAATGAACACATTTATATTCAATTCACTTTGACAGGTGGATAGATGTCTACAAAATCAGAGAGAACATCATTATAGGTTATACTAGAACTATTCAGATAATGAAATTTTTGAGCTAGGAAAATATCTATGGAAGATAACGGAAAAATGTTAGCTTCATTTGCATGTACTCAATTTACTAATTGTCTGTAGAAAATTTGAATTAGATGCCTGAAAACTGAATAATTTTACTGATCATCAAGGAATGCTTCTGGCAATTTCATTTAGCAGTAAAATAAGACACAAATTCAAAAACAAGAGTGATACTAATACTTAAGCACATCTGCCAGCACAAGGCATCATATTACTAAAACAGCCTATTGTTTACAGGAATAAATAATAAACTACAAGAACCGGCCATACTTGAACTAAGGGGCCCTTTTACTAAGCTGTGTAGGCGCCTATGCGTGCCCAACGTGCACCAATTTGGAACTACCACCCGGCTACCATGTGGCCAGGGCAGTAATTTCATTTTTACGTGCGTCCACTATGTGCCAAAGTGTCTTCTTGCTAGTGCATGGGACAATTCTCTCACGCAAACACCAGGGGCAGTTTGTCCCATGCACTAGTAAGGAGACATTTTGGTTCTCAACATATAGAGTCATTCACCTCGCATTGAAGTCTATGCACGGTTGCACTGCCATTTTTCTAGCAGAATTATATCAGCCTATGAGTGGTTTATTAGCACACCACAGAGGCAGGCAATTACACTGAAACATGGTCCTTTGTTGGGTCCTAGCTGTTTGGTCTCAGCTGTTAGTTCAATAAACAATTGAGCAACTATTTTTGCATCTGTTCCCTGGGTTGGAAGACTGTCTATGACCCTACTTTTCCTGTTCCTATTACATTTAGGAGCTATTTTATAGAATAGTGTATAACCAAAATATTGGCATTTACATGTATATGTGCACGCAAATGTGTGTATATGCCTGTAATCTGGTCATTTATGTATGTTCCTGGTGCTTAATTATTGGTGTTCTCTTTACAAAATTACTGGTGCCAGCAGACTCCATTTTGGAAAATAGCACTGATTTGGCAGAAGTGAATGGCGATTGCTCCTGCTCCCAAATATGCTCCAGGGATTTTTAAGCATGGAAGAGTCTTCAGGAGGAGTGTAGAGTTTGAAACAGGGATGGGGCTTCCAGGGACTTGTATTGTTATAAATATAGAAGCAGATAGTCAACAGATTTGTCTGGATAACTACTGAAATTAGATGGATATTGTCAGCATTGTTCCCTCTAAACTATGTGGGGGAAGGTGCTTCAATATTTTGCATTCAATTACTAGGGACCTCTTTTATTTTTGTGCAGGCAACAATATGGCAGAAAAAATTACTCAGTCAGGAATTTTGGTGGGTGGAGTGTTGGGGATAAATAAAACCATTATCAATCACTGTTCCCTCTATGCTGAGTGGGCGTTCTCCACCTACAGCCCTGCCAGTGGGAATGCTATTTCATTATGGGGTCCTTTTACTAAGGTGCACTGAAAAATGGACTGCGCTAGTGTAGGTGTGTGCTTTGGGTGCGCAGATCCATTTTCAGAGCACCTGTAAAAAAAAGGCCTTTTAAAATTTTTGCTGAAAATGGATGTGCAAAAAAAAAAATTGGCGTGTGTCCATTTTGGGTCTGAGACCTTACCGCCAGCCATTGACTTAGCAGACACATGTAAAAAAACAAAATTACTGCCTGGGCCTCGGAGTAGCCAGGCGGTAACTCCAAATTGACACACATTGGGCATGTGTACGCGCCCATGTGTCTCAGTAAAAGGGCCCCTATAACATTTTCAATCGTGAGGAACAGCCAAGCTCTGCAGCACTCCAGGGGATCTGCCTGTCCCTAGCAGGGGCGTAGCTAGGTGGGGCCATGGGGCCATGGTCCCCCACATACTAAGTCCTGACCCCCTCTACTTTTGACCCCCCAGCTGCCGACCCCCCCCCCCACCACTTTGGACCCCCTCCTGTTGCCGTCCCCCCCCCCGCCGACAGGTTCCTTTGCTGGCGGGGGGGGGGGGGGTTCGGTGGCAGGAGGGGGGTCCAAAGTGGCAGGGGGGGTCAGCGAGCTAAACTCTGCCCCCCACCTTGGGCTCTGGACCTCCTCCCACTGAGATCTGGCTACGCCCCTTGTCCCTAGTAACTGAAAGCAAAATATTGAAGCACCTTCCCTCACTGGCAGCAATGCAGTTGGAAAGACCCCCGAATCATAGTTATCTGATGCTAGGGTTCCACTTTAGGAGTCAGCACTCAAGAAGAGGACCTAGACAATACGCTGAAATCTTCTGTTCAATGTGAGGTGGCAGCAAAAAAAGGAAACAGGATGCTAGGAATTATTAGGAGATGAATGCAAAATAAGACCAAAAATATTATAATGCCTCTGTATCACTCCATGGTGTGACCTCATCCTGATTGTTGCGTTTAATTCTGGTCGCTGTATCTCAAACAAGATATAACGGAATTAGAAATTGTTCAAAGAAGAGTGACCAAAATGATAGAGGGGATGGAACTGCTCTCATATGAAGAATGGCTAAAGAGGTTAGGGCTCTTCAGATTGGAAAAGAGATGACTGAGGGTGGATATGATTGAGGTCTATAAAATCCTGAGTGTTGTAGAACGGGTAGAGGTGAATCAATTTTTCGCTCATTCAAAAAGTACAAAGACCAGAAGATATTCAATGAAATTACATGGAAATACTTTTTAAACAAATAGGAGAAAATATTTTTTCACTCAAAGAATAGTTAAGCTCTGGAACTCATTGCCGGAGGATGTGGTATTAACGGTTAGCATATCTTTAGAACAGGTTTGGACAAGTTCCTGGAGGAAAAGTACATAGTCTGTTATTGAGATGGACATGGGAGAAGCCACTACTTGCCCTGGGATCAATAGCATGGAATGGTGCTGGATTGGCCACTGCTGGAAGCAGGATACTAGGCTAGATGTGCCATTGGTCTGACCCAGTATGGTTATTCTTATGCTCTTATGACAGCTACACAAGGCAGTGCTACCCTGGACCCCTCCACTCAGACTCTGACCCCCTCCAATCACTCCATCCAGCACCCTCTCCACTCAGACCCTGATCCCTGATCACACCATACAGACCCCTTTACTCAGACTCCAGTCCTGATCATAGAACCCCCCCACCCCGCCTTTTAAAACTGGTGCATAGCCTGCTGTTAAAAGTAGCAGTAGACTATGCATCAATGTGGGAGGTTTTGAAAATTGCCCCAAGAATGACACTAAATCAGACTAAAAATAAGCAAAATAAAGCCTTATATTTTTAATGTTATCTTCCACTGTCAGCTTGCCCAGCTCCTATTATCTTTGACACCTCACTGGGAAGTGAAATACTTTATGAACAGTGATCTAATGCAAGATTGTAGTTTTCAGCTGCATGCATCCAATTCAATATTAGCTATACTGTATTCACTGTAGCATTTCTTAAATGAAAACACCCAGGATACATTGTGTTTTCTTCACAATGTTTTATTGTGATTTGTTTTTTCCTTAGGTAGAGAGAGACCCTAAGATACCAACTAGAAGGTCACACTGCTCAAAACAGCATGATTCCAGTTGAACAAGAGAGGCAACTCTTATTTTCAGGGCTTAAAATGTGCATGATCAATTAAATATTTAAGCATTTTGCTAAAACAGAATGTGTGAAGTTTCTTCCGCCCTAGGCTAAGCAGTAACTTATATGCTAACAAGTTTATGCATATTTTATAGAACTCGGTATTTCAGCATTAAATAAAAAATTGAAACTTACATTGGTGGCAAAAGCTCTTTTACAAGTTATACCATGTGACATCGTTACAAAACAACTTAAACCTAATGGAATGAATGTGATGTGAATTTATTAGGTTCTGAGTAGAAAACAGCATCAACTTTACCAGAATAGCCACTAGAAAAAAGAAATCATTGTCTTACAATCCAAGCAAAAAGTCACTGATAGGAAGTTTCTTCTTCTCCTTCTCATAAGATAAACATTTGCATAAATTTGCCACAGTACCCAGTAGGGATGTGTACAGTGCAAATATTTTCTGTTCATTTTTGAATATTTTGACATTTTCACCAGATTTTTGGATATTATTCTGTCTGTTTCAAAAGAATGTTTTCAACATGTTAGAAATTTTAAACACTTTTCCCCACTAGGGCATGCATATACGAACTATTGTGCATGTTTTAATCATCATGCATATGTGTACTATTTGGAAAGAGGGTGCACTTTTAACAACGCAGCCCCTAACAATAATAAAGACTAACCTAAACAAATAAAATCAAATAATGCTGCAAATTACATGGGAAACAAACAAAACAAAAATATTTGGGCTGCCCATCCCTATTTTGAACAAAGAGTAGCCTCAAAGATATTATTAACCCATATTGACAATGCTAAGAAAAGAAGTTTGAGAACCCCCTATTCTTTAGCACAATTTATATTTAAAATATATCTAGATCTTAACATCAACCCTAATAAAAGAAAAACATAATCCCACTTACTAAATAAACTCGACAAATATGGCATATCAAATCCATGACCCCTTACCCTTTTCAACTTTATTCAACAAAATGATTCAGCAGTAAGTATCCTTAGGGGTCATGTACTAAATTGTGACTTTTTTTTAAAGGGGTATCATGCAGTAAATATTGCAAAATAATTGTCAGAAAAAACACTATTAATGCTGCTGTTTTTGTAGTATTTAATATGGGAAACCTTTTTGGTGTAAACATTGTGCAACAGCGACCAGTCCTGTAGTAAATTTTCATGCAAAGTAAATTTTGCAAAAGTTTATTTAAATGTATTATTAATGAACTCCTGTAATGCAAATGCATGCAAAGCTGCATATTAATGAGGGGCTGTGCAAAAACATATATTTATTTATTTATTGGGATTTATTACCCATCTTTATGAAGAGATTCACCCAAGTTGTACATGAAAATATGGTTTTGTGGACCCACTTTCACAAAACAAAACAATAACAACATCAACAACAAACAAACAAAGGAAAAAAAGCTTTCAGTTCTGTAGCTCCATGTTTCTATTTATCTATCTGTCACAAAACGCCTAGCCACCCACCTGGGGTTATCCCATGCCCACTTAGAGGGTCTATCCCCAGAACAGCTCAGATCCACTTACACCTACTGCTTGTGCTCTACACTAGCACCCTCCTCCCACCGACTGGGTCACAACCTCCTCTGGGCGATTCTCCCACTCTCCAATTATCCCCAGTGATTTCTAGGTTACTGGAGCCACACTCCAAGAGTTCCCACAGTTCACAGAAAACACTCATAGAGCCAACACACAAACCACCAGACCGGCAGAACAAACAAACAAATATGTTTATTCTCAGAACTTGGAACAGTGGACAAAAAAATGTGCAAATAGCAAACAGTAACAAGTAACTGAAAAATGGATCAATTAGAAAACTAACTAAACATACGCATACTTCCTAGAAAGTACCTGGAGAGATCAGGGCATATATCTATTCACAGAGCTTCAGCAAAGAGCTCTGCTCTTCTCCCGGGCTGAACTGAAGCAACAGCTAGCATCTGCTGGGTAATTTTAAACTCCAGGCCAATCCGAACCCAGAACAGTCAAGTTTTAAATAAAAACTGGTTACATCACTACAGGTGTTTGCTATTATCTATGTGCCAAATAAAAGAAAGAGACGTCAGTCCTCTGTAACAGCTTTAAGCATACGCATGAACCATCTGCTGATCAAACAGGAGAAATACACTTCAGACATATTTAAGACAGGAAAATATATAATACATTTTACAGGCTTAAAACACATTGTTTCTTCATACTACAGTATATATCTGTTAAGCTTGACACCACCATTGGCACCCTCTTAAGACTAGGAAATCAGAAATAGTGACAGCTGGCCTGCCTCCATCCTTTCCACCCTCACTCATTTTAGTGATCAGGGGGAGATGATGGCAGGAGCAAATCCCCATCTACTCCTTATACCATGAAATTATTACTAGTGTGTCAGAAGGTGTCATTTTAACAGCAGTAGCCACTGAAGCAGGAGTGAGTGGGCACTATTCTTTCCTTATTGTCCCCTGGACCCCTCAGGTGAGTCCCGGGAGGAAGATGGAGCATAAGTACATAAGTAATGCCACACTGGGAAAAGACCAAGGGTCCATCGAGCCCAGCATCCTGTCCACGACAGCAGCCAATCCAGGCCAAGGGCACCTGGCAAGCTTCCCAAACGTACAAACATTCTATACATATTATTCCTGGAATTGTGGATTTTTCCCCAAGTCCATTTAGTAGTGGTTTATGGACTTGTCCTTTAGGAAACCGTCTAAACCCTTTTAAAACTCTGCTAAGCTAACTGCCTTCACCACGTTCTCTGGCAACGAATTCCAGAGTTTAATTACGCGTTGGGTGAAGAAAGATTTTCTCCAATTTGTTTTAAATTTACTACTCTGTAGTTTCATTGCATGCCCCCTAGTCCTAGTATTTTTGGAAAGCGTGACCAGACGCTTCACATCCACCTGTTCCACTCCACTCATTATTTTATATATCTCTATCATGTCTCCCGTCAGCCGTCTCTTCTCCAAGCTGAAAAGCCCTAGAGGGGCATAATCGAAAGAAAACGTCTATCTCCATGGGCGTTTATCTCCGAGAACAGGTCCGTGAAGGGGCGGACCGAACCGTATTTTGGGAAAAAATAGACGTTCATGTTTTATTCGACAATTTGTGAGCTGGGCGTTTTTGTTTTTCAGCGATAATGGAAAATGAAAGCGCCCAGCTCAAAAACGAATAAATCCAAGGCATTTGTTCGTGGGAGGGGCCAGGAGTCATAGTGCACTGATCCCCCTCACATGCCAGGACACCAACCGGGCACCCTAGGGGGCACTTTTACAAAAAAAAAAAAAGGTAAAAGAGCTCCCAGGTGCATAGCACCCTTCCCTTGGGTGTTGAGCCCCCCAAATCCCCCTCAAAACCCACCACCCACAAGTCTACACCATTACTATAGCCCTAAGGGGTGAAGGGGGGCACCTACATGTGGGTACAGTGGGTTTGGGGGGCGGTGTGGAGGGCTCCCATTTACCAGCACAAGTGTAACAGGTGTGGGGGGGGGGGGAATGGGCCTGGGTCTACCTGCCTGACGTCCACTGCACCCCCTAATAACTGCTCCAGTGACCTGCATACTGCTGCCAGGGAGGTGGGTATGACATTTGAGGGTGAACATAAAAAGTTGTGAAACGGCATATTTTTGTGGTGGGAGGGGGTTTGTGACCACTGGGGGAGTCAGGGGAGGTCATCCCCGACTCCCTCCAGTGGTCATCTGGTCATTTAGGGCACTTTTTGGGGCCCTATGCGTGGAAAAACAGGGTCCAGGAAAAGTGCCCTAAATTCTCGCTAAAAATGCATATTTTTTTCCATTATCGGCGAAAGGCGCCTATCTCTGATCGGCCGATAACCACGCCCCAGTTCCGCCTTCACCATGCCTTTGACACTCCCCCATCAACTTTGTCCGCATCCGCGACGGAGTGCAGTTGAAAATGTCCAAATTTGGCTTTCGATTATACCGCTTTATTCGTTTTTGTGAGATAAACGTCTATCTCCCGATTTGGGTCGCAATATAGGCGTTTTTCTTTTTCAATTATAAGCTGGCTAGCCTCCTTAGTCTTTCTTCATAGGGAAGTCGTCCTATCCCCACTATCATTTTAGTCGCCCTTCGCTGCACCTTTTCCAATTCCACTATATCTTTCTTGAGATGCGGCGACCAGAATTGAACACAATACTCAAAGTGCGGTCGCACCATGGAGCGATATAACGGCATTATAACATCCTCACACCTGTTTTCCATACCTTTCCTAATAATACCCAACATTCTATTCGTTTTCTGAGCCGCAGCAGCACACTGAGCAGAAGGTTTCAGTGTATTATCGATGACGACACCCAGATCCCTTTGTTGGTCCGTAACTCCTAACGTGGAACCTTGCATGACGTAGCTATAATTTGGGCTCTTTTTTCCCAAATGCATCACCTTGCACTTGCTCACATTAAATGTCATCTGTCATCTAGCTGCCCAGTCTCCCAGTCTCGTAAGGTCCTTCTGTAATTTTTCACAATCCTGTCGCAAGTTAACGACTTTGAATAACTTTGTGTCATCAGCAAATTTAAATACCTCGCTAGTTACTCGAATCTCTAAATCATTTATAAATATATTAAATAGCAGCTGTCATAGCACAGACCCCTGAGGAACCCCACTAACTACCCTTCTCCATTGTGAATACTGCACATTTAACGCCACTCTTTGTTTCCTATCCTTCAACCAGTTTTTAATCCACAATAGGACTTTTTCTCCTATCCCATGACCCTCCAATTTCCTCTGTAGCCTTTCATGAGGTACCTTGTCAAACGCCTTTTGAAAATCCAGATATACAATATCAACCGGCTCCCCTTTGTCCACATGTTTGTTTACTCCTTCAAAGAATTGAAGTAAATTGGTCAGGCAAGATTTCCCCCCACAAAAGCCGTGCTGACTCGGTCTAAGTAATCCATGTCCTCGGATGTGCTCTGTAATTTTGTTTTTAATAATAGCCTCTACCATTTTCCCTGGCACCGACGTCAGACTCACTGGTCTATAATTTCCCAGATCTCCCCTGGAACCTTTTAAAAAAATGGGCATTAAATTGGCCACCCTCCAATCTTCCGGTACCACACTTGATTTTAAGGATAAATTGCATATCACTAGCAGTAGCTCCGCAAGCTCATTTTCAGCATGCTTCAATGGAGGTGTTAATCTTAACATTTATGCCCTGACTTGGAGATGTAAGCGATCAGAGGCCCTCCATGGAAAGACTGAGGGAGGGGGGGGGGGGGGCTCTGATTGGACCTGCAGGCCCTTCAATTTTAAGCCAACAGATTATACCAAGGGTTTTAATTTAAATTTTAGTTTTTCACAAGTTGCCATGGCAGGGAAGTGAAGTTCATGATCATGGCAACGTGCAAAAAATTCCTTCCAAAATTCAGTTGTGGATTCAAATAATCCAGGACCTCATTTGCCTTCCTCAGCTTCATTTTGCAAAAATGAATGCTAACCAACAAATATTTTTGCAGATTAGAACATGTGAGTCTCTTGTGTGAAAAAGTATGTGACCTCTTGTTCAGGCCTCCAAGACTTGTAGCTTCTAAGTCTTATATCCTGATGTATAACCTCGGTACACCAGTTCACACCTGAAGACTCTATCTCTCTGAAAGTCCTTTATTTGAATAACACAATGTTTACTCACAGTCAACTGTAGATCAGAGGTTCTGCCCCAATGGCAAAGAGTCTCCGTGATTCTGAAAACACCATTAGCTCAGAGCTGGTTGAATGGAGTACAATATCTTTTTTAGTAAGATATATTCAAGTTAAAACTAAGTACTCTAACAGAGGGTAACACAGTAAAGGGTTCTGTATTGCCTAACAAATGGAGCCTACCTCAGACTAAAGGGAACAGAAAAAGGGCACACTCTGACCTAGAAAGCAGGGGAAAACCACCAATGGGAATAGACCCTGAAAACTTGTAACAGCATAACCAATCATATAACAGTTCTATGCAGACAGGCTAGTGAAGTCACCTTGTCTGATAACTACACCCCCACAATGCAATGCTCATGTGACTCTGCAGTGAGAATGACAGAAAAAGTGTCATGCCCACACCAGAGCCACATTACAATCAGGGAAAGTCTGTCAGAGGACAGAACACCTCTTTATTTAGAAACACAGTGAGCAACAATAATTTCAACTAAATGTCTCCTGTAACTGTTGATCAATTACTCCTGTTGTATTGCCCTTTTTTTCCATACAGAACTGAAACAGAAAAGCTACCACAGGCAGAGGCATGACATTAATGAGAGGAATGCACATACATTAGTGGCTGAACAATGCAAAAATGATGCAGGTTCAGTATGGGAGTTAGCTCAGTCAGTAGACATTGGAGCACAGCATATTAAAATAAATGGTAAGAATGCAATTAGCTATTCTGCCCCAATGCATTGACATTTTTAAGGGAGTACATCGTGAGAAATTTACCTCCAGGTCTGAGGCAGAATAGAATGGTTAGCATCAGGACAGGAAAGCTAAAAGACCCTCAGACTTCCAATCCCCCTCTCCAAATAATCCCTGGTCCTCCACATATACTCTGACCTCATAATACCCTCCCAAATAGCCCTGGTGCCTAATGGCACTCCCACCCTAAACCTCAAACTAATACTTCTGGTAGTCTAATGGCACCCTCCTTCCACCAGACCTGACCCTTCTGCCCCCAACATTAAAAAACAGTTCCCTGGTAATCTAGTGGTCCCCATCTCTCAACACTCTTGCCTATGACAGGAAAAACAGTCCTAATACTCCCTCTCCTCCCTTTCACAACCCCCCCCCCCCCAACCCTCCAGCTAGTGTAAATTCAAAAAGCAGGAGCAATGGTCACTCACTCATGCATCTGTGCTGCCAACTTGGAAAATGAAACTACCTGATCTCATGAGGGTTATCATCGGATGCATTGTGTGGGGTTAGTCTGCCAAATAAAGGAAAAATTCCCATATTTGGCAGTCTGACCTCGCATAGAGTGTTTCAGGATGCACCGCGTTGGGCCAGGCACCATTATTTTCCAAAATGGTGGGATGGAGGAAGGAGTGAGTGAGCATCACTCCTGTCTGTTGACAATAAACCAAGGGGGAGGTCTGGAGAGTTCAGGGAAGGAAGAGAAGGAAGCTCACTAGAATACCAGAGCTGTTGTGTTAATGTTGGTGGCAGGAGTAATTGGGGGGGGGGAGGGGGGTCAGAGGAGGAAAGGGGCCACTAGATTAACAGGAATTTTTTTTGAATGATAGGGGCAGGGGTCAGGAAGGAAGAAGGGGGGCTGCTAAACTACAAGTGAATTTATTTTTAAATTGAGGGCAAGGAGGTTAGGTCAGTTTGGGAGGAGGGACGGGAACTGCTAGACTACTAGAGATGCAGGCTGTTGGGGGGAGGATGCAGACCCAATGACTTTTTAAAATGCCCCTTCCTGTCAGAGCATGCAATTCACTACTCATGCTTTGTCAGGAAGGTGGACATTTTAGCAATGTGCTAAAGATGACTGCCATGATTTTAACACAGGAGTAATATGTATGCTTATTAATTACCTCATCACCATGGTATATTTTTTTGTTAATTTCGTAGTTGAAGCCACTGTGTGCTCAGACATGGGCATGTGGCTCTGTTGCTTAGCTTTCAGCTTAGGCTTCTATATCAGCTCTGTGACATTTGAGAGTTTCTTCATAAGAACAGCTTCTGTCAGGTCTTGCACAATATTTCAACAAGGTTTAGATCAGGGCTTTGACTTGGCCTAAGCTAAAGGGTCCATGAAGCAGTTGACAATCAGCACTAATAACTGGGTAAGAAAGGCTTCTACCAGTTAAGTAGTACTGACTGGGCGAGAAACTGATATTCAGATTTTACTTAAATGCCAAATGATTAGTAGAATGTCAGCTCAATTGTTAAGTCATGACATGTGCTGGTTAAGAATGGTTGATGTATAAATCATCAATGATATTCCTTTATAAATCTATTAAAATTTGTTTGTTACTTTTTTTTGCTTCAAATTTCCTTAGGCTTCCTCCAGGTAGTAGACTAATCTTTGACTAAATTTGAGTCTTGGTTTCTCTCTTACTTTTGTTATAAAGTGTGGAGGTGATTTTATAATTACTTACTTATATGTGACGGCCAAGTCTAGATCCAAGTCCAGATGTGCCCTCAAGTTGAACCAACTCCTGGCAACCATATGATGAGGGAGTTGTTTACCACTATTTTCTCCTACACAGTGTGAGGCATCACTATGTCACTGCTGCCCAACTTAGGGGAGGCATGATCCAGACTGGTATTGCTGCCAGAACATAAAACCCAAGTCAATAGAGGGTTAAATGACTTGCCCAAAAAGCTGCTGTGGGATTTCAATCTGTGTCTTTCAGTACCCAGGAGTGCTTCTTGCTCTACCCACTACTCTCTGAAGGTCAAGTAGATGTCAATTTTTTGGTATATTTTAGAAAGACATCATAGATGCCTATATGTCTTCATAAAATAGCGTCCCAAAATTAATAAGAATAGTGGGTAAAAGCAATTATATAAATGCATATCTGCTGCAGAGTCACTTTAAATTTACATATATCCTATTCACATATGTAAATGCCAATATTCTAGTCATTTGTGCAAGTCTGTGAATAGAAAAGGTGTTAAAAGGAAGAGGAGGATACTGGGGTGAATGCAGAATAAAGCAAAGAGAACAAGAAGCAGAATGGCAGTTAACAGCAGCAGAAAATAGGGAGGAGAAGATCAAGACAGCAATTCTATACATTGGAGCCAAAATATAGGGCACTACAATGGGGCTATAACAACTTCTTGGCATGTCAAAGTCATGACAGAATATTAGCACAAATCTGCTTTGGTGCATCAAAATGTAGGTGTGGCCACATGCCGGGCCAACGACTGGTGAAGATTGATGCTCCTGAATATGCCATGCAATGTGTGCAACTGATTGTATCATATAAGTTGGGCACAGTGCTTGGTGACATGTTCCTGATCCACCTATGCCCTACTTATGAGTACACCTCTTTCGTAGTACACACTAAGGGCTAGATTCTATACATGGTGCCCAAAGATAGGTGTCGAAATGATGCATGCAAAGATAGTATTCTGCAAAGGGCACCCTGCACAGAACAACCTTTACAGAATACTAGCTTAATGCATGTAATTCCTAATTACTACTCATTAAGTGCTTGTTAACACCAATTATTGGGGCCCTTTTACAAAGGCACATAAGGTCCTATAAGTGTCCAGTGCACACCAAATCAGCATTACCGCCCAGCTACCGTGTGCTTACTTTGCAACTAATTTTGAAGGGATGTTATTATTTGGAAATCAGCTAGGATGAGGTATATCCATTAAAAGTGTCCAGATAATTTGCATCTTCTTTTTGTGAGGGAGGTGGTGGTAGTGGTGGTGGTGGGGGAATAGTGATCAAAATATACTCAGAACAGTTTCCAGTCAATCTGCTTGAAGCAGGTAAATGCCATTGAGAATCACCTTCTAAATGGAATATGCTTTCCCATAGCTGAGAAAACCATAGTTTGCTTATTTTGACTTTAAAAAATCCATTAATCCTATAATCATGCAACAGTCTGTTCATTTGTTTAGGATTGGGGTTTGGCAGTGCAACTGAATCATTAATTTTTGGGGCAATTCTAAATGAAACCTCTCCAATTTCAAATCATGTGGACAGTTGTAACAAGAGAAACTGCCCATGCTAACAATCAATTATTGATGTTATTTGGCACCAATTAGGGGTTGCGTGCACATCTGGTAGAGCAAGTCTGGGCACCCAAGTTTTTCTAAGTTTTATTAATATTTACTATCCTGCCTACAGGGTAGCCATCTAGGTGGCTTACAATCTAATTAAAATGTGATCATAACAACAAAAACAACAAGACTGGGAGACTAGTGAGGGAATGGGGGAAGAACTCCATTATAGATGGGAAAGAAAAAGGGGAGGTACATACAGTATGTAAAATCTGTCTTCCAGAGGAAACTCCGGGTAACCTCTGACTCATGAGAGGGGAATTAGCCAAATGCATCATTATATAGGGATGTTTTTTAGGTCAGTATTAACTTGGGTCAGAGATGACTGTAGTTGTAGATATGTTGGTAAGGAATTCCATAACTGTGGGCCTTGGACAGTAAAAATAAATGCCCTGATATGTTCATGAATCATTTCTTTATGAGAAGGTAAAATGAGCTGATTTTGGTCAAGGGACTGAAGAAGACAAAATAGAGAATAATGGATTAGGTGTTGAGATAGATAGGGTGATTTGCTGGAGGATAATATTTTAAATATCAGAAGTAACAATTTATAGTTGTTCTGTGAGAAATGGGAAGCCAATGGGCAATTTAAGCAGGGGTGTGACATGGTCATATTTAATGGTTTTATGAATAATATGGATTGCAGTGTTTTGTACTATCTGAAGCCATCACAAATCTCTAACCTGGATACCTGTATATGACGAGTTGCAGTAGTCCAATTGAGATTACTAATGAATGAACAAGAATATTTACAGCAGAAAGTTATAATAGGGAGCAAACAGAATGAATGAGGCAAAGTCTGTAAAAGGAGCGGCATATCACCTGCCTTATTTGTGGCTGAAATGCAAGATTGGTATCTAGTATAACCCTTAGAATACGGGTTGTAGAAACTTATGGGACTGGATTATTACTTAGGCAGATCTGGGAGCTAATATACATATATGGCTGATAAGTGAAAAGTAGTGCCTTTGATTTTGTAGAATTTAGCACAAGACAACTATTACCAAGCCAATCAGTTATTTGCTGTAATTTATCATTAATAATAGAAATTTCCTGTGAGGCTAATTTATTGAGTGGATAGAATATTTGTATGTCATCTGCACAGATTAACATTGTAAGACTGAGGGATTTGTGCAAGTGCAAGTAATGGTGCTAGGAAGATATTAAGTAGTGTTGGGTATAAGAGTCTGGGGAATACAGACCAGAGATTGTGTTGACAAAATGTACAATGCAACTTCGGTCCTCTAGGTATGACTGAAACCATTTAAGGGTCGTGTCTGAAATACCGATGTTGTGTAAGAATGTGTAAACGATAAGGTCAAAAGCATCAGTAAGGTCTAGAGATAGGAGTAGAACATTTTGAGAATGATCAAGATGAGTGTATATGAAAGTAGTAATGCCTATTAGAGCTGTTTCTGTGCTATGAAAATGGTGAAAACTGTCTGTTTTGGGTGGAGAAAATTTATCTTAGTAATGAAATCAATGAGTTGCAAATAGACAGTGGCTTTAGCAATTTTGAAAGGAATGGGATGGTATTTAGAGGGGGTCAGTTGGAGGAATGGATTGATCTTTGCATTTAGGGTAAATAGATGCTGTTTTCCATGTTTGTGGAAAATTCCCTTAAGTTAGAGTGTGATGAATCATTACATGAATGTATGGAAGAAAAAACCCCAGAAACCTCTTGATAAATGTGGTTGGAAGAGGATCAAGAGGAGCTGTAGTGATGTTCATGTTTAACAATAGTGCCTAACTCTGTCTGTGTTGGAATGTTGAATCTAACAAATTGACTACTAAGTGGAGGAATTGAAGGGAATAAGGTGTCAATGTCAGTTATGACTTTAGGAGAATGAATTACTGGGCCTAGTCTTGACCTAACATGCTTATCTGACCCAATTATCCCAAACACTTAACGTGCTTGCCTGAGACAAATATAAACACATAAAGCCTGTCATAGTCAAGGCATCTGTTAAATCATACTGTTCTATATAATTGTAACCTTGTTCTATACAAACTGTAACCAATCAACTCCAGATTCTTGCAACCCAGTGGCAAAATGTGGGATACAAATAAATAAATAAATAATAATGTCATGGTCTTGTGGTAGAATTGGTTGGCTATAGTCTGAGCTGGAAGAGAAGACAATGGTTGTAGAAAGTGAATGGAAAGTGGTGAAGGACTGTGGTATTTGGGACTTTAGTAATCTTTGCTGAGAAGTAGGCCCTTTTAGCCTGAAGAATCACATTTTTATAGGAACGGGCAGTATTTTTAAAATTAGCAAATGAAACAGAAGGAGAATACTGATGCCATCGTAACCCAAATACCATAGTACAACCTAAAAGGGGGCATGGCCATGGAAGGGGCATGGATGGGTCAAGGTCTTAATAGATGTGCATAGTGTAATAGAATTCCAGGGATCCATACCTAACTTGCACACCAGGATTTACACCAGGTTTCAGCCGGCATAAATCCTCGCCCCTAAAGTTGGGTGTAGGAATCCTCACTAGATGGTATTCTATAAAGTGCGCTCATCCTGTAGTGTCCTTTATAGAATAACAGTGAGTGTTGATTTTTCCTGGTGCCTATTTTTCAGCGCCATATAGTGAATCCAGACCTTAATGTGTGATAAATGTCTGCCCTGTGTCATTCCCCCTACAGTTGCTACACAGGCTTTGCAGTTTCTGTACATTAATTTTTACAACTAATGTATAGTAACTTCATATATTTACTGTACTTTAGCAAATATACCCCTATATGCATTATATAACCCACACATACTTTTAGTTATATTTAAAATGGGAAGTTTTAAATCAAGCCATTTTACCTGGCTAGATACCAATTCTTCAACATAAACTCCTTTTAGCCTCCCCCCAGCATCTGCCAGTATCATCCCATTCTTTCAGCTCCAGCTTTATCCCTCCTTCTGTCAGCCCCAGTTTAATCTCCTCTTTTCTCAGCCCCCAACACTAGCATCAGCATCAGCCCCCAAGCATCCGAATCAGCCTTCTAGCATAGTTTCAGCCTCCTCTCTCATTATGAGGCCCTCAGAATCAGTGTGAGCCCCCCCCCCACATCAACTTTTCAGTATGTGTCAACCTCCACATCAGTCCTCTAGCATTAGTTTCAGCCTCTCCCCTTTAGCCTTAGACCCCCAGCATCAGCCTCAGACCCCCTCATCATTAACTTAATCCCTCCATCAACATCATCCTCCCTCCATCAATCTTCAGCCCTCATTCATTGCTAGGACTAGTAAACCTGTTAGAGAAATTCCATTCCTTTTCTGGCAGCAGAAGCTTGTGCTTTTTCTCCTGCCACTCTGAATGTCTTCGTCCAGCTCTGCCTGCATTTTAGGAGGATTCAAAACACTAGAATGGGCTATTCTTTTTCCTCATGAGAAACAGGAAGTGCCTGTTCTCATGTAGTGCCAGCAGATCTGAATGAAAATATGCGGAACAGCAGGATCAAGAAGCACAAGCCTCTGTTTCTGGAAAGGGGGGGAGACAGGCAGGCTTTTGGTGCCTTTAACCTGGGTGCCCTGAGCCAATGCCTCATTGGCTCTTCCCTTAAGGCAGCCCTGCTCTGCTGACACTACTAGCTCCTGTGACAATGAAAGCATATTCTGTTCAGTAGAAGTACTTGAAGATGACAACAAATAGAGAAAGCATGCAGAGCATGACTCATGGAATTCCCTCTATGTCTGTGTGTTTGTGCACGCATATACATATACATCTGTGTCTGTATCTGCTCTGCCCCTATATATGTCAGTTTTGATTATGTGTGTGTGTGTGTGTTGCAGGTTTAGCTCTCTTGTGTGTATGTGACCTGGCAGGTGTGCTGATGTGCTTTTCTATATGTCTGTGCATTGATATGTGTGTATATGTATCTGTATGTACAGGGGCATGTGTGTATGCACATATGTATCTGTGTTGATTCTCAGTGTATCCGTGATTGGGAGAAGGAATGAGAAGGAAGGGCACTTTACAGCTGTTTGGAACTGTTTCTCCCATAGAAACGCATTGGGAAATTTTTTTTTTAGGGGGTTCCATTTCTCTTTAACCCCACCACCACCACCACCACATGCAGAAAATTCACCTGTATAGCACAAGAACTTCTTGTAGCTCATTTCCTCTCTTTTTGTGACTAGAGCAGCCTTCCTGTGCTCTGTCTCATGTCCCTTGCCATTGACTGGATCTTAGCCACAGTCTGTGCAGTGTATGCTCTCTCACAGAGGGGAAAGTATTGGAGAACTGCAAATAGAGGTTTTAAACTCTGACAAATGACTAGACACATTTGCCATCCTTCCAACTTCTGGACATTAAAGCAAAAATCTGCTGAATACTGAGAAAAGGCAAACAGTTGTCAATCCTAGATTCCTGAATCCTGAGCACATCTCAGAAGGGCCCTAAACATTTGACCCAAAATGTGTGTAGTTTGTCAATACTTTAATCAGACCTTGTCCATGGCAGCAGATATTTGTTGGCAGCACACATAGCAACCAATAAGAAAATCATATGACTTGGTCAGTAGTTTTTTCAGTAGAATTAAAAAAAAAAAGAGAGAAAATTAAATATAAATCAGAGTGTGTTGTGTTTGTGCTGCACATGTATTGTGTCTTTGGATTGGTAGCTATAGATGCGAGTCAGTCTGAGACTTAGTAGAGTAGTTGCAAATTAAGTTTTGGAGGATACGAGTAGTTTGGGGAATGGTGGGATAGTTGCAAGGGTAATTTGGGGTATGGGGCAGTTTGGATGTTGATAGAGATAGGATAGTTCATAGGGCTGGGGCAGCTTAGGAGGTGGTGGAACAGCTGTTTGTGTGGGGAAGAGTTATGATAGAGAGCTGGGGTACTGGGGGTTTGGGCAGTTGTACTGGGTAGTTGGGGGTGAGGGCAATTTGGGGAGTTGACGGGACGTTTCAAGGGTACTTTTTGTGGTGGTGTAGTTTAGGGCCAGTTATAAGGTGTAATTTAGGGGATGCAGGGCTGTTGAAGGGGGACGTTTTGGAGGGGTGGTTGATTAGTTATGGTGATAATGTTGGGGAATGGAGAAGTAGCAGCAAGAAAGTTTGGGGGTGGTGGGATACTTGTTAGGGTAGTTTTGGTTCTAGGGCAGTTAAAGGGAGTAGATTAAGGGATGGGACAATTTAGGGAGGGTAGAAGCCTAGGGGTAGTTTTGGGGTGGGGAAGTTTTGAGATAGTGGACAGTTGCATAGGTAGTAGTTGCGATGGGTGGAGACAGTTTAGGGGTAGATGGACATTTACATGAATGACAGTTGAGGTGGTGGTAAACAGTGGTGCAGTAGTTTTGGAGTAAGAGGACAGTTGTGGAGTTAGTTTTAGAGGTAGGGGCATTTTTTGGGATGTAGTGTTGGAGGGTGGGGCAGTTCAGGGTGTGGGAAGGGTAAACAATAGGGGAGGTATTCCATAACTGCTATTTCACTATATGCAAATTTATATGCTGCAGATGCTGGAACTGTGTCTCCCATAGAGTGATTCATTTTTTGTGTATGTGTGTGTGTGTGTGTGTGGGGGGGGGGGCTATTTCCCCAGAACCCCTGGTTCACTATCAGGCTTATTTTCAAAAGAGAAGGGCGCCCATCTTTTGACATAAATCGGGAGATGAGCGTCCTTCTCCCAGGGTCGCCCAAATCGGCATAATTGAAAGCCGATTTTGCGTGCCATCAACTGCTTTCTGTCGCGAGGATGACCAAAGTTCACGGGGGCGTGTCGGAAGCATAGCGAAGGCGGGACTGGGCGTGCTTAACACATGGGCTTCCTTGGCTGATAATGGAAAAAAGAAGGGCATCCCTGACGAACACTTGGCCGACTTTACTTGGTCCTTTTTTTTTTTACGACCAAGCCACAAAAAGGTGCCCTAAATAACCAGATGACCACCAGAAGGAATCAGGGATGACCTCCCCCTACTCTCCCAGTGGTCACTAACCCCCTCCCACCCTTAAAACAATATATATTTTTCCAGCCTCTATGCAGCCTCAAATATCATGCCCAGCTCCATGACAGCAGTATGCAGGTCCGTGGAGCAATTTAATGGGTACTGCAGTGCACTTCAGGTAGGCAGACCCAGGCCCATCCCCCCCACCTGTTAAACTTGTGGTGGTAAATGTGAGCCCTCCAAAACCCACCACAAACCCACTGTACCCACATCTAGGTGCCCCCTTCATCCCTAAGGGCTATGGTAATGGTGTACAGTTGTGGGGGGTGGGTTTGGGGGGGGTTGGGGGGCTCAGCACACAAGGTAAGGGAGCTATACACCTGGGAGCTTTTTCTGAAGTCCACTGCAGTGCCCCCTAGGGTGCCCGGTTGGTGTCCTGGCATGTTAGGGGGACCAGTGCACTACGAATGCTGGCTCCTCCCTCGACCAAATGGCTTGGATTTGATCATTTCTGAGATGGGCGTCCTCGGTTTCCATTATCGCCGAAAATCGAGGACGACCATCTCTAAGGTCGACCTAAATGTTGAGATTTGGGCATCCCCGACTGTATTATCGAAACAAATGATGGCCGCCCATCTTGTTTCAATAATACGAGTTTCCCCGCCCCTTCGTAGGACGTTCTGCGAGGATGCCCTCAGGAAAACTTGGGCGCCCATTTGATTATGCCCCTCCACAGCTCATTTTAAATTCTATTTATTCACTGTTTTTTCCTATCCCAAATTTATTTCCCCCACAACGGACAGAAGTTCAGCTCCTTTTGTATAATTCTTCCCTAATGTCAGAGTCAATTAAATATCTTAAAGTTTTATAAAATGTAACCAATGGGTTAGATGATTGCTGTTTTTTTTTAACCTGGGTTGGGGTCTTTGGACTATTCTGGTGGCCCATCTGCTTCATTGATGGCCAGCAGGAAGGGCCATTTGAAGTCTGGAGGCATTTCAGGGGTCTCCAGGCAATACTGTCTGGTTGAGTTGTGCTGTTTCCCAGCCAGGCACAAGAAAATGGCCAGCTTTTGCCTGTGAAGGGAAGCTCTGAGCATGCGTGATTTTTCACACGTGCGTGGTAGCTCTCCCAAGCCAGTAGTAGGCCTTATTGAAACAGGGGTCTAGATTTGCAAGGTACCCCAGCGAGGCACCGCACTAAATCGCAGTGTTTTCATGATACCACAAAGGGTCCTCCAGGTATGGATTGGAGAAGAACGTCATATCTTTTCCCTGTGGGGGACCAGGTAAGGAGTCTGGTGTCCCATGAAACAGTTTATTTTTAAATGTGTTTTTTGGTCCCATTGGCCAGAGTTTAAGGGGTTAATTTTTGGTGCAAACTAGTGGTAGTTATGGGTTACTGAGAACCTCTTTAGGTGGATTTGTGCTTTCAAATTGTTGTAAAAATATTTTTCTAGTAAAATGTGAAGGTTTTAGTTTGGGCCAGTTCTGAGTTTTAAATTTGTTTTTTCAAATAGGCATCTCTCAGGGGTGGGGGTGGGTGGGAGCGATGCTGAATATTTCTAGAGTGGATGTCCCAGGTTCTTTAGCGTTATGGGGGTATTTGTTTTGGCAAAAATGTGTAGATGTTTGTAAATGCGGAGCAAAACATTGGAGAAAAATATGGTATGTGTAGTTTGATAGGATCAAGAATTACAGGATATTTTGGATAAATATTTTACAAATTTTTGTGATAATTTTGGCAAAAAATGTGCTTTTCTTATTATGTTCTATGGGCTCAAAATGGAGACCATGGATTTTTCTGTTAGGTTCCATGCCTTTGAAAGTTTTGTGTGCTGTGGTTTGATTGGCTATTGGAGGTGACTCAGAGTCACAGTTAACCTTAGCAACAACTGCTCTGGCTATGGTCAGAAGGGCTGAAGATTCCAGAGAGGACAGAAGTGTGACAGTATTGTAATACTGCAGACTGGTTTTAATTTAATTCTGAATGAATAAGTAGTGTCTGCTCAGGGGTCAGAGTCAATTGTGAGTGGCAGTTCTAAAGAAAAAGTGTGAGAACATGTGTGCACCAGTTTTGGGTATGCTGAGAGGTTGCTATGAAATTGTCTGCTATTTAAGTACATATGTGAGTAACTCTGGTAGTGACAGGGAGTGAATAAGATCTAAGTTCCGCTTATTTTATTCAGATCCTGGTAAAAACAAGGTGAAATCTGACTATAGTGAATGTGAAGGTTGGATGTGGTTCTGTTTGAGTGAAGAAGCTCAGCAAAGAAATGCTCTTCCAGAGAACAGGGAAAAGTAATGAGAATAAGCCTGGAAGACAGTGAGACCTAATTTATTTATTTATTTTATTTATATTAGTAAAGCCCCTGTACAGTATATCATGTCACAGTAAGTGAGCATGCTAATGAAAGGAATAGGAAGCTAAGGTTTCCCTTCATTGGGTTGTTAAAGCACAGGATAGTAGCTATAGACTGGCAGAGACCTGCGCTGGATGTCGGAGAAGGGTCCCACCTTGCAAGAAAAACCAAAACCTCTCTCAAGATAGATCTCAGCTAAGTGAAACTTCATCACATGGATATAATGGGACTACATCTTTATTGAGTACTATAGGGTATGGGAGTTCTGGATGGGAAAGTCATTAAAGCTATACTTACTTGATGGAGAAGGTTCAAGTCCCTAGAAGGTCTGAAAGACAAAAATTGGACACAAAGAGTCATTTTCTAGAAAATCTTTTCCTTTAGAGAAAGTTAACAGTGTAAGAGAAATTATATGAATAGTAACACTTATCTGATATCCTGGTTCACTGTTTAATTGCTGTCAGGAACAATTAGTTGCATCTGTAAAAGAACAAGTATTTATTGTGAAGAATTGAAAGTGAAATTGTTCAAAGAAATTATCAATTTAATATAAAAATCCCAGACTTCTTAGTAATAAACTCACATTTAACACTGTAACATCTGCCTGGTTCTTGGCTCACTATCCTTTAGTTTTCTTCCATCTCCTTCTTTTAAACTAAGAGAATGTGGTTAGTTTAATGTACTCTGTTACTTGGGATTGTTTGATAGCTTGAGGTAAGCAGATGAAGAAGCTACAATCAATAGTAAATGGTACAGCCATCAATACAGGCCTGAGGCAGCAGAGGTTTTACAAAAAATAGCACCTTGATTTGTTCTTGGGCATCAAGAACGCAAGTGGAAGGGGAAGCTCACTGTCATCTGAGCAAGTGCTGTGGGAGAGTGCAGGCACTTGAATGAACCTTTCCATCATGCTGTTCTCAGGACCAGCTGCTAATTAGAGGACACCCTACTATTGCATGCTGCCACAGGCAAGTGGCCGTGGGCTTGTGTCCAAAGGAGCATGACAAAAGGGGCAGGTTCTACCCCTTTCGAACCCCTTCATAGCCTATTGAGGAGCCAAGAGCCAGAGATCTTGGTATTTTTTCTTCATGTTTAAACAGAAGATCAAGGGACCTGTGAAAAGGATGGCCCCATTACAAGGAAAGACCAATGGACGAGCATATGTGTTCTACTGTTGCTGTGGGCCAGGATACAGTGGCTCTCCGGCTATAGAGTCCCTGTGTTGGGCGAATGAACTCCGCCCCCCTCAGCCTAGAGCTATGACTGAGAAGTTAGTTCTGCCAGTCAGGTAAGAGCTTTATCTGCTGGAGTGGTAAGCTCTCTCTGGTGGACCTCCTCTATTTCTTCTTCGAGTCCTGTTTTATTAGTTGCGCTTCCAGCCCTAGTTGTATAGCCTGTAACTGGACCATTTTGTTTCAATCTGGTATGCCCACAACTCTGGAAGATGTATTGACTGCTTCGAATAGAACTGAAACTTCGTTGCAAGTACTTTGAATCAATTCTGCAAATACACAGAGGATCCTCTGCAAAGTTTCCTGAGCATGACCAGAAAAGTAACTTGTTGGAGCAAAGAGCTATTAAGACTCACTCTTAATTAGCACAGATGCAGTCAGTTATTATCTCGACTGTGAAGGATAGTTTGTCTGTGCACACCAGATTGGAAATAATGGAGATAGTCACGGGCTAGAAATTTAAGAATGTTGAATATTCCTGTAACCCACTTACTTTGCTCCCCTGGGAATTGTTAAAGATGTATTTGAAAGAGGACTCTCATTCATCATCCAGATTCTATAGGTGTAGTGAATGATACTTACCTGTTCAGGAATAGCAAAGTAATTCACGAAGGAGGTCATGACACTATTACTTCTGATAGCGCAGATTTATCTAAATTTTCGAATCTTCACAGGATTTGATAACTAAAAGGACTGCTTTGTTAGTATCATTTCAGACAAAGGAATAGAAAAAGGCTGTTTTAAAGGCTTAATTTCCCTAAAAAATATATATTGTTTAGTGGACAAAGAATACAGCTGTTTCCTGATGTGGCAAGAGCTACGCAATTACATAGGAAGGCATTCCTACAGCTGAAGCCTAAAGTTTTGACTGTGGGTGCCACTTTTTGTCTTCAATTTCCTTTTAAATGCCTTGTCACATATAAAGAAAATCAATTTACTTTTTTGAACCCTTCATTTTTGAAAATTTTTCCTAAAAATAAAGTGTGAGTAATTTTTTTTTTTGTCTGATACTCAGGTGAGGATAGTTAAATTGGATTCTTTTCTTCTCGATTAGCTTAGTTAATTAAAGTCTTTTTTTTTTTTTGCTTGTTGGATTGTATAATGGGCATTTCTGTTATGTGGGCATGTTGCTATTGATAAGGAATTTGTATTTTTTTTTTTTTTTGGCCTGGAATTTCTTTCCTGCATGTTCTTGAATATTGTTCTGATTTGTACAATATATAAATCAGTGGCGTAGCCAAGGGTGGGCTCGGGGTGGACAGGCCCACCCATTTTGGGCTCAGGACCACCCGAGTAGCAGCACATCTATGATGTGGCTGGCAGGGATTCCCCAAGCCCCACCAGCCGAAAACTCCCAAACAACTATCCCTCATACCTTGTGAATACCAGATGACTGCAGTGAGCAGTGACTGATACATACTGCTCGCACCAGCCCCACAGCCTTCCCTCTGATGTATTCCCGCCTATGCGGAACTGGAAGTTACATCAGAGGGAAGGGTGTGGGGCCAGCAGTATTAGTTGCTGCTCGCTGTTGGTGAAAATCTGCTATTTAAAAGGTATGCGGTGGAGGGGATGATGTTTGAGAGACCATATGGCATGCAGGTGAGAGAGGGAGAGACCAAATCACTTGCGGAGTACTTCTGCCCACCCATCTTGGCCCAGGCCCACCCAAAATTGGGTGTCTGGCTATGCCCTGATATAAATTACTAATAAAAAAAATAGAGAACGCTTGTGGAAGCATCTGCTTGCAGTAGAAATGCTTGCAGCCCATCAATTCTGGTCCCATCTGATGCAAGGTTCCAGCTACTGGACATTCAACATCAGATTACTGAACACTCAGTTCAGAGGAAGCAAAGAAGGACACAACCTGCAGGTTTAATATAATCTCACTTGTATAGAAACACAAGTTCACTTGAATGATGGATGTGTAGAAACCTGGTGATATAGAAAATGTAATTCTCGACAGTTTACTGTGTTAAGCTTCCTAAGGGTATAATGCTGAAAATGGAGTTCAGAAACAGTCATCCACAGTGCAAACGAGAAACAAAAACTGTTCTGGAACAGAATCAGCATGGCACCAGAGACAGAGAGAGAGAGAGTGAAAAAAAGACATAAAGAGGGAACAAGTTTCAAAATCCACACAGAACCTGCTGGTACTTTGTACCCATAGACCTGTGAGCTCAAAGAAAAACTCTCGCTGGGAAGTTTCCCTTTGAAAAGCAGACCTGCAAAGCCCATAAGTATAAAAGTATCTGTGGACCTTACACATAGTATTTATGTGGTTTGGGCCTGCAGGCAACAGGATGTGAAGATATTTGTAACTCAAATATCCAAGTGTACTTTGCTCGTCGGAACACCCTCTCCTACCATGGATAAAAAAAGCCTTTGTTTCTTTCAGTACCTGTAGAAAGTACTCTTATAGTTTAATGACATCTCAGTGGATGAGCATTTGTTCAAAAAGATCACTCCCTTAGCAGCCTTAGGATACCCTAAAGGAAACTGCAGGAGTGCACAAGAAAGAAAAACATTTGAAAATAAGGATAACTAATATAAAAGGACTTAATAGAGGCAATAGCTTTCTCAATTAGTATCGGATTCAGGTCCTTTCAGCTGCAAAGTTTTCTGTGTTATCACTCAACAGCCTAAGACAGAAATGATTCAGCGCTATTTAAAACCAGTGTAAAAAAAAAAATAGTGTAAGTGAGCTGTTTCCTCAGGCCCTCATGATCAAAAGCCCCACGCTGTTCCAAACAGCGCCCTAAAAATAAAGCTGGGACAGCGCAGGGCTTTTCTGCATCGATGATCAAAGATAATGCATACAAATCTAAGCAGCGCTATTATCTTTGATTATCATGTTTGAGTGCGGGAGAATTGCGCCTGAGCATGCGCTCAGCACAATCCTCCTGCACTTGTTTGACAGGTCTGGGCTGTCAAAAGCCCAAACCTGTCAAACAGCCTGCCGAGGCCCGAACAACGAGGGCTGGAGCTCCGGTGTGTCTCCAGCCCCCCCCCCCCCAAAACCCCAGAAAATGTCGTGGTCAAACCCTCTCCCACCCTCCCACCCAGCGATGGGGGGGGGGGGGCTGGAGGTCCGGTGGACCTCCGGTTCCCCCGATGATCCCACCCCCTCCATGTTCAGGGAAGGCTGGAGATCCGGTGGGTCTCCAGCCCCCCCCAAACCCCCAGAAATCGAGAAGTGGCCGCCTCCGGCCAAAGGTTCTCCCACCCTCCCATCCATCGACTGGGGGGTTGGGGGCTGGAGGTCTGGTGGACCTCCAGCCCACCCCAACTCCTCCCCCCAGCGTTCTACTTTGAATACCTGGTGGTCCATGGTGACCACACCCCCTCTTGGCCCCCTCCAGGCCCCCCTACCTTTCGTTGGAGGAGGGACGCATCATGCCTGCCTCCCTCCTCTTCCAGTCCACGCCGATGCAAAATGGCAACGCCCAGCACTGCCCAATGCATCTTGGGATGCAATGGGCGGGGCTACAGACCATGTAAGGGAATCGCTAATTGCGCTAGAAGCCCTGTTTAGCATGCATTTGCATGCTACTTGCGCTAAGAGCCCTCAAGTGCGTTGTTTCAGGCGCTCGAAGGCTCTGATCATGGGTCAGCAGCAAACCCCGGCGCTAGTATGGCGTTAACAGCCTCTAGCGCTGGAATTTGCTTTTGATCATGAGGGCCTCAATGACCTAAAAGGATAACTCTCAAAAGCTAATCACAGATATATTAAGTTAGCCCAAAACGGTATCACGCACAACTTGCTTGTTCACCTTATAATTCTTGGAATTTCTTTTGATCTGTCTGTTTTATTAAATCACACTAGTGATTCCCAGTGTGGCATATATGCTGCAGCCCAGTGGGTTGGGTTGCATTTGCTGTGCGGGAATTGCTAGCACAGTTTAGTAAAAGAGGCCCTAAGCCACATCAATATTTGAAAATTTTTTCACTTGACCATTCATTACCACAACAGTTCATCACTGAGGGGCCCTTTTACAAAGTGGCGGTAGGCCCAATGTGGGCTTACCACACGCTAACCTGGAACTACCACTGACCCAACGCGGCAGCCGGTGGTAGTTCTGCCATGAGCACATGACTTTTCTAGTGCACTGGAATTTTTTTTTATTTTATAGCATGGCGCTAACCCGGCTGTAATTGGGCATCACTTTGTGCTGCCTGGTTATCGCCGGGTTACTGTGGGAGCCCTTACCCCTACCTCAGTGGGTGGAGGTAAGTGCTCCTTCCGCCTGGCTATGCAATAAGAGTAATCTTACTGCATGACCATTTTTAAAGGATTTTTTACCTGCTGCGGTAAAAAGGGCTCTGGCGAGCAGGAGAATAGCCAAGCCACCACCACAGGGCCCTTTTTCTCGAAGCTTGGTAAATGGACTCCTGAGCCAATTAAACACCCAACAGTTCAGCACACAAAAGTTCACCACCGTGGATATTTCATCACACTGCACTTCATTATGCAACAGTTCATCACTGACATTTAACAATGCTATGAAGTTATGAGCCTTATATATTATGCAAGACTAATAGTGCTAAAACAAGCATTCACAGCTAAACTGACCAAGAATTCAGCAACAACAAGTAAGACAGAAGGGGGTCTTTTACAAAGCGGCAGTAAGGCCCAATGTGAACTACTACCGGCCAAATGCAGCCACCAGCGGAAGTTACAGTTGGAGTATGCCATTTCCAATGCTCCAGAAATGTTTTTTTTCTGTAGCATGGTGCCTAACCTGGCGGTAATTAGGCATCGCCGCGTGCTGTCCAGTAATCGCTGGGTTACCGCGGGATCCCTAAGTGCTCCTTGCTGCATGGTCATGCGGTAAGGGTTATCTATAATGTGGCCATTTGGGGGGGGAGATTTTACCCACTGAGGTATAAAAAGGGCCCTGGCATGTGGGAAAAACAGCTACCGCAGGCCCCTTTTCCTTCACTTAGGGGTAGATGCATCAAGCAAACGTAAAAAAATCAAAATCGTTAAAGGCCCTAACGATTTTTAAAAACGAAGAATGCACCAAAAAAAAAAGTCACACATGCTCAGATCGGTATAGAAACGTACAATGTATCAAAGAATCACAATACACATCGTTAATCGGCCCCCAAATCATGCGCAGAGCAGCCAAGCGTTATGTTAGCTGCTCTGCGCATGCCACAAACAGTCAAACACAGTCAAATCACAAGCACATGGCTCCCAAATCAAAACAAAAAGAAAAAAAAAGGGTCGGGAGGGGGCAA
Organism: Microcaecilia unicolor; assembly: GCF_901765095.1. NCBI lineage: Eukaryota > Metazoa > Chordata > Amphibia > Gymnophiona > Siphonopidae > Microcaecilia > Microcaecilia unicolor. Next base: position 77,022,124 of record NC_044037.1, read on the forward strand.
GGGGCGCTCATCAGGAGCGTCCTGTACGGACGGCCTTGCCCCCCCCCCCCCGCTGCTCCCCACTTTCCGCCGCTCCCCCACCCCGAAAAAGCAAAATTCAAGCAGCCCTGCTCCCCACTTTCCCGCCGCTCCCCCACCCCGAAAAAAGCAAAATTCAAGCAGCCCTGCTCCCCACTTTCCGCTGCTCCCCCACCCCGAAAAAGCAAAATTCGAGCAGCCCCTGCCCCCCTCCCTTCCTCACTACTCTCTCACCTCAGCTCCGCCTCCCGACATCCTCCGTCCTGTGCCCCGCCCCCTTTTGCGGTCGTCGCCGCCATTCCCCTCCTCCATCGGGCCCCCCTCCGTCTTACCGGGCCCTTGCAGCGCCTCTCTCTCCTCTGTCCGAAGGCGCTGCACGGGCAAGAAGACAGCTGATGCCTGCCTTCGCCCAGCTTCGATGGCGCGTCTTTCTCCTGCTGGGCCCGCAGGAGAAAGACGCGCCATCGAAGCTGGGCGAAGGCAGGCATCAGCTGTCTTCTTGCCCGTGCAGCGCCTTCGGACAGAGGAGAGAGGCGCTGCACGGGCCCGGTAAGAGGGAGGGGGGCCCGATGGAGGAGGGAATGGCGGCGACGACCCCAAAAGGGGGCGGGGCACAGGACGGAGGATGTCGGGAGGCGGAGCTGAGGTGAGAGAGTAGTGAGGAAAGGGAGGGGGCAGGGGCTGCTCGAATTTTGCTTTTTCGGGGTGGGGGAGCGGCGGAAAGTGGGGAGCAGGGCTGCTGAATTTTGCTTTTTCGGGGTGGGGGGAGCGGCGGAAAGTGGGGAGCAGGGCTGCTTGAATTTGCTTTTCGGGGTGGGGGAGCGGCGGAAAGTGGGGAGCAGCGGGGGGGGGGGGGGCAAGGCCGTCCGTACAGGACGCTCCTGATGAGCGCCCTTGCCCCCTCCCGACCCTTTTTTAAAATTTTTAGTTATTTATGTTTTTCTGACGTCCTTTGGACCAATCACAGCGCTTTTAGCTCTGCTAATGCGCTGGGATTGGCTCAAAGTTTGTTTATTTTTCTCTTAATGATTTTTCCTGGCACAGAGCTGTCCTAACGAGTGGTCCAGACCTGTCGTTAGTTTTCCTGCCTTTTTCCTGCGTAAAGGCAATCGGAAAAGGTTAGTGCATGTCGTTTCAATGGGATTTTCACACTAATTGCTCATCTCCATTCCGTTTTCGTTAGCTGCTGGCTTCCTCGGTAAAAGCCCTTTGATGCATGCAACGGATCAAATTTTCCTCGTTGGAGAGTCATTAAAGGCTCATTTAGCTTTAGTTGCATCTGCCCCTTAGTAAAGGGACCCACTTAGAAGGTAATCAACCTTTTAATTTTTTTTCAAGTAAAAAGACTTAGCAGTGTGAGAGGTATAGTTTACGTGGCTATGTGATGAACTGCTGATAACGAACTGTTGTGTGAAGAAGTCTTGCATAATGAAATGTCATCAAAACAAAATACTGTAGTTAACAACAATTTTATTTAGAAGATAATCCAACTTTTAATGTGTTTCAAGTAAAAAGGCTTAGCATGTGAGAGATATGCAATACTGTGAAAATAAATTAAACCGTACCATATTATACAGACATGCAACATTCAGAACACTTTGTTTTAGATCTCTGGATTTCTTAGGGAGCAACAGGATCAACACCACCACTAACCTTGTAGGAAGTGAGTTTTCTCTATGTGTAGGTCTTTCTCTACCCCCTTCGGATGATAGTATTACCTGAAATACCACCCCTCTTCAACATTTGCTGTGCATTCAATCCATCAGCATCATGCATGTTCTCAGGATGGGGCACACTATCAGCCAAAATTTCAAATGCTTCTCGTATATCATTTTCAGGTACCATTGTTAGTTCTGGTAAACAATGGACTGCTGAACAAATTTCATCATTTGTTTTCGTAATTACTTTTCATTCCAAATTTGTGCAGTCTATTACTTTTGAGTTAGGGGAAAGCACTGCGGATAAGGCATTCATTGTAGCACATTCAAAATCTAGCAGAATTTGGTCTGGATTGGTATCTAAGAATCAATCTTTTAACTTTGACCAGAATTTGGTTTGAACACAGAACATTGCTTGTTTTAAATTCATTTAAAGGAGGTTTTTGACCAACAAATGAAATTAAATGTCAGTGGTACGAATTATGGTCAACAACATATAATAAAGTGGTGGCAACAGTTCAGAATGTCATAGACTGGTGAGGTATTTTCCTCCTTTATGTTTAAAACTGTGCCTTTAGGCTAGTCTGTTTTTTTGTCACTGTTCTTTTGCTTTTTTTTTTTTTTTTTTTGAAGGCAGTTTATTCTGATTTGGGTTTGACAATGGTTTTACCCCGTAGACATTTGTGAGAAAGATACCATTGTTGAGCCATTCAAAATGAATTATTACTGAAACTATTCCACTACTTACAAACTTTTTGAAATGAACCATAGAACAATTCGGCTTATATGTTCCATGTTTGACATTATTATTTTCAAATTTATTTCATTGTCAGATTAGACTTATCCTATTTAAGTGTAAATCTCTGCTGGATTTTGTTTTATGTGACCTAAACAGAATGAAAATAGAGAATAATTAGTTCAAAATAATTCAATTTTCATTGTGCAGCATGTGCTACTTGATATGTGATTGTCTGTCATGTTCTATTTTAAATGTACATATCTGTGCTCAATTTTGATTTTTCAGGTGTTTATCTGGCTCGATAATAAACTGTCAAGTGATGAATGATCAAGTAACAAATTATTGGATGTTTATATGGCTCGGTGATGAACTTTCATGTAATGAGGTTTGCGTGATGAATGTCACCAAACCGTTTATCTTGTCTGGCATTGTATACTCTGTGTGTGGTACATAAGAGTAAACTGATGTGGGCAAGTCTCTGTTGAAGCATTTGCAGATGATTCAGAATTCAGCAATATGGTTATTCGGTAGGGTTTAGGCATTATTACATGTGACTCTGCCATTTATTTGCTACCATTGGCTACCGGTGGAATTTAGGGTGGAGTATAAGATACTGCACCCTAAATTCCTCATGTCTTTGTATAGGAAGACCTAACAGTATTTGTCTCTATTACTCCTTATGTCTCAGGCTGATGCCTTAGATTATTTATTTATTATTTATTGCACTTGTATCCCACATTTTCCCCGCCTATTTGCAGGCTCAATGTGCTTACAAAGATCTGTTATGTTAATCTATGCAGGGCTGAAGTAAAATGAATTCAAACTGAATGATGTTGGTGGCCAAAACAAACTGAGGGGAGCCCCAAGGACACTGTAGCATGAGAAATACTGCCAACGAGCAATAAGAGGTCTTTGCTTTTACAGAAATCTCTGTTAGATAGTGTGTTGGTATTCATTTTATGGCTATAGTCTAGTGTTTCTCCTACAGTCATGGGTCATTTGGAGTCCACGCTGGGCAGTGCATTTTTTGGGGCTGGCTCAAGTGAGTTGGAAATGTTTTGCCTATATTCTTTCAAGCTGAGGTTTTAAGCCCATACTGAAAACACATTTTTTTTCACAAAATAATTTGGAGATTAATTCATGGAGATTCACTGACTGGGTTGGCCACCTGTATGTCTGGTAGACTGGTTGAAACTGTGTTATTTTCATTGTCTTGGGTTGACTGTGGTTAGATTTTCCGATTATATTATGTAGTTCTTTTCCATTTAGTATATAATATGTATGTAAACTGCCTGGGCCTGTTTTTAGAATTGATGTTATATCAAGTGTCAAAAAACCATAACCTACAAACCACATAATTTCAGTTGAAAACAGCTTGCATTGACCTATTAAAGGAGACTACTGACACACATTTCAGGAGATCCATACAGCTGACCAAATTACCCTAAGACAAAATTGCTGACAACTGAGATGCACTTTCAAAGCTTAATTTACAGATAAAGACTTGACTAATTTTAAGTCACATGTATTTAGAACTATTTCATCCCTTGTAATCCTCCCTTGTTACTGCTTCCTTCCCTACTGAGTTGTACATTAATAGTGAAAATCCTTACTCTTATTAGCAATGGCACTGAATAAATTGTCTTCAGTCAAATCTAGTTCCAGACTATATAGCTTGACAGATATTTGGGGCTTTTGTACCTTAAAGCCTGTGACCACAGAAGTGTGAATATGTTCAGATGGATAGAGACAGGATACTTGATGCTACTTTCATCCAATGACTTACAGTAAGTCTAACGAACAACCACTGTTCCCTCTACTACTACTACAACTACTATTTAGCATTTCTATAGCGCTACAAGGCATACGCAGTGCTGCACAATATAGAAGAAAGACAGTCCCTGCTCAAAGAGCTTACAATCTAATAGACAAAAAATAAAGTAAGCAAATCAAATCAATTAATGTGTACAGGAAGGAGGAGAGGAGGGTAGGTGGAGGCGAGTGGTTACAAGTGGTTACGAGTCAAAAGCAATGTTAAAGAGGTGGGCTTTCAGTCTAGATTTAAAGGTGGTCAAGAATGGGGCAAGACGTAGGGGCTCAGGAAGTTTATTCCAGGCGTAGGGTGCAGCGAGACAGAAGTGCGCGAAGTCTGGAGTTGGCAGTAGTGGAGAAGGGAACAGATAAGAAGGATTTATCCATGGAGCGGAGTGCACGGGAAGGGATGTAGGGAAGGACGATGTGTGGAGAGATACTGGGGGCAGCTAGAAGTGAGAACATTATAGGTTAGTAGAAGAAGTTTGAACAGGATGCTAAAACGGATAGGGAGCCAGTGAAGCGACTTGAGGAGAGTGGTAGTATGAGTAAAGCGACCCTGGCGGAAGATGAGACGGCAGCAGAGTTTGAACCGACTGGAGAGGGGAGAGGTGACTAAGTGGGAGGCCAGCAAGAAGCGATTGCAGTAGTCCAAACGAGAGGTGACAAGGGTGTGGATGAGGGTGTTTGATAGAGTGCTCAGAAAGAAGGGGGGCGTGATTTTACGGATGTTGTAAAGAAAGAAACGACAGGTCTTGGCGATCTGCTGGATATGAGCAGAGAAGGAGAGAGAAAAGTCAAAGATGACCCCAAGGTTTCGAGCTGAGGAGACAGGGAGAATGAGAGAGAGGCCATCAACAGAAATAGAAAACGGGGGAATGGGGAGGTGAGCAAGAGTCCTCCAACTGCATTGCTGCCAATGGAGGGTAATGCTTCAATATTGTGTTTTCAATTGCTAGGGGCAGGCAGGTTCCCTGGGAATCCTGCAGAGCATGCCTGTCCCTCACTATTGAAAATCTGATAGTGAAACAGTACTCCCCACTGCGTTAGGATTGTAGGTGGAGGACTCCAGCTATCTTGAGGGAACAATGCAGTCAACTACAACTAAAAGCAAGTTCATGGAACACAGAGAAGAAAGAATTCCGTTGTTGTGGTAAATTACACAAAGAATCCCTACTCTAATAATAGCAAGGAGCTTTTTATACCAAGCTTCTCTTCTATAGACAAGACAGGCTCTTCCAACAATCAGGAGGGAGGGAGTGAGTCACCAGAGTTCTCCAGGAAGGAGTAATATGGTCAGATCTCTTAGACCCTGTTATTAAGTGTGCAATCTGTATTTTGCACTACTTACAAATGCTGAGACAGGGTTTACTCAATCCAGTCAAAAGGGATTACAGTAATCAAGCCTACTTGTTGACAAATGCATGTGCTAGTTTTATCAAGTTATTTTCAGTCAGTCCTCTCAGTGTGCTGCTGCAGTTTGTGAGTGCTATATTTTGGTGGGTGACAGAGTGAGTGCTGTGTGCTGGTGCTAGTGCTGGTGGGTCGAGAGTGAGTGATACTGTATGCTGGTGCTGATGGTGGTTCAGTGTCCTCACTAGGTGGAATAGGTGGAGGTGTGCACTAGTGATATCAGTGGGGTTAATGGGTTGCACTTGTGGTGTTTAGATATCTGCACATTAACCATAGAAGTGCTGAATGCTATTGTGGATGATGCTTTGCTGAATGTGGAGGGTGGGCTGAAAGGGCGTCTGGAGGGGAGTGATAGAAGGAGATACTCCTATCAGAGAGACTTTAGGCCTAGGAATCAGGTCCTAGATCTCACTGACCAGGAGTGCCTTACCAGGTACCACTTTGATAAGGTGCCGTATAGCACCAGTGTCAGCAGCTACAACCCTCCTCCAAGCCAGGACATGCAGGAATAATCCAGTTCCAGTCCACCTTAAGGTCACAGTCTTCTTGGCCTTTCTTGCCACTGGCACATTTCAGTCCAGTGCTAGCCAGTCAATGCAGGCCTCACCCAGCTGCCATCTCCAATTGTCCTTCCCCCAGTTCCTCCATGTCTTCCTGATCACACCTCACAATGTATTGCCTTCCCCTCTACAAACAAAATGACTCAGTTCCACTCCATAGACTAATTCCTCTCAGTTGTAGGCATCATTGACTGCATAACTTCACACTCAGACCCCCTTGGGCAAACCAAATAGACCTATAGAAATAGAAATCCTTTCACTCCATGAACATGCCACATTTATATCTTTAGTTACTGCAGTATTCTCCATAAGTATCTTCATAATATTCTGGTTACTGCTTTGTAATCACTGCATTGGCATTCACTATGCTTGTCTGCTGGTTGTTCCCCGGGTGAGGGTGGATCTTGTTTCCCATGTTTTACTCTGGAGCTCAAAGCAAATTCTACCTTGATTTTACCAGGCTTTTGGTGTTGTCATATTTAATGGCCAACCATTGATCAACATCATACCAGGAGTCAAATAAATATGTTTATTCTTGTTAGTGTTGTGGAGCTCCTTGCTCACAAGTCCACCCACCTGTTGTGCTTGAGTACCCCACCTTGTAGCTATGCTTTGGCTTATACGGATACATGGAAAACAGGTTTTACATTATATATGTCTTGCTGATATTATCGGGCAGGTTTCTGGGATAGAGCTTCTGATATACCCTTTTCCATTCTATGACATAGCTGCCTCTTTTTAATATTACATAAGTATTGCCAAACTGGGACAGATCAAAGGTCCATCAAGCCAGCATCCTGTTTCCAACAGTGGCCAAGCCGGGTCACAAATACTTGGCAAGATCCAAAAAAAAGTACAAAACAATTTTATGCCTGCTTATCCCAGAAATAAGCAGTGGATTTTCCCCAAGTCCAATTTTAATAATGGTCTATGGACTTCTCCATTAGACCTTTTTTTAAACTCTGCTAAGCTAACCACCTTTACCACATTCTCTGGCAATGAATTCCAGAATAAACATGCTTACATTAAATTAAATTTAAAATAAATGAAGGTTCAGCTGTTGGCTCATCAGATCTAGTGGAATTTGTATGGATCACGGTGATAACCCCAATGGGAAAGAAAAGAAAGAACAGTGTACTCAATGCTGATATATGGCTACAGTGGAAGGTCTGGTCCAGTCTGAGCATTAGCTAATTAGCTAGCTCATTTTCGAAAGAGAAGGGCACCCAATTTTTGACACAAATCGGGAGATGGGCACCCTTCTCGCAAGGCCGTCCAAATCGGCATAATTGAAAGCTGATTTTTTGACACCCTCGACGGCTTTCCGTCGCGAGGATAACCAAAGTTCACGGGGGCATGTCGGCAGGGTAGCGAAGGTGGGACTTGGGGCAGGACTGGGGCGTGATTAGTAGATGGGCGTCCTCGGCTGATATTGGAAAAAAGAAGGGCAGCCCTGACGAGCACTTGGTCGACTTTACTTGGTCCATTTTTTTCATGACCAAGCCATGAAAGGGCCTGAACTGAGCAGATGACCACCGAAGAGAATCTCGAGGATGACCTCCCCTTACTCCCCCCAGTGGTCACTAACCCCCTCCCACCATAAAAACACAGGTTAAAATACTTTTAACCAGCCTCATATGCCATACTCAGGTCCATCGCAGCAGTATACAGGTCCCTGGAGCAGTTGTAGTGGGTGCAGTGTACTTAAGGCAGGGTGGACCTGGGGGGGGGGGGGTGGTGGGGCTCAGCACCCAAGGTAAGGGAGCTATGCACCTCGGAACACTGCAGTGCCCCCTAGGGTGCCCGGTTGGTGTCCTGGCATGTGAGGGGGACCAGTGCACTACAAATGCTGGCACCTCCCATGGACCAAATGGCTTGGATTTGGTCGTTTTTGAGATGGGCATCTTTGGATTCCATTATCGGGAAAAACCAATGGCGGCCATCTCTTAGGGTGGCCATCTCTAAGGTCGATCCAAATGTTGAGATTTGGCCGTCCCCGACCGTATTATCGAAATGAAAGATGTTTGCCCATCTTGTTTCGATAATACGGGTTTCCCCGCCCCTTCATGGTGCCGTCCTTAGAGATGGGCGCCCTTAGAGATGGTCCTCCCCCATTCGATTATGCCCCCACGTTTCATCTCCACAGTATATGACAGTTTATTCCAGGATACAAGAAAAGAAACGTAAAACTTAAGTCAAATTATAGAAAACATACATAAAAGAGTATAAACCACTACATGGCTATTACATAAAATAATTTAGTACTGCTCATTTCCTATAAAATACTCTGAAGGAGGCAATGTGAGACTGTATCCATTCCATAACTAGCAACATCTGACAAATGAAATTTCATGCAGAAACTAGTACCAATAAGATTGCAACATGGCACCACATTGCAACAATTTATTATTCTGACTAACTGCATTTATCTAAAAGATAATTTGGACTAGATTCTATAAATGATGCCTAAAATATTGGTGCCAAAAAGTATCATTTAGCACTATTCTATAAACCAAGCTTAAAGTTAGTCACAGTTTATAGAATATTGCATAGCTCCAGAAACCACAAGTACATTTAGGCATGACTATTTACACCAATGAAACCTGGTGTAAATCCCCATGTGTAAATTAGGCATGGATTCTGCTAATTCTGTAACTACATGCATAAATTATAAGAATCCCCCGACCCGCTCATGCCCCTCCTATGGCTTTTTTGGAAACATACACTAGAATTTACACATCTTTGTAGGAGCACATCTTTCGGTAGCCTGGCGGTAACTGGACAGCATGTGGCACTGCCCAATTCCTGACGGGCACCCCCCCCCCCAACTAGAAAATACAAAAGTATTTTGTAGCACCAGGAGTGGTGCATGTTGGGGTCAGAACTACTGTTGGGCTCCCTGGGAGCCCGGCGGTAGAGCCAAATTGCCGCATTGCAAGCCTGCAGTAGGCTACCGCACTTTCATAAAAGGGCCCCTAAGATAGGAAAATTAGTGGACAAAAAAAAGAGCATTGTCACAGTGGATTTATGACAGAAGATAGAAACCACTGAACTCACAACACAAGACAGGATGCACTGAGGCTCAATGCCAACATTCTTTCTTTAAATTAATAAATAAATACTTAATTTCCAAAATTATCAACTTATATTACATTATACCAGTTCTGCCAACCTTTCCCTTTCATTTTTTAACACCAAGCCTTATCAAATTTCTGAAATTAAGTTTTCTGCTCTCAGAGCAGCTATTATATGTCAACAAAATCTAATTTTCCCTTAACAATCTGACTCAAAAAAGATGCTTTTTTTTACCCAAGCCAATCTACTACCACTCACTTAGCAGACTACTTTTTTATTCTCTTCTTTCAGTTGTGTATTCATCTTCCCCTTTTAAAGCCACTTCATTAAATATACTTTTTCTAATTAATGTGCTCTAAGGAAAGAAAAGGTAACAGATATAAAACCTGCCCTTTCTGTTAAACTGTTGATATGTCTGCGCTTTTGACTTATATTACATAACATGCAAACCACTGATTTACTATATTCATACTGTATGAATGAAAATGTACCACAGCTGCCAACAACTCTAAATAGGGACAACTATAATCTCAATAGTCTACAGTAGCAAGAAGTACTTACTTAATTTTACACTTTGCTCAAGCTTTCTGAGAACTCAGAGTGATGTAAATTATTATCCTATATAATAATTCTCACCACCAACGTTCTAATGTCTTGCCTGTGTCCGTGGCTCCTTCGGCGTTGCTGAGCTAGGCTCTGTAGTCAGACTGACGTCACTCATAGCCAGTGGTGTGCTGGAGCAGGCTCTCACAGGCTCTCGAGAGCCGTTTGTTAAGTTTTTAAGAATTTTGGGAGCCGGTTCTCCATGGCTACTTTAAAAAATGGATCCCAAAATGTGGGCTTGGGCCCCCTCCTGAATTCTCTTTTACTTTGCTGGCGAGAGAGAGCCCCCTGTTAACAATTTACCAGCACACCCCTGCGTCATAGCTGATCCCCCCCCCCCCCCCCCCCCCCACACACACACACATACACACACTGCCACTTGCAAATCTGGCATCAAACAACACAGGAAAAACAAAACAAAACAAAAAAAAAAAAAACCAGCCTTGCACCCATCAGCTGTCGTGCTCCCTGTCAGAGCTGCACGCGCTACAAAACGGAGAACCGTATTCAGTGCACTGTCGGAGACCGCCCGCCTGCTCTCCCTCCGTTCACAACTCGGCAACCGGCTGAAGCACAGCACAAGTAACGGGCAGGGAGGGGGAGGAGTAGGGAAACTCGCGGAGCAAGTGGCAGGAGCGGCGGAGGAGAAGGAGGAGGTGGGTGTGAAGGAAAAAAGCTGTCAGTGAACAGACATACAGCGTGCACCCCTCAGCTGTCCCACACCCAAACTGAAAGAGCTTTGTGCGCTACAAAACAGAGACCCAGAGAGCAGGACAAGCATTTTGGCAGCCCTTCCCCGCTGAGCTAGAAGAAAGGCTTCAGCGGACTGTCGGAGACCGCCCGCCCTGCTCTCCCTCCATACACAACTCGGCGACCGGCAGAAGCACAGCACAGGTAATGGGCAGGCAGGGGGAGGAGTAGGGAAGCTCGCGGAGAAAGTTGCAGGGAGCGGCGGAGGAGGAGATGGGTTTGTAGGAGAAAAGGGGGAGAGGAGGGTCGCTGGACATGGGTGGCTGCAGGGGGGCAGGGGGAGAGGAGGGTCACTGTGACATGGGTGGCTGCAGGGGGGCAGGGGAGAGGGAGGGGGAGAGGGAGTAGGTGGGGGGGTCCTGAGACCAGAGAGGTGGGGGTGGAAGGGGGTCTCAGACCATAAGGAGGGGAGAGGAGGGTCCTGAGAGAGGGGGTGGTGGGCACACACTCACTCTCTCTCTCTCTGTCTCTCACATACACTCTCTCTGACACACTCTCTGTCTATCACACTCTATCTGTCACACACACACAGTCTCACACACACAGACACTCTGTCTCTCACATACTCTCTCTCTCACACAAACACACACACACTCTGTCTCTCTCACTCTCATTCTCTCTCTGACACACACACTCCACCTCTCACACACACTCTATCTCAAACATACACTCCGAGGAAAACCTTGCTAGCGCCCGTCTCATTTCTGACAGAAACGGGCCTTTTTTACTAGTAAGAAAATAAAATTAAATTGACAGAGACAAATACAAAAAATAAGTTGACAGAATGCATGCTCTGAGCATTACACAGAGGTTTATTTTTGCATTGATGAAATATATATATATATATATATATATATATATATATATATATAAACAAAAATCTATCTAAGGTATCATAACTTAAAATAGTTGTAACAAAGCATACAAGCAGATTCGAATACAACTATTACTATTTATAAATCTTTATTTCATTATTACATATTATTACAAATTCTTATTATTGTTCATTATTTATTAAAACCCACAACTAACCATTCATTCTTCATTCATACATACATAACTTATACATATATCATCACATTTTTTTAAACTATTCAAATACTATAATACACACATATATTTTCGCAAATTTGCCAATTAAGTCCAACAGTGGTAAACCTTACCAACTGATAATGCACTCGATATAATAGTTCACAAATCCAGTGCTTAAAAGTTTTTCAAGTTCTTCCAAAAACTTCAAAGTTATCCAAAACCTTGTATCATTCTGATATCAACAACTTTTCATTGTGAAAAAAGAAGAATCCACTGTTACTCCACTTAATAAGCAAAATTGTCCATAAAATAATTTACTCCAAAACCATATATCTTCTAAAATTCTTCGTAATTTTCACCATCTTAATTCAATCAGCTACTGGCACGTAACTGCTTGCACTCTCCCTCGTGGTTGAAAATATGAAGACATCACTGGTTTAAATTTGACACTGCATTTTCTTTTTCTTTTTCACCAAGACCCACACGTACATGTTTCGCTCCTCAGAGCGTCTTCAGGGGTCACAGTCGGCTATCGCCGGGGAAGCATGACAGGGTGACTCAATGAGTTCTTGAGGTATAAATGGTGGTGGGAGAATGAATAGATGGAGTTATGAGTGGCTGGGGAGCTATATGAGTGAGTGTATGGTGATAACAGGGGGAGGGGGGGGTGGCAGGACCGAATGACTGATAACAAATGGGAGTTGTGTGTGAGTGGATAAAAGTTAAGTGGCAGGGTAGTCAAGTAAATGAGTGGATAATAAAATTATGAATGGAAAGGGGCAGAAGGAGTGCAGGAGAATCTAAAAGAGGCTCTAGAGAGGAGAGAGCAAGATGGCCGACGAGAGCAGACGTGTCTGAAAGTGCTCCGCACTTACCAGATCGTTTGGCGGTGTTGCAGATTCCCACCCCTGAGTGATTATGGGGAAACGGAAAGGAAAAACCAGTGTGCCGGCCTCCTTGGCCCCTGGGAATGTTCCTGCTACTCGGCAGACGGTTCTGGAGCATTTCGGGCTTCAGCCACTGGCCATGCGGTTACCAGCTTTGGATTGTTCCGCTATTTCATCGGCGGGACACAGCGTAGAGGCGATCTCTTTGAGCCCGCCGGCAACCACAGCGCCTCCACAACCCGGAAATAGTATGCAGTTGGCGAGGGGTGTTGAGGGAACGCCTGAAGTGGAAAGAATCCCCCAACCCCAAGGAGGCCATGCCACAGCGTTCTCCCCAGCGGTGAGTGAAACGGAACAATAGAGGGGTATGAGTAATCCACCCCCACCCCAATGGGCTCTATCCTGGTGATGTTGGATGTGAGAAGACCGACTGTGGTAACTTTAGAGAATCTATGGGATGTTATTCAGGGAATGAATTCTCTACTCTCAAAGGTAACTAATTCCTTTACTGAAGATTTGTTTAAATTGAAACAGTCTCAAAAATAACTGACTGAGAAAACTCAGAGTCAAGAAGTTCAAATGGAGTCTTTAAGGACTGAACTTTCTAATCTTCAGAATTTTGCTGGGGTTGTCGTTAAGGATAGAGAAATTCTGGTAAGAAGGCTAGAGTTCCTCGATAATCAGGGGAGAAAGAATAATCTACGATTTACTAACTTTCCTAAATCACCATTGATCCCAGCTCTGGATATGCTTCGTAAATATTTCAAAGAAATTTTAGGAGTTCCAATAGAGGGGTTCCCCACTATTGTACGAACCCTGTATATAACTGGGAGAAAATTAAACCCTCTGAGCCCTCAACAACAACCTGAGATGAATTTGACAGAATTTCTGGAAAATTCTATGGACTTAGTGTCGGAAAGGACTACCCTTATAGTTTCCTTTGCACTTGAAATGGATAAGATGAATATTTTCAAACTATATTTTAAGCATTTGAATGATAAATTTCTTGGGGGTACAGTTAGAATTTATCCTGATTTGAACAAGGACACTCAGGCCCGTCGGCGAGAATTCTTGAGTTTAAAGCCAAGAGTTCTTGCAATAGGGGGAGTCTTTAAGTTAATTTTTCCTTGTCGTTGTATTTTGTCCTTGAATACTGTGAATTATATGTTTACGGAACCCCCAAAAATGAAAGATTTCTTAATTGCCAAAGAAAGTAGTCAAGGACTTTCCCAGAACTCCCAATAGAGTGAAAATACGCTGATGTACTCCGGCTGCTGATATCCGCATGTCCCTGCTTAATATTTGTTCTTTTTTTCCTTTTTGTAGTATATTATTCCTTGTATCTTGCTCATATATAGTGGTCTAAATAATGGGTTATTTTTCCTATGTTAGAATTGTGATCTAATTTTGTTTCCATATCTTACATTTATGTAATAGATGTATCTAAATTTTAAATGCAAATAAAAAAGAAAATAAAATAAAAGAGGCTCTAGAGAAAGTGATTTGAAATTGCTGTAGCGATAGTTCTGTGTTTGGAGTTTTTAAGTCAGCCCCTCCCTTTCCCCTTCTCCTTTCCTTTCCTTCTTCTCTACCATCTTCTCATCACACCTTTCTCCGTCCTTTTCCCTTCTCACATCTTCTCTCCTCCTCCCCTACCCCTCACTTGCTACATGTTGCAGCATACGAACCAGATGAAGACCCAGACATGCATGTCCCTTCTGATCTTCACTGGCAGAATGGTGGGAACCTCAGCTGGCACAGGAAGCTGAAGCTGCATAGGTTCCTTCTGACTTCTACCAGTACAGGAGATTAAAATGTCATGGGAACCTCCACCAATACATAAAGATAAAATGCTGCAGGTTTCTTCTGATCCACTCAGGGAGAGAGTTTGTTTCATACCCAGGAACAGTCTAAGGTTGCTCTTCTCAACCATGTCTGAGCAACAAGACCTTGACTCTTCATCACTCCTTTTTGCTTCGTTTCATGTGGCTCGTTATCTCCTCATTCCACATTGAGCTATGTGTATGGATGAACAGATGAAGTGGTAACCAGAAGGAATGACCCTCGATAATAGGTGTTATCACCTAATGTAAACAAAAACCTAAAAAAAATAATTATTAAATGTATTAAACAAAGCAAATCTAGGGGCCATTGAGAGCCAGTTCACCATTCTAGTTTTGAAAGGCCCATTACATTAAAAGACATTATGATCCAAACAGATCTCATGGCTAGTCATAACCAGCTCATCATTACATCACTAAAAAGTCTTATTAATCAAGGAGGACTAGCCAAAGAGGAACATTAGTTTGTGAATTAACTGTTAAAAGCAGTAATAAAAAGTCTATAATTATTGGCTATGATAGTTTAATTTAATTTCAAGATTTATATACTGCCTTTTCAATCAAAAATAAATTAGAACATGGAGCACAGTCATTTTGATATGTAACATCATAAGTTATCCTCTGAAAGGCAGAATTTGTTTGAGCTATTAGTTTAGCATTAAATTGGGTTTATAAATTTATAAAGTCCCTACATCGCCAGCATGTGATACGATAGTAATGCTGCCCAAGGACCACTGTACATCATTTTATACTTAGGTAGGCCTAGGCCACAAACCTTAGTCCTTTGTGCTTGTGTTTATCTTCTTGGTTCTAGATTTGTGTATGTCTCTTCCAGCTCAGCCATAAAAGATTGGCATATTGGGGTGCTGTCCTGGTGCCCATCGCAGTGCCCATTATTTGTAGATAGATGTCATTGTTAGAGTGGAAGCAGTTGTGAGTTAAAATACATTTGATTAATTTTGTAATAGCTTCTGGTGAGTATTGATGGTCCACATTCACACTGGACCATCAATACTCACCAGAAACTATTACAAAATTAATCAAATTTCTTTTAACTCACAACTACTTCTGCTTTAACAATGACATCTATCTACAAATAATGAGCACTGTGATGGGCACCAGGACAGCACCCCAATAAGCCAACCTGAGCTGGAAGAGACATTTCTGAATACATACCAGACCAAACCCCTAAAATACTACCGGTACATCGATGACATTTTTATGATTTGGACTGAGGGGGAAGAAACTCTGAAACAATTTTAAAATTCCTTGAATACATACCATCCTACAATCAGATTCAAAATTGACTACTCCCCAGAAAAAGTCAATTTTTTCTGGACACCATGGCATCAATCAGCGATGGCTATATACAAACATCTATATACAAGAAACCCACAGACAGATGCAGCTACCTCCACAACTCCAGCTTCCACCCTTCACATACAAAGAGATCCATTATTTACAGCCAAGCCACAAGATACAACCGTATTTGCTCTGACCCAAGGGACAGAGACAGACACCTTGAAATCCTGACTGCATCCTTCGAACAGAAAGGCTACAACCCCAAAATAATCTCCAAGAATATTGCCTCCTCCCTCAAAATACCCAAGAAAAATCTGCTACAGTACAAAGAAAAAAAAGCCACAGACAGAATCCCCCTTATAGTGACATACAACCCAGAGCTGGAAAAATTAAGAAAAATCATAAAAGATCTTCAGCCTCTACTCTAGAAGGATGAATTACTGAAAGAGATATTCCCATCCTCACCAGTGCTGGTTTTCCGACAGCCACCAAACTTAAAACACAAGCTAATCAGAAGTAAGCTCACAACACAGACTCAAAAAGAAGAGAATGGCACACATCCTTGCAATATATCCAGCTGCAAGCTATGCCAAAACATTTCACAGGACCCCACAGTCATTCACAAAGGAAAAATATTCAACACAAAGGAATCCTTTACATGCTCATCTTCTAATGTGGTATACATCATTCAGTGTAAAAAATGTAACAAAGGATGCTATATTGGAGAATCAAGTCAGATGCTAAAGACAAGATTTAATTTACATAGACATCACATGAAAAATGCTAGTGCCAGCCAGGACTCCACTCCTGTGGGGCAGCACTTTACAAAACCAGAACACTGTACCAGTGATTTCATAGTAAGAATCCTGAAAGGTAACTTTAAAACAATACAGGAACGTAAGACCTTTGAAGTCAAAATGATTAAATATTTTGATACCCACCAGACAGGACTTAGAATCTCAGATATGGAAAGAGTGGAGAATATATCGTAATAGTCAAGACTATACATCACTCATACAATAAATTTCTTTGTCCTCCTCTAATAATAATTCAAGAATGTGATATATCCTACGTTGTAACAGGGCAATCGTCTGATAAGTGACATCTCTCAACTGAAAAAATGCCCTACCTTTAAACAGTTTTCACTAGATCAGCTGACCTCTGGGAGGGAGTCTTTTGCTATCCTCAGAAATTAGCTAGCCCGTTGTTGCTCCCTCCTTCAAATATATCTCTACCCTTACAAAGAAAGGGGCCCTTTTACTAAGCTGCATAGGCGTCTATGCGCGCCAAGTTGTAGTTACCGCCCAGTTACCGCATGGCCCTTGTGGTGATTTCAATTTTGGCGCATCTGCTACATGCGTCTGAAAAATATTTTTTATTTTCTGACATGCGGCAGCTACATGCGTCAAGTGGAATTTGACGTGTGTAGACCATTACCACCCAGTTAACACGTGAGACCTTACCGCTAGGTCAATGGCTTGCAGTATGGTCTCAGACCCAAAATGGACATGCAGCAATTTTCATTTTACCACACGTCCATTTTCGGCAAAAATTAAAAAAAAGGCATTGTTTGTAGGTGAGCTAAAAATAACTCTGCGCGCACCCAAAACACACATCTACACTATCGCAGGCCATTTTCAACACACCTTAGTAAAAGGACCCCCCCAAAATTTCTTTGGTACTTCTCATCCTCCTCCTCCTCTCAAAATACTGAGGAGGACAGACAAATCTACTGTCCCAAAAAGTAGTGCTCTACACCAGCTAGAGGATCTAACATATAATATATTTATTGAAAAAAACAAAAGAATCACTCCAACCTTCAAGGTTTTCATTCCCAAACAATACATTTCCCAACATTTAAAGTTTATATCCAGACTGCACAAAAAGTTATCCAACTTCTCTCCCGGGGTTACAGTTTCACAATATGGAAATGAACAAGAAAAAGTCTCAAGCTTAAGGCTGCTAACTGGATCAAATTTGCAGGACAGGATTGATCCAGTCCTGGGTTTGTCTTCTTGCATGCAGGGACTTGTGGTTCTGATTTACATAAGAACATAAGAATAACAATACTAGGTTAGACCAATGGTCCATATAGTCCAGTATTCTGCTTCCAACAGTGACCAATTCAGTCACAAGTACCTCGCAGAAACCCAAGGGCAAGCAATGGCTTCCTCCATGTCCAACTCAATAACAGACCATGGATTTTTCCTCCAAGAACTTGTCCAAATCTTTTGTTTTAAACTTAGATACACTTACTGGTATTACTACATCCTCCGGCAGCGAGTTCCAGAGCTTAACTATTCTTTGAGTGAAAAAAATGTTCTACTATTTGTTTTTAAAGTATTTCCAAGTAATTTCATTGAGTTTCCCTTGGTCTTTGTACATTTTGAAAGAGTGAAAAATTGACTCACTTTTACCTGTTCTATACCACTTAGGATTTTGTAGACCTCAGTAACATCTCCACTCAGCTGTCTTTTTTTCCAAGCTGAAGAGCCCTAACCTCTTTAGCCTTTTTTCATATGCGAGGACTTCCATCCCTTTTATTATTTTGGTTGCTTTTCTTTGAGCTTTTTATAATTCCACTATATCCTTTTTGAGATATGGTGACCAGAATTGAACGCAATACTCAAGGTGAGGTCACACCATGGAGTGATGCAGAGCCATTATAACATTCTTGGTCTTATTTTGCATCCCTTTGCTAATAATTCCTAGCATCCTGTTTGCTTTTTTGGCCACCACTGAATACTGGGCAAAAGATTTCAGTGTATTGTCTACAATGACACCTAGACCTTTTTCTTGAGTGCTGACTCTTAAGGTGGATCCTAGCATCAGATAAATATGATTTGGATTATTCTTCCCAATGTGTATCACTTTACATTTGTCCACATTATATTTCATCTGCCATTTGGATGCCCAGTCTTCCAGTGTCCTAAGGCCTTCCTGCAATTTTTCACAATCTGCATGTGTTTTGACAACTTTGAATAGTTTTATGTCATATGCAAATTTAATAACCTCACTCAGCATATCAATTTCCAGATCATTTATAAATATGTTAAATAGCACCTGTCCTAGGACAGATCCCTGCAGCACTGCACTATTCACCCTCCTCCTTTGAGAAAAATTGCCATTTAACCCTATCCTAAGAATCTGGATCCAGTTGGCAGCCTTACTCAAGCTCCTAAGAATTTGAAAAGGTATTACAGTTTCTAGTCCCCTTCTTTAGGTGTTGCAAAATAACTCTCCTCTCGTGTGTCTGGGCAAAAAACTCTTTATTTGGGAGTCAATCCCCTTCTTATATACTCTATGAATATTCATGGATATTACATGTATTATCATTACTATTGGTTACATTTTGCTTACACAACCATGATCATGCATTGCTTACAAGAACAACTCTACATGAACAGCTCGTGAACCTGCTCAGGAATGTACAAACATCACCTGCTATTCTGCTACTTTCTCAGGAAAGAACAAAAACATCACATGCTAGATTCTCAGGAATATACAAAACATCATCTGCTGCCTGTATCCAAATACATTCTATCTACATCTCCACCTTTTTTTTTTTTTTTTTTTTTAATGAAATCTCCGTGGTGTGCCAGCTGGAGATGGAGGTGGAGATGTTTGTAATAGCTTATAAACATATTGAGCAGAGTGACGTGTTGGAGCGAATGGACGAGGAAAACATAAAGAAAAAAGGTTAGGAATGCATTGTATACAACAGCAAAAAATAGTGAAAACAAAAATACCAATGACTAAATACTGGATAATAGGGCGGAGCCAGGTCCAAGGGATCCATTGCCACAATTGATCCCATACATCAGAGAGTAGGTTATTATGAATAGTAATATGAGTAGTTAAATTCCGTAGGAAAGCTAATTGTTTGTCAATGGCCTTTGAATTGTCAGATAAATTAAAACAGCACATGTCCTGAAACTCTTCGCAACCATGATGGTTAAGTAATAAAAGATAATCAATGGCTGCTCGATTTTGTAAAACTCCATGACGTAATTGCTGTTGCTCAGCATTAAGTAAACTAATAGCAGTGGAGGTTGCATTGATTGATTTAATTGCCCAACAGGCTAATTCACGAATATTTTTTGCATTTGCCGCTGCCAATGCAGGGACACCTATTAATGAAAATGCAAGTGCCAGATATTCAGTTTGACTCAGAAATTTAACATTATCATTGCAATTGGCAGCAAGGGTCATACGCTTGGATCGCATATGTGAGGAGTTAGAAAATAAAATATGTTTACTGGGAAGTACCATAGTGAGTCGACTTAGACAGCATGTAGTACCATCAGATATATTAGCTGGAATATAATTAAAGGTATACATTCCACATGACCAAAACCAGCCAGGGGGTAAATGAGTAAATTTATAAATATATGAAACATTTTCGTAGGAGCTACAATTTAACAAAGTTGGTCCAAAATTAACACAATTTGATCGGGTACAATTAACCATACGAGCACATGTCATATTGATACTAGCTATTTGATTGGTTCTCACATGCATTGCCAAAGTAGGCGGCAACAGGGTTTGTGTTCCCCAATTATGGTATTCATAAGAAGCATTTCGATAGGATGAATTAACAGGAAGCTGTGAATAAAACCAAGTATCATTTTGCATATCTTTAGGATCATGACATACTGGAATCAGGCAAGTTGCCAAAACTTCTCCAACTGCCTTTTGATGAGAAAGACAGAAATCAGTTTGGTTCAGTGAAATTGCAAACGCTTCCCAAATATTTTTTGTGGGAAGTAATTGTGACTGTCCACAAGGTATGTACAAACAACAACACAGTAGAAGCAATGTAATGGAATTAGCATTAAGCGCTGCAATAATAGCCACTACGAAGTTATCATCAGTCTTTTCAATATGAGCTTTTTCTAAAGTCTCTGTAGCTTGTTGACTCAAGGCTTTAATTTGTCCCCAAGTAACAGGAGCATTAGGTTGACGAGTCACTGACCGTTTGCGTGTTTGCATCTGCGGTCCTTGAAGGGTGAGTGTGAAATTGGGAATTGGGTTGTGAAGACCTTGATGCCACGACATGAGGTTTCACCCACTTTGCTGGAATCCACACCGGGCCAGAATCTGTTTGAACAGCAGCGTAACCACGACCCCAGGTAAGGAGAGGCACAGGGGAACTCCACTGATCAGAAGGTAGTTGTCGGTATATGACCAAAGGACGAGATAAAGGTGGGGCAGGAGTACGAAAATGTTGTTCAAATCTGGAAGAAAAAGTTTTTGTAGCAGGATTATTGATGAGATTGAGATGATTCAGTGTGTAAAGGATTTGTGCTAAGCATTCATCAATGCTTACTCTATGACGGAGAATACCGTCTTTTTTTGTAGTCAGATTACTTAAAGCAGTTTTCAGTGTGCGATTAGCACGTTCAACAATAGCTTGACCAGTGGAGTTATAGGGGATACCAAAAAGGTGCTCAATATGCCAGAGGGTCAGGAACTCCTGTAAGGAGGTGGAAGTATAAGCAGGGGCATTGTCTGTCTTGAGAGTTTTAGGAACACCCATGACCGCAAAAGCTTGGAGAAGATGAGAGCGGACATGAGATGTAGTTTCCCCTTTTTGTGCAGTGACCCACAAAAATCCAGAATGAGTATCAACAACCACATGAAGCTTAGACCATTGACCAAAAGGGGGAAAGTGAGTAACGTCCATTTGCCAGAGGCTATTAACTTCCAGACCACGAGGATTAACTCCAGGAAAAAAGGTAGTAGGAGCTGAAAAGGAACATTGTGGACAATTTTTGATAATAGCTCTAGCTTCTTCTAAAGAAATTTGAAACTGGCGAGCTAGGCTAGGTGCATTTTGATGATGAAGTTCATGACTGCAGTGTGCTGTGGAGAAAAAATGAAGATGGCGATCCGCTCGAGCATTCCCTTCAGACAGACCACCAGGAAAAGGTTGATGACTGCGGATATGACCTATAAAGAGAGAAGAAAGGCGATTCTCCAAGTAACCTTGGAGGGTTAACAGTAAAGCATAAAAAGAGGCATCCATTTTGAATGATACATAACTGTCGGGCATGCGACGGACAAGATTAGCACAATATTGACTGTCAACAATAAGATTCAGTGGTTGATCTGAAAATAAAGAAAGAGCCAGGATGATGGCAGCAAGCTCTGAACGTTGAGCAGAGGTTTGTGGAGAGGTAAATTTGACGTGCCATTTGTTCAGATTGTACCAAGTAACCACCCCACGAGTGGGACTACCATCTGTAAAGACGGTGAGAGCAGTAGGGAGTGGACGTAAAGAAATGGGATCATGAAGAGTGATTGGCAAAATGGATGTGCCCTGTATGCGAGGGTCTTTAGGATAGTGGCAATCTATAATACCAACATAAGTGGCTAAAATAAATTGCAAGTCGTCGGAGAACTGAATCATTTTTTCCCACTGCCACAAAGAATGAGGAATGATGAGTTTAAGAATGTCGAAACCAGTCATGAATGTTGCTCGCTCTCGAGCTTTAGTAATCAGCAAGGCTAGTTGCTGGGGCCATTGTGTAATAGTAGAATGGAGAGTATTCTGTAAATAGACCCATTCTATCAATTTCGGAGGAGTTGTATCTTGATATAAGACACCAAACGGTTGTCGGTGGGTGGGGTCTTTGAGAACGCAAAAACAAAAAAGGGCAAATGCATCTCGTCTATCTGTCCATTTTGTTTGTAAGATTTGATCCAATTGTGACAGAATTGTTTGTTGCGATGCAGTGAGTGTAATTAATTCAGCAGGTGTTTTATGACCTTTTAATGCGAGAAACAGGGGTTGTAAAAATTCTGTAGGAAGTTTCAAGTAGGGACGTAACCAATTGAGATTTCCTAAAATCTCTTGTAATTGATGTAATGTCGTGGGAGACTGTAAATTGAGATGAGGAGCGACAGGTTGGGCTGCAGCTTTAGTCATACGGAAACCTAGATATAAATAGGGTTCCTTTTCTTGAACCTTCTCTGAGGCAATTGTTAATCCTGAGGAGGCCAAGATAGAAATTAAAGTAGATTTCCAAGAAGGGGGAAGAGTTATCCCTGCAATTAGTATATCATCCATATAATGATATACCAAAAGTTGAGGGAAATAGGCACGAAATGGTTGCAAGGCTTGATGAACATAGTATTGACAAATAGTGGGTGAATTTAACATTCCCTGGGGCAAAACTTTCCAACAATACCTAGTAGTAGGGTGTGCATTATTGTAAACAGGTACAGTAAAAGCAAAGTATTTATAATCTTTTTCCTGGAGAGGAATTGAAAAAAAAACAATCCTTCAGATCTATAATAGCTAATTGATAATCATAAGGAATCAAATTAGGATTTGGAATACCACATTGTAACGGGCCCCTTGGTTCTAAAATCGCATTAATAGCTCGTAGGTCATGTAAAAATCTCCATTTTCCGGATTTTTTCTTGATCACAAATACCGGAGTATTATATGGAGAATTGGTAGGCTCAATGTGATTTAATTGTAATTGTTCTTCCACCAATTGATGTAAAATCAACAGTTTTTCTCTGGTAATCGGCCACTGCTCTACCCAAACAGGTTTGTCAGTTTTCCATTCCAAAGGAAGAGAAAAAGACATATTTATGAACTGTTAATCAGGTAGGATCAATGATGCATCTAATTGTTCCAAAAGGTCACGACCCCATAAATTAAAGGGTACTTGTAAAATACAGGGCTTAATATGTCCTAGAACCTTGGTATCGTTAGGATATGTAATAGATAACCATTGAGAACTTTGGGAGGCTGACTGAGTTCCCCCTATTCCTGTCACATGTGAAGTATCTTCAATGGGCCATTCCACAGGCCATTGTTTATAAGCTATGACAGAAACATCCGCCCCGGTATCTAATATACCAACAAAGGGCTTTTGTTGCAATAAAAATTGAGCAGTGGGTCGTGCATTAGAAACCGGTTTTAAAACTGCACTTACCTGTCGCGTAGATCCAAAGCCCCCTGTACGAGAGACAGTAGAAGGAATAGGTGCTGTAAAATATGGTAAAATAATTAATTGTGCCCACGAGTCCCCGGGAGAAATTGTTAAAGGTGATGAGGACCATACTTGAATTTTAACAATGCCTGTGTAATCAGCATCAATAACTCCAGGGATAACATGAATACCTGCCTTCGATGCAGAGGAGCGAGGTAATACTAAACCTACAGTAGCCGCTGGAATGGGTCCTTTAAAGGTAGTATTATATACCAAAACTTCATGAGGTAAGATGGCAGTTTTACATTCCGCTGCAATAAGGTCAATTCCTGCACTACCTTGTGTAGCAGTAGTACTATGAGCAAAAGACCCTTGCACTCCCTTTGGACCGAGGTTAGGAGTTAACCGGAGCAAAGTTTTTTGGGGGTGGCGGTGTGGAATTAATTGGATTAGAGCGACATTGATTGGCCCAATGATATCCTTTTTGACATCGAGGACATTTTCGAGAAGGTCGAGAAGGTCCTTTTGCAAAGTTGGCACCCCCTCCTGGGGCTCTACACTGAGCTCGAAAATGTCCTGGTTTCTTACAATTAAAACACGTCCCCTGTGGCTTATTACCTTTTTGTATAGCTCCTGCTAACAAATTCATAGAATAACCATGAGTCCCCACATCTGCACATGCGCTCAATAAATCTGCTAAAGTAATTCCTGGGCGATGAGCTACAGTCTGCAATGCCTTTTTGCAATCTGAATTTGCATTTTCTTGGGCTAATTTAATCAATAACTCTGTTTGCGCATCAAGATTATCAATTTGCCTAGTTACAGCTTCCTGCAATCGATTAACAAATTGAAGGTAAGATTCGGTTGCACCCTGTTTAATTGATGCAAAAGATTTTGTTGGTTTATTCCCTTCTGGTGTTCTTTTAAATGCTCGCAAGATACAAGTGCCTATGGCTTGAAAACAGGTATCGTTTTGTTGAATTTGCATATCAAGGGTTGAAAATGGTCCCGATCCATAAATTTGATCAGGCACCAAATTAGTCCCAGTGATAAGTTGTGCTGCTTGCTTATATTCATTATCCCACACTACATATTGCGCAGGAGTTAACAGCATACGGAAAAGGTCTTTCCAATCTTTTGGAGTCATTAAGTAACCGTTACTAATCCCTTCTATCATGCCTTGAACAAATGAACTTTTTAAACCTGATTCTACGATAGCTCTACGTAATTCTCTCAAAACTTGATAAGGTAGAGCAGTCCATTCTGCATGATGTGTTTCGTTCCCTGCCTCTATTGTTGTAGTTCTAGTAACTGGGTATAAATTAGGATTAGGTTCCGAATTATCCCATAGATCATCGTTCCAAATGAATTCACCATTTTTTCGTGCTTGCTGTATACCTAATTGAATTAAACTAGGTCGTTCTACGCTCTTTGGTGTTTTGGTAATAATAACGCTATCATTAGCGTTGTTGTTTTGGATATTTTCAATTGGTTTATTAGGGGTAGTAGTAGTAAAGTCAGGAGTTTTGTTTTGCTCTTCCCTTCCCATATCGGTGGCCAGCCGACAAGAAGGAGGAGAAGGTGTAGGTCCAAGAGTCGCGGGAGGTAAAAGAGACCAGGTCTTGCCTGGCAATTTGTTGGATATATTTTCGTTAGTAATGCCTGTCAATCCAGAAGAGAGAATTACTATAGTAGAATATATCTCTCTCCAAGTCAATAATATAGGAGTCGAAACTCTAGGCTCTAAACGAAACTGCTGCCCTATCTTTTCCCATGTTTGAGGATCGAATGATCCCTTCTCTGGATACCAGGGACATTGACAAACTATTTCCTCAATTAAACGCTCTATATCTTTAAGAGTTATTGGATTTCGGGAGGAACCATATCTTTGCGTTATAGTATATAGCTCCTGTGCATGTTGTTTATGTGATGATGTTAAATTTCCCCCCATACTTACAGTGTTCCGTAGAAGGAATGGCGCGCTGACTGTTCCAGTCGTAGTAAGTACGTCACGTTTTCACCGATCACGTCGGGGATCACCAGATGTTGCAAAATAACTCTCCTCTCGTGTGTCTGGGCAAAAAACTCTTTATTTGGGAGTCAATCCCCTTCTTATATACTCTATGAATATTCATGGATATTACATGTATTATCATTACTATTGGTTACATTTTGCTTACACAACCATGATCATGCATTGCTTACAAGAACAACTCTACATGAACAGCTCGTGAACCTGCTCAGGAATGTACAAACATCACCTGCTATTCTGCTACTTTCTCAGGAAAGAACAAAAACATCACATGCTAGATTCTCAGGAATATACAAAACATCATCTGCTGCCTGTATCCAAATACATTCTATCTACATTTAGGCATGACATTCCTAATTTTAGAATTCATTAGTCTATCATATCAAGAGCAGAGGGGAGCCTCAATGTATGCCTCCTTTGTCCTATCTTACTTCAGACACCAGGTTAATGGCTGGGGTTTCCATTCCCCCTGTCTTAGGGGGGGGGCTTCCTTCCCCCTACTATAGTAATCATTAGGGAGTCCTTAATGGCAAATGGTTGTGTTCCTTAGACAGCTGTCCTCAAGATAATACTCTTTCAGATAGAGCAATAATCTACAAAACAGCCTTTCCTTAAGGTTAGTTCTATTCTACATGAACTTCCTCCTCTTTGCTATTTCAATAGGCACAAAAACAAAACACCTACTTTCCTATAGATCCTTCATGACTACTAAAACTCTTCCCCTTACCTCTCCTCTCAGAGAAATTTCCATACAAGAGACGAATGAGGGGAGATATGATTGAAGTCTACAAAATCCTGAGTGTACTTTTGGAACAAATACAAAATTGATTTACTTCTACTCAATCTACACCAAAGACTAGGGGACAGTCAAGGAAGTTACATGGAAATACTTTTAAAACAAACAGGAGGACATATTTTTTCACTCAATGAATAATTAAGCTCTGAAACTTTTTGCCAGAGGATGTGGTAACAGCGGCTAGTGTATCTGGGTTTAAAAAAGGTTTGGACAAGTTCCTGAGGAAAAGTCCATAGACTGCTATTGAGACAGACATGGGTAAACACTGAATGTTGCCATGATTTGGGTTTCTGCCAGGTACTTGTGACATGGCTTTGCCACTGTTGGAAAAAGGAAATTGGGCTAGATTGACCATTAGTCTGACCCAGTATTTATTTATTTATTTATTTATTAGGATTTATTTACCACCTTTTTGAAAGAGTTCACTCAAGGCAGTGTACAGGAAGAATTAATCAAACATAAGCAATAGACAATTTCAGCAGTACAAATATTCAAGTAACAGATATAATAGCATACTATTTAAAATGTCCTATGTAATAGAACATTGTAATTGACAGTGTAAGGTATAAGCAAAAATGGAACATATGGATAGGTTAGAGAGTAAAAGAGTTAGAAAATAAGGTGATTAATTTAAAGAAAGTTGCACATGGATTCTTATGTTCTTAAGAGCTGAGGTTCCTCCCTCTAGCTCTGAGGCAGGGCAGGTTTAAGACACAGGGCATTTGCTTCCTTTCTTTCACCCTCTCTTCTCTGACTTAGGCTAATATACATCAGCATTATTCAGTAGTTTTGCAGCCCTAATCTGCAATTACTAGAGGAGCTATCTAGTTCTCTGGCTCACCTGCAGGAAACAAGGGCTTTGCACTACTGTTCCCAGTGTCCATTTCCCCTTTCCTGTGCTGCTTGCTTACACATACTCCCATCCTCTGTCTCCTCCCTCATAGACCCTGCTTCCTCACATTACCCTTTCTCTTCCAGGAGTACAAGTGTGAAAATTCTGGGTAAGAATACTTTTATCTTTTTTAAATCTCATAATAATGGGGATCTGTAGGGGCTCTCTGGAAGATAACCCCTTTTCTGTTCTTACACATTGACCTACCTTGTGGGTCACAACAGCTACCACCAGATTAGCCTATTCAAATCATATTAATAAATTAAGAACTGATAAACAACAATATCTATTAAATTAGACTAAAGAGCTAGAAATTAAACATGAGAAAGATATTGCTCTAATAAAACTCTTAGAGTAATGACATTAGTATGAGATGAGCTTAGAACTGTTCAGACAACTCAAATTGAAAAATCTCTTTGATTTACTAAGCAGAAGTGCTATGAGGACAGGAATGCCAGGCTTGCTTTAGGCAGAACCCATTAAAGAAAAAAAAAAATCAAATTCCTTGACCTGTGGTATTAGAGATAATTGTAGTAATATGAAATATCTACTTGCAGAGAAACATTCCCTATTTTTCAATCATTTTTCAGCATTGGAAGTTCTTTCTTCAGAATCAATCAAGGGTAACCCTGCTCCTTTTTTTTTTCTTTGTCTTTTTTTTTTTAACAGTGATTGGATCCTCCTTTAGTATCTGCTAAAATGTGAGATTTCTATGGTCCTTAAGGTAATATCTAAATTATCAACCCACCTAAAAGAGACCAGAGCCTGATGGCCTACACTTGGACTTTTTTAAACAGCGAGGCATATTTTCAAAGCACTTGGATTTACAAAGTTCTTTATTAACCTGTGGAACTTTATAAGTCTAAGTGCTTTGAAAATGAGCCCCATCTCACTATAACTGGCCCCATTTGATGATAATTATTTAACTGAGATTGCTCATCTGCTCCAAGGGCACATTAACAGATGGTGCAGTAATATTTGTGATACATAGACATGGTGAAGAAGCCATGAACTTCTACTCATCTATATCTTTAATTAATGCTGCTATTAATTAATTAATTTTGCTATTATTAAGATAATAGCAAAAATATTGTAAATACAGTTAGAGAATACTAGTCCTTGTTAATCATGATCAGACCAATTCATAAAAGGGAGATCATGGGTTAATAACTGGACAGCAGGTTTTAATGCTTCCTGTGTTCCATCCCGCAGACACAATAACTTGGATCAAACTAGGACATAGCTTTATTACAAACCAGTGGGAAGCATCTCACAAAGTACCTGATACATCAATATCATAAAACATAAAATGACAGCCTCTAGCTCACAGTTGGCAGAAAAACCCTGCCACCAAGCTAATTCTGCCAATCTACTAGCAAGAGCCCTTCCCATTTCTGGCTGCCTCATCATACCCAAGTGGTGATTCCATCATCTGTCACCCTGCATTGCTAGCTGGGCCACTAGCTGGGCTAGTGCTATTCCTTAATCTCCCAATTTATCTTGACCCATGACAGTTGCTTCAGTTAATCCTCTACAGGTGGCAGTGAGATAAAACCTTCCCATATAATCCTGGATTAAATGAACATGCTGCATCAGCAATTCTCTGCCCCTTTTAAAACTCTCTTTCCCATAATGCCAGAAACTAAAAAAAAACAAGTGGACAAATGTTCTAAGGAGGTCTACCTAGAACCTAAAACTACAAATCTCTGGTAATTAATGCTCACCATGTGTATGGATCTCAGTAATTCACCAATCCATTCCCGTCCCAACCCTTTAACAACCTTTTAACTAGGAAACTCTCTACTGGATTGTCTTAGCCAAATACCTTACCATAAAAGTGCAAACCCAGCAGCCTAAGAATAAACTTGAGCCTTTTGCAAAAGCTATATACCCTGCCATCAATCTGTGAACTACTGCTCCCCACTGCCATCCCTGAAACCTTGTGATGGATGCCCAAGCTCCATAGAAAACAAGGAATCTCTGTTTCCTTCTCATCCACCAAAGGGTCCAGAGTCCTGAAGACCAACTACTTAAAAATGAGAGAAAACCAGCTATCACAAGCTACATAAGCACATAAGTAATGCCACACTGGAAAAAGACCAAGGGTCCATCGAGCCCAGCATCCTGTCCACGACAGCGGCCAATCCAGGCCAAGGGCACCTGGCAAGCTTCCCAAATGTACAAACATTCTATACATGTTATTCCTGGAATTGTGAATTTTTCCCAAGTCCATTTAGTAGTGGTTTATGGACTTGTCCTTTAGGAAACCGTCTAACCCCTTTTTAAACTCTGCTAAGCTAACTGCCTTCACCACGTTCTCTGGCAACGAATTCCAGAGTTTAGTTACGTGTTGGGTGAAGAAAGATATTTTCCAATTTGTTTTAAATTTACTACACTGTAGTTTCATCGCATGCACCCTAGTCCTAGTATTTTTGGAAAGCGTGAGCAGACGCTTCACATCCATCTGTTCCACTCCACTCGTTATTTTATATACCTCTATCTTGTCTTCCCTCAGCCATCTCTTCTCAAAGCTGAAAAGCCCTAGCCTCCTTAGTCTTTCTTCATAGGGAAGTTGTCCCATCCCCGCTATCATTTTAGTCGCCCTTCGCTGCACCTTTTCCAATTCCACTATATCTTTATTGAGATGCGGCGACCAGAATTGAACACAGTACTCAAGGTGCGGTCGCACCATGGAGCGATATAATGGCATTATAACATCCTCACACCTGTTTTCCATACCTTTCCTAATAATATCCAACATTCTATTCGCTTTCTGAGCTGCAGCAGCACACTGAGCAGAAGGTTTCAGTGTATTATCGATGACGACACCCAGATCCCTTTCTTGGTCCGTAACTCCTAACGTAGAACCTTGCATGACGTAGCTATAATTCGGGTTCTTTTTTCCCACATGCATCACCTTGCACTTGCTCACATTAAACGTCATCTGCCATCTAGCTGCCCAGTCTCGTAAGGTCCTTCTGTAATTTTTCACAATCCTGTCGCAAGTTAACGACTTTGAATAACTTTGTGTCATCAGCAAATTTAATTACCTCGCTAGTTACTCCCATCTCTAAATCATTTATAAATATATTAAAAAGCAGCGGTCCTAGCACAGACCCCTGAGGAACCCCACTAACTACCCTTCTCCATTGTGAATACTGCCCATTTAACCCCACTCTCTGTTTCCTATCCTTCAACCAGTTTTTAATCCACAATAGGACTTTTCCTCCTATCCCATGACCCTTCAATTTCCTCTGTAGCCTTTCATGAGGTACCTTGTCAAACGCCTTTTGAAAATCCAGATATACAATATCAACCAGCTCCCCTTTGTCCACACGTTTGTTTACTCCTTCAAAGAATTGAAGTAAATTGGTCAGGCAAGATTTCCCCACACAAAAACCATGCTGACTTGGTCTCAGTAATCCATGTACTTGGATGTGCTCTGTAATTTGGTTTTTTATAATAGCCTCTACCATTTTCCCCGGCACCGACGTCAGACTCACCGATCTATAATTTCCCAGATCTCCCCTGGAACCTTTTTTAAAAATCGGCGTTACATTGGCCACCTTCCAATCTTCTGGTACCACGCTCGATTTTAAGGATAAATTGCATATCACTAAGATTAGCTCCGAAAGCTCATTTTTCAGTTCTATCAGTACTCTAGGATGAATACCATCCGGTCCAGGAGATTTGCTACTCTTCAGTTTGCTGAACTGCCCCATTACGTCGTCCAGGTTTACCGTGAAGTCAGTAAGTTTCTCCGACTTGTCCACTTGAAATACCATTTCCGACACCGGTATCCCACCCAAATCTTCCTCGGTGAAGACCGAAGCAAAGAATTAATTCAATCTCTCCTCTATATCTTTATCTTCCTCGATCACCCCTTTTACCCCTCGGTCATCCAGCGGCCCAACCAATTCTTTTGCCAGCTTCTTACTTTTAATATACCAAAACATTTTTTTGCTATGTTTTTTTTGCTTCTAATGCTATCTTTTTTTCGTAATCCCTCTTGGCCTTCTTTATCTGCGCCTTGCATTTGCTTTGACATTCCTTATGCTGCTTCTTGTTATTTTCAGACGGTTCCTTCTTCTGTTTTCTGAAGGCGTTTCTTTTAGCCCTAATAGCTTCCTTCACCTCACTTTTCAACCATGCCGGCTGTCTTTTGGACTTCCGTCTTTCTTTTCTAATTTGCAGAATATGTTTGGCCTGGGCCTCCAGGATGGCATTTTTGAACAGCGTCCATGCCTGTTGTACAGTTTTTACCCTCTCAGTTGCCCCCCTAAGTTTTATTTTAACCAGTCTTCTCATTTTATCATAGTCTCCTTTTTTAAAGTTAAACGCTAATATATTTGACTTCCTGTGTTTAGTTACTTCAAGGTTGATATCAAAACTGATCATATTATGATCACTGTTATCAAGAGGCTCCAGTACCATAATGTCCCTCACCAGAACATGCACTCCACTAAGGACCAAGTCTAGAATTTTTCCTTCTCTCGTCAGCTCCTGCACCCGCTGCTCCATAAAGCTGTCCTTGATTTCATCAAGGAATTGTACCTCTCTAGCGTGTCCCGATGTTACATTTACCCAGTCTATATTTGGATAATTGAAGTCACCCATTATTATCACATTGCCCATTTTGTTTGCGTCTCTGATTTCTTTTATCATTTCTGCGTCTACCTGCTCATCCTGGCGAGGTGGACGGTAGTACACTCCTATCACCGTCCTTTGCCCTTTTATATATGGAATTTCAACCCACAATGATTCAAAGGTGTGATTTTTGTCCTGCTGAATTTGTAATCTATCTGAGTCAAGGCTCTCGTTAATATACAATGCTACCCCTCCACCAGTACAGTCCACCCTATCACTACGATATACTTTGTATCCCGGTATGACAGTGTCCCACCACTGGTTATCCTCCTTCCACCAGATCTCAGTAATGCCTATTATATCCAATTTTTCATTTAGTGCAATATATTCCAACTCTCCCATCTTATTTCTTAGACTCCTAGGATTTGCATATAGACATTTCAGAGTGTGTTTGTTGTTCTTGTTTGCATGATGCTTAGTACTTGACACTATTGATTTGCTATCTTTTGTCTGATCTTTAGTTGTATTTAAGGGCACCTGGCCTACCATGGCCTGTTGTGCAACCTCACTATCCAGAAACCCTATCTTCCCTGTTTGTGAGGTATCCTTGCAAGATACCTTATCCCGAACCATGCGCTTTTGAGCGAATGTCGGCCTTCCCCCCATTTCTAGTTTAAAAGCTGCTCTATCTCCTTTTTAAATGCCAATGCCAGCAGCCTGGTCCCACCCTGGTTAAGGTGGAGCCCATCCTTTCGGAATAGGCTCCCCCTTCCACAGAATGTTGCCCAGTTCCTAACAAATCTAAAACCATCCTCCCTGCACCATCGTCTCATCCACGCATTGAGACTCCGGAGCTCTGCCTGTCTCTTTGGCCCTGCGCGTGGAACAGGTAGCATTTCAGAAAATGCTACCCTAGAGGATCTGGATTTGAGCTTTCTACCTAAGAGCCTAAATTTGGCTTCCAGAACCTCTCTCCCATATTTTCCTATGTCATTGGTACCCACATTTACCAAGACAGCCGACTCTTCCCCAGCACTATCTAAAATCCTATCTAAGTGACGCGTGAGGTCCACCACCTTCGCACCAGGCAGGCAAGTCACCAGGCGATCCTCACGTCCACCAGCCACCCAGCTATCTATATGCCTAATGATCGAATCACCAACTACAACAGCTGTCCTAACCTTTCCCTCCAGGGCAGCAATTGGAGACATATCCTTGGTGCGAGAGGATAGTACATCCCCTGGTGGGCAGGTCCTGGCTATAGGAGTACTTCCTACTTCACCAGGGTGATGCTCTCCTTCTAGGAGACCTCCCTCCTCCAAGGTAGCACAAGGGCTACCAGACTGGAGGTGGGACTTCTCTACAACATCCCTGTAGATCTCCTCTATGTACCTCTCTGTCTCCCTCAGCTCCATCAAGTCTGCTACTCTAGCCTCAAGAGAACAGACACGTTCTCTAAGAGCTAGGAGCTCTTTGCATCGGGCACACACATATGACATCTCACTAAGTGGGAGATAATCATACATGTGACACTCAATGCAAAAGACTGGATAGCACCCCTCTCGCTGATGGACTGCTGACTCCATCTTAGTGTTTTTGAGTTTTTCAATAATTTAAAATTTGCTACAGTATTAAGGATATTAGCCTAATAAAAAATGTTTTTTTAGTTTATATAGAGGGGCAAAATGGAAAGATCGTCCAAGTACGAATTAGGGCGTTCTTACGATAACGTCCAAAAATAGACCTGTATAATGGAAAAATAGTGTGGGCGTTTTTCGACAATCGATTATCCCTGTAAGAAAACAATCAAATGACGAGCGCATAAGCGTGACTAAATTGGGCGCCCTAACACGGTCGACTATTGCAGGTGCAAACGACCAAATCACGTGGTGTGTAAAATAATGTACATAGGTGTATCGCAAGTACAGTACATGTTGTTCAGGCCATCCAGGTACGGAAATATATGACGAACGCATATATGTGTCAACTACAGACATATCATGCTGCTCCACCCATACATTCATCATATGTGCCCATCTAAATGTGCGGATCTGCATGCACTGTACACCTACTGAACATGCAGTAAATGTATATTGTGTATATGTGAAAAGGGTCGGGTGGGGTGCGTCATACTCATCTATAGAAGGCACGTTTCACACTCCTGCAGGCATGTGCACGTCAAAGACGTCTATGCTTACGAGGGCGTCCACGTGCTGATAGGGGCCATATATGGAATGGTCATCCATATATGGAGCTGTGCGTGAAACGACGTCCCTCACGCAAGGTCGTCTATATAAGGCACTTCTTTTCCAACACGTGGAAAAATGGCACAACGAAGGGAACCCAACTTCGGGCAGGAGGAGAGCCTGATGCTGGTGCGGCTGTGTGTAAGGCACCGGCACAGGCTCTTCATTCAGCACCATCACCTGCCCCCCAGGCTGCAGGCCATGCGAGCCTGGTCCCGCATCCGGGAAAGATTAGAGAGGTAAGGTTATGGCCCAACCCCCCTCCCCTCCTGTACCTACACATATAACAGCTCCGTCATCAATGTTACCAGCAGTAACTGGAGTGTCCATGCAAGGATCATGAGTAATATAGGAACATGCACAATCACCAATAATTTGTATGTTATTGAAACGACCACCATTCCCACATCCCTACAAGAATGTATTTCGTTAGGTTAGGTATGTGACTATTCTATTAGTGTTATGTGACAATTTCGTTAGTTATGTGAAGGCCACATTTTCCAACCCCTCTTTGGAGCCTCTGAATAGTGGAAGCATGAGACCAATGAAACCTATACCATACTTTATAACATGGTCATGATAACACATATAAAGTAGTTTAACAAGCATACATTATAATGTATACAAACGGTACTGTCTGGCCTCATGGCCACCTCTCTGGCATCATCTGCATAGGAACCAACTCGGTGGCTGCTGTGGGTGCTTCACCACCCCACCCCCCAATATCAAATATGTATGGAGGGAGGGGTCATCTCCACTGGGGGTTCCACCCCCCAAAATGGAAAAAAGGTGGCTCCTATGATTCACTACCAATGGAGGTGCCCCCCCCCCCCCCAACACTGTAGACCCTCTCTCTCTGGTATGTGAATAGCAAATGAATGTGTGCAGGGGACAAAAAGG
This sequence comes from Microcaecilia unicolor, assembly GCF_901765095.1. Classification (NCBI taxonomy): domain Eukaryota; kingdom Metazoa; phylum Chordata; class Amphibia; order Gymnophiona; family Siphonopidae; genus Microcaecilia; species Microcaecilia unicolor. Next base: position 77,057,216 of record NC_044037.1, read on the forward strand.
ACCAACACCCCTGACCCCTGCTCTCCAAACTTATATCTTACAGACGCTTTGGAGTCCACCGGGACCTCGAGTCCCTGCGGAGGCGGTTCCGCAGGGTGAGGCGGGAGAGGCCCGACGTCATTCGGGCGGTGCGAAGGCACCTCAGGGCTCGCCGTAAGTATTCAAAAACAGGACACCTGTACAGATTACTACATACATTTCATGAATAAAGCAAATGTGTTGTACAATATCACTTCCCATGTGCCTAATAGCCACCTAGTAATACCATATCTGTCCCAGATCAAGGATGCAGGTTGCAGGGGTTCTCCCATGAGCGTGCTTGCAACGTCCGACCATCCCCCCCGAGATGAATGAGATGATATGCCACACTTTACTATTCCCCTTACTGTGGTGGCTGATTAGTGTGTCCTGGTACAGTTGCCTGAGGCCCTACTTTTACTGCATGTTATGGCCTAACTCACATAAAAGAATTGTGCTCAACACCCTTCCCACTGCCCCCCCCCCCCCCAATAACTCCTACAACAACTGCCCATCAACCCCTCGTTGCATCTCACAATGCAAACATGCTGGTCAGCAATGAATTTGGTATGGCAACATGTCCTGCGTGGTGTGTATCAGAGGAGGGTCCAGGGTTCTGTGTCATGTCATCTGATGCAGCTCATTCCCCATGGGCATAGGCTACGCCTTACCACACCCTGCCCCATCCCCTGCCTCACGCCACCCAGCTACTGCACTATGCAAGCCATGTTGTATGCACTGATCTCAATCACACTCCTTTTACATACACAGGGCTCCACCAGCAGGAAGCCGAGCGGGAAGATGAGGAGGGCCACCACCTCCAGGAGGAGGAGGAGGAGGAGGAGGAGCAGGAGGAGGAGGAGGAGCAGGAAGAGCAGGAGGAGGGGCACATGGAGGAAGAGGAGGAGCAGGAGCCAGGCCAGGAGGCGGGCCACCAGCAAGAAGAGGAGGAGGAGGACTCGGAGGAGGGAGTCCTCATTATAGACCTGCATGAGGACCCCTCCCCACCTGCAGTACCATCGCCTGGCCCACCTCCATCCCCTGGGCCAGCTTCTGTGTCCCCTGGCCCACCTCCATCCCCTGGGCCAGCTTCTGTGTCCCCTGGCCCACCTCCATCCCCTGGGCCAGCTTCTGTGTCCCCTGGCCCACCTCCATCCCCTGGGCCATCATCCATGTCCCCTGGCCCACCTCCAGCCTTTGGGCCAGCGACTGTAGTGCGCCTCCTGCAGCAGCTGGTAGATGGCCAGCAGCAGATTATAGTTGGCCAGCACCAGCTGCTGCAGGAGGTGACAGCCCTACGGCAGGGCAATGAGCAGCTCCAGGGCCCACTAAGGGTACTGCTGGGGCTGCTCATTGCCCTGCTACAGAGGGCCTTACTAAGAGGGCGTGGCCGCCCTTAATTTAAATAGGGGGGCCTGTTGGTGTTGTGTGTGTGGGGGGAGGGAGGGAGGGAATTGTTGGGGTTGTGTGTGTGGGGGGAGGGAAATGTTGGGGGTTCTGTGGGGGGTGGGGGAGGGAATTGTTGGGGTGTGTGGGGAGTTGTGGGGGGGAGGAGGGCATTGTTGGGGTTATTTTGTAGGGGTGGGGGTGGGGATGGGGGGGCAAATAAATTTTTGTTATAATATAACTATCAGGGTGTGTGTGTGTGTGTGTTTGTCTCCCTTGTGCATTACATATCACCAAATGGTGCTGTTGAGTTGAGAGGAAGGAGGCAGCAATATGCATAGCATTAAATGTGCTGTGTGAATGAGAAGGTGATGTATGTCTGAGAATGTTGGCCAGACAGAACGCCACCTGTTCATTCCAACCTGCATGGCCCATATGTGCAGGGGGGTTGGGCCGGGGAGGCTGGATGGATATTTGTGTTCATTAATAAAAATGGCCAGCCAGCATCTCTCTCTCCCTTCCTCCCTCCCTCCCCTCCACCATACTGACCCACATTACAGAGTGCCATCAATAAGAGATTAATAGTGTACCACGTGTGATCTGCCAGGTACACACTTCCACATAACTCCAGGTACCACATACACAGTGTTTGCTGTCTGATGGACACATATCTTTACCCACAAGCCACATTGGTGGGGTGGGGGGGGGGGGGGGCCCAAGAAGGACCTACAAACAGCTGGCTCATATTTTCACATTGAATACATCAGCTATGGTATATAATGCTGAGGAGCAAAAGGGAAACAATGGGAAACCCAATAGATGGATGGTTACTTCATCACAGTTGCAATGTAATACTTGTGTTAGGGAAGGGCACAAATAACAATGGTGCTCATTATTTGCAGGTGTGATCACACTTTCTCCAGTAGTGAACCAAGGTGTGTTACATTCAAGTATTCTGGGTTTGTGTCCAACTTTGTCTCTGAAGTGACTTGCCTTAGGTGGGATTTGAACCAGCAACCTTATGATTATAAGGCTGGTGCTCTAACCACTAGGCCACAGCAGCCACCAGGCTTTATCCACCACCAGTTACTTTGGGTTGGTACCTGTACACACACCCCTTTCCCTCACCACCACGTCATAGGCCTCAGTGGCACTACCTGTAGCCACCTCGATCATTTTGTCCAGGCTACCGATTAAAAACAATGTAATGTGCATGTTCCCTACCCTACTACCTATGGAGCAATTTAGGAAGGTGTTGCATAAAGTGCTATACACATCCATTGCATTAATCATTCTCCCCTCCCCCGCCTATGGACCTTGAGAATGGGTGGCCACTTCATAAATGGGGACTGGGGTACACCACATAAACAAGGAAGATGGAAGCTACCGGGAACCAATACAGCACCTCCAACAGCTGGCCCACACCACTGAGGACCTGCCAACCCCACAGTACAGTGCACAGGAACCTGGTGAAAACAGAGCTACCTAACATCTGACTCCAGACTACATACATACAGTGAATGCACACTCCTTGACTATGAGCACAAAGAGAAGAGGTGGCAGACAAACGAGAGCTTACCATGAACGTCTGTTTCAAGACTGTGTAGTGCGCCTTTTATCTTCTGGAACATTAGCTGCACATCTCCCTGATTGAAATGACCCTTACCGAGGGGTGCTTGATTTGGGGTGAGTGTAGCAAATTCGTGGCCCCCACACACTGCCTGCTACAACCAGGCAGAGAGAATGGGAGAAAGGAAGGGAGCATCAGGCGATGTGGAAGACAGGAAACGGAAGGCGTGGTGGCTGAGGGCCAACAATTATTCCCCCCCCCCCCCCCTAAATACACAGGTGTACCCAAGCATGCTAAGTGAGGGTAAAACCCTGTAAATGATTATTACGAACAACCGGCAAGGTCTCAGTGCAGGAAATGGCAGGTAAAATGGCAATGAAGAAAGGGAAGGCAGGTGGAGACGCCCATACTTATCTACTCATAATCGAAAGCATGTGTTCCTAATCGCTATCTGAGCTGGGCACGCTTAGGAATTATGTGTATAATTGAAAAAGTAGCGCCCAAATCAGAAACGCCTATTCCCCCGTCTCAATGGGCGTTCTTGGCGCCTATATAAACGCCCACTCCGTATTTTCGAAAACACCATTGGTACAATGCCACCACGCATGCCGCCGACCCGGAAGGGTAATTTTCTCGAGGCAGAGGTGGAGCTCCTGGTACAAGAAATTGTACAGCGGCACCGGAGTCTGTTTGCTCCCACAGGGCAGAGGCTGGCAGCAACAGTAAAGCAGCGGGAATGGGAGGCAGTACGGGACAGCCTGAATGCTGTCTTCCATGCTGGGAGAGACGTGGAGGACTGCAAGAGGAAGTGGCGGAAGCTGAGGAGGGATGTTCGCAGGAAGGCAGGGGCCAATCCCCCAGGCAATGACACTGCCAATCTTACACCAATGGAGCTGATGGTGTACTCCCTCCTACCCCAGGAGGGCATCCACGGGATTGGCTCCATGGACACCTCGGGCCAGGCTGAGGACTCAGGTAGGTGTTTCATTATGCAGTTGGGGTATCTGTTGTGCTGCAGTACACTTGTGTTATAGAAGTTGGGGTCAGGGGGAGGGAGGTGAGGAGTGGGGGGCAGGAGGAGGGAGGTGGGTGTGGGTGTGGGTGGGGATGGGGGGGGAGTATCTCTGGCTGTCTTTCTGTATATTAACAGGCCACCTTTATGATGCTGTTGTGACCTGGTAACCCCTACTCACTAGCTCTCTACCCTTACTCCCTATCCCTACCGTTGTCATTGGGTTTCCTCTTACTTGTCCTGTGTGCCCATATTTATAGAATTAATTGTAAGCTCTATTTGAGTAGTGGTAGTGGTCATGTGTGTTATAGGAGCAAGCAGACAGGGTGGGTGCTGTGTGTGTGTGAGAGCACCCCCAATATTGAGGAAAGATCATGTAGCTGTGCAGGGAGGAGTGTTGGTCACTGGGCTTAGCACCCCCAATACTACTTTCCAGTTGGCTCCTATGGGTGTGTGTAGGTTACTACTGTGGCAGAACTCTGGGGGCCGTCCTTCCCTACTACTCCCTCCTATTTTCCCATTACCAAACTGTGCCTAGTTCCTCCTGTGACCTCTGTGCTCTACTGAGTGTGGGCCACATGCATTCAACTGAAGGAGCCTGTAATGGGGGTCATAAAGCAGTTCTATGCAGTTTAGCAAGTCAGTAGTAACACAACACATGCTGCAATGTTGTTCAATTTAACAATTATACAACTAACAGCTTGTGCACAACGTTGTGAGTGGTGTCCTTCTCTTGGCTGCTCATCCACCACCTCTACCCAGCTGCCTGCGGGCCTCTCTCTTTCGTACCCGTGTCAATTCCATTTCTCCTCACCATCTCTTTGCTGGGTCATCAGGTTGGGGGACATACCAATGTATATGAATGCTGAAAGACAAAAGTGGGTTATTTGCACCAACACTATTCCTCACTCTTGTGCTATACAGGTGAAGACTCAGAGGAGGCTGGCCCTAGTGGCCTGCAAGGCCAACGCCCTACACCATCTGTCCAGCCTCAACCTCCACAGCCTGCAGCACCAGCAGTCCAGCCGCCACCACCTGCACCAGCTGTGCATCCTCCGCGTCCACCACCACCTGCACCAGCTGTCCAGCCTCTACCACCACCAGCTGTCCAGCCTCTGCCAGCACCACCACCACCACCTGCACCGGCTGTCCAGCCTCTGCCAGCACCACCACCACCTGCACCGGCTGTCCAGCCTCTGCCAGCACCACCACCACCACCTGCACCGGCTGTCCAGCCTCTGCCACCACCACCACCACCACCACCTGCACCAGCTGTCCAGGCTCTGCCACCACCACCACCACCACCTGCACCAGCAGAGGCCGCACCTCCAGCACCGGAGGACTTTGGTGAGGAGGAGGAGGGCCCAGCTCCCCGCCAGAGGCCATCCGCCCAAAGGAGGCAACTCCTGCGGCTGGCCACGGAACTACTCCGCCACAACGTGCGCTTGGAGGAGTACCGCCAGCAGAAACTGGAGCTGCAGCGCCAAGCACTGGAGGCACAGCAGCGAGCACACCAAGAACTCCTCCAGGCGCAACGTGAAGGCCACCAGGAGGTGCTCCAGCAACTGAGACGGCTGGAGCAGAGCATCCAACACCTGCACCCTCAGGGCACCGCGCCTACTCCAGCCCCCGTGCTGCTGGAGCAGCCCCTGCCATCAACCTCCTCCTCCACTGACCACCAGCAACCACCACCAGCTAAGAGGTGGGCATTGCGCTCCTCAGCCTCTGCACCCACTCCTGCTGCTCCCATTCTGGGTCCTGTGGCCAGACCACTACAACCAAGAAGGTGGCCCGATTTCCACGGTGCAGCCGAAGCCGCAGGCTGCCGTGGGGATAGGGAGGAGGACACTGGGAGCAGCAGCTCCGAAGAGGGGGAAGAGACTTCCCGTGCAGCACCAGCTGCAAAGGAAGGGCGTGGGAGGGGTAGGAGGGGACGGGGGAAGGGAAGGGGAAAATGATGGGACATGCTGTAGGGTGAGGGTTGGTGGGAGGGGGGTGGGTGTGGGAGGGAGGGGGGTGGTGGTGGTGGTGGTGGGGTTGACCAAACACATATGCACTGTATGTAATAATAAATGCTCACTTACATTCACCTAAAACTTGTTTCAATGAGTCTTTGTCTTGCTCTTACACCAAGCTGGTAGGCATTGAGCTCTGCTCTGTGGGCTGGGGGTGGAGGGGGCTCCTCTTCCAGCTCATCTGGGGCCTCTTCTGGTGGTGGCTGTGGCTCCTCTGGGAGAGGCTGTCCTCTGCGCTGGGCCAAATTGTGTAACATACAGCACGCCACAAAGATCTTGGCCACCTTTTCTGGACTGTAGAGCAGCTCTCCTCCAGACCGGTCCAGACAGCGGAAGCGGTTTTTTCAATAAACCAAAGGTGCGCTCAATGATCCCCCGGGTGCTGCGATGTTTCCTGTTGTAGGTTTCTTCTGGCCCTGGTTGTGGGTGGATCAGGGGGGTCATAAGCCATGTCCTCTGCGGGTAGCCTCGGTCACCTTTGCAGAAAAGCAGAATGAGATAGATGAGTGTGTATCGCTTGGAGCAGGTACAGGGGGGGGGGGGGGGGATTTGGATAGTGGGTTGTGGTGGAGGAAGCCAGGGCGGAGGGTTGCCCAGTGGAGGAGGTCTAGTATGGGTGGTACATGCATGTTGCACTTACCTAGTAGCCATCCACCAGTGAACTCCCCTTGCTCGAACCTGCGGAAGATGCCCGAGTGCTGTAGGATGTAGGCATCGTGGCTGGAGCCGGGGTACCTGGCACACACGTCTAATATCTCCCCCTGGGCATCACATACAACTTGCATGTTCATAGAATGAAATGCCTTCCTATTTCTGTAGGTGGCTTCGTGTGCCCGGGGGGGTCTGAGGGCTATGTGTGTGCAGTCTATCACACCGATGACCGAGGGGAATCTAGCAACAGCATAGAAGGCGGCCATGTTGTTGTGCAGAGCCTGGGGGGTGGTGGGGAAAGTGATGTAGTGTGAGGTGTGAGTTATGAAGGCATCCAGGAACTGGGTGAGACAGTGTGAAATAGAAGCCTGGGTGAGGCCTGTGTTAGCAGCTAATACGGATTGAAAACTGCCAGTGGCCAGGACAGAGAGAGCGGAAGTGATTTTGAGGTGGGCAGGGATGGGGTTATTCCTACGTGTCTGGGGCTGAAGGAGGGGTTTCAGCTGCTCACACAGCTGACGAATGGTGGCCCTATCAAACCTGAACCTTGTTAGACACTGCTGGTCAGTGAGTTGTAGGAAGGTGGTGCGGGGCCTAAACACTCGGGGCCGTGAATACCTCCTGCGGTGGGTGGCCTCTTCGTGTAGCATGAATGCCACAAGTGCATTAAGTGCATCCATATCCCCACCACCAGTGCAAGTATTAGGACTAGTAGTCAAAAAGCAACACACACAGATCTGTCACTTCCAGCCACCACGCCCCTCTGGCCACTCACTCGCCAAACAGTACAGGCACACAGAGACAAACGGAGGTCAGGGAATACAGTATACACGTGGGAAGAGTGAATGGGGAGGGGGAGGGGGAGGGGGAGGGGAAGGGGCGATAGAGCAAAGGAGTAGGAGTAAGGAACGGTGAAAGGGTAAGACACAAAAAGAGGCAGGGCACACAGACGACCGTCACAGGTACTGAACACGCTCGGCTTTCTCTCTGCAACCACCACTTCAGCTCTTCCACCAACAATATCGCCACTCTCCAACTACACACAATCGCTAATGAGTCTAAAGACGCTTTCCCCCTTGCTCTGGTCGCTTTTATTTCGGGTCCATCATATTACGCCCATCTTCCCGCTCAACCAGAGCCATTTCGCTATTCGTTATACGTTGTACCCGTCCACGTCGTATCACCGCCCCTAACACGCCCCCGACACGCCTCTTATTTGGGCGTTTTTACGTCCACGTACGAGCGACACGGACGCACTGAAACATTGCTTTCGATTATATGGATTTACTCGTTTTTGTGAGATTAACGTCCATCTCCCGATTTAGGTCGGCTCTTGGGCGTTTTTCTCTTTCGATTATAAGCAGGATAGTATATTGTATGATTTATTTAGTGTTTCCTCCTTAGATGGTAATGAAATGTATTTAAAACTCTGTAAGAGCACTCCTTGTTATCCTAATTACAATAACTGACTATAATTGAAGAGTTGTCCTAGGGGTGGGTGGGAAGACTAAACTAGATCCTGCAGTGCCTGTTAGATTCTATCTGTTAATGCTGTGGTACAAAGCTTTTAAAACTAAGTGGAAAAGACTATGGAGATTAGTTGTTAAAATTTGCTTTTTATATTTTTATTTTGCCTAACACTAACCTACAATTCCTCCTTTAAACCCCAATCTTTAAGTTCCCAAAGCACAAAGCAAAGTAGCGTTCACTTACCAGAGAAATGTTCTCTTCTCTCAGAACTTCTCAGGCACATAAAAGAATATAACATGATGCTATACTATAGGCAAAACAGTACAAACTGTCTCAGAGAGGTGAGCATTAAACATTTTGCAGTCTACCTATCACCTCAACCACCCCTTTGTTGTCACAACAGAACATCATATATCTGTCTCATGGTTTATGAGGCAAAATCACCAAAGCCACCTCAATTGGAAGAAGCTTCAAGAATACGTTATACTTGGTTACCCCTGCCCCATTCCTAGGACTAAGGCCAATGGATAGCACATCAAGCACCATGAGAAAACAACCCAAAACCTACTCCCCCTGCTGCATCCAAAATGAGTCTGTCCCTAATTAATACTGCATCTGCTTGCCAAATCAATACAATATTAAAATTTGCTGTAAGAGTCCCATCCCCACAGATTGGCTATAATACAAAAGGTGACTGGAATGAAATGATGATTTATACAGCAGGGCTGGTGAAAACCCTTGAGTGCCTTACTAACATCTTGCTCACTGGAATGACCCAATATGTGAAATTCAAACTGCTTACCAAAGACTGCATTTGCATCAGTGTCATCTTCTGCACCTCCGGCACCAGTCATTACAGTTTTTGCATTTTGATAGCAGTCAGTCAAGACATCATGGCTGCCATATCTAATTCAATAACCATGAATGCAAGTATCAATATGGGCCCTTCTATCTTCTTCTGGGCCAAAGGGATCCTACCTACAAAAATGTCCCTACAGGGCCTGTCTTAGCAATTGCAGGGCCCTGTGTAGACAGTGGGGCCTCCCCTACCTAGACTCACCCCACCTAGCCCTGCCCCTGGTTGACAAGATGTGTTTTAAAATTTTGTATTTCAAATAAAGACAAATCAAGCAAAACTTGTACAGAAAAAGTAATTCAAATAAGCACAATGCTATCATAGAAAACCTTTGGGTTTAAAAAGCAAAACCATGTGCAAGTATGAACTGGAAAAATGAATTAAAATAAATTGCCTTAATACGTAATAGTTGGTAGCAATAATGAAACAGTGATTGAATATTCACATAGCAAACAGCCTGAGCCAACAGATTTATTTTTCACTGAACATAATTAATGTTGTATGAACTTGGCGGCTAATAGTGTGCTGAACTGGACAATGTTGGCACACCCTTCCCTCATTATTCAATACCTTCTCTGTGAAATAGTAGTAATACGGTTTATAACAAATTACTACTCTAGCTATAAAAAGTTATTCTGTTATTATACTTTCTCTTTATACAATCTGTATGCACAAGCCAGCATGTTTGAAAATCTAAATGAGATTAAATAAAAATTCTACCAACAATAAAGAAAGACAATGTGGATGCAGCAGCTCATAGGTTTGCTTGCTTTGTTTTGAGTGCACAGTGATCTGGCTTCATGAGGAATGGGAAACAGATAACCTTTATATATATATATATATATATATATATATATATATATATATATATATATATATATATATAAAGGTTATCTCCTATATAATAAAATGCACGTCCAACGTTCTGAAGCTGAGAAAGTGAAGCTTTGAAGCATTCGTGCTCCTTCTAAAGCTGTATCCATCTCCTGAAGTGATGTCAGCGTACTTCTGGGTACGTCACATTCAGCACAGACCAACCACAGGTGGGAGGGAGGGTGCACAGCGGCGATTGGCTCTATCGTTCAGTGGGCGTGCACGCTGAGCTGTGCGCGGCAGCGGAGGTTGGGCGGTTGGCGGAGGGGCAGAGATTTGGGCGGTGTGGTGCTGTAAAGGGAAGGAGAATCGCTGGGTGGCTGGAAGGGGGGGCAGGGGAGACAGGACAGTCGCTGGGTGGCTGGAGGGGGAGCAGGGGAGCAGGGGACAGAGGAGACACACTCGCACCCAGCAGTTTCACTCTCTCTCTCTGTCACACACACACGAGCACGTTCACTCTCTCTCTCTCTCACACACACACAGTCAATCTCACACATACACACTCTGAGGACAACCTTGCTAGCGCCCGTTTCATTTGTGTCAGAAACGGGCCTGTTTATATATATATTACCCTCCCTCCCTTCCATATATTCCAGACCTCCTCCCACCCCCCCACATATATGTCAAACCTCATCCCCCAAGCTGCAGGGTGGTGCCCTCCCAGCACAAACTTCAAGCCACCCTGGTGGTCTACTGCATTCTTCATGGCAGGAAAGATCCCCAGTCTTTCTTGCCCGCTGCTGCTGACCCTCTTGCTGCTGCATCTTCTTTAAAATGGCTACCGAGACTTCCAACGGTGGCCTCGCAAGACTTCATCGGAAATGGCACATGCTTGAGCCAGAACTATTATCAGCGGCCATGTTGGGCCGGTGGTATTCTGGGTTGCCACATGGCAACCCTTTCATAAAAGGGCCCCTAAATATTTTAAAGTTTAGATATGAAACAGAACAACCTATAAATCTTAATTTACTCTCAGGAATTGAAAAGACAATAGCAGGAAGGACAAAGGATCCATCTGCAGCAACCTGCAGACTGATTCAATATTCAACTTCGTTAACCAAGAAGCAGCACATATCTTTGTACCAAGGCCATTTCACTGTCAAAAGTTATGTGCTGCACCCTACAACATTCCCGTGGCAAAATAAAATAAGATAAAAAAAAATAAAAAAACATTCATTATTGTTCTTTCTGGTTAGTATAAATAACAGCAAACAGTGGAGAGGGCTGGGGTCAAATGTTGTCACTGGAGCCACACTCTAGTTATTGATTCTATTGTTGACTGGAGTGTGGCTCCAGTGACATCATTAGCCCCCTGGCTAACTTTGCTGTTCTGTCTGGAATGTTTTTGTTCTTGTCCTCTTTCTCTTCTAAGATAAATAATGAATCAGTCACAATTTCCTAGTTCATTTTTTAGGCACTAGCACTAAAAGAGACAAAAACATAACTGAGAAAGGTTGATCCTCAAAAGGGTCAGCATCTAACTAAAACCAATTCAGCCCGAATCTTCTGCTCCATCATTTCCATTAACCTGGCTTCCCAATTACTGCTAATCACCTCCTGAAAGAGAATATTAAAATTAACTTCAAAACCTTCCAAATGCAGTGCAGTTTCTACTTTATGGCTATATTGAACTAATCAAAGTTTTATTGCCTGAACCTGCACAATCAAGGGAGCCCTGGTTGTCATAATATAATTTGCCTGGCCCACTGTCATAGCTGTGCCCTTCTTGTAGAGTGGGCCACTGTACAAGTGAAATATGCATGTCTAAATTTACAGTCCATAAAACTGCAGACCAAACAAATGAGCCTGCAGCAGATATCTGATCCCTTGGCTCATTGTCTGTCCTGGTGAACAAAATGTCTTAGTCTAACAATCCTCACACCACCTAAATTCATGCTAACCCCTGTATTGCTGTCATCTGCCCTTTGGAAGAGTGGCCTAGTGGTTAGAGCACCGGTCTTGAAATCCAGAGGTGGCTGGTTCAAATCCCACTGCTCCTCCTTGTGATCTTGGGCAAGTCACTTAACCCTCCATTGTCTCAGGTACAAACTTAGATTGTGAGCCCTCCTGGGACATAGAAATATCCAGTGTACCTGAATGTAACTCACTTTGAGCTGCTACTGAAAAAGGTGTGAGCAAAATCTAAATAAATAAAATAAAAATAAATGACAGGTATTTCATATTTGAGAAAACAAAATACGAACGTGCAAAACCCTTAAGAAAGAAATTGCACTGGCTTCCACTTAAAGAACGTTCAAGATCTGCACGATTGTTCATAAAATTATTTATGGAGATGCCCTGACCTACATGCTAGACCTAGTGGATCTACCACTCAGAAACGCAGAAAAATCTTCCTGCACCTTTCTCAACCTACACTTCCCCAGTTGTAAGGGACTAAAATACAAACTAACTCACGCGACTAGCTTTTCTTATATGAGCACACAGCTATGGAGCACACTTCCAACCCACCTGAGAACGATCAACGAATTAACTAACTTCCGCAAATCTCTGAAGACTTACCTCTTTGACAAAGCCTACCACGAGAACCCATAACTAACCATAACATAACACCCTTCCAACTTGAGACAATTTACGGAAAAAACCAAAACACATAGAGCCCACACTCACTTACATAAATGCATCACACATCCACTTATGATCTCTCATCCCTCTAATTCCACATTACTCATACATATACTTACAGGAATATGTACACCATGTGCCTATGTGTCTTAACACTGCCCTTAAGCTTCCCATTGTCTCCTCCCAAACTCTCCCTGTTGATGTCCCATTGTGATATTCCTAATGATAATTCGATTATCTCGCATAACTTGTACAATGTAACCCATAACCAATTTGTAACAACTGTATTCTCATTATTCATATCTTATTGTAAGCCACACTGAGCCCGCAAAGAGGTGGGAAAATGTGGGATACAAATACAAACAATAATAATAAACAATAATGTATCTCTTTACAACTACTTGAACAAATCCTTTTGTCTTCCTTGACTTCTTTGTAACACCAAATGCATACTTCATCCTGTATGGCGATGCCACAACAGGTCTTTGTAAGCCACATTGAGCCTGCAAATAGGTGGGAAAATGTGGGATACAAGTGAAATAAAATAAAATACCCATTTTCCTCCATTTTATCCATGAACTTTGTCATAATTCAATCTGGCCCGACTTTGAAGGGTCTGGTATGTGTCCAAGATCAAATCCAAACAAGCTTATAAACCATATTGAAGAAATACCTTTCCAAAATGTTAGACAGCTGAGTATGGGTCCAGTTCACTTTATTCCTAGCCACTATGTCCTTACTCATAGCTTCCTCCTTTTTTTCTTCTTAGAATGTTACTTCCTCTTCCTCCTCTCTAATTTATTTCTTCAATATTCTGGAAACTATCTTCTACAGCTTAGTCAGGGAAACTAAGATGATTGCACCCCACTCCCCTACCTCCACCCTGCACAACCATTACAAAAAATCACTCCATGAAGAATAATCATTAGAGCTGAGAGATGATGACCTTGAACTGCCCTGTGCTCACTCCTCTTCCTCTTCTTTCTGAACTTGCCCTACTTGTCCTCTTCGCCTATAGGAACCTGCCCAACCTGCCTTTCTTGGGATGTTAATCTCACTTTGTCAGTGCTCCTGGATTATGGTCTGCCTCTATTTCATACTTCATCACATAACCTGCTGTTCTGCAAATGGGGACAGTCTTAATGATCTCAACATATATACTTTGAAATAAAGGCGGGAATGGGGAGATGTGATAGAGACATTTAAATACCTATATGGCATTAATGCACAGGACGTGAGTCTCTTTCATTTGAAAGGAAGCTATGGAATGAGGGGGCATAGGATGAAGATGAAAGGGGAGAGACTCCGAAGTAACCAGAGAAAATATTTCTTCATGGAAAGGGTAGTGAATTCATTGAATGGCCTACTGGTGGAGGTGGTGGAGATGAAAGCTGTATCAGAATTCAAGAAAGCTTGGGACAAATACAAATGATCTCTAAAAGAGAGGGAATAGTAGATGACATGGATGGGCAGACTGGATAGGCCATATAGTTCATCTTTACCCTGTAATTTCCTTGCCTGTAATATCTTGTGTTACCTAGATTGTAAGCTCTTTGAGCAGGGACTGTCTCTCTATGTCAAATGTACAGCGCTGCGTGCGTCTGGTAGCGCTATATAAATGCTATTATTATTATTAGTAGTAGTAGTAGTATAGTCTTTATCTGCCTTCATTTTTCTATGTTTTTCTGTGCTGCACCTCCTTGATCAAGAGGCAAAGTTCTAACAGCCCAAGTCATTGACCCACATTACCTGACAGATATGCAGGATGACACTAACCCATCCTGTGAAGTCAACAACACAGACTGATGACAGCAAGAAGATACCACTCCGTGACCTAAGCCCCTAGACTAAATCATGAACTCTGTAAGGTTGAGAGGCACCAAAATCACAGCACACCTTGGGAACACCTCCCAGCTAACCTTATGACAACTCTATCCAACCCAGTTCCTTCTGTACTGACCTGGTTTTACAGTCTGCCTCACTGACACAGACTACTCAATAATTACTGTGAATTCTTTTGGATTCTAATTTTCAGGGGTCGAGTTGTCATCCCTATGTATGTTTTCTGGCAAGGGCACCTGATGGAGTACACTACGTGGTCAGAGAGGCAATTTGTAAAGTGCTGTAATTCATGTCTTGTGGGTAGTTACATTTAAATTTTTGTTTGTTTGTTTAGTGATCTTGTAAATTTGACAAACCCACATTTGTAATGACCAATGATCTTTTTGTCATTCCTTTTCCCTCTTATGGCCACATCAGCAGGACCTAAAATGTCCTTAATGTTGTTTCCTCTTGAGAACGCAACATGCAGACCTTTGTTCTGAAAAATTGGTAGGGACTGTATGGTATCTCAGCGATTTCTGATGATGCGTGCTATATTAGGACTTGCTTCAGTATATCGCATCACCATGGTAAGGGTATTATCATCATCTTCTCTAGTGTTGGAGCTGAATAAAAGAAGATCTCGGTCATTGAAATTTGCTCTCCTGTATGCCTTTTTTGAGAACTTGTTTTGAGTAACCTCTTAAAAGTCAATTGTTTCCTAAAAGTCAATTGATCTGTGCATATCCTCCGTAATCTGAGCATTTGTGAAAATGGAAGGCTGCTCTTAAGCTGCGACGGGTGACAACTGGAGTTGTGCAGAAAAATGTTCCTGTCGGTGTCTTTTTTGAAAACCTTAGTTTCAAATAGATTATTGTGTATAGACACCTCAACATCAAGATAATGAATAACTGTAAATGAATGTTGTTCAGTAAACTGTATATCGGAATTGCAACTGTTGAGCCAAACCATAAATTCTGACAGCTCTGTTATTGTGCCTCTCCAAAGCATGAAGATGTCGTCAATGAATCTCCACCAATGGGCTATGAAATCACTGAAAGGAGACTGAGCAATCCATTCTGCTTCATATTGTGTCATATACAAATTTGCAATGGATGGAGCTAATGTCGCTCCCATCTTAAAACACCACTGATTTGCAATTAGAATGTGCCGCTGAACATTCTTGCCAAAGTTAGTAAAAAATCAGTGGGTACAAGATGTAGTCTGGCCTGAGATTCGAGTGTATTTCTGATGGTTTGCATAGCATCATCCTGTGGAATGGATGTGTATAACGAGCATATGTCAAGAGTTACCGTTAGGAATTTGCTGTGGTGAAACTGTACATTTTTTTAATTTGAGTAAAAAGTGTGTGCTGTCTCTAATGTAAGAAGGGCTTTTGGGGACCTCAGGTTTCAGGAAAGCATCAACAAATGTAGACAGAGGTTCTAGAACAGACTGTTTACCAGACAAAATCGGTCTGCCTGGAGGAAGTCTTTTATGTATTTTTGGTAAAAAAAAATACATTGCTGGTACTATGGGACTAGAGCAGGTCAAAAACCGTTTGTCTCTTTTTGTAATGATACCATCATGTACAGCTTTATTTGTGATCCTTAGGAACTCCTCCAAGCTAACCTTATGACCACTCTATCCAACCCAGTTCCCTCTGTATTGACCTGGTTTTACAGTCTGCCTCACTGACACAGACTACTCAATAATTACTGTGGATTCTTTTGGATTCATTTTAGGTAAATGAGACTTTTATTAGAAGTTCACTTTAAGTGGAGAGTGTATAAGTCATTATTGTCTAAGATACACAATAATTAAGCTATGGCTAGTGCAGTGGACTTTGATCCTGGGGAACTGAATTCGATTCCCACTGCAGCTCCTTGTGACTCTGGGCAAGTCACTTAACCCTCCATTGCCCCCGGTGCAAAATAAGTACCTGAATATATGTAAACTGCTTTGAATGTAGTTGCAAAAACCTCAGAAAGGTGGTATATCAAGTCCCATCCCCCTTTCCCCCTTATAGTAAAAAAGAAACAATTATTACATCACTGGTCATGCATCACTATATCCAGGCTTCCTTATCAGTGAGGTTAGGAGTCTGTTGACCAGGCAAGAAGCAATAGTAAAGATACAAACATTATATACCTACATCACTGGTCATTAATCACTACATCCAGGCTCTTGTCATCAGCTGGGAGGGGACCCATTTACAGCGATAGCCAGGAGTCTGTTGACCAGGAAATATATTTCTCTGTACAGTACGTACGTTTACTCACAGACGAGCTCCCCAATCTCACTGGCAAAGATTCCCCTTTTTATAGGCTTAGAACTCATTTTCAGAGATATGGAAAATTACAGAATGCTTGAGAATTTCTCTGTTTAGGTAAACAAGCCATAATGTGGGAATGTGGTCACATGTTTCACTGTCTAGGTGGCCAGCCTGAACTCGAAACATGTTCCACGTCCCCCTGCACATAGCTGTGTCTTTTCTTACACATTTCAAATCATTTTTACATGAACCGAATTGTCACTGAGAGTGCACTGTTGGTCACTCAAACAGAGTTGAAAAGCAATTTTTAAAATCCTTTACACCTTCCGATTGGTATACCTTGGTCTCATCTGGGAATACTTTGGAAGGGTTTCAAGCTATCATATTGATCTTGTTAATGTGTCACCATAGCCTTGCTCCACCAAACCTCACCCTCATCATGGCTGCCTCCACAGATTGAACATGCCATCCCCCTATCCATGGCCTCATCACCAGGAAGCCCCACAGCTGCCACTTTTGTCTCAGCCCCATGCATATGTAATGGTATCAGTTTATTACTGAAATATGTAGCATGTTTGCTGGATATATATACAGCAATATATTTGTGTATTTTTTAAAAATATATATTTGACACAGCAGCAGAGAGAATAGTTTTATTTCAAGCCTCTCTCCATTCCTTTTTCTGGGAGCTTCTGAGAGCAGGAATAAGTTAACTACAAACACTTAACAAACACAAAAGAGCTTCCTCTGCCCTCCCACCTAACAAAAGATGGACTAAGGTGGACACCTGAATACTCAGAGGAAGCATAAACAGGACATTTGCTTGTCAAAGGTATACCTGCCCCTCCCATCAGCTTCCAGACATGTGCAGAAAGGAAGGACTTGTAATGTGTATCTGCCCCAGAGACTGAACAGGACATCAAAAGACATTTGCCACCAAAGTCCAGACTGTAAGTCTCGTGATGTCATAACACATGAGACCAACTCAGGGGTCGTGTGCAGACATGAGACTACATTAACCATAATGCCTTGCAAAATATCCAAGACATGCACACACCATGCTTCTCTGCTAACATTATAAAAGGCCTGGAAACAGCCCAGCTCGCTCTCTTGGGACCTGCCGCTCTTGGAACCTGCTCCTCTTGAAACCTGCCTCTCTTGGAACCTGCTCCTCTTGGAAACCTGCCTCCTCCTCTTGGAACCTGCTGCTCTCTTGGGATCTGCTGATGCCTTGCTCCTGAAACATGTGCTCATCAATCAGCTGGACCACAGCATGCTTGTAACAAGGACTTGTAAGTTGATCTAGCTGCTACTTTGTTCTATTTTATGCACAGATTACCTGTAAAGATTCCTCTTAAAAACCTACCTCTCGTGTGAAATTGTATATTAAATCAATCTTTTTTGAATCTAAAATACGGTCTCTTTGTGTTCTGAGTATATTGAAGCTATATATACTTAATCTATTTAATTTATTGCAATTATCACCTTTGGTGATTGGTGGAGAAATTAATATCCTAAAACTTATAAATACAGCGAGTTGCTCTCGAGCTATTTTCCCCAAAATAACTCATTTCTTCCAACATATTAATTGCTGGAGAAGTGGGTAGAATTTCTTGTAACATATTAATTTGTGGAGAATGTGGGTAGAATTTCTTGTAACACATAAATGCTTGGCACTATTCAATAACATATCTGTCAAAGTCACCTAGTTTATAACTGCTAGGAGGCGTTCACATGGGCTGACCATGGAGTGTCACCAAATGGCATGTGCAACCTATAGAATCCTATAATTTGGGCACATTGCATGGAGCACTTAGGCATGCTAACTTATACCAGCCATTGACCTGTCATATGTTGACACACCTGTATTTCAGCTCACCTAATAGCACTGTGATATTCTTAACAGCTTTAGGCATGCCCTGGCACCATTACAAATTAGTGCTAAGCGTACCCCGTTGTGTTTATAGAATTGCACCAATAATATCTTGGGTTGGTAGAATAGGGGTCTGAAAGATAATTGAGCGGAGAAAGGGGGAATAAAGATAAAGGGTTACCTAAGGAAACCAATGCTCTTGCACCGGTCCTGCTGTTGAGTGGACAGAAGTAACTTTGAAGAATTCTACATTTATATCTCGAGGATGTACCTGCCCAATTATTTAAGAAAAGAAAAACGTAACATCCAGCTCATTCTTTGCTGCCGTCTCTAACTCGTCTTCCATACTTGGAGACATCTTATTGTGAATTCTAGGGATGGGAACCCAGAATTTTTGTTTATATGTTTTGTTTGTTTGTTCAGGCAAAAATGAATGTTGTTAAGAACACACACCATGTGCATCTAGTGCACACTTTTCTTAAAAAGTGCAGGCTATTTGCACATAGTGAATATTCTTTCTCAATTCTATGTGCGTGCTTGAAATGGAAGCGTGCATACTTCCTGGATTCTATATATGGCTGTGTGTATTCTGATTTTTGAGTGCAACTTAATTTGATAACGAGCCAAATCAGTGCCAATGATTAGATGCTAACAAGCAAATATCAGCACTAATTGGAAATAATTAGAATTTACGTGCCCTATTTGCTAAGCATATTCTGTAATGTAGTCTGCGTAAATTCTACTCCGCAGATCCCAAAAGGGGATATGGCTATGGGAGGAGCATGGGCATTCCAAAAAAATACATATAGTATTACAGAATAACCTGCTCCATGCCTAAAATTAGCGTTTGATACACAAGCGTTTGACTGCTCCACCGGGACGACCTATAGTCTCCACGAGATCATCAATATTGGAACCGTTATCCATTTTCGTGGACACATTTTTGAAACAATCAGTTCTACAGATGCCCTCATATATAAAAGATTCTTCTCATTTTTTAAGATATTTGGAATCTGTGGACTTAGTGACTGAGGACGTGTGGCTGGTTACCCTTGACATTATGTCACTCTACACGAAGATTCCTCAGGAGGGGGCTTTGCAAGTGGTTAAGGAGACATTAGAATCCCGGACAGCAGCTCAACGGATCTCTTCCCAGTTTATTCTATCATTAGCTGAATTAGTGATTTGCAAAAATTATTTTTGGTTTAATGACAAGTTTTACCTTCAGACACAAGGTGTAGCTATGGGAGCAACTTTAGCTCCCTCAGTAGCTACTCTATATGTTGCTAGACTTGAAGCTAAAATATACTCCTCGAGATTCTTCACATCTGTACAATTATGGAAACGCTTTTTAGATGATGTTTTTTTCATTTGGACTGGTTCTAAATCGGCTCTTGATGAATTTCTTAGCTGGTTGAATACTTTAGACTTGAACATCACATTCACTATGGGTGCAAGTAAACAGGCGATAGAATTTTTAGATCTCTGGATCTATAGAGAGAGGGATAAATTATATTCCACTCTCTATAGAAAACCTGTAAGTAAGAACACTTTTCTACAATTTGGTAGTTTCCATCCTTACCATCTGAAATACAATTTGCCTGTAAGCCAATTTCTAAGAGTCAGAAGAGTTTGCTCCACGCTATCTGAGTTTAAACAACAAGCTAAAGCATTAAAATCTAGATTTTTAGCTAGAGGATATCCAAAATCCTCTGTGAAGAAAGCTTACACCAGAGCACGGTTTGCTCAACGCCCATTACTACTACAGGAGGGGAATGAGAAGGATGAAGTAGGCTTGACGTGTGTCTTGCCTTTTAATCAGATGAGTCAGAGAACGGTACAGTTCATAAAGAACCATTGGCATGTTCTTCAACTATACCCGTGTTTTGGGGAATTCCCTGTGATATCTTATACAAAAGGAAAATCTATAGGAGAACGTTTAAGTATAAACAAATTTAAGAGCTTTCTCCCAGAGGTATCATTTAAAGGAGGTCAAAAAAAGTGTGGTCATTGCCAATGGTGTGATTTGGCAGTGACAGGTGAAGTATGGATGCCACCTGCAAAAGATAAGATTTTAAAAAATGATAGAATGACAGATTGTGATAGTAGTGGGGTTGTATATGCGATCATGTGTCCGTGTGAGCTTATATATATAGGTAGGAGCACAAGACCTATCAAAATTAGATTGAACGAACATAAATCTAGAATAACAACACAAAATATGCAAGCCCCTCTGGTGGATCATTGGCTGCAGAAACAGCATAAAATAGAAGATCTGAGATGGAGGATTGTGGAAAATATAGAAAAAAGGAGGGAAGGAGGGTCTATAACAAAAATATTAAATTTTAGAGAACAGTGGTTTATATTTTGGCTCCAAACAGTTACACCTAAAGGCCTAAATGCAGAGTTAGATTGGAGGTCTTTGATTTAATAAAGGGAAGCCGAGGAGACTCTGAGGGGGCGGGGCTATTGACGTCATTGAGTAAGAGTTGAAATAAAAGTCTGAAACACGCCGCCGCCATCTTTACTAAGTAATACTATGGTGGAGCTGGCGCTAAGATTACTGGGTAAGCAGTTACGAAAATTATAGGGTAATATGTCTCTTTTGGGTGTGAAGTGAGGATATTCATCTAGGAGAGATAGAGTTTGATTTAATATTTTTCTTTCGTAGGGGTAGGTCCTTGAGACAGCTTGCCGTTGCAAGCGAAACATGCGTGTCGGACAGTGATACCCCCGAGTCCGGCAGATAA
This sequence comes from Microcaecilia unicolor, assembly GCF_901765095.1. NCBI lineage: Eukaryota > Metazoa > Chordata > Amphibia > Gymnophiona > Siphonopidae > Microcaecilia > Microcaecilia unicolor. The sequence goes on from NC_044037.1 coordinate 77,078,369, forward strand.
GATAAGTGCTCAAAGAGTCAATATAAAATATAAAGTATTGTTTAAGTAGCCTAAAATAGGGCTAATGAAGAGGTTGATGTTAATATTGGTCGCCACATAAAGCCTGCAAGGGTGGTGGACGACACACATCACTGAGGCATTCTAAAAACAAATATAGTAATATTATAGGATAACATTGACTGTGAATAAGGCTGTGAACAACATTTAAAGAAAAATAAAGAAAAATATATATATACTGGGGACTGGCCTAACTAAGTGCTGAGATATATTTTTTGACCAGTCTGACTATTAACTGAATCGGCCATTTATTAAGTATTGTACTTGTAAAATTAGGCATAGGCATATACACCAGGTTTTCATTAGAGTAAATGGCTGCGCCTAAATTCTAGTTGCGTGGATGGATTTAGGCACATACTGTAAACTGCACCTAACTTTAGGTGTGGTTTACAGAATATGCCTAAGCATGTTTTCCTTCAATGCTGATTTTTTAGGTGACATATATAGAATTAGCTCCACTATGTACAAATAGCCCATACCCTTTAAGAAAAGTGTGTGCACAGGTGGCAACTCTATAAATTGGCACCAAGAGTTAGGCACCCCAATCCCATGTACTTACTGCCAATTCTATATTGACTTATTAGCACCAAGATACTGTTATAGAATATTAGCATAATTCTGAATTGGCATGCCTAAAGTTGGGCACCAACAGTTATGCCAAGGTAATGGCAGTTATAACTGTTATCACATAATTGTTCCCTGAAGTGTGTATAAAGTTGTGTGTATATTCCAGAGAGAGGCCCATGATCTGCCTACATGTCTCCCATGTTTATGCCCTAATAAAGGCAGATAAAGACCATATGGCCTATCAGTCTACTCATCCATGCCATTAACTATCCCTTCTTCGTCCCTAGATATCTTATCTACCTGTTCCATACCTGTAACATACATGTCAACATTTGTGCTATAAGCGATATGGATATATATGTTACAGAATAGTGCCTAGCAGTTATGTGCATAATTAACAATTAATGGCACCAATCACGTGATAACTGCTATTATTCTATTAGTAAATCAGGCCCATTTCTGACACAAATGAAACGGGCGCTAGCAAGGTTGTCCTCAGAGTGTGTATGTTTGAGAGAGTGTGTGTGAGACTGACTGTGAGAGAGAGAGAGAGAGAGAGAGAGAGAGAATGTGCGAGTGTGTGTGTGTGTGACAGAGAGAGAGTGAGACTGGGTGTGAGTGTGTATGTGAGAGAGAGAGTGTGTGTGTGTGTGTGTGTGAGAATGAGAGTGTGTGCCATGGGCCCCCTCCCTCCGAGTTCCAGGGTGGTTCCCCCTCCCTCCCTCTGAGTTCCAGGGTGGTCCCCCCTCCCTCCCTCCCTCTGAGTTCCAGGGTCGGCGTCCCCTCCCTCCTTCCCTCCAAGTTCCAGGGTCATCCCCCTCCCTCCCTCTGAGTTCCCAGGTCACCTCCCTCCCTCCCTCCGAGTTCCAGGGTCGTCCCCCCTCTCGCTCCCTCTGAGTTCCAGGGTCGCCCCCCTCTCCCTTCCTCCAATTTCTAGGGTCTCCCTCCCTTCGATTTCCAGGATCGCCCCCTCCCCCCAAGTTCCAGGGTCACCCCTCCGAGTTCCAGGGTGCCCCCCTCCCTCCCTCTGAGTTCCAGGGTCCCCCTCCCTCCGAGTTTCAGGGTTCCCCTCCCTTCAAGTTCTAGGGTCGTTGTCCCTTCCTTCCTCCCTCCCTCCCTCCCTCCCTCCCTTCCAGTTCCAGGCACACTCGCTCCAAATTGTAAAAATCATCTTCACATGAAAGCTGCGTTAAAAAGCGTGCAGCCTTGGCCCTTCTCTCTGTGTTAGCTCTGGTCCCGCCCTCATTGCAGAAACAGGAAATGAGGGCAGGACCAGAGCTAACAGAGAAAGAAGGGCCGAACGTGCAAGCCTGAGGGTGGCGACCTGGGGGGGCGTGGTGTTGCGGCGAGGGCAGCAGGGGCGGGGCCTCATGCTGGTTTTGTGCTGTTGGTCAGTGCTGCGGCTGACGTACCCGGAAGTACGTGACGTCGGTTCAGTAGGTGGAGCCTTACAGAGAGCAGGAATGCTTCAGCCACAGAGTCAGCTTCAGAACTTTGGAGGTGCGTTTTATTAGATAGGATAATGGATGAACACAATTGATGTGTATTTTTAGGCACCAATTTATAGAATTGTTCTTATAATGGGGTGAATTCTATACATGGTGCCTAAAAAAATTGGTGCAAACCCCCCTGCTTAAGTTGCATTCTATACACCGCGCCTAAAATTTGGTGCAGTTTATAGAATAATGCTAAAGCGGAGAAGTTGCACATAAATTTAGATGCTGCCATTTGCACCAACAAAAATGTGGTGAAAATGTCTGTGCCCAAATTTACATGCGGAGCACCAATATTCTTTCCACCCCAAAATGCCTATGTCCCTCCCATTTCTTTGCCCCCTTAGTCAGGCCATATGTAAAATATAGGTGTGAATCTAATTATTGGCAATAAATGCATGTTAAAAAGCCAATTATTGGCATGATTTGGCTCATTGTTCTATTAAATTACATGCACAAATCAAGCGTATGTCTACATTTTTATAGAATGAGGAGGGTACTGTGCATAGGGTGCACTATTAATAGTGAACAACAATCATTTGCAACAATTGCCGATCCCTAGTGAATTCCTCAGCTCCCCAGAACATTAATGTTCAAAAGCAAAGAGAATGAATTTAACAGTAGTGAAGTTTCAATTTAAAGTTTTTCTGTTTATCCAAATTTACGGCAATTTGTGAAAACCATTATCTATTTTGATGGTCAAATTTGAACTGACAATCAGCTAGTTTCCTAAATGAAGGGCTCTATCATTTTAATTTCTTTAGAATAAAAGATCTTAATGACCCATTTGTTTACACAGGCATATAATTTATAGTTTTACAATGTTAAGATGCTAAACTTACCTTGATTTGTGTGTCCTGTCTAAAACTATATACGCTGGACCACAAAGTTAATATTGTAATTTTGTATCTCATGTTTCCCTGTAAATCATTATTATATATGTTTATTGTACCTTGCCTTGAACTATGGAGATTAGCCAAGTACTACATCAAATAAACAAATAAAAAGGATGAAGAGAAGGGTTATTAACTTTGTTGATTCTGTAATAGACCGAGGTCAAAACAATTAACTTTTATGTAAAAGGAGTAGTCAGAAATCAATAGCAAAGGATTATATCTTTGAAAATGCTTTAAGTTGATCCAGAAACATATTTCAGTGTGCCTGGGTCAAAACGTGAGGCTGAGGGCCAAGAGGTCTATTGATAGCAATCCATCTAAAAGCTAAAAAGCAAAGTTTTCATCTCAAGTGTAAAAAATAAGATGAAATATTATTGCATATGATAAAAACCATGATAACAATGAGCTGACTTTCAGCAATGTTCTGTTAAAAGCTTATGCAGTTTTTATATTCTGTAAGCCAGTGTTTTTAGTCTTGCAGATGCCTAGTATGAGAGCTTTTCCCCAGCACATGATAAATGTAATGTTTCAGGACCAAGGTTCAGGTCTGGATTGCTTCAGGAGGCCAGAACAATTTGTGATTCGAATCAATTGCCGATTCGGCAATCAATCAGATAGTTTGATTCTCCCCATGTACCTTTTAAAACTGTTGTTCTTTGATGGCCGCAAGCACAGGCAGCTAGCAACACCACTCGTGTTGACCACATAGGCTTCCCAGTGATGCGATTTCCTGTTTCTACAAAGGTGAGAATACTCCATAGGGAAGGCTGTGGGGTCCGTGGGAGCAGTGTACTCATTGGTTGCTTCTGTTTGCTGCTGGAGAAGATCAACATTTTAAAAAGGTCCTAGCAAAACCTTCTTGCCAATGACCACGCTTTTGCTCTGCGCAGATTATTTCACTTGATTAACCTGTAATATTTCTCTCAAGAATGCAGCCACATTTCTCACAAAAAAGTTATTATTTCAACTATCGTGCATGACAGTAATCTCAGCATTAATAAAAGCAATGGTTTGTACACAGGCCTTATTGGTGTGGCCTGTGCATCCACACCCTGCACTTACCATGACCAAATTTGAAGTGACACTAGAGACCATTGCAGCACAGCTAGAATAGAGGCAGGGCTGTGTCAACCACAACAGAGGAGGAAGTACTGCAGGAAAAAGTGGAGATGTGGAGGAGAAAAGCAAAGGAGCAGAAAGGGAGAGATGAAGGAGGAAAAAGTATCATGGATATGAATGGATAGAGATTTTCGGAAAGTGGGCATTGCAAGGAGGAAAGAATGGTCCATGCACACCCTGCCACTCATTCACATTCACTCACTCAAGCACACAGCCCAGAAGTCACTCACAGACGCTCAACCCACTCAGTTTCACACAGATTCACTCAAATGCACATGCACACCCCATCCATTCACTTGCATATGCAGGGCATACACTCTTTTTCAATGGTGCACATGCCAACCACTGACTGAAACCCACAGAGCCCTCCCAAGTGACAAGCCAATGCTCAATAAAAACTGGAAAATGCAGGACCCAACCTACCTTTGCTTTTGACATTATGCAAGACTACATGCTCACAATAAAAGTTGTTCATATTACAGGTACAGTTAGTCCTTGTTCAATTGCTGTTGACAAACTATAAGGTGAAATTTGTTAATAAAACTATTGACTTCACATACAAATAATGCACCTAATCTACTCATTTCCATAGTAGCCATAAAGAATTAAATCAAATTGAATCAAATTCAAAATCAATTCATATGAGCAAATAGAATCAAATTGAAAACCTTTTGGCTGAATCGGACAGCACTACACACACACACACACACTCCTCACTCCTTCAATAAAGCAGACCATTCTGATAGACAGGGCCAGTCTTAGGCCGAGGCGGCCGCATAGGGCCTCGCACTTAAGAGGACCCCGCGCAGCGCGCCTCAGCCAGCCTCCTTCGCTCCATCCCGGTGCTCCAGTAAATTTACCTTGCTCCGACGTCGCAGCAGTTGTGCAGCATCAGTGAAAGTGCTGCCCGACGTCTCTAACATTCCCTTCGCTCATTCGTTCCCTCTGTGTCCCGCCCTCGAGGAAATGATGTCAGAAGAAGGTGGGGCACTGAGGGAATGAACGCGCAAAGGGAAGGCTGGCGGCGAAACGTCAGACTGCGCTTTCACTGACGCTGCGCAGCTGCTGAAATGGAGGTAAATTTAAATACTAGATTGAGAAGAGGAGAGGCAGGCAAGTGGACATGGGAGTGGGAGGTATGGGGAGAGAGGAGCATTGATCGATAGACATGGATGGGAGAGCAGGGCCCAGGGAGAAAGGAGAAATTGCTGGACATGGAGGGGAGGGCAGGGGAGAGAGGAGAATTGCTGGATATGGATGGATAGAGGAGGGAAGGGGAGAGAGGAGCATCGATGGACAAGGATGGATATGGATGGGAGATCATGGCCCAGGGAGAGAGGAGAAATTGCTGGACATGGAGGGGAGGGCAGGGGAGAGATGAGAAATGTTGGGCAGGAATGGAGGGAAGGAAAGACAAAGGAAGGAGATGCACATGGATGGAGGGGAAGGGAGAGAGGAGAAATGCTGGACATGGATATAGGGGAGGGGAGGAAAGTAGATGTACATGGATGGAGGGGAGTGAAGAGAAATGCTGGATATGGATGGGGGGAAATAGCTGAATTTAAGGGCTGGATCGGAACACTTTGAAGGCAGATGCTGAAACTGGAGAAAGGATAGGGACAGGGCTACAGATGGTAGACAGGACACATAAGGACACAGGAGGATGGTGGACATGGTGAGAGAAAAAATATCAAATGGAAAGAAGACACTGCATAAAACAGAAGACACTAGGACCAAAGCGAATAGAAAAACTAAATGATCAGACAACAAAGGTAGAAAAAAGTATTTTATTCAGAATTTATTTATTAATTGGAATATGTCAGCTTTTGGAAATGTGCATCTGTGATATTTTCTCTTATATAATTACAGAACTCAGTTATAAATGTGTAAGCAGAAATCATTCAAAAAAAGGAAGAAAAACGCCTCAAGAGAAAGCTCCTCCCATATATATAGAAACTAGTAAAAAAAGGCCCGTTTCCAAAACCAATGAAACGGGCGCTAGCATGTGGTTTTTTTTTTGTATGTGTGTGTGTGCCACAGAGTTATTTTGTGTGTGTGTGTGTGTGTGTGTGAGGGTGCGGTGTGTGTGCAGGTTGTTGATGTGTTTCTTTTTTTGTTTTGTTTTGTTTTTTGCTTGGGGGTTGGGGGATGTGCTGTGCTGTGCTGTGCTGGCAAAGTGGGTTGGATTGGTGTGTGGCTTTGAGGGTGTGTTTCTGTTGTATTGTGTGTGTGTGGTTTTGTCTGTCAAGGAGGTTTGTGGAGGGGGGTCTTTCTGTTGGTGAAATGTAAATGTAAATTTTTGCACATACCCACAGCAGGAATATTCTTCTCTCGTTCCAGCGGTGGTTCTGTGCTCTCCGTGCTGCACAGATAATGAGCCATTCTGCTGGGGAATGCTCCTCCCTTATTGTCACGTAGTTTCCTCTGATTGGTCCATCTTACGTTGCCTAGTGTTGCCTGGGAACGGTGTTGTGATGGTCCTTTGTGTTTCAGAATGTTGAGGGTGTTTTTTCTGATTGGTCCGTCATGTGAGGGCGGGGCAGTGAGACATGGTCAGTGTTGAGGCTTCACCACCATGAATCCATGAACGCTTCAGTGACTGACTGAGTGACTTCAGAATGTTGTCTTCAGAACGTTGAGGGTGAGTTTTATTATAGTAGATGGGATAAGAGCTACTATTTCATCATCATAGGCGATACAAAAACCCTCCTAATTATTTTTAAATGTTTTAAATATTTTTCTGTTAAATTACGGTCTGAGAGAAGAAAGCTTTGAGCCTGCCTAAGCTAAGTAAAACTTTTTAGCCTATTGGGCAGAGCAATTTTTTGTTTAGTAAAAGAAAAATATTTAAAACATTTTAAAATAATTAGGAGGGGTTTTTGTATCGCCTATGATGATGAAATAGTAGCTCTTATCCCATTTCTATATATATATGGGAGGAGCTTTCTCTTGAGGCGTTTTTCCTCCTTTTTTTGAATGATTTCTGCTTACACATTTATAACTGAGTTCTGTAAGGTTGGAGCTCGTCCTGTCCTTGGGATTAGTGCTGTTATGGTTTGGTAAGGTTATGAGTGTGTTTTTGCACAAGTTTGTTTATAGTGTTTTGCAGCGGAGAGATTGTGTGTCCACACCTCTGACCCCCCGGGGTTATGAGAATTGGAACTACTAATTGTAGTGGACTTGAACTGAATAATTTCTGGGGAGGGGGGGGGGGGGTTCATGATAGCATTGTGCTTATTTCAATCAGTTTTTCTGTACAAGTTTAGATTCATTTGTCTTTATTTGAAATTTCATAAATAAAATCAATTCTAAAAATTGAATAATCGTATCAATGGGGTAGAGCTGGGGCAGGGCTAGGGCGGGGCTAGGGTGGGGCTAGGATGGGCCCCACTAAATTGGTCTGCACAGGGCCCCGCACTTGCTAAGACCGGCCCTGCTGATAGATATGCTCTGAACCAAATGTTTTTACTTAACATCTTGTTGCAAGGTAATGAGACATTAGCAGTGGCAAGGAAACTATTTATTTACAATGTCTCTCCTTTCTATCTCTCTTGAGTCATTATGAGAAAGTAGGCAGGCATTTTTTAACACTGTTCCACTTTGTATTCAGTAGATATGAAAAGAATTAACATCTGGGGGGAGGGAGATATCAGTGTGGGCTATCATTAAGATGAGTTATTTTACCTCAAGTTGTGCTATCTTAGCACAGGGTCTCATTTATGCAATGAGACCCTGTGCTAAAATAACACAACTTGTAATAAAATAACCCAACTTAATCGTTGCCCATGTTGATGACTTCCCACCTTGTAATCTAGGCTTCCTGAGACTCTATCAGGGCTGCTGATGTTACTTTGCCCAGGGGACATTTGTTCCCAGGGGACAGAGAACTTCCAGAGGATCTCTTTAGCTCATCTTCCTTCAGCTTCGGTTGGTGTCTCCAGGAGCAGAGTTCGAAGGTTCTCCAGATGTAACTACTTAATAAGCGTACTTCTCCCCTCATTCCTGAGCTCTGGAAGTGGAATCAAGAAGTACCTGCTCTTTCTGTCCAGATACAGTAATATTTTTAGTGACTCACTCACAATCACTGTAGACACTCTTGGACTCTGAATAATAGACTGTTCTGGTCTGGGTGACTAGGAGGAGCATAATCGAACGGGACGCCCAAGTTTTCCTGAGGACGTGCTTGGGTTTCCCCATCCGTGAAGGGGTGGGGAAACCCGTATTATCGAAACAAGATGGGCGTTCATCTTTCGTTTCGATAATATGGTCAGGGACGCCCAAATCTCAACATTTAGGTCAACCTTAGAGATGGTCGTCCTTATAGATGGTCGTCCCCGATTTTCGGCGATAATGGAAACCAAGGACGCCCATCTCAGAAACGACCAAATCCAAGCCATTTGGTCATAGGAGGAGCCAGCATTTGTAGTGCACTTGTCCCCCTGACATGCAGGACACCAACCGGGCACCCTAGGGGGCACCACAGTGGACTTCAGAAAAAGCTCCCAGGTGCATAGCTCCCTTAACTTGTGTGTTGAACCCCCCAAACCCCACTCCCCATAACTGTACACCACTACCATAGCCCTTAGGGATGAAGGGGGGCACCTAGATGTGGGTACAGTGGGTTTCTGGTAGGTTTTGGAGGGCTCACATTTACCACCACAAGTGTAACAGGTAGGGGGAATGGGCCTGGGTCCGCTTGCCTGAAGTGCACTGCAGTACCCACTAAAACTGCTCCAGGGACCTGCATACTGCTGTCATGGAGCTGGGCATGATATTTGAGGCTGGCATAGAGGCTGGAAAAATATATATATTGTTTTAAGGGTGGGAGGGGGTTAGTGACCACTGGGAGAGTAGGGGGAGGTCATCCCTGATTCCTTCTGGTGGTCATCTGGTCAGTTCGGGCACCTTTTTGAGGTTTTTTTCCATTATTGCTCGAGGATGCCTATGTGTTAGGCACGCCCAGTCCCACCTTCGCTATGCTTCCAACACGCCCCCGTGAACTTTGGTTGTCCCCGCTCATAGCATTTAGCATTAGGGAGTTCGGCAGGAGGTTTATGCTTGGTGCTTGTGCAGAGAAGATCTGTGGGAAGCTCAGCTCTTGTGTGCATGTGCCTGGCAAAATCCAGACATGAAGCACATATTGGCATCTGTTTTCTGTGGCCTAAATATAAGAATTTTACATTTTTTTTAACTTGGATGCTTATATTTGAATGCAGAAAACAGATACCAATGTGCGTTTTCACTTTTGGGTCTGCTGTAAATCGCGCATATTCATTTCTCATGACCAGCGTTTAAGGGCCTGCATGGGCTTCCTTCTGCCTCCAAAAGTAATCAAAACCAGCAGATTTTGAAAAAGGAATCATGAGAGATCCTCTCTTCCAGCACACTAATGCCTGCTCTGACCTGGTGTTATTTTTTGCAGTGGTAAGGCAGCTTGTTTTGGGTGCTCTTTTCTGAGCACAGGGGAGGAATACAAAATGACCTCATTTACATGAGCTCGACTATATTAGTATGCCACTTGTGCTGTTTATCTGCGTGTTCATTTGTCCCTGTGCTTTGGGCCTCTGAACATGGAGTGCAGGTAATTGAGGGTGCTAGTATGGTGCAAATAGCCTCTATCACCCATTTTACCTTTGAGCATTGGGGCCTTAGAGGGGCATAATCGAACGGTGCCGGCCATCTCTGTGGCCTGCTCCGTAAATGGGCGGAGCCAACTGTATTTTTGAAAAAAGATGGCCGCCCATCTTTTCCTTCGATAATACGGTTGGCGCCGGCTAAATCTCAACATTTAGGTCGAATGTTGAGTACGCCAGGTTTAGAGATGGCCGGGTTCAGTTTTTGGCCATAATGGAAACCGGGCCCGGCCATCTCAAACCCGGCGAAATGCAAGCCTTTTGGTCGTAGGAGGAGCCAGCATTTGTAGTGCACTGGCCCACCTGACATGCCAGGACACCAACCGGGCACCCTAGGGGGCACTGCAGTGGACTTCAAAAATTGCTCCCAGGTTCATACCTCCCTTTCCTTGTGTGCTGAGCCCCCCCAAATCCCCCCAACCCCCCACACCACTAAGGAGTGAAGGGGGGCACCTACATGTAGGTACAGTGGGTTTTGGGGGGGGTTTGGAGGGCTCAACATATACCACCACAAGTGTAACAGGTAGGGGGGATGGGCCTGGGTCCACCTGCCTGAAGTGCACTGCACCCACTAAAAGTGCTCAAGGGACCTGCATACTGCTGTCAGGGAGCTGGGTATGACATTTCAGGCTGGCATAGAGGCTGGCAACAAATTTATTTTTAATTTTTTTTGGGTGGGAAGGGGTTGATGACCACTGGGGGAGTAAGGGGAGGTCATCCCCGATTCCCTCCGGTGGTCATCTGGTCAATTGGGGCACTTTTTTGCCACTTGGTCCTAAAAATAAATGGACCAAGTGCAGCCGGCGAAATGCTCGTTCGAGTCGGCCATCTTTTTTCCATTATCAGGTGAAGCCAGCTATCTCGTAGCCCCGCCCCACCCCGCCCTGTCCCGCCTTCTGTACCCTGCCTTGAAGTTTTGCTGGCTCCGCGATGGAAAGCAGTTGGCGCCGGCCAAAATCAGTTTTCGATTATACCGATTTGGCCGGGTTCAGGAGAATACCGGCCATTCCCCGTTTTATGTTGGAAAATGGCCAGCGATCTCTTTCGAAAATAAGCTGGTTAATGAGTTAGCCAGTTAATGAATGCTAATGTGAATGTGCTACTTGGTTAACACTTCCACATCCATTCCCCATCCATGACAGACCCTGTCTGGAACAAAATTTTAAAACAATAAATAGCATGCACTTAGCATTCACTAACAGGCAGATTACCACAAAACACTTTAGCATGTTTTGCAGTAAGCCATTTCCCCACATTAAGCATGCTTTGACATTTAACATGGTTGTCACATCGCTGCAAGCGATCTGGAGTAGTGAGCCCTTGTGCTGCTGCCAGAGACCGGCAACAGCAGGAAGACCACCCAACAGGAAGCACGGACAAACACCAACAGGCTGGACTGGAACCAAAAGCTGGAGCGGAGTTGTCTTGACTGGACTGGAACCACGAGCTGAAGTGGACTTGGCTTGGCTGGACTGGAACCACAAGCTGGAGCGGACTTGGCTTGGCTGGACTGGGAACCAGATTGAAGTACTCAGGCAAGGCAGACATGAACGGGGAAGGGCTAAAGCTAAGGACAACCAGGATGGAACAAGCAGGCAGGGAACTATAGCAGAAGACAGACAGATCAGGGAAACAATAAGGAACTGGAGCTAGGCAGAGCAGATACAGCAGCAGGGAACTAAAGTTAAAGACACACAGGACTGAAACAGCAGGAGGGAAACTAGAACTGACAATGAGCAAAACATCAACAAACAGTAAGGAACTGAAGCTAGGCAGAGCAGATACAGCAGCAAGGAACTAAAGTTAAATACACACAGGGCTGAAACAGCAGGAGGGAAACTAGAACTGATAATGAGCAAATCAGCAACCAACAGTAAGGAACTGAAGCTAGGCAGAGCAGATACAGCAGCAAGGAACTAAAGTTAAAGACACCCAAGGCAAGAACAAACAGAAGAAACTAAAGCTAAGGAAACACAAAGCAGATACTAGCAGAGCTAGGTCAGCAACAAACACTCTCAGACAAAAGCACATCTGAAGACCTCTGTTGCAAAGGCAAAGCCTGAAAGTTCCCAGGTGCTTAATAAGGCAATTACAGATGATTTCACCGGTGAGGCTTGACAGCAGAACCACCGGGGCAAGTCTGGAAAGCTGGAACATCTGGACTGGAATGGAACCTGGAAGACATCTGGGAAACAGGAAAAAACAGTCCACAGCAACCACAGGACCCAGTCACCCGGAGGCAAGGTGAGTATAGGCATGGAATAAAGTCACAGTCGTGACAATGGTTTAGTAAAAGAGACCCCAAGTTTTTAATGTGTGTTAAGTAGAGGAGTGTGGTAGCCGTGTTAGTCCACTCTTAAGGTTATCAATAGAAATCAAACAAAATAAAACATGGAAAAGAAAATAAGATGATACCTTTTTTATTGGACATAACTTAATACATTTCTTGATTAGCTTTCGAAGGTCACCCTTCTTTCATTTCTTTTATTTCCGATCTGAGGAAGAAGGGCGACCTTCGAAAGCTAATCAAGAAATATATTAAGTTATGTTCAATAAAAAAGGTATCATCTTATTTTCTTTTCCATGTTTTATTTTGTTTGATTTCTATTGATAACTTTAATGTGTGTTAGAAAGCTTTAATTGATGCAAATGACCTCAAAACACATTCTTTCATAGGTTAATGTGTGTTTAATCAATTTTGTGTGCACTATTTTTTTAATGCACACTAATGAATGTGCATTCTTACTACCCTGCTTTGCATTTCTCAGATGTGTTTAGTGGTAGGTGTAAAACTGGATAAAATTTGAAAAGTGAAGGGCAATAGTTGAGTTCATAGTCTTTAGGAAAATGTTCACATGAGAGAACATAAAATACAATTTTCTTTTCTTCCATTTATAGGTAAGTAATATAAGCTCAAGTTACCATATATAGTAAATGAATTCATATGGAACAAGGAATTTGGTCTGAGACAGGAAAACTAGATGACATCTTGAATGTCTACCATTTTTCACCTGATTGTATTAAAAAAAAAATCCAACAAAAGCATTCTGGGGTTTGTATTATTATCAGTTCAAAAGAAAAAAAAACAACAACAGGACAACAAAAATTCTGTGAATGTATTAAAAAAAAAAAAGAACGAATACATGTCTTTCAGTGTTCTGAGCAATACATCTTTCTATATCTTGCACAGCCTTCTTGGATATTTTGGAAAGACTGATGTCATCTTTATGAATTTTGCCAAAGCGTTTGATATGGTAAAACATTAAATACTGTTTTTTCTAAATCACAAAAAAACTTTGGGATCAATATTTAAAGCTAACTGATAACTAGTGATCAACGGGCCCAGACAATGATATTTAAGGCATTGGTTGTCTAATGCCACTGAATAATCCACAGCATTATCCGGATAGTGCTGGGGTGCTAAGAGGGTAGTGCTAAGGTCGAGCTAGACTTTATTCACCGGATTTTATATAGTGTGAATTCAGTTGCATGTACAAATCCGGTCATATTCTGGAGTCGCATGTGCAATTTATTAGATTAACAAACCACTCAGCACTGATAATTACACTAAACAAGCAATTATTGACACTAATTGGCCTTAATTAGTACTTACGTGATCAAATGTCTAAGCATATTCAATATCGTAATGCACCTAAATTCTAAGACACAGATCTGAAAATAGGGCACGGGCAGGGGAGGGGCATGGGTGGGTCAATTTACACGCAATGTTATAAAATATGCCTGTTCTGTGTATAATTTAGGCTTCGGCATTTACATCAGGTTTTCATTGGCATAAATGGCCGCAACTAAATTTAGTCGCAGAAAATGGGTGTTGGGCGTATTCTATAAACTATGCCTAGATTTGGGTATATTCCATAAAGCACACTTATATTTAGGCACAGTTTAAAGAATATGTCTAGGCATATTTTTTTCCACGCCGATTTTGTAGGCTTGATATATAGAATCTAGCCCTGTCTGGCTATTGCTGATATTCAGTGACAGTATCTGGATAAATATCCAGGCAAGTTAGATCAGGCTAACAGCTGTCCTAAAATGCCTGGATAGCTATCCGTACCTGCCCTGAATATTGGCAGTACCTGAAGAACTTCTGGTGGCTGTTAGAACCCTGGATATTCAGCCATCATTTAAAAAAATCATTGAGTGTCGCTTTATAAATGGGTAGGAGCTTACAGATTTGGCAAAGCCAGGTGGTATGTGAAATTTTAATAAAAAATAAATGATAATAAATTATAAGGGGGTTATAATCAATATTTCCTCTAAGCTGTTTGGGAGTCCTCCATTCCTGCTAGTGGGGGGGGGGGGGGGGGGGGTTTGCATCACTATCACATTTTCATTACCAAGGGATAATCGAGTTCTGCAGGATTCCAGAGAACCTGCCTGCCTCTAATAATTGAAAAGATGATATTAAAGCAGCACCCCCCCCCCCCCCCACACACACACACTGGCAGAAATGCAGTTTGAGGACTCCCACACAATTTAGAAGGAACATTGGTTATAATCCCGGATGTCGTAAAATAGCATATGATGCCCTATAGAAATCTATGTTTGGATTACTGCTACTTCATATTTTTATCTGATCTTTAACAAGGAATAGAAAATATTAAAATTTTTGTGACATTTGTAGACTAATTTATACTAAAGATCTGATTCCCTTTCTACATTTCTTTCTTTATCAGAATGAAATGCAGTAAATCAGGTCCTAATATGCTATAGGATTCTCTAGTTTTACAAGCAGGACTAGATTTACAAATGAGCAAAAACTTGGCAAATAAGATTTAAAGCCCCATTTTGTGTGGCATGTTGAGATACAAATTGATTCAATCAATTCAAATAGCTCACTGGTGGACTAAATATATAAACTCAAAAAATAACCAGGAAAAAGCACGGAAATTAAAGAAGTAATACAGCCAGACACTTAACACACCCATTTGACAGTTAACATAAGCAACCGCTGAAGGGTTAAACCTAAGCTATGCATGGGGAGACACCAAAAGTTCTTGGATGCAGGAAGGGCCATAGTTGTCACCAAGGTTGGGTGGTTTTCCTCTACCTCACTGTTGATGTTGGAGCTGATAGTGGCCTAAGAAGCATGTAGTCAGGAGAACCCCCACAGAGAGAACCCTGATCTCCAAGGCCCACCCCACCTGTCACATATCAAGATCACTGCTGGAAATCTATGAAATCAAGGCAATTCAGGAGTATCTTCAGTTAACCACTGATAGTTGCTATGAGTCCATCATCAGTGGGTATGCTGGATCACAATCCAGTGACAGCAGAGAGAGTAGACAACATGGTTGTAAAACTGTATCTCAATCTGTCCTATTTTTTGATGCAATTCCTTTTTACTGTTCTATTCCTACTAATCATGTATCTCTACTGTAAACCACTCTGAAAGTTCTCCTCTAGAGTATTTTATCAAGCTTTAATAAACCTGAAACTTGTAGAGAATCTATATGGGAGAGAGAAGACCTCTTGAACACTGATTATTTCTGAAATTTTTCATGGTGTGCTTCATGTCGTTTTGGTCATAAAAAGTGATCCACATGGGCAGGAACTGAATATCTGGTCAGAAAATACATAAGAAAAAACTTTGACATGAGTTATACTTACCTACCTATGAATCTAATGCACAACATGGAAGTGAATAGAGATACCTGCCAAAGCTTTTGAAAAATATATATTGAGACAAATTCTTCAAGGAGTATCCTGAGAGAAATCCCCTAGTACAGGAAAATTAAAGAACGTATATCTAGTTTGATATCTGTTCCTGAAGTCTGCTCTGTTGGGTTACTGTTATACTGAAATTTGTTATTTGCTCATATATGGATTGGACTCATTTACATTTACACCTCTCCGAGGTGGGAAAACAGAGTTGTAACTAAAGGTCAGGAAAGCTATAAAGAATGGCGGACGTCTTCTCCCATACAGGACCCATCAACTTACTGAGCTTTGTAGTCCCAGAGATCACCCTTGAACAGGTGTCCTCCAGGGGACTCATTACAAGATGAAATTCCATCATTAGAAGCTGGGAATTGATGTAAGATCATTATTTTTCTTTTGTCCAAATTAGATATGATCTATAGCAAAATGAACGACTTTCACAACATTTCAGTTTGAAATCTTTCAAAAATTCTAGATATACCATGGTCAACTTGAATATGTATTTGAGCTTAGCTGAAATTGGGTGGTGGAGCAGGTGGGGGGAAGAGGGGTTGGTGGTTGGGAGGCTAGGATAGGAGAGGGCAGACTTATACGGTCTGTACCAGAGCCGGTGATGGGAGACGGGACTGGTGGTTGGGAGGCGGGAAATACTGCTGGGCAGACTTATACGGTCTGTGCCCTGAAAAAGACAGGTACAAATTCAAGATATGAGTTTATCTTGGGCAGACTAGATGGACCATGCAGGTCTTTTTCTGCCGTCATCTACTATGTTACCATGTTACTATGTAATCTGAAGCAAAAGTACATAAGTACATAAGTACATAAGTAGTGCCATACTGGGAAAGACCAAAGGTCCATCTAGCCCAGCATCCTGTCACCGACAGTGGCCAATCCAGGTCAAGGGCACCTGGCACGCTCCCCAAACGTAAAAACATTCCAGACAAGTTATACCTAAAAATGCGGAATTTTTCCAAGTCCATTTAATAGCGGTCTATGGACTTGTCCTTTAGGAATCTATCTAACCCCTTTTTAAACTCCGTCAAGCTAACCGCCCGTACCACGTTCTCCGGCAACGAATTCCAGAGTCTAATTACACGTTGGGTGAAGAAAAATTTTCTCCGATTCGTTTTAAATTTACCACACTGTAGCTTCAACTCATGCCCTCTAGTCCTAGTATTTTTGGATAGCGTGAACAGTCGCTTCACATCCACCCGATCCATTCCACTCATTATTTTATACACTTCTATCATATCTCCCCTCAGCCGTCTCTTCTCCAAGCTGAAAAGCCCTAGCCTTCTCAGCCTCTCTTCGTAGGAAAGTCGTCCCATCCCCACTATCATTTTCGTCGCCCTTCGCTGTACCTTTTCCAATTCTACTATATCTTTTTGAGATACGGAGACCAGTACTGAACACAATACTCCAGGTGCGGTCGCACCATGGAGCGATACAACGGCATTATAACATCCGCACACCTGGACTCCATACCCTTCCTAATAACACCCAACATTCTATTCACTTTCCTAGCCGCAGCAGCACACTGAGCAGAAGGTTTCAGCGTATCATCGACGACGACACCCAGATCCCTTTCTTGATCCGTAACTCCTAACGCGGAACCTTGCAAGACGTAGCTATAATTCGGGTTCCTCTTACCCACATGCATCACTTTGCACTTGTCAACATTGAACTTCATCTGCCACTTGCACGCCCATTCTCCCAGTCTCGCAAGGTCCTCCTGTAATCGTTCACATTCCTCCTGCGACTTGACGACCCTGAATAATTTTGTGTCATCGGCGAATTTAATTACCTCACTAGTTATTCCCATCTCTAGGTCATTTATAAATACATTAAAAAGGCTTTTCTAAGACCAGAGAAAGCCAGTGTCAAAGAGAATCAATTTGAAATCACAGCACAATAGAGCATACCTTTCCCTAAATAATTAGTCTTATTTACCTTTATTTAAAAAGGGTATACAATTTGTTAATCTGTTTATTATCTTTTTGTTTATCATCTTGCATAGTAGAACATTGTTGAGCTGAGGATAAAGACTTTCATTGCATAGTATTTTGAACCACGTTAGCTTCTACTGTGAACTTAATTAGGTATATCATAGCCTCTTATCTGCATATGTTTAGCTAAAGACTTTTTTGACTGTTTGAATATAGCTAATTAAGCAGGGCATAGCGGCTGAAATGACTTAAAATGAGTACTGAAAAAAAGGTGTGAGCAAATATAAAATAAATTGTTATTCAGCAGTTTTAAAATACACCTTGCATTTAATTGACAATATCATAACACAAATATAGTACAATAAACAGGTATATATTTTTATTGTACTTAAAATCTGTGGTATCTGACTACCACAGGCTACTAACTCCCATGGTAAAAGAAAAGTGCTGCTTGCAAGCCATTTTGCAAGGAATAATTTTGTACCACTCAGGAGTATTGGGTCACCAAGCCACAGCCCGATGCTCCTATGCCTCATATTAAAGCAGCTAGCCCCCTTTCTCAATAGCAGTGACCAGGATACCCTCCATACACTGAAAATCCCTCTTGGGCTCCCCATAAATCATGGATCCCCCTTTGTGGAGCTCCATCTAGACCCCCCCCCCCCAAACTGAAGAGCTTCCATGATGGTCAACCTTCCCACCAGAAAATGTCCTCTTCCCCTGGCTGCTCCCCCCCCCCCCCCCACTCAAGGCAGTAATCCTTCCCTCTACCCTCCTGAAGCCCTCCTCCCCCGCACCAAGCCTACCTTAATCTATGGTGCGAGGAGTGAAGGGGCTCTCTGATCCCCAAACACCCAGAGCAGGGCAGAGGTCTCTGTGGCTTCTTGCTCTTGGCTGAGTTCTGCATACTCCTTTAGCTTTTATTGTGCTCACTGGACTAGCAGGGCACAGCTAATTGTAAACGCTGAGTCTAACTAGTTAGGGTATCATGCATGAGGGTCCTTCCTCACACATGGGTCTAGACTGGGAGGCTGAAACTAAAGACCAGGATCTGAATTCTGCTTCTGGATTTATAACTTTCAAAAGTTTTCTCCTGCATAAGCCTCTTCCTTAATTTGAATACTGCTCACTGAAGACCCTCCTACTTGAGACTACCAAGCATAGGTGATGTCACAGAATATACAATTTACCCTATTATTTTTTTAAGGCTGTTGGGATTTTCTCTGTGCAACACTCCCTCTGGACTTCTCCACCCCATCCATTGCACCATGTCCAAGAATAGGAGACAATGGATGGGGAACACTTTTGGCACCCTTGACTCCATTATTCCTTGTATAGCTGAATGGAGTCCAGGCAGAAAAATTAAGATGGGCCTCCTATTACACCATCTCTCCCATGGTAGTGGGGAGTGTAGGGAGGGGGGAGGGGAGGAGGAGGAATCCTTTCAGGGCTCCAGTAAACAAACCTGGATAAAGCAAACATATTACAGACCTATATAGAAAACCTATCATAGTAATAGAAGTTGAAACTGAAATGCAAGATATCAGAGATGCACATTTCCTAAAGCTCACATATTAGAATTAATAAATTCAGAAAAAAATACCCTTTCTACCTTTGTTGTCTGAGCATTGATTTGGTACCAGTATTTCTTTTGTTTTTAACTCTCCAGGGTCTCCTGTCCTTTTGACATTCTTCTCTCTCTCTGTGTCCACCATCCATCTTTCCTCTGCATCCCTATCTATCCTGTCCAGCATCTGCCCTCTGTCTCCCTATCCTCCCTCAATATGCAGCCTCAAGCCTCTACATCCCTGTCCCTATGCTCCCTCCATGCCCAGCATTTCATCTTTTTGTCCCTGTCCTTCCTCATTGTCACTTATTTCTGACTCCCTTCCCTTCCTCCTATACTACACCATAACCCCCTCCCCATGGTCCAGCATCTCTCTCCTCACCTCTGTTGGTGCAGTGTGTCTCCCCATTCTCCCATGATCCAGTCTCTCTCTCTCTCTCTCTCTCTCTCTCTCTCTCTTCCCTCTGCTCCCCGGTCCAGCATCTCCTCCTCTCTTCCCCCTCCCGTTTGCTTCAAGACTCTCTCTCTCTATCTCTCTCTGCTTACCCCCCAGATCTAGCATATCACCTCTCTTTCCTTCAAACACGTGGCGGGTTGCTGGCAGAGGCAGCACTGAAAACAGGCTTCATTCAGCCAGCCCTACCAAGACCTTTCTTCTGTGGTGTCCCATACAAAATTGCATCAGAGAGGTGGAGCACCACATAGGAAAGGCCCTAGTGGATTCAGCTTGTTTTCATTGCTGCCTCTGTCAGTGACCCACCACATGTTTGGAGGACTATAGAGGGAGGGAACTAGAGAGATGCTGAACCCATACGGGGGGAGGGGGGTCAGAGATAGGGAAAGATGCTGGACTTGTAGGGGGGTGGGTTCAACTGCAGGCACTCCCCAGCAGTAGGTGGACTGAATATTTTACTAGGTTTGATCAATGTTAGCTACATGTCTGATTGTTTGTCCTGTGCAACCTCCCCCCCCCCCTCCTCCGTTGTGCTACCCTTGCTTCCTGCTCAGCAGAGGAGGAGATAAAATATTCTTATCATGGTCAGATACTTGCTGTCTCCAAAAATTTGTTATTTGAGGTGACTGCCACACTTTGCTTAATAATAGAGCAACTCCTTTGTGAAAAGAACATGTTAAGCATTGGTTTCTTTTTGTTTTGATTTTTTGTGTACTTTTAACATGAACTGATAAATAGGAGAATATTACTGTACATTGGGGTGGGTTTTTTTTTTTTCTTTCCTTGGATGTATGGACAGAAAATGTAGGTCAAACAGAAGCTTTCTGATCTGCTTTCTAGATTAACTTTTTTGGAAAACTGTTGCTAGGAAACAAACTTTATATTAGGTGTGCCTGTCTTTGTTTACATAGGTAGTTGAACAGAGATGCCAGAATTGTAATAATTGATGCGTGCATAAAGCTTTTGTGGGACTCTATGGTGTCGATTAGAAATTTAAGAAAGTGTTTCTTTTGAAAAGCTATCTTATTTTGGATTTTTCTAGTATCCAAAAAATGAAAACTCATTTTGGTTAACATTAATTTGAAATTTGAAGAGACGAATATTCAAAATGGTTTGCCTGGGTTACTTCAGGAGTTAGCCTGACAAACTGTTGATTTTGAAAACTTGGCTTCACAAATCACTAAACTGTTGTCAGAAGATATTTCAGTCACAGAAACAGTGGGTTTAAGATAGCATGATAACATTATCCACATATCTTTAACCTGCGATATTTCGCAGAACTGGGATAACCAGTTATCTTGCAGAATATCCAATTAAATACATTGAGATATCTTTAACTGTATATACTCCACTGAAAGTTGGCCCCCAAAATTCGTACTGGTCAACACTGAAAAGCATTTATCTGGATAATTGCACCTGCAATTTGCATAACGTTTGCTGAAAAGGATATTCAGAGGCACCATCTGGATTTACTATCTGAATATTGCTTCTAAATATGCTTCAAGACCGCCTCTGTATTATGGAGCAAATTCTGTAAATGGCACTCAGAATTCAGCACCAAAAAAATGTGGTGTTTAACAGTATTCTATAACAGAAGTTCTAGGATCAGCACCCTTTATACTATAGCATGTAGTGATGGGATTCATGCTCAATTTTGGGTGTGAGGAGTTACACCAACTTAAACCAGGTGTAAATCCCAGCATGCAAGTTGGGCGTGGATCCCCTGAATTCTGTAACACTGCACACATTTTAAAGGAACATCCCTGGCCTGCCCATGCCCCTCCTGTGGTCACACCTTTTTGCATATCCACGCAGAAACACTTAGTGTTATTCTATAAATGGGCGTGTAAGTGTGTTTTTGTGTTGATCTGCTATTTTTGCCCCATATTGGTGCCTTGCATCTGTTAGAATGCTTTTTTATGCCTAAAATTTGAGCAGAAGTAGCACCTAATGTTCAGTGTCATATATAGAATTTTTCCCTACGTGGATAGTGATGGGGCAGAGCCAAGAAAGTCCTGGAACTTATCTTAATAGAGACAATATTTAATCTGCTATTTGATTAACTTATCTGGACAATGTAGGGCCGATAAAAGACTGCCCTAAGTTATCCAGACAAGTTTACCAGATAATGGACTGAATCTTGTACTATCTGGATAAGCTTCAGTGCAGATTACTTGATCCAAATATTCAACACTAGCCACTATCTGGATAATGGAACTAAATATCCAGATATGTTTTTGATTGCAGCAGCCTGCAAAAAAAAAAAGACTGACTGCAATGGCTGAATATTGAATGGTTATTTGTTCTATCGAGTTCACGAGGAATGTGTTCTATTGATGACACAGGGAAACAACCTAAAATTTAGTTTTTTCCTGTCATTTAAGACTAAAAATGAAATGAAATATCATGTCAAGCAAATGCATTGAATTGCAGCAACTCATTAATGCAGAATTTTAGTACGCATTTTCAAAAAGAATAACGTAATCAAGGTTCTAGCTGTAGAGTTTCTGCAGTATCCTCAATAGGTCAATAACCATTGAGTCACAAAAGATAGTTTGCATCTTTTACACGATATACCATTGCCGATCGGACGTCTTTTGTGATTCAACGGTTATTGACCTATTGAGGATACTGCAGAAACTACACAGCTAGAACCTTGACTACGTTATTCTTTTCTTGAATTTAGGGTAGGAGTGCTCTAAACAGATGGAGGTAGGTAGGAAGGAAGTTCCAAAGAAAGGGTGCGTGCTAACATTGAAGTCACATACACTAGCCAGTGTTAGAAATGCACCCTCATCTAAGCTGTTGATTTGTACTCTGTATGGTTATAGAATGCAGTTTGGAAGGCTTTGGAAATGTGAGGGTGTGCACACCAAGCCAACCTGTGCAGCTGGTAACACACTTGTCTTCACAGAAGCCATCTGCTGTGTAGCAGCAAACAACATTGTGCCAGTGGGAAAGACTGCATATGCAGAGATCTCAGGAGACATCTCAACAGCTGCTCACACATGTGGAAAGGGATGTCACCTGTCACAGGAAAATCCCTGTGTGTGATATCAGACAGCAATATATAACATCTGAGCTATGTATGCAGAACTGCTATGATAGGAGTAAGAGCACAGTATAAGGGGATAGGGGACAGAGCAGAGGTGTGTAAGATATACTTACTTGTGGTCTCTGTATGGCAAGATATGTCTAGCTGTTCTCACCACTAATAAAGACTCCTCAATGAGGTTCACCAACAGTTGGCATCCCTGGTCAGTGAGCAGATTTCCTTGGTCAGGTAGAGAACTAATTATGACATATAAAAGTGGTATAAAAAAAAGTTCCCAATCCCTTTCTTGAAGAACACCTATTTATGAATATTGCCTCTGACTCATTTTTCATCATTTTACCTTCATATCTAGTTTTGAACACTTCCATCATTTATCTGACAAATAAAAGAAAGAGGCATATTTTTATTCTTGGAAAAATACTCAAGGAAAACTATGCATACACATTTATATCTGCTATTTAGTATACATACAAATTTTCAAATCTAACAGTATGTGTCCAATTGCAAACCACGCCCCAACCCCACCCCTTGAGCTGCCTCCTCCACCTGCAGTTACAGGCATACATGTTATATACAGAGTACTAGATTCTATATATGGCACAAAAACACGTTATTCTACAAGCCATGCTTAAAGTTAGGAGTGGTTTATAGAATAATGCTTATGCTCGGGAATCACACCTAACCTTAGGCATGGCAATTTGCACCAACTAAATGTGGTGTAAATGGCCACATAAATACCAGGAACACCCCCAGTCCACCCACGACCCTCCAATTTCTGTGCCCCTTTTCTATACTCACGTGTAAAATGTAGGCTTGGATATCGAGCCTAAATTTGCATGCATAAATTTGAATTAAATCTAATATAAAGCCAATTATTGGTGCTAATTACCTCATTATTCAATTAAATTACCTGCAAAAATAGGGCATGTGCCAAAATGTTTGCTGACTTTTATAGAATTAGGGGGAGAGGGGGCAGGCAATTATAGAAAATCCCATCTCTGCAAGCAAAGCATAGCTTTCCCGTGGAAATGTATTTGAAAACTACTCTCTAGGTAGTTAATGTGATATGATTAAATTTGCCATTGTCTTTTCTTGCTATTGCACAGTCTGGTGCCAAATATGTTAATTTTCAAACTCTAGGACTATACAAATAAATGATCACAGTGATTAAAAATTGATATAAAAATAATATAATGAAAAAGTATATTAGAAGCTAGATTAAGAAATAAGTACTCTGAACGAAAATAATGATCTCTTTATTTAAATAATAATATTTTACTATATCATGATTAGGTTTTTTGTGATTTTTCTTGTTGTGTTTTAAACCCATGAAGATGGACCCATTAATGAAGATTTGGCTTCTGCAAAAGCAAGCTGCTTGAGTCATTTCCTTTTTTGACTCTGTTTTATGCACACTAATCTTTTTATTCCCGGTCTCTTTTAAATCCTACTTTATTCATGTGACTTGTCCCTGGGGTTAGTCCATATTTCTGTCTTACTCATGAAGAACATGAGTGGCATCATGAACCATAAAACAACCACCAAAAGTGGAGGAATGCTTGATCCCTACGAATGTCGACCACACAAATCAAGGAGCAGAGTTGACAGGAAGATGCTAGTTCTGTGTATGAAATTTTATTGAAAAATGTCAAAAGACTCGACACAGCAGCCGTGTTTCAGCACCAGTGTGCCTGCTTCAGGAGTCTAAAAAACATATGAATAACTTGTATAAACATAAAAAATACTATTTAGATTGTTTAGATAAAAAATAATCACAAAAAATCATGAAAAGTAAAATGCAAAGGAAAATCACAAATAATATCACTTCAATACTGTAAATTTTATTTCATTTTATTATACTGTAAATTATAAACTGAAACACTGTTTCTTTTGTTAATAACAAATATTTATATGGGAGTTTTATATTGTGACAGTCTTTTGGGTTATTTTGTCTATATCCTGCAATTTATCTTTTTTAAAATATAGATTTGAATTATCTAATCTCTTTTGATCTATGAAATCTTATACTGTTTATGGTTACAACTGGAATGGCTTAGTTTAGAATTATATTGCATGTTTTTTTATGCTGTGTCCTGTAGTGATATTATTTGTGATTTTTCTTTGCATTTCATTTTTTATGATTAATTTTTATCTAAACAATCTAAATAATGTTTTATATGTTTATACAAGTTATTCATATGTTTTTTAGACTCTTGAAGCAGGCGCACTGGTGCTGAAACATGGCTGCTGTATTGAATCATTTGGCACTTTTCAATAAAATTTCATACAAAGAACTAGCTCTTCCTTGTGGTTTTTGGATGAGCCTGTCTACCCTACTCCTTGATTTGGGTGGCATCATGAACCTCCATAGATAAATATATAAAATTTTAAAAAAGTTTCCTCTTTTTCTGCTTCTTCACTTATGCAATATAAATGTCCTGCTCGTTGCACTGAATTTTCGGGAATAGTAATTGGTTAGGGACACTGCCTGTTGGTCCTGGAGTATCATTTAGTCAGGAACACATGAAATCTTATGCTAATTAACAATTTCCATAGGTAAAATAATTAACATTTTATAGAAATCACATAGAAAATTGGTAAAGAGGTAGAAGTACTGTATATGTTCTATATTCCCATATATTCTATACAAGTATAACATTTCTGTGTAACTGTATAAAAATTAATATAGCTTTCTAAAATAAGTTGTAAGCCTTCTGTTTAGGGTCTTCTTTTCTATGATATACACATTCAAATATTTGAATGGTATAAATCTACAAACAAACCTTTTTCCAAAGACAGGAAGGTGGTAGAACTAGAGGACATGAACTGAGGTTGCAGGGGGGCCGACTCAGAAATAATGTCAGGAAGTACTTTTTTATGGAGAGGATGGTAGATACCTGGAATGCCTTCCCATAGGAGGTGGTGGAGACAAAATCAGTAACAGAATTCAAAAAATGCATGAGATAAACAGAAAGGAATCCTTTATAGAAGGCATGGAATCAAACAAACCTATTGGTGATTAGATGCAACAGCAGTAAGTGAGAATCAAAGCCAGTGCTGGACAGACTCCTACGGTCTGTGCCTTGATTGTGGCTGGACAGATTGAGCTTCAGTATCTAGAGAATAAGGTCAGTGCTGGGTAGATGTCTATGGTCTATGCCCTGAAAATGACAAGGACAAATCATGATCAAGTTTACATATGTAGTTCACATTATACTTTATGTGATGAGTTATCTTGTTGGGCAGACTGGATGGACCATACAGGTCTTTATCTGCTGTCATTTACTATGTTACTGTGTTACAGTAAACTTTGTACAGTTCTATGACATTTTGGTGTGCAGTATAACCAAATTCCATTATATAGATTCTATCCTTCGAGTCTCTCTTACAGTCTTTCAAAATAAAGAGAGATTCGTTATAAAGATTAGAACTTGATTCAAATATAAATTATTGTTCTTTGGTGCTCAAAATTATATATGCTTTATAATCTATGATATGAGTACATTAACTATACACTCTCTCAAATATGCTGTATTCAACACTTTTAGCCACATTATTGCCTCTGAAGCATCCTGTGGTGGCTTGTATTGATACCTATCTCCTCTTGAAATGTATTTCTGACCACAACTCATCTCTAAGTGATTCTCCCAGGTCAATTTCCACTTGTTGTTTACATTTAGCAAAATAGAAGATAGAAGTATTCTACACGTTATCCAGAGAAGTCATTGTGCCTTTATAGTCTTTCTGTCTCTGAGTTTGGTGCCATTTATAGAATAGTGGATAACACCAGGATCCGCGCCCATCTTCATGGGCAAGGATATATGCCAACTGAAACGTTGTGTAAATCCTCACGCATAAATTAGGCTCTGAATTCTGTATCTTTAGTGAACGTCTCTGATCTATCCATGTTCTTCCCATAGCCATGCCCCCTTTTCAGTCACACACATCTTTATAGAACAGCACCTAGCAAGATACATGCATAATCAAAATTGTTGCCATGGGCTTTGTTTTTCACAATGTCCATCTCTAATAAATGTGGTGGAAAGAACTATGTTCTATTCCCATTGATCCCTGATCCCAGCATTGGCCCCTCCCTCCCTGATCATATCCCCCCCCCCCCTGATGTGGGCTTTCCTAATCCTCCTGTCATCATGCCTGAGACCCCCTAAAATCAAACCTGAGACCATCTCTGAAATTGCACCTGACCCCCATCACAGCACCTGACCCCTTGACATCATATCCAATCCTGACTTGCCCATACATGGAAGCCTGATTCCTAGTGATAGTACTGTAATATCACAAACTGGATTTCGATCCCTTTACAGATCTCGGACAAACTCGGACAGTTTAAATCTTCTAGGGGTCACAATTGATCGGCACTTAACCCTGGAAACCACAAAGAAAATTTTTTACTCTATGTGGAGACTCAAATGAATAAAACCGTACTTTCCCCGTGATGTTTTTCGCAATATGATACAATCAATGGTATTAAGCCAATTGGACTATTGTAACGGCATTTATGCAGGCTGCAAAGAACAATTACTCAAGAAACTTTAGACTGCTCAGAACACTGCGGCAAGACTGATCTTTGGAAAATCTAAATTTGAATCTGCCAAGTCCCTTCGCGAAAAACTGCATTGGCTTCCCATTAGAGAACGAGATGCCTTCAAGGTATGCACCTTGATTCACAGGATCAGTTATGGGGAAGTTCCAGATTACATGCTTGAATTGGTTGACTTACCACTCAGAAACAGATTCAGTCTCTCACGATCCTATTTAAATTTACACTACACAGACTGTAGTGGTCTTAAGTACAAATCTACTTATGCCACCAACTTTACCTTCATGGGCACACAACTGTGGAATGCTTTACCCAAATCAGTTAAATCCACTCAGAACTACCTGAATTTTAGAAAATTATTGAAGTCCATCCTGTTCAAGAAGGCTTATTCTCCAGGTTCAACATAATCTGTTCATCTCCTGATTTAACAAGACTCATAGACACTAATTATTCTTTATCATCATCTACATAGTGCTGTTTAAATGTTATCTATATGTTCATTATTTTACTTTAATACTGTTTGATTATACTTTTCTTTACTGTAGCCTTCATATAGTTTTGTGTAAGCCACATTGAGCCTGCAACTAGCGGGAAAATGTGGGGTATAAATGTATTAAATAAATAAATATTACTTCTAGATGCCTTTGTGGCTATCATTAAGACCCAGACGCCACAAGGTGGGAGTGAGTGGGCATCACACCTACCCCACTAGACACCAGGATCCCTGGAGACTGAGTGAGAGGGTAGAGGATGGGGCGACATGTGGCCCAAGGGCCATTTTTAAGAGCCTTGGGTCCAGGGGGTATGAGTCTGGGGGGAAACTGTCACATGTTGGACCTACACGTGGGGCCTCTGGAGTAGTGTCTTTGCTGATGGAGGGTAGCAGTTGTGATGTCAGCAATCTTGGGTATGATATCAGGGAGGGTTGCGTATGATGTTAGGTGGGAAGAGTCAGGTGTGATGTCATGGAGAACAGTTGTAATGTTAGGAGGTCTTGGGTGTGATGTAAGGAGGACTGGAGAAGCTGGTATTGGGGTCGAAATATGTTTGACTAGGTGTGGGGTGCATGGCACTGGCATTGCAGGGACCAGACACATCTGGATTTACAGCTACTCATGCATCAGGTACTTGAAAGTGCCTCAGAGCAGATGATAATATAAAAATTGTGAAAAAGAAATTCTGCTTCATAAATGATAAAGATGCATACTGGAGAAATGAAGCAAAATATTTCTGTCAGTAGGTTTAGTAAAGGGGGGGAAAGGGAAATGGGACTTGATATACCACCTCTCTGAGGTTTTTGCAACTACATTCAAAGCGGTTTACATATATCCAGGTACTTATTTTGTACCAGGGGCAATGGAGGGTTAAGTGACTTGCCCAGAGTCACAAGGAGCTGCAGTGGGAATTGAACTCAATTCCCCAGGATCAAAGTCCACTGCACTAACCACTAGGCTACTCCTCCACAAGTAAAGACGCCCATCTCCTAAGCACGCCCTAGTCCCGCCTTCGCTACACTGCTGACACGCCCCCATGTACTTTGGTCATCCCCACGACGGAAAGCAGTTGAGGGCGCCCAAAATCGGCTTTTGATTATTCCGATTTGGGTGACCTTGCGAGAAGGACGCCTATCTCCCGATTTGTGTCAGAAGATGGACGCCCTTCTCTTTTGAAAATTCACCTGATAATGTCAAACATTTCCACATTCCATGCTGCTAGCACACACACATTTTGGAAATATAGGGGCCCTTTTACTAAGCCACATAGGTGCCTATGCGCCCCCAACGTGTGCCAAATCAGAACTTTTGCCTGGGTATCGTATGGTCTGTATGCCAGAAACTTTGTGGTGCATGGTGCTAACCGGGCAGTAATTGGCATTGTACTTGTGCTGATGATTACTGCCCGGTTAATGTGCAAGACCTTACCATTAAGTTAATGGGTGGTGGTAAGGTCTCAGGCCCAAAATGGACACGTGCCAATTTTTATTTTGCCGCACAACCATTTCCGGCCAAAAAAAGGCTATTTTTTGTGGGCACGCTGAAAAATGGACCTGTGCGTGTCCAATACACGCATCTACAACAGCACAGGCCATTTTTCAGCGCACCTTAGTAAAAGGACCCTATAAATATATATGTGCCGGTAACATGCAACAGACACCAGTATTCCTTCCCAATTTGGCTTTTTTTTTGGAGGATGGGGACAAAAACCAGTCAAGGATTAAGGGGGCAACCTCTCCTAATTCCTCCAGGAGAGTGCTGCTCAATCACTGATGTCGGCTCCTGCATGTGGGGCCATCAGCTGTTTTTTGCCTTGCAATTCAAAGGATACAATCGTTGTCTCCCATACATTTATGACAACTGGGTTACACAGTTTCCAATATTGGCAATAAAGATCTTTGAGTAGCCCCTGACACAGCCCTATTGGGCAAAACATGGCCGGTGTCAGGCTTTTTAATGTTTTATTAAAAAATTCATGTTGATTCTCTACTGATCTGCTCTGTTATTTTCCTTCTTGGAGTTTGCGGATCGTCTGCCTTGCTGTTTTCTTGGACCTTCTGAAAGGGGGCATAAACGTCTATTAACTTGCCAAACCCTTCTTGTCCCAGCTAAAACATGACCCAAACATGCCTCCTTGCCATTTGCACATATTTGTGTTTGAGACATGCTGGTTTATATAAATCTCAAATGCAAATAGCCCTTCTAAAATGACTGCCAAAGTATAATGTAGCCTAATTCAATGATTCACCCAAATTTTGGTAGATGAGAACTACTTTTAACTTACTAGCAGCCATTGAGGGGCATAATCGACCAGAAACGCCTATCTCCATGGGCGTTTATCTCCGAGAACCGGTCCGTGAAGGGGCGGAGTGAACCGTATTTTCAAAAAAAATAGACGCCCATGTGTTATTCGCCAAGGTGTGAGCTGGGCGTTTTTGCTTTTCAGCGATAATGGAAAATGAAATCGCCCAGCTCAAAAACGAATAAATCCAAGGCATTTGTTCGTGGGAGGGGCCAGGATTCATAGTGCACTGGTCCCCCTCACATGCCAGGACACCAACCGGGCACCCTAGGGGGCACTTTTACAAAAACAAAAAAAAAGGTAAAAGAGCTCCCAGGTGCATAGCACCCTTCCCTTGGGTGTTGAGCCCCCCAAATCCCCCTCAAAACCTACTGCCCACAAGTCTACACCATTACTATAGCCCTAAGAGGTGAAGGGGGGCACCTACATGTGGGTACAGTGAGTTTGGGGGGGTTGGACGACTAAGCATTAAGCAGCACAATTGTAACAGGTAGGGGGGGGATGGGCCTGGGTCCACCTGCCTGACGTCCACTGCACCCCCTAACAACTGCTCCAGGGACCTGCATACTGCTGCTTGGGAGGAGGACATGACATTTGAGGGTGAAAGTAAAAAGTTGTGAAACATCATTTTTTTGTGGTGGGAGGGGGTTAGTGACCACTGGGGGAGTCAGGGGAGGTCATCCCCGACTCCCTCTGGGGGTCATCTGGTCATTTAGGGCACTTTTTGGGGCCTTATTCGTGAAAAAACAGGGTCCAGGAAAAGTGCCCTAAATTCTAGCTACAAACGTATCCATTATCGGCGAAAGGCGCCCATCTCTGTTCGGGTGATAACCACGCCCCAGTTCCGCCTTCACCACGCCTCCGACACGCCCCCGTCAACTTTGTCCGCATCCGCGACGGAGTGCAGTTGAAAGCGTCCAAAGTTCGGCTTTCGATTATACCGCTTTATTTGTTTTTGTGAGAAAAACGCCCATCTCCCGATTTAGGTCGGAACTTGGGCGTTTTTCTCGTTCGATTATAAGCAGGATTGGGTTTCAACGATTATCAGAATTTAGAACCTTGCTGTACAAATGTCAAGCATATATTTCTGTTGAATTCATTTTTATAGTTTGATCAGGAGTTCAATTTTTAGTTTTCAACAGAGAGGTGTGGTAGCCATGTTAGTCCACTCTTAAAGGTTATCAATAGAAATCAAACAAAATAAAATATGGAAAAGAAAATAAGATGATACCTTTTTTATTGGACATAACTTAATACATTTCTTGATTAGCTTTCGAAGGTTGCCCTTCTTCGTCAGATCGGAAATAAGCAAATGTGGTAGCAGATAGTATATATAAGAGAAACATCAAAGCATTACTTTGACAGTCCAATAAAAAAGGTATCATCTTATTTTCTTTTCCATGTTTTATTTTGTTTGATTTCTATTGATAACCTTTAAGAGTGGACTAACACGGCTACCACATCTCTCTACTTAAGATGGAAGATACCGCATACAGCCGCATGAAAAAGCAAGTGAACAAACTTTTGGAAAAAGAAACAAAAGTGAACAGTCATCTTTACTTTCTGACAATCTGCAAGAAGAATGACACCATTCCCAAAGGACTGAGGATCAAAAATCCTTTGGCTTCTACTTACAATTCTGACTATGCAGAAAAACTCCTCAAACGCACTAGTCAGAAACTAAGAAAAAGAGAATAATACAAACCCAAAGGGATGAAATCATGAGGAACATGGAGGAACTACATCCACACCTTATGAACCAACTTAAAGAGGACCTGCATAACATCCAAAGAAAAAAAACAATGCATTGCTATCCGCAAAAACGAAATAAAGCTGTCTTCAGTCCTGCAGAATCAGAGAGGGAAAAACAGCTTATCCTTGAATAACTACAGCTCTGCAGAACCAAAGTCCCCAGGCACCTTGGAGACACTTGGATATACATCTGTGGCATGTGAAAATCAGAGCCCAAACAAACCTGGGAATACTGATCACACCTTTACAGATGCAGATCAGATGGGGATAATAAACCTCTGGAGCCTTCAATTATCACAGCATGAAGTCTCTGCACTATCCAAAGGACTTTCTTTATGCCCATCCAGCAAACTGGATGAAATCCAACTATATTCAGACCTAGAAGAATTCTTTAGAAAAATGTGACTTAAAGCACATTTCCACAATAGAGGGACACCAAACAGACCAGAATACAGTCTTAAACAAAATAACACTTATTTCACCCCACAGGAGGGACAAAACTACAAGCTGGATAATTACATAGAAAGTTTCAGACATAGGGTGAAATCACAACTTTCCAACAAACAAAAGAGAATTCTATACAATCTTACCCCACCAGAAAGAGCGACCATAAGAACTCTACAAACTAACGAACACATTATCATCAAACCCGCAGACAAAGGAGGTGCAGTGGTAATTATGGACACACAAAAATACATTGAAGAGGGGCACAGACAGCTCTCAGACAATAAATACTACAGGAAACTAAGTGAGGACCCCACACAGGATTATACAAAATAGCTAAAAGACCTTATCAAAACATTTCCTACACAAGTGCTGCCTCATCTGAAGAAACTCATACCAAACCAGCCCTCTGTGGGCACATTCTACATGCTACCCAAAATCCATAATCCTGGAAACCCTGGCAGACCAATCATATCAGGTATTGGCACACTCAAGGAGGAAATATCTGGATTCATAGAGGGAATTCTGAAACCTCTCGTACACAAAACTAACAGCTTCATACAAGACACCACAGATTTTCTGAATAAATTGAAAAATATCAAGCAATTACCACCAAACACCCTTCTGGTCACGATGGATGTAGAATCACTATACAGCAACATTCCACATGCGGATGTCATAGCTGCATGTGGGAGACTCCTAAAAAGATCCGCACTGGACCATCAATACTCACCAGAAACTGTTACAAAATTAATCAAATTTATTTTAACTCACAACTGCTTTCGCTTTAACAATGATATCTCTCTACAAATAATGGGCACTGCGATGGGCACCAGGACAGCACCCCAATATGCCAACCTTTTTATGGCTGAGCTGGAAGAGACATTTCTGAATACATACCAGACCAAACCTCTAAAATACTACCGGTACATCAATGACATTTTTATGATTTGGATGGAGGGGGAAGAAATTCTAAAACAATTTTACTATTCCTTCAATACATACCATCCTACAATCAGATTCAAAATTGACTACTCCCCAGTAAAAGTCAATTTTTTGGACACCACAGTCTCAATCAGTGATGGCTGTATACAACTATCTATATACAAGAAACTCACAAACAGATGCAGCTACCTCCACAACTCCAGCTTCCACCCTTCACATACAAAAAGATCCATTATTTACAGCCAAGCCACAAGATACTACCGTATCTGCTCGGACCCAGGGGATAGAGACAGACACCTTGAAACCCTGACTGTATCCTTCAAACAGAAAGGCTACAACCCCAAAATAATCTCCAAGAATATTGCCTCTGCCCTCAAAACACCCAGAGAAAATCTGCTACAGTACAAAGAAAAAAAAGCCACAGACAGAATTCCCCTTTTAGTGACATACAACCCAGAGCTGGAGAAACTAAGGAAAATCATAAGGGACCTACAGCCCCTACTCCAGGAGGATGAATTACTGAAAGAGATACTGTATTCCCATCCCCGCCAGTACTGGCCTTCCGACAGCCACCAAACTTAAAACACAAGCTGATCAGGAGTAAAATCCCAACATAGACTGAAAGTGAAGAGAAGGGCACATTTCCCTGCAATACATCCAGCTGCAAGCTATGCCAAAATAATTCACAGGACCCCACAGTCATTCACAAAGGAAAAATATTCAACATAAAGGAATCTTTCACATGCTCATTTTCCAATGTGGTATATATCATTCAGTGTAAAAAATGTAACGAAGGATGCTATATTGGAGAAACAGGCCAGATGCTTAAGACAAGATTCAATCTGCACAAACATCACATGAAAATAGCCAGTGCCAGTCAGGCCCCCACCCCTGTGGGTCAACACTTTACAAGACCAGAACACTGCACCACTGATTTCACAGTAAGAATCCTGAAAGTTAACTTTAAAACAATACAAGAACGAAGACCTTTGAAGTCAGAATGATTGAATATTTTGACACCCAACAGACAGGACTTAATAAGGATCTGGGTTTTCTAGCCCATTATAAACCATAAAGTTGTATGTCTCTGTTTATTTCTCTGTTTATCACCCTCCTCTCACCTTCCCACACCATCCTGTTAGAATATCAATGAAATGCTTTGATGTCCCCATGCATACTCCCACCCTCCCACTCTGTCAGACTGTTGAAGTAATGCTTTGATGTTTCTCTTATATATACTATCTGCTACCGCATTTGCTTGTTTCTGATCTGAGGAAGAAGGGCAACCTTCGAAAGCTAATCAAGAAATGTATTAAGTTATGTCCAATAAAAAAGGTATCATCTTATTTTCTTTTCCATGTTCTATTTTGTTTGATTTCTATTGATAGTTTTCAGCACAAAGAATAGAGAAGTTAATCTGTTTCCTGAGCACAAAAATGTAGTTTAAATGGAGGGCATTAGAGGATTATATTTGGGCCTATTAATTGTAGAAGTGTTTCTTCCCTTTATTTGGGAGACTTTAATCTGTTTTTACTGTTATTTTTTCAGTAAAATCTCTACCAAGATGCTTCAGGACACAAGAGGGTAATGATCTTCATCACAAAAGAGATTATGAGTCATGAGTCAATTATTATTTTAGAAATAAGAAAAAATATGGATAAATAAAATGAATATTCAAATCTCTCTAATTGTCTTACAAAAAACTGGTCATTTGGAGGGGACTTTGAGGAAGTGAAAAATGAAGAGAAAAATTTAATTAACAATTAAAACCTCAACTGCCCAGAGGCAGTTTAAACTAATAATGAAGAAAGAACTGCTGTCTCAAAACAACTATAGCTAATAATTCACAAATTTGCAAAAATAGAGATCCACTTCCATGAATCCACTGTTTATAAGATTATAATGAACAGAACATGAGTGCTTCATCAAGAAACCATGCATGGCAAAAAAAGAAAACTTACTGTAACTGAAAGAAACCTTCATGCTGGATCCAAGCACACTCTTCACACGTGTTCAACTGATAGTCAATCGATGAACAAACTTTCCATTTGCTGGCACTCAATACAACCCTGCACAAGGTAATGGCCTCCTTGTTTTGTGATGGCTGCATTAGGGGGGACTGTTGCACTGTTCATTCCATTATTCAGAGTTGTTTTCTGCTGTTTCTTTTTTCCTGAAATTTATGAAACCAGTGATAGTAGCCTATTTGGGGGAACTTCAGGTTAAGTTTAATCCACCCTGGGCAGTTGAGGATGTAATTGTTAATTAAATTTTTCACTTGCTCAAATAGAGTCCTCTCCAAGTGACCAGATTTTGCAAGACAGTTAAAAAGATTTGGATATTGGATGTTTTGCTCTCCTCATAATTGTTAATTGTTTAAACAAAATGAATGCCATTTGTACTTTCTTAAAATCTGTAATACAATAGTCTATGTAAGGTAACCTTACAAAAATGAATGCTAGATGTTGACTAGGTAAAATATAGTTGAAAAGAAATTTGTGAAGGCTGCATTTAAGGTGCAGTATATGATCCGTATAAGGAGCAGCGTGATATTTGCATAGTTTTTAGTCACTTTACTTTTCTGCTTTAAATAATTTCTAATTGCCATTGCATGGAGCTGAACTATAACTCCAAATGATTACAGAGCTCAACTAAACAATCTAAATGCAGAGGAGAACTTCCATTAACTGAAATCTCACCCTGAGATAAGGAGTGTATTGTTCTAACCCACTGGAAGTATACTAGTACTTTGCATAAGTAGAGCTATTTCATGTGCTGGAATTTTCCCAGTTGTGCTCATGGATGCTTGAGTTTATGGCGCAAGTCTTCTTCCTAAGCCCCACTTTCATCCTTATAGCCTAGGAGGACAATACAAACTCTTTGCAAAACTAGCAGTCACTGGCAGTTTGCAAGCTCATTTTATTTATTTATTTGTTTGTTGCATTTGTACCCTACATTTTCCCACCTATTTGCTGGCTCAAAAGGAAACCTACTGTTTTTAAAATGGGTGCATCTTTGGGACTAAAACACACATATTTTTGAAAATTCAATGTAAGCATGTTGTGTTATTCCATGCTCTGGTTCCTCAGGAATGCCTCTTTGAAATATGAAACTACCTACATACTTTCAGCTGCATTCAGGACAGACAATTAGACAATCAATTTTTGTCATACAGAAATGCACTTATACAGATCATGCATACAAAATCATGCATACAAAATAACTAAAGACTGGCTACAAAACTTGTCCATCAAGCCTTTGCAGAGGAGACGCTTCCAGGTTAGACGCAGGAGGCAGCGTGTATGAATCGCTACCACTGCTGCTGAGACAGAGGGAGGAGGAGGTAGATCCTGCGATCGTGGCGGCAGAAGGCAGCATCTGGGAAGTGCTGCTGGATCGGCGCTCAGCCTGCTCCCTCCGCTCCGCTGCCTCCACTGCTGGGTGGGCCTGAACCCAAACTGGGCGGGCCTAGGCCCACCCAGGCCCACCCGTGGCTACGCCCCTGGTTATATTGCTGCATAGTCATTTTTGGGAGGTGGCTTTTTACCTGCTGCAGTAAAAAGGGCCCTGGCAAGTGGGAAAAACAGCCTCCACCACTACCTCAGGGCCCTATTTCCCGCAGCTTAGTAAAAGGACCCCTCGGTGCGATATTCAGCACTTAACTGGCTATAGGTTACCACTAAAGATAGGACTAACTTTTTTTGCAGTACTACTTATGTGGTTAACCTGGCTGGATAAGTGCTGAATATCGGCACTTAACTGGCCAAGTGCCTCTGGAATGTTCCAAAAATAATACATTTCAGTTCAGCACTTACCGGTTATTTTCCGCAGCACTACTGAAAATGAGCTGTTAACCCCAACCAGGTGATTTAACCAGCCAGGAGCCATTTTTGGCAGGTTAAATCACTTTGAATATTGACCTCACAAAGTCATACCACTATTTTCAGTATTCAAACTTAAATCCATAATTGGGCAAAAATTGACAAATATATAAATGGATACATTTTCTACATATATTTATGTGTTCCTCGTCTCACTAAATATTTACCTCTTATTAAGGATGGAACCAAATAATGATCATTTTATTAGATATAGGAAGGGGTCTAATCAGTACTTAATAAAATCTATAACTGGACAATGTCTGGGGAATGCTATAAATGGCGCCTAAAGTTAGGCACTAACCCTTGGATTTTATATATCACACTAAGATTTCTGTTCGGAACTCGAAGAGTATTCCATAACAATACACATAACTGAATTAGTTAACAAGCTAATCAGTGCTGATAATTGGATAATTGGAGGAGTAGCCTAATGGTTAGTGCAGCAGACTGAGGTTCTGGCAAGCTATGTTTGACTCCCACTGTAGCTGCTTGTGACCCTGGGCAATTCATTTAGCCCTCCAGTTCTCTAGGGACAGAGAAAGTACCTACATATAGGGTCTTATTCTATAAAGTTTATGCTCCTAAATTTACACTCTAAATTTATGAGCCTAATTTATGCTCCTAAATTTACACTCATAAATTTAGGAGCGTAATTTATGTTCCTAAATGTATGCTAAATCTATGACCATAATAGGCCCTAAATTTGTGGGGGTAATGTGGGGTATAAATACTTTGATAAATGAATAAATAAATTAGCAGCTTAAATTTAGGAACGTAACCTTTATAGAATAAGGCCCATAATGTGTACAGCACTGTGTGCATCTAGTAGTGCTATAGAAATGATTAGTAGTAAATACACTTGGAGAGGCATAATTGAAAGGGCCATCCCCGTTTCAATTTGGACGTCCTCGCAGAACATCCCGATCCAGGGGCGGGGAAACCCTTATTTTTGAAACAAAATGGACGTCGATCTTTTGTTTCGATAATGCAGTCAGGGATGTCCAAATCCTTAAATTTGGTCATCCCTAGATTTGGTCGTCCCTAGACTTGGTCGTTTCTGATTTTCAGCGATAATCAAAACCAAGGACGTCCATCTCAGAAACGACCAAATTAAAGTCATTTGGTCGTGGGAGGAGCCAGCATTTCTAGTGCACTGGGCCACCTGACATGCCAGGACACCAACTGGGCACCCTAGAGGGCACTGCAGTGGACTTCATAAATTGCTCCCAGGTACATAGCTCCCTTACAGTGTGCACTGAGCCCCCCAACCCCCCCAACCTCCCCAAAAAAAAACCACTACCCCCAACTGTACACCACTACCAAAGCCTTACGGGTAAAGGGGGGCACCTACATGTGGGTACAGTGGGTTTGTGGTGGGTTTTGGAGGGCTCGCTGTTTCCTCCACAAACGTAACAGTTAGGGGGCGGATGGGGCTCGGTCCACCTGCCTGAAGTGCACTGCACCCACTAAAACTGCGCCAGGGACCTGCATACTGCTGTGATGGACTTGAGTATGACATCTGAGGCTGGCAATCAATATTTTTAAAGACATTTTTTGAGGGTGGGAGAGGGTTAGTGACCACTGGGGGAGTAAGGGGAGGTGATCCTCGATTCTCTCCGGTGGTCATCTGGTCAGTTCGGGCACCTTTTTGTGCCTTGGTCGTAAGAAAAACACAACCAGTTAGAAAGACGTCCATATTCCGATTTGTGTCGAAAGATGGGCATCCTTCTCTTTCGAAAATGAGCCCATTAGGCAACCAGTTTTAGGATAACATTTAAGTGTATCCACATGCAACTGAAAGGGGGCATTCCCTTGGGAGGGGAATGGGCAGGTCAGGGGGCATTCTGGAAAATAGCACACAATATGATAGAATACTGCAGACGTGCGCCCAACTTGATCAGCAGTATTTACACCTGTGTGGAATTGGGCAATTCTGTAAAAAGCACTCTTCCTGAAGCATCCTTCATAGAATACCATTGTGTGCCATTTACTGAATCCAGCTCCATGCTTATAAACTGCATATATTAAGATTTAATCTCGTGGGGGGGGGGGGGGGGGCGGAGCAAGATGGCGTCGTCGACATCGCTCCATGAGTAACTCCATGTGATTGCTAGGTTTAAAACCCTCTCTTTGAGTATTTTTCCTCTTGAAACATTTTCTTTCCTTAAAGCATTAAACCTAATAATGCCACACACAAAGATAAAAGGTTTAGTTAGAGCCATGACCCAACCGGCTTTAACATCAACACCGAACCAGCAAACCATGGAGAAGTACCTCGTGCAATCCACATTATCAGCGATAGGAGTTCCCGTTGAGATATCGGACCAGGGAGAGTCCGTACTCTTGGGACAGGACGTTCCATTGTCCCCTCCGTCGCATTGCCCTCCGCCGCAGCCAGCAGAACCCGATAGCGTGGGCAGAACAAGAGATCGTGAGAACAAGGATAGGACCGCATAAGTGGGGCCTGCAGTCGAGGTATCTGCCGAGGCCCTCTGTCCAACAGGGACTCTCAGTTCAGCTTCAAAGAATCCAGGGA
This sequence comes from Microcaecilia unicolor, assembly GCF_901765095.1. Classification (NCBI taxonomy): domain Eukaryota; kingdom Metazoa; phylum Chordata; class Amphibia; order Gymnophiona; family Siphonopidae; genus Microcaecilia; species Microcaecilia unicolor. The sequence goes on from NC_044037.1 coordinate 77,117,753, forward strand.
AGGGTTCTTCTGCGGCGGTCATGCTTGAGGCAATTTGGGAGACACTGCAGACTGTAATGGCATCGACTGGTAAAATTGAAGGTCTTGTGAGTAATGTTCAAGAATTAACTGTATCTTTTACATCGATGAAAACTGAGATAACTGAAAAGATCAACTATTTAAATGCAGAAAATGTTAAGCCATGGAAATGTCATTAAAGTTGATAAAGGATACTTCTATGATATATAACAAACTGGAATATTTTGAAAACTATAACAGGAGACTGAATCTTCGTTTATTAAACTTTCCTTGTACTCCAGTCTATACTCCTTTGGAGATATTTAAGAGATATTTGATAGAACATTTAAAATTTTCTTCAGAGAATATACCACCGTTGAATAAAATGCATTACTTACCTACAAAAAAGAATAATGAAATACAACCACAAGGAGATTTAAATGTATCAGCTTTATTAGAATCTTCATTATCATCTACAATGGAGAGACAAACATTATTGGTTTCGTTTATATTTCAGCAAGATTTGGATTTGGTGAGGAAACTGGCCTTAAAACATTTACAAACTCCATTTTATGGAGGAAAAATCTGGGTTTTCCCAGATGTAACAAAACAAACTCAGGCCAGAAGGAAAGATTTTCTCTCATTAAGAACTGCCACGATAGCGTTGGGAGCAACCTTTAATTTAAATTATCCATGCAAATGTAATATAAAATATCTGGGTGTAAAATATGTTTTTTTTCTTCCTGAGCATTTAAAACAATTTATAGAACAGAAAAAAGTATTATAATACTAGTTTGTGTCACGCAGTCTGAACAGACCCCGAATGGGTAATAAGGAAAATTAAATGTGGATAAACTGCTATGCTTTTCTTTAGATAATATGTAAGAATCTTATCTCCTAAGTTAATGGCTCTTAGCCCCTCATTTTGGTGGTCTAATATAAGTCATATATATAACCATGATGTATTTTTTTCTCTACTTAAAAATTTCTGACTGTTTTTTTTCTATTCAAGTAGTAATGCTTGTAAATGAATGAAAAATGATAAAGAATTTTTAAAAAAAGATTTAACCTCATGCATACACAGAGTGTTAAAATAGCTTAAATCTTTGTTGCATAACCACTTGTGAAATTTCTATCATGCAGCAGCTTTTATTGATGGATGACACAGCATATATATATATATATATATGCTGTTTTAAGTTGTATTTTTTAATTCAGAGACATAAATCAATATGTGATAAAACTGTAACCATTTGTAATGTTTGCTATTCATTTGTAACTCAAATCCTTGTAATGCTAATGTAATGAATTTCTTTCCAACATTTTTCACAGCTCTCAAATAGGCAAATGCATTGAACAAAACTGAGATTCAGAAATGTCTCTAATACTGAGCAATCTAAAGGAATTAGGAATTACACTTCACCATCATTAATCTCATGTGCATTGCAGAAAGTTCATCAGTTCACATTGCATTAGGGGATAGTTAAACTGCATGTTCACTCATTTGACAGAGTCTTCAGCACAATTATTCTTCAGTTGATTTAGTACAGCACACTTGATAAAAATGAAGGGTGAAGATGAATGCTAATTTGAAAGCTTATTTCCTAACAGGTTTGTTAAAATGCACATAACTGATTGCAAGGTTTAAAATATTAGCTTCTCTATTACATAGACATCATTTTTACATAACACAAAGGTGAGATGTATATATATATATATATATATATATAAAATCAATGACATAAGTTCAAATTCCAGGCTTATAACTAAACATTTTGAAAAGGTTCATTTCTTAGGAGTAGAGAGTGCAAGTGAATGGGTGGCTGGGTCTTTCACTTGGAACCAGTCCAGAAGCCCCACTTTTCTTTATGGCCACTTGCGTAAAAGGATAACAACTTTTGTGTTCTTAGGCCATTTTCTAGGCACTATCCCTCTTTATCTCCAACCCAGGTTGATGTAGAAACAGAGAACAGCCTGGTACTTATCCCAAGCTTTCATGAATTCAGAGACATTCCATTCAGAACCCTTTCTGTGAAGAAGGACTTCCTTAGGTTACTTCTGAATATGTTCCCTTTCACCTTCATCCAAAGTCCAGCATTCCAGAACTTCCTTTCAATTGAAAGAAAATTGTCTCCTACACATGTATGCCATGGATGTATTTAAACATCTCTATCATGATTCATACGTCCCCTCTCCTGCCTTTATCCCAAAGTATACATATTATATTATTCACATGACTAATTTCCCCAATACATTTACATTGCAAATTTTATTAACACTCATTTCACAAATATAATACAATAGTCATATTAAATGCCACTTACTTAAAAGCATCAACTTTATTTCACACTATAATCCCACATAATGTAACCTCTTAAAAAATGACAAAGACTCCCTAAAGCAGTTATATTTGTACAGATTGTCCATATTACAAGCATGTTCTTATTCAAAATGTTCTCTTCCATGGTAGAAAATTCTGTGAAATCATTCCAAGTTACAAGTTTCGCCAATCTGTCTTTACTAAACAGTCATTGCAGTCAAATTCTGCCCAGCCTTAAAATTTCAGTCAGATAATATGCTTAGAAGAGCTTCCCACTGCTTCCGGGTCATCAAACACCACAAAATCTCATCATTCACACCATACTCTGTATAAAAGCATTTTTGGTCTCAACACAGGCCTTGTTTCATTTTTTTATTGTTGTAATACGGTTTCCTGAAAAAGTACCAATGAAGAGTTTTTTGCAATATGGACAATCTGTACGAATATAACTGCTTTAGGTAGTCTTTGCAGTTTTTAAGAGGTTACATTATGTGGGATTATAGTGTGAAATAAAGTTGACGCTTTTAAGTAAGCAGCATTTAATATGACTATTGTATTATATTTGTGAAATGAGAGTTAATAAAATTTGTAATGTAAATGTATTGGGGGAATTAGTCATGTGAATAACATAACTGAAGGTTTTGACTAATATAAGAAAATATTGCCCTGTTTTACATTGTAAAGTGTACATATTGAGCTCTTTACGTCTGTCCACATGTGCTTTATTGCAGAGACCACAGACCATTTTAATGGCCACCCTCTGGGCCGGCTCCATTCTGGTTATCTCTTCATATAGGTGCGAGCTCCAGAATTGTACACAATATTCTAAGAGATCCTTTTACTAAGTCACGGTAAAAAGTGACCTGTGGGCATGTGTTTTTGGTGTGCGCTGGTCCATTTTTTTTTTTTTTTACTGTGGATGGGAAAAAAAAGACTTTCTAATCTGGGGACAGTAAATGGTTGTGCTCTAGAATGAAAAGTAGTGCACGGCTATTTACTGCCTAAGCTCCTGCCACCACCCATTGACCTAGCAGTAAGGGCTCACTTGCTATATGTACAGTGCTCATGCAGGGCATGCCAATGTGGCCATATTGCCGATTACTGCCAGGAACACCCCCCATGGTAGAATATAGAAAAATATTTTCTACCGCAGGAAACAGTGTGTGCCAACTTTGAAATTACCACCAGGTGGGCGCACTAACTGGGCAGTAGTGTTAACTTGGTGCATGCTACACACATGGTAGCCCTAGAAACCTCACTATTCTATTTTTTAGAAGCACTTTCATTAATTGATGTACTACAGAAATCTGCCTCTACTTCCCAACACCATCCTTACTTCCGCTTTTGTGGACAGGGATCACATCCACCCTTCTCTAGTTCTCTGGGACCACACCCAACTCTAGAGAAGCATTGAAAAGCGGTTTCTAATACCAACTGCTGGAAGTAGACTTTCCATTCCTGGTTTTCAGATTGTCTCTTCCTTACCCCATAAGTCCTGCAATTCTGTTACTTTAATATTATCTTTAACATATAGTACCACTCTCACCCCTTTCTTCCTACCCTGTCTTCCTTGAGCAGATTATAGCTTCTCAGGAAGCCCATGCACAAGGAGGGGACCATGGTGCTATCAGACCTAAGAGCACGTACAGAGTGAAAGGCACCAGGCAGATTTTTCCATCACTTATTTCCACTGCTAACAGATGAAGCTATACACTAGCCCAGCTGACAGAAATTTTCTGGGTGCCAGCCAATATTCAGTATCAATATCTGGATAACTATTCGGGCAAGTTATGACTGCTGTTTGCCTGGACCAATGTGCTTACATAGTTATCCAGGCATGGCACTGAATATTGGTAGTGCCTGGTTAATTTTTGAGTCCATTTCTGTTTTGCGGCTGCAGATTCAACAGTTGGGAGCACTTTTCTGGTTAAATTATCCTTGCAAGTGTGTTATAAAATTGAATTTGATCAAATATAATTTTCTTTGATCCTGAGCAATTAAAATCCTTTTTGGACTCTAAGCACCTGCGATTTCATCCAGATCAGCTTTAGTGATGCCAACTTCTACTCTGTAAAATAATTAATGCTAGAATTTTAAATGTTTATATATTTTTCAGTGCCTAGGTTATAGAATTGCTATGTTTATGGTTTAATCCCCAGCAACTTCAAAGGGTGAGTGCACATGAGCTATGTCCTTTGTGAAAGATGTACCTAAATTAGCTAGTTCATTTATAGAAGTTTTGTTAGTATGTTTATTTCTTGTTCAAGGTTATAAGGCAACTTGTATAAGGGTTTCTGTACTGCAGCCATGCATATCTACAATTAAGTCTTTTATTGTCTTAATTGATGCCTGGTTTTGCTTTTCATTTACCAAAAGAGTTCAAGCAGCAAATGACTATATAGGGGGTAAAAAGGAAAGGTGAGCTTATATTTCACACAAGGGGTGCAAAAATGTTGAAGGCAGACCTTTATGTTCCTTCAAGGTTGGCCTTACAGGAGGAAAAACTGCAAAGAGCTGTGAATACGGCCAGTGCCTGTCTCTGACTGTGCCCCCAGACCACCCCTGTTCTAACTGGACAGTGTCATGACAATCAGTGCCGATATGCAGCAGCACTGCCTGGTGAAACACTGCTGAATATTAATGGCTAGCAAGCTCAGTGTGGTTAAAGTGGGAAGGAGCCTCTCCTGCCCACTCAAACCATGTTGAATATCGACCCCCGTAAATACTAAAATTAATGCCTTCATCACAATGCAAAACTCATAAAATAGCATAAGAATCAAGAAACATAAGATAGCACAATCTGTGCAGGTGCCATCTTTGCAGCTGCCTCACAGTCCCAGATACCCAACCTTTCCCCAGGCACCTGTTGGTGCTCTCCTTATAGAATTACCACTATAGGGCTAGATTCTATATATGGTGTCTGAAAATTCCATACGGAAAAAACATATACATAGGCGTATTCTCCAAGGTATGCCTACATTTTATAGAATAGGCTTAAATTTATGCATGGTATATATAATACACCGTGCGGCTCTCCATGCAACCAAATTTGGATGTGTAAATCCCAATGCCTGCATTAGGCGCAGAGGTCCCAATTCTATATATGGTGCCTAAAATTAACACACACTAGACAATTATGCCTAAATTTATTCTAAATACCGCACATACATCTATGTGTGGTATTTAGAATACATGTAGGAATAGTTTATGTGTGCATCCATCTACGCCAATGAAAAGCTGGTGTAAATTCCCGCACGTAGATTTATACGCACCAGCCCATATTTTATAACAATACATGTAGATTTTGAAACGCTCATTTCCATGCCCTTAACCATGCCCCTTTTTGCCTATGCACATTAGAATTTATGTGCAGCACATTACAGAATGCGCTTAGCAAAGTACATGCGTAAATTCTATTTTTTACCAATTAGTGCTCATTATTGCTTGTTAAGAGTTGTTAACAACACTTAGCTTGTTAAAACAATTAATCTAAACCTAGATTTATATGTGGAACGTGCGTAAATCTAGGCACACTATATAGAATCCGGAGAAGAACTGGTGTATTCTATAGTAATGCACATAGATTTTAGAAACACCCATGACCTGCCCATCCCATGCCCATAACCATGCCCTCTTTTCAACGATTCAACTTGGAATTTAAGTGCACCACGTTACAGAATACACTTATCAAGTTGTGTCTGTAAATCATAATTAATGCCAATTAATGCTAATAATTGTTAACATCTAATTGACAGCATTGATTATCTAGTTAAGCAATTATGTTACAAGCATTGTTATAGAATACACTTTGCTTTCCACATGGAAATTAAGGCACAAAATATAACATTTGGGGGATAATGCACAGATATAATGCATACACTGCATGTTTCCTTGTGATATTTCAGGGTATTATAATAGTCCAATTTAAAGAAGCAGACCCTTTTCCTTATCACAGGAATTAGGAGTTCCAGTTTTGATCTTTGTTGGCATAGAGATCAATTTTCAAACAGTCACTCAACAGCCAAGATAACTAGTAAGTTTCAGTCAGTTATGCTTAGGAAATTTTTCTGTTGAATCTAACTGGCTAGATTTTCAGCTGTAAATTTCCCTAAGTTTTGACCAGTAAACTTTAATATGTCTAGATTCTCATAACCAGTTAGGTTCCCCTAATCAGGACTAACTGGTTAGGTTCATAAAAAAAATAACAAAAGACCAGGAGATCCCTTACTCCCTCATTTCTTACATCCATTCAATTTATAAAATGGAATGCCCCCTGGCTTCCCACCTGAGTGTTGATGTATTCTTCTTTCTTGCATGCGTTTAAATGATGATGCATCCCTACTCCACTTCCAATTAATGACCCCCTTCCAATAATAATAATAATAATAATAATAAACCTATGCCTTCCCATCTTTACCTTCAATACCCCCTGGTCATGCCCTGGTGAGAGGGCAACAGCTCTTACTCTTGCCTCTTGTCCATTCAAATTTTAGTGTTGCTCTGAAAATGTCACCAATTTCAGGTCAACACAGAAAGCCAAATATATGGTAGCCATTGTTAAGTTCTCCTGCCCACTTGCTGGGGTCTGACTGTTTGAATTTCTGGACAGTTGTGTTGAGAATAAAGAATGGAGGATTGCTATTTATGAGTTGGGTAGAGGAAGGGATGCTTAATTATTTAACAAGATCTTGGAGGAGTTTAACCAGACATATTTGTCTATTTTTGAAATGGTTAGTATTTTCTGATTAAATTTATCCAATTAGCACTAATACTGCGCCAACTGGATACATTCTTATATTTACTCCTGATATACCCCAATTCTACCCATTTATTATTCAGATAAATGTGACTGATTTGTACATTTAGCAAATTTGAAGAGTCAGATTTTTTTAAATGCAGATTTACATGGATATACTCTAATTTTAGCTGAGCAAATATTTTGAAAATAGACCCCACAGTAAACAACTTGTGTGCATAAATGCATAGATAATGAAATAACATTAAACCAATGCAAACAGCACAGAAGGGAAAGAAATTGAAGGGAACCGTATGATCTAACGAGAGAAGCAGAGACAGAAAAAAATCAGTGTCTGTAGATGGTGTTTTTGAGGACTGCTGCCTCACAGTTATTACACTCCACTACCAGCTCTATTATTTATCATTTCTAGTACAATACAATACAATAAAAAATTATATTCCACATTCTGGATCTGTGCGGATTACAAGGTATACAAGAATCTAGGCCAACTCTGGGAAAACATCACTTTAAACAGATATCTAATACCCCAAATTAAGTGCCTCAATCATTATATTCCACATTTAAGTAAAACACATGTGTTTTTAACAACTTATGAAATTGCAGATGACTAGAGGTCAGTCTCAGTGCAGGAGGTAACGAGTTCCAGCATTGTGCTGAGCTGTATACAGTCATTCTATTTTTTTGCAGGGATGCAAACAACACATTAACATCTCAAATGTATTTATATTCTGAGTCTTGTATATTTGTAAGCGAACTGGAATCTTTTCTTGAAAGGAGATATTGATTTAGGTCTTTAGAATTGCTGAATTGTCTTTTGAAACTCATTTTATCTACCTAGGCTGATATGGAGTTGTTTCCTCTCTGTGATATGGTTCTTTGTTATTGCTAGCTGGAAAGTCTCAAGCACCTTCCTTCTTCCTGCTTTTACTTCATAGTATCTTATCAATTAACATGGTAAACTTTTCTCACTTATACAAAGTGATCCCTGTGTTCAAAACTGGAGTCTCAAAGACAATGGGATATTCCCAGCTCTGTAGTCCTTCCATTTCTGTTTCCATTAAAAAAAAAAAAAAAAGCTCTTTTCAACCCTTTTCTATTTGCTCCTTGTAATTAGAGTTGAATTTTCAGTCATGGTACCCACTGTAATAATGTAAACACTGCTGTTTATATGATTACCTATATTCAGGCCTAAACTAAGTGCATAAGTTATCTATTTACAATCCTATAAGTGGGTGCTCAGATACAAAGTACACAGCAAAAATAATCCAGAAAAAAAGCACAAAGGACTCACAAGAATGGAACCAATACACTTTATTAATGACCTGACATGGGCTGTGTTTCGGCATAAACTGCCTGCCTCAGGGGTCAATCAGCCAATCAACGCTAAATGCTAAAGTTGTTGCTTACAATGTAGTGGTTCAGCACAATGGAAATCTGTTTCAAACAGCAATTCTTAGTACAAAGCAAGATGTCTAGAAATCGTGCCAAATAACTGTTTTTTGAAACAATTTCTAGGTGTCCTCATTGACCCCTGAGTCAGGCGTTGGTTTACAGTGAAACACGGCCTCTCTCCATTGCATGTTGCTACCCATGCTCTGCCCATGTATAAGCCCTCTTGAATGTACATGCTTTGCCACTTACAGCACACATGCTGTTACACAATAGCAGTTAGGTACTTGTCACTTTTATGGGTAAGTTTATGTTTATTACTACTACTACTATTTAGCATTTCTATAGCGCTACAAGGCATACGCAGTGCTGCACAAACATAGAAGAAAGACAGTCCCTGCTCAAAGAGCTTACAATCTAATAGACAAAAAATAAATAAAGTAAGCAAATCAAATCAATTAATGTGAACGGGAAGGAAGAGAGGAGGGTAGGTGGAGGCGATTGGTTACAAGTGGTTATGAGTCAAAAGCAATGTTAAAGAGGTGGGCTTTCAGTCTAGATTTAAAGGTGGCCAAGGATGGGGCAAGACGTAGGGGCTCAGGAAGTTTATTCCAGGCATAGGGTGCAGCGAGACAGAAGGCGCGAAGTCTGGAGTTGGCAGTAGTGGAGAAGGGAACAGATAAGAAGGATTTATCCATGGAGCGGAGTGCACGGGAAGGGGTGTAGGGAAGGACGAGTGTGGAGAGATACTGGGGAGCAGCAGAGTGAATACATTTATAGGTTAGTAGAAGAAGTTTGAACAGGATGCGAAAACGGATAGGGAGCCAGTGAAGGGTCTTGAGGAGAGGGGTAGTATGAGTAAAGCGACCCTGGCGGAAGATGAGACGGGCAGCAGAGTTTTGAACCGACTGGAGAGGGGAGAGGTGACTAAGTGGGAGGCCAGCAAGAAGCAGATTGCAGTAGTCTAAACGAGAGGTGACAAGGGTGTGGATGAGGGTTTTGGTAGAGTGCTCGGAAAGAAAGGTCTTGGCTGTCTGCTGGACAGAGAAGGAGAGATAAGAGTCAAAGATGACCCCAAGGTTTCGAGCTGAGGAGACAGGGAGAATGAGAGAGCCATCAACAGAAATAGAAAATGGGGGGAGCGGGGAGGTGGGTTTGGGGGGGGAAATGAGAAGCTCGGTTTTGGTCATATTTAATTTCAGGTGGCATTGAGACATCCAGGCAGCAATGTCAGACAAGCACGCTGAAACTTTGGTTTGGATGCAAGGTGAGATATCAGGGGTAGAAAGGTAGATTTGGGAGTCATCAGCATAGAGATGGTAGGAAAAGCCATGGGATGAGATTAATGAACCAAGGGAAGAAGTGTAGATAGAAAAGAGGAGGGGACCAAGAACAGAACCCTGAGGTACGCCGACAGGCAGAGGGATAGAAGTAGAAGAGGATCCACCAGAGTGAACACTAAAGGTGCGGAGGGAGAGGTAGGAAGAGAACCAGGAAAGGACAGAGCCCTGGAATCCAAGTGAGGACAGGGTATCGAGAAGTATGCTGTGATCGACAGTGTCAAAAGCAGCGGAAAGATCAAGAAGAATGAGGATGGAATATTGACCTCTGGATTTAGCCAGTAATAGGTCATTGGAGACTTTAGTAAGCGCAGTTTCGGTTGAGTGGAGAGGGCGAAAACCAGATTGTAATGGGTCAAGAATAGCATGTGAGGAGAGAAAATCAAGGCAGCGGCAGTGAACAGCATGCTCAAGTAATTTGGAGAGAAAAGGAAGGAGGGAGATGGGTCGGTAATTAGAGGGACAAGTAGGGTCAAGTGAAGGCTTCTTAAGGAGAGGTGTGACCACAGCATGTTTAAAGCCAGCAGGGACAGTCGCAGTGGAAAGTGAGAGGTTGAGAATGTGACAGATAAAAGGAATAAGAGTAGGAGAGATGGCATTAAGAAGGTGGGTGGGAATGGGATCAGAGGAACAGGTGGTACATTTTGAGGAAGAAAGGAGAAGTGTAGTTTCCTCAATAGTAACTTCAGGAAAGGAGGAAAGGGAATGAGGGGAAGGAGAGAGAGGGGAACGGACTAGTGGAGGGAGAGGTGGTGAGGTAGAGAAAGCAAGGTTTATCTTTTGAACCTTGTTGTGAAAGAATTCAGCAAGGGTCTGAGGAGATAATGAAGGGGGAGTTGGGGGAGGGGCACCTTGAGGAGAGAGTTCAATGTGGTGAAGAGAAGTCGAGGATTAGAGCCAAGAGAGTTGGTCTGTTGGATATAATAATCCTGTTTGGCACGTAAAAGAGCAGATTGGAAGGAGGTCAGCATGAACTTAAAGTGTAAGAAATCAGCAAGGGCCCGAGATTTCCGCCAGAGGCGTTCGGCGGAGCGGGTAAAGGAACATAGGTAGCGGATATTAGAAGTCAGCCAAGGTTGGGGTTTTGTACGCCTTACAGGGCGGGTCATCAAAGGTGCAAGAGTGTCTAAGGCAGAGGATAGAGTATTGTTGTAAGAAGAAACAGCCTACGAGTAAATAGCAGTATTCTATATATTTATGCACTCAAGTGGTAGGTTCGGTTCCCTGTTATGGAATTGCCCTATTACCTTGGGTTTCTACATATCACGCCTTAATTTCTGCACAGAAATTGAAGCGTATTCTATAACAGTACACATAACTTAATTGGTTAACTAGCTAATCAGTGCTATCAGTTGGATGCTAGCAACAATTATCAGCACTAATTAAGATTAAGATTTGCACACACAACTTGCTAAGTGTATTCTGTAATGTGGAGCGCTTAAATTCTAAGTCGCATAATTTGAAAAGGGGGTGTGGCCATGGGTGGGGTGTGGGTGTTTCTAAAATCTATGCACTTTGTTATGGAATACACGTACTCTACTCCTAATTTAGGAGTTGGGATTTATGCCAAGTAAAATATGGTGTAAATGCCCATGATGAAATTTGGTCACTTGGAGAGGCACTGGGTGTATTTATTTATTTATTTGTATCCCACATTTTCCCACCTATTTGCAGGCTCAATGTGTCTTACATAGTGCCGGAGATGCGATTGCAGACTCCGGTGTAGACAAGTTCATGTGTTATTGCCACGTGAGATAAGGTAAAGTTCATGTGGTATAGCCACATAGGGGTGTCATAAATGGAAGAGTTGTGTTGTGTCTATACCATATTTTGGTTTTGTTGTGTTGTAGCGGTCAGGCATTTATGTTGGGTTGGTAGGATATGCCTTTTTGAACAAATAAGTTTTTAGTGTTCTCCGGAAGTGTAGGTGGTCATACGTGGTTTTCACGGCTTTTGGGAGTGCATTCCACAATTGAGTGCTTATGATTTGAATGCCAATCTGGCTACACACTATTCTGTAACAATGGATGCCTAAACTGGATTGCGTGCTACTCAAAAAGGGGTGTGGCCATGGGAGAGGCATGGGCAGGTCAGAGGCGTTCACAAAAGATATATTTCTATATACCACATGGAATTTCTGTATACGCATGTATTCTTTATACTGTATATATTCTATATACCACATGGAAATTTAAGACTATTCAATGAAATATAGGCATGTTTTAACAAATACATCTAGGCATATTTTTTCTGTGTGGAATTTTCAGGCACCATATATAGAATCTAGCCCTTAGTGGCTAATATTGCCACTATACAGATAATTTCTTGATTTTGCACTCATTGCACTCTCTTTCTACCCCTCCACTATATTGATAGTGGTTGAGGGATTAGTCTTCTACTATTTGTATAGTGGCTTAAAATCTATGGATAAGGAATTTATATGCTTACTGGCCACTGGTAAACTCTTTCTTTGACAACTGACCCATAATAAATATTCCCTCTTTTTTCAGTCACCAGTAAGCAATTTTGGGGTCAATATTCAGCCATTGACAATGAGTATTTTGCTCCCACCGATGGCATTATTCCCAGGTATTCAAAGCCAGGACCTGTGTGGACTTCAGTTTTGAATATCCAGTTATTTTAAAGCCAGCTAGCACATAGATATGTAAGTCGATATTCATCACTTAAGCAGCCAAAGGGTAGCATATAAAAATAGAAATACTATGCAGTCCCATTTATGCACTAACACTGGCCACTTAAAGACTGAATACTAGAACTTAAGTGGTCAAGTGCTGACTCTGTCCCCAAAATGCCCCCACAGGAAAGCCAGGTTTGTGTTTGGCACTAGCCATGATATTACATAAGAACTTAAGAATAGCCATAATAGGTCAGACCAATGGTCCATCTAGCCCAGTATTCTGTTTCCAACAGTGACTAAGCCAGGTTACAAGAACCTGGCAGAAACCCAAATAGTGGCAACATTTCATGCTTCTGATCCCAGGGCAAACAGTGGCATCCCCTCTGTCTATCTCAATGGCAGACTATAGACTTTTTTTTACCAAGAACTTGTCCAAACCTTTTTTAAACCCAAATACGCTAACAGCTGTTACTACATCCTCTGGCAAAGAGTTCCATAGCTTGAGTGAAAAAATATTTCCTCCTGTTTGTTTTAAAATTATTCCCATGTAACTTCCTTGAGTGTCCCCTAGTCTTTGTACTTTTGGAATGTGTAAAAAAAATGAATTCACTTCTACCTATTCTTCACCATTCAGGGTTTTGTAGACCTCAATCAGATCCCCCCTTAACCATTTCTTTTCCAAGCTGAAGAGCCCTAACCTCTGTAGCCTTTCCACATATGAAACCAGCCCAAAATAAACCAGATATTCAATGCCAGTCACCGGTAACAGCCTGGTATTGAATATTTGGACAGTGCTAACTGCGGGAGTCAGCCCAGCTAACTCCTGTGGTCTGAATACCCCCCCCCCCCCCACACACACACACAGAGTTTACCATGTGTACTGATAAGATGCTATGAAATAAAAGCAGGAAGAAGGGAAGTTGCTTGAGACCTTCCATCTAGCAGTAACAAAGAAGAACTGAATTACAGAGAGGAAACAAATCCATATCAGTCTAGGTAGAAAAAAAATAAGTTACAAAAGACAATTCAGCAATTCTAAAGACCCAAATCAATATTTCCTTTCAAGAAAAGATTCCAGTTCACTTACAGATATGCAAGACTCAGATTATAAATATATTTGAGATGTCAATGTGCTGCTTGCATCCTTGCAAAAAGGAATGACTGTGCATAATGCATTAACAATTAAGGACATTTTATTTAATTTAAAAATGTATTGATTAATAGATAATTGGGCAGAGGCAGGAAGCTGGCTTGGGGGAGAGCTAAGAAGAAGAAGTGGGGATGGATAGAGCTCACAGAATGGTTCAGCAAATGTAAAAAAAAAAAAAAGCAATAAAATGCCAGATGATAAAAGTGACTGGAGAACGGCTGTCTTGTGAGTTCAGTAGCAGGTCATGGGTTACTTTCATGTTTCTATGACAGACACTAGAGATATTTGAATTTTATTATTTGATCCACCATATAGGATAGCTTATGGACACAAATCTAATTTTGTTAACTAGATTTACAACATATGATGTTCTTCAGTTCGACTCAAGTTAAAGCCTCTTAGAGCCCAATTCACCCCCACTTAAAAATATTTCCAACATAAGGCTGTTAGCATGTGACATGAATAACAAATTCACATGCTACATTTGAGAAAGGCAACCAAGAGGCAACTGAGAGGCACTGATCATCTTGGAGAAGTTAAATTTTAAGCCAGTCCCTGCTCTCAGCGTGTATTACATTCAGGAAGCATTAACTAATGGCTATTATGTGCTATTTGCTACAGGGTCCATAAGAATATAAATGGTTAGTGAATACTAATGGCACAAGAGAGCTCTGTCTATTGAAGGGCCCATTTTAATATTATGGGCCCTGTGGCACATATCATCCCCAAAATTATGCATGCAAATTTGGACATGTGCCCAATTTTCACATGTAATTTAATTGAATGGGTCAATTAGCGTCACTAATTGGGCCCTAACAATCAATTACCAGTGCTAATTGGCTTCAGTTAGAAATTATGCATGCAATTTTTGGTGCCGAGATCCACCGTAAAAATTACATGTGGGTCCAAAAAGGGGGCATGGCCATGGGCAGATTGGGGACATTCCTTCATTTGCATGCATTGTTATAGAATAAAGGGGATTCACACCTAATATAGGAATAGGGATTTACATCAAGGATTTATTGGTATAAATGGTCTCTCCATAATGTAGTCACAAGTTCCTGGCACTAAACGCTATTCTATAAATGATGCCTAATTTTAACCTATGTTTACAAAATAGCACAAAGTGCTAATTTTCTTGCAGATTTTCTTAGTGCTGATTTTTTAGCTGCCATTTATAGAATTTAGTTCCATATGCTAACCATTAGTAAATAACCCCCTAAGGACCCTATCCTATGTAATAATTCTCACCTCCAATGTTCTGAGGCTGCCTGGGACCATGGCTTCCGCTGGAGGTGGTCTGCTTCATGGAGTAGATCAAAGTGACGTCAGCAGCAAACAGCGACCCAGGCAGGGGGAGGAGTAGCAGCTAGGTGGAGGAGTAGGGAAACACGTGGAGCATGTTTCCCTACTCCTCCCCCTGCCTAGGAATCGCACCAGACTGGCTGCCAACCTCCCGAACCACATGCACACACTAACAGCCCTCAAAAAACCGCCGCTGCCCTCCCTCTCCTCTCCAAGTCCGGATTCGGACTGTCGAAGAGGACAAAGAGGGAGGGCAGCGAGACGGCAAGCGAGAGGCTGCGCCGACTGTCCAATGTGGAGGAGGCGGGTGAGGGATCAGAGCGGGGGTTGGGGTCCACTCAGAAGAGGGGGGAGGGAAAGACCAGCGGGTCCGACTCCAGCGCATCCGTCATCCCCGTTCACTCACAACAAAGCAAGCAAACCTATGAGATGCTGCAGGACGTTTAATAGACAGGAGTGGAAGAGAGCACAGCAAGTCTACGGTAAGCAAGGAAGCCCATTGCTTAATCTGTGTTTCCACTCCCCTACGCAGCCCTCATTGGCATACACTCAAAAACAAGCAAACCTAGGAGCTACTGCTGCACATTGTCGTTTTAAAATTGTTGATAGACAGTGCCTTAAAACGTCAAGGACAAAAGGAGGGGGGAGACAGACAGACCCTGCAACTGGGAGGGAGGGGGAGGGGGAAGGGAGGAGGAGAGAGGGAGTGGAGGGGGAGGGAGGGGGAGGGAGGGGGCAGGGGGAAACAGGGAGGACCCTGCAACGGGGAAACAGGGAGGAAGGAAGGAAGGGAGGGAGGGAGGGATGGAGGGGGGACCCTGCAACTGGGAAAAAGGGAGGGGGGACCCCCTGCAACTGGGAGGCAGGGGGACCCTCCAACTGGGAGACAGACCTGGGGGGGGATGATGACCCTGGAACTGGGAGGGAGGGTGGACCCTGGCACATACTCTCATTCTTACACACACACTTGCACCCAGTCTCACTCTCTCTCTGTCACACACACACACTCGCACATTCACTCTCTCTCACACAGTCACTCTCACACACACTCACTCAAACATACACACTCCCAGGAAAACCTTGCTAGCGCCCGTTTCCTTTAAAACAGAAACTGGCCTTTTTTACTAGTTTACTATAAGGCCGATGATCAAAGGCAAACACAGGTGCTAGAGGCCATTAGTGCTAGATGAGCAGAGCCCATCAGTGCATGTAATAGTGAGCTCGCCAGTTCTGAATGCTAATTGTATGCAAATGAATGCTAAACAGGGGAATTAATATTCCTCCCCAATGCTCAGCAGGCAGTGTGCCAAACAAGGGTGCTGCTCCCGCTGCAAACCCTACGCCAGCTCAGAGCTGGCATTAGGGTTTGCTACAACATTGGGGAGGAATGGGGAGACCCTATCCAGCATGTATTTGCATGCTTCCAGGCCTCATCCTACCCCCCAAACACAAGGGGCCTGGAGGTGCGGTGACCTCCAGTCCCCCCTAACCCCCGAACACAAGGAGCTGGAGGTCTGGTGGACCTCTAGACCCCCCTACCCCCCAAAAAAATCCCCCCACCAGTTTCTTACGTATGTGGTGGTGAAGCCTCAACCTGTGCATCCAAAGATGTAGCAGACATGGCTGGGTGCTGCCATTTTGAGGTGGCACTTGCAGGAGGAGGGAGGGAGTGCATGCTACCCTCCTCCTCTTTTAAGGTACAGGGGGTCTGGGGGCACTAGACCATCAGGCAAGGCCCTGGTTGGGTGTGGGGGGGGGTTACTTTAATGTTCTTATGTTCTTAATTTGCATGCAACTAAGCAGTATAGCTTAGTTGCATGCAAATAGCTATACCGCAAACCACTAGCTGAGCTGATTCGATCAATGGACACTCAGTTTTACATCTATGCGGATGATGTGCAGCTACTCATACCCATTGAACCTGACTGAGCTATAGCCTTGAATAAACTGATTACCTGTCTAACATCAATTCAAGAATGGGCTAAACACAATAAACTTTGCCTGAACCCAAGTAAAACCGAGCTTCTCTGGGTCCCGAACACAAGTGAATACATACCTGACATCAAAATCCCTTTTGGGAAGTAAGAACTCCCCCTCAAATCATAAGTCAGAAACCTTGGAATACAGTTAGATTCAACACTTACTCTGATTCCCCAAATCCAAGCAACCTTCAAGAGCTGCTTCTACTATTTGTGACAGCTACGCTGTCTCTCTCCTTACATCGAGAAGTTAAATCTTATCCCAATTGTACATGCCATGATAACATCAAGACTGGATTACTGCAATGCACTATACAATGGTCTGACTACAAAGGGCATGCACCAGCTCCAGTTGATTCAGAATGTAGCAGCAAGACTCATAGAAAGTTGCAAGCGACGTGACCATATCACACCATTTTTGCAAAAACTTTATTGGCTACCAGTACAATACAGGGCTAAATTGAAAATTCTATGTCTGATCTTCAAGGCCCTGAAAGGAAATGGCCTTGAATACCTGAAAAATAGGATGATCCTCCTCACACCACCAAGGACACTAAGGTCCTCTCAAGGACTTTCACTAACCACACCCTCTCCAAAAGACATTACACAATGTGATACCCGCAAGCGAGCCTTCTCCGGAGTAACCCCCACACTCTGGAATGCACTGCCTGAAAGGCTGTGCTTAACACAAGACTATCTCTACTTGAGGAAGCAGGTGAAAGCTTGGCTCTTCAACCAGGCCTTTACTGGAAGAAGTAACTAACTCGCTAGTCTCATTCACAAACACAAGGAGTACTCAGACTGCATATACTGCAGTAGGACATGTTTATTCACTTCTACTCTAGCTGAGATAACATTTAACCATTTCTCTGACCTCATGTGCAATTTTCTTTAAATCAATCACCTTACTTTCTAACTCTTCCTACTTTCTTACCCTTCTATATGTTACATCTTTGCTTTTCCCTTCGCTATCACCTATAATGTTCTATTACATATTGTGTTGACATTGTAAATAGTATACCATGCTATATTTTGTATTGTTTTTGAATATTTTTACTGGTGTAATTGTCTATTGCTTATGCTTGATCTATTCTCACTGTACACCGCCTTGAGTGAATTCCTTCAAAAAGGCGGTAAATAAATCCTAATAAAAAAATAAAAAAATAAATAAATACGTTTATTAAATGATAAATGAAAAACAATGCCAGCACTGGAAGCAATTAGCACTGGACTAGCTCCAGAGTTAGTGAGTACAGAATGCTCAGAGGGCTCTAACATAGGAGACAATATGCACACCAAAGATTAGCGCAAACATGCAAATGTAGTCAAGCAGATGTTAATGAGGTCATTTCCTATTCCCTCCCAATGGTCAGAGAACAGAGCACAAAACAAAGCTACCCTTACTACTGAAAACCTTATGCCAGCTCGGACCAGGCATTAAGGCATTTGAAGAGAGGATTTCTCACAATTCTTTCTTTGAAATCTGTCCGTTTACATTTAATTTGGAAGCAGAAGGAAGTCCATGCAGCCCCTAAGTGCTGGTAGTGAGAGATGAATGTGTGGGAGTCAGAGCAAACCCAAAATTGAAAGCGCACATTGATGCCTGTTTTCTGCGCTTAAATATAAGCCTTCCAAGTTTAAAAAAAAATGGAAACGCTTATATTTAAAGGCATAGAAACAGTCGCTAATATTTGCTTCACTTTCAGTTTGCCTGGCGTGTGCACACAAGAACTGATCTTATTGTAAAACTCATCAGCACCAAGCTCGTTCCCCCCCTTGCTTTTGATTTTACAATGGGATTCTGCCAGGTACTTGTGACCTGGATTGGCCACTGTTGGAAGCAGAATACTTGTCTAGATGGACTTTCAGTCTGACAAAGTATAAAAATTCTTATGTTCTTAATTTCATATACTGCTGGAGTGAAAAGAAAAACCTCATATTCATGAAATGTATTTATTCCAAGCATGTTTCTTTTAATTTACAGCCATGGGAGAGATTGTAAAACCCATTATGGGACAGAGAGAATCTGAAACTGCGTGTTATATGGTGGTACAGTTATTGGTTATGAATTGATTATGCTCCATTTGGGAAGATTATATTACTATGAAATGTTCCATAAGCCATCTGAGACTTTGGAAGCATAGACCAAGTATTAAAAAAAAGATGGAAATAGATTTTGCATTTACTATTGCTGTATATCTCACATCAAGAAAGCATTTAGACCATATCATTGGTAGCAAACACAACTTTTAATCTTAAAGTGTGCATACCCTATCCTGCATATGTTCTTTGGAATGTATTATTCTATAGTATATAAGAAATCCCACAACTAATTATGAAGATATACATGGTATATGCAGCATAAGTACACCAATCTGCTCATATTTCCTCTACTGTCCAGAAACTTTTAGATTACATATCAGACTGTTAAAATAAGTTGAGACCACAGAACAAAACCTTAATTGGAAGATACCCAGGTAACAACACTGACATTGATTCTGGGTAGAAGAAGCTCTAGGAAATAAATTTATGCAATTATTTACAGATAATATTGTATAAATGCCCTATTTTAAATAGGCTTTCAAGACAATGAAGTTTTTCTTAATTTAGGGCTCTGTTTACTAAGGTGCTCTAGCATTTTTAGTGTGAGCTAATCATTATAGCAAGCTAATGCTAGAGACACCTATAGGAATATATGGGTGCTTCTAACGTCAGAGCGTGCAAATTTTTAATGCACGCTAAAAATGCTAATGTGCGTACAGCGTGCTTAGTAAACAAGCTCTTAATTTGTACATGGCCATTATGAATTCAGTGCAGTATCAAACACAAAAAGGGAGCCTCATGACAAGTCATCTCTTCTTTGCTCTTCCTTCCTCCCCCCCACCCACTGCTCTCTTCCTATCCCCTTTTCTTTCTTGAGCCCTCTGCCACCTGCCTCTTCCACTGTTTCCCTTTAAAGGACCACTCCGTTATTTCTTCCAAAAAGAAATAATTTATTAATAAGGCCGCAGCTTTGGCATGAACAATTACAGCGTGAATAACCATCATACAATATAAACACATATTGAATGAACATGTAACAAATTAACAAATTAAAACACCCTGAACCTTCATATGCTACCTAACTAATAGGATAGCCCTAGGCTTGGGCGGGACCAGCATATAGGACCAGGAACAGCAGACAGGATCAGACACAGCAGCAACTGACACCAAGTGAAAGCTAGGAGATCCGTTGCAAAGGCAGTGCAGAGGAGTTCCAAGATCCCTTATAAGGGCCCCAGCTTATGGTGTCATCGTTGGTCATCCTGAAGATTTTCCCGCCCCTGGCCCTTTAAATTCTGGCTCTCTGTGCGCACGTGAACTGGAGGTAGCAGTACAGGTGGCCTGCCATATCATGAGAGAGCCCAGAGCCCTGGAGGAAGCTACGGAGTCCAACCCTGATACCCTCACTATGTGGTTTATAGAATAGTGCTAAGTGCTTTTTTTGCCCCAATTTTTTAGGCACCATTTATAGGATCTAGCCCTTAGTGCATAAACTAAAGTTAAAAAGTTATGGGAATGTTGATTTACACATTTCAAAAATACAGACTAATATAATTTCAATAATAACAGTTAAGTCACCGACTGTTTATTGATTGCCTGCACAGCTGTATGTTATCAGAATGCAGCAGAACCCTTTTGAGTGGTAGGATAGCTCACAAGAGAGTTATGCTGCACTCTGATAATATGCAGTTTTTCAGGCAATCAATAAACAGTCAGTGGCTTAGCTGTTATTATTGAAATCATATTAGACTAGTTTTGAAATGGTTAAAGCTGAATATTACTTAATATTACATTTAAACATGTCTGATGAATAATACCATTACAGATTCTTTGTCTTGATTTCAGTGGAGCCAGTTTCGAGTATGGGTACCAGAGGCAAACGAGATACCAACGATTGCACTGAATAATGTACAGAGTGTGTTGCCAGACAACTTAAAGCAGGGGCTCTCAATCCAGACCTTGGGCACACCTAGCCAGTCTGGTTTTCAGGATATCCACAATGAATAGGCATGAGATAGACTTGTATATAACAAGGCAGTGCAATCATTGAGGATATCCTGAAAATCTGACTGACAAGGTGTGCACCAAGGGCTGGGGTTGAGAATTACTGACTTAAAGGATTACTGAGTCAGTCATTGTCTACTAACACCCGGAAGGCTTATTAGTTGCGAAGATCTTGTTTTGTGCAAGTGTTTAAGGATGGTGAACCTTGATTAAGGAAGCCTATTAGTCTTAGAGATGTGTTACACTTTATAGTTTATGCTAAATTGAGGAGAATATTCACAACTGGATTGCAAATATATCTGGCCAGTATAGTTTTTGTGGTGAAGATGAAAAGATATCAGGAACCTATTTCATCCTCTTTAATTCATTACCTGGTGAAATGTTTTTCTAAGGAGGTTGTAAAGGAGTGATGAAGCCTCCACAGTATCCAATAATACATGACACCTTATTACAATTATTTAGAGTGTTGCTGCAGGTTTTTCTCCTTATCAAGTGGCATTGTTTAAAGTAGCTTTGTCATTTGCCTTTTTTTCAGCTTTACATATAAGTGAATTGGTAGCTGCAGCAAGAATGTCTTTGGGGTCCACTGGTTTATTGCATAGTGATGTTATTTTTTTTAGATGGAGTGAATAGAAGGAGAGTTCTGGATTGGAGGTTCTTGCAGAGAGTTCTGGATTGGAGACTTGCCCTGTGCACACGGTTAGGACCATTTTACAACTGATGGGATCGAGTGCAATAGCTGGGAATGAGAAGCATGTGTTGGAATTATTACTATTAATTTTTGAAGCCAAGTGATGTATTTTGATTAATTTGGAAGAGAATGATTAGTGTTATATTAAAGGGATAGTATTGGTATGACCGATGAAAAGAGATTCAATGATAATTTGTTGTTTTTGTGGTTTGTTTTGGCAGATACATTGATTATATGGCCACAAATTATGCATAGGAAAGTGTGGAAGGATCCTATCAATCCCAAGGCATTTAAAAAGCTTAGAAAGTGAGCTAATGTTAACGTTTCAGCATTTGGAATTCTTATGGGAAGTTTGTGTTTACAGCATGATTTGAATTCTGTGGACTATCTTGGTGGACAACCCTACTATGTAACTTAGATTGTGAACCCACTAGGGGCAGAGAAGTACCTGCATATAATAAAAGTAAACTGATTTGATTGTACCACAGAAAGGCAGTATATTAAATCCCATCACCCTTACCCTTATGTAGATTTGATGGCAGACATCTTCCTGTTTCTGGGCAAGATATATTTCTAAGTACAATTCAGGATGTTTTGGAAGGTAGTACAAAAGCTTTAAGGACACAGTGAGTTGGTGGAGAACATTAGAACATAAAAATTGCCATATTGGGTCAGATCAAGGGTCCAGCTAGCCTAGAATCCTTTTTCAAAGGAGATCAGTCTAGGTCAAAAATACCTGGAAAAATCCCAGAAAGTATCAAGATCCCATGCTACTTAACCTCAGGGATACGATATGGCTTTCCCCGGGTCTACCTTAATAATGGTTTATTGACTTTTCCTCCAGGAATTTTTCCAAACTTTGCTTAAGCCCAGCTATATTAGCTGCTTTTACCACTTGCTTAACTATGGGTCCTGTTTACAAAGACGCAATAGCGTGTTTAGTGCACGCTAAAAATTAGCATCCGCTAACCATTAAGATGCCCATAATATTCCTATGGGCATCTACACAGTTAGTGCATGTTAATTTTTAGCGTGCACTAAAAACACTTGCACATCTTTGAAAACAGGGTCCTACATGTTGAGTGAAAAAGGTGTTCTCCTATTTGTTTTACACGTAACTTAATGAAATGTCCCTGGACCTTCTGAAAAATTAAGCAATCGATTCACTTTTACCTGTTCTACTTCACTCAGCATTTTGTAGACCTCTATCATATCCCCCTTCAGAAGTCTCTTTTCCAAGTTGAAGAGCCCTAACCTCATAAGCCTTTCCTCATATCCTTTTAATCATGTTGATCACCCGTCTTTGAACCTTTTCTAATTCCATTATATCTTTTTTTGAGATGGAATGATAAGAATTGCACACAATGGGGAGAGTTCATATATGGCACCTGGAAATCCGCGTGGAAATCATTTTCGTCTAAGTGTATTCTATAAGATTTTGGCGTGGTATACAGAATATGCTTCATTGATATCTCAGTATCTAAAACCAAGCTCATCCATTTATCGAAATGAAAATGTGGTATAAATCCCTATCTGGATTTACAAGGACTGGGCCATATTCTATAACAACACGTCTAAATTTGGGAACATCCATGAAATGCCCATTTCCCTGCCCATAGCCATGCCCTTTTTGAACTGCACACTTTGGAATGTAGGCACAGTTTATTACAGCATATGCTTAGCAAGTTATGTGTGTGAATTCTAATCATTGCCAATTAGTGCTCATTATTGTTTGTTAAGTGATGTTAACAACACTGATTGCGTTGTTAAGCCGATTAAGTTACACACGTTACAGAATATGCTGAGATTTAGGCATGGAACACTAGATGTGACATATAGAATCTGGCAGAATATTCAATGTGCAGTCTTACCATGGATCGACACAGAGGCATTATGAAATACTCTTATTTTATCCTCTATTCCTTTCCTAATAATTCCTAACATTCTATTTGCTTTTTTGACAGCCATTGCACAATGAACAGAAGATTTCAATGTATTGTCCATGATGACACACCTATGTCCTTTTCCTCAGTGGTGACATGCTAGTAGCAGCTCTGACTTTTGATGGCAGTGAAAGAAGGAAAATTGATAAAATTGATTATTTATGCACAGATTGGTAGGCTGGAATGAAGAGGGCAAACATGGGCAATACTGCCATGTAGAGACTGGGAAGGTATTTTAAAAAGACTATTTAATTTGGATATTGTGCCACCTTGTATCATTACAGACTAGGTTTTCTGGGTTTAATTGCTAATGATCTGCTGAGACTAGGATGACACCATCCTGTCTTATTTGCAAGACAATTGCGAGGGAGTTACATTGTGATGTTATATTGATGTTGAAATTGCTATTAATACAGCTGCATCTAATTTTGCCACTACTTATTTTTGTAAAGTAATTGGTGAAGGTGTGAGAGTTAAATTAAGAGTAGGTGATGGCAGAAGTGCCTATGTGATTTGTATATTTGATTTACAGAGTACTTAAATCTGCTTGCTATCAAATTCAAAATTCAAATAAAATCTAAAATCCCAAATAATATAAACATGTAACTTGTCTTCTACGAGAAGAATATTGGTTAGCAATTAGTCATGGAAGAGTGACTTAATGGTTAGTGCAGCGGGCTTTGTTCCTGGCACCCTGGGTTTGATTCTCACTGCAGCTCCTTGGGCAAGTCACCTAACCCTTCAGTGCCCCAAGTACAAAAAAAAATTAGACTGTGAATCCTATAGGGCATGTGGTTCCTAAACCTAGTCCTGAAGGCACCCCAGCCAATCAGGTTTTCAGGATACCCACAATGCATATTCATGAGAGAGATTTTCATGCACTTCCTTCATTGCATGTAGATCTCAATCATAAATATTCATTATGGATATCCTGAAAACCATACTGGCTGGAGTGCCTGCAGGACCAGGTTTGGGAACTAGTGCTCTAGGGATAGAGTACATGCATATATAATGTGTACTGCGCTTCGTACATCTAGTTGCACTATAGAAATGTTTAGTAGTAGTAGAATAACATTCAAGGTCTACTTTATAGAGACACATCATGCTAGTATACCACTCTGCTTGTCCAGATTACTCATTCTCTATGTTCTACCCAGAGTTTTAAGATCAGCAGAACATGTAGATAAAGGTGAGCCGGTTGATATTGAGGGGCATAATTGAACGAAAACGTCTATCTCCATGGGCGTTTATCTCCGAGAACGGGTCCGTGAAGGGGCGGACCGAACCGTATTTTCGAACAAAAATAGACGTCCATGTTTTATTCGACAATTTGTGAGCTGGGCGTTTTTGTTTGTCAGTGATAATGGAAAATGAAAGCGCCCAGCTCAAAAACGAATAAATCCAAGGCATTTGTTCATGGGAGGGGCCAGGAGTCGTAGTGCACTGGTCCCCCTCACATGCCAGGACACCAACCGGGCACCCTAGGGGGCACTTTTACAAAAACAAAAAAAAAGGTAAAAGAGCTCCCAGGTGCATAGCACCCTTCCCTTGTGTGTTGAGCCCCCCAAATCCCCCTCAAAACCCACTGCCCACAAGTCTACACCATTACTATAGCCCTAAGGGATGAAGGGGGGCACCTACATGTGGATACAGTGGGTTTGGGGGGGGTTGGACGACTAAGCATTAAGCAGCACAATTGTAACAGGTGGGGGGGGGATGGGCCTGGGTCCACCTGCCTGAAGTCCACTGCACCCCCTAACAACTGCTCCAGGGACCTACATACTGCTGCCAGGGAGGTGGGTATGACATTTAAGGGTGAAAATAAAAAGTTGTGAAACATCATTTTTTTGTGGTGGGAGGGGGTTAGTGACCACTGGGGGAGTCAGGGGAGGTCATCCCCGATTCCCTCTGGTGGTAATCTGGTCATTTAGGGCACTTTTTGGGGCCTTATTCGTGAAAAAACAGGGTCCAGGAAAAGTGCCCTAAATTCTACCTACAAACGCATACTTTTTTCCATTATCGGCGAAAGGCGCCCATCTCTCCTCAGCCGATAAACCACGCCCCAGTTCCACCTTTGCCACGCCTCTGACACGCCCCCATCAAGTTTGTATGCTTCCACGATGGAGTGCAGTTGAAAACGTCCAAAATCGGCTTTCCATTATACCGATTTATTTGTTTTTGTGAGATAAACGTCTATCTCCCGATTTGGGTCGAAATCTAGGCGTTTTTCTCTTTCAATTATAAGGTGGATTGTGTATCTGGATTTTCAGAAGGCGTTTGATAAAGTACCTCATGAAAGACTCTAAAGGAAATTGGAGATTCATGGGATAGGAGGTAGTGGATTAGTCCTATTGTGGATTAAAAACTGGTTAAAAGATAGAAAACAGAGAGTAGGGTTAAATGGTCAGTATTCTTAATGGAGAAGGGTAGTTAGTGGGGTTCCCCAGGGGTCTGTGCTGGGACCGCTGCTTTTTAACATATTTATAAATGACCTAGAGATGGGGGTAACTAGTGAGGTAATTAAGTTTACTCACGACACAAAGTTATTCAAATTAGTTAAATTCTAGAAGACAATGGATTACAGGACCTGCGGCAACATGGCTTTACCAAAAGAAAATCCTGCCAAATGAATTTCTTTGACTGGGTGACAAAAGAAATGGATGAAAGCCGTACACTAGATATAATCTACTTGGATTTCAGCAAAGCCTTTGATACGGTCCCCCACAGAAGACTCGTGAATAAGCTGAAGGGGCTGAACTTAGGACCAAAAGTGGTGAACTGGATAGAAAACTGGTTAACCGACAGGTGGCAGAGGGTGGTGGAAAATGGAATCCACTCGGAAGAAAGGATGGTGAGCAGTGGGGTTCCTCAGGGGTTGGTGCTGGGGCCCATTTTATTTAATATATTTGTGAGAGATATTGCTGAAGGTTTGGAAGGAAAGGTTTGCCTTTTTGCGGATGACATGAAGATAGCCAATAGAGTGGATACCCTGGAGGAAGAAGAAACAATGAGAAGGGATCTCCAAAAGTTAGAAGAATAGTCAAGGGTCTGGCAGTTAATATTTAATGACCAAGGTATACACAAGCTTCCAATTTTTATACGAAAATACAATCCTGCAGCTCACCGGCTGCAGGTACACTTCTACTTATGCATAGGTACGTTCCTTTCAGTATGTGCCAATTACTATATATATTTTTATATATATTTGTTAATATTTTAATTATTTTATATGTTCTGATTATTATTTAGTATTTATTTAATCAGTATGCATCCACATATTTGTTACATTTATTTTTATTTTTATGATATGTGTGGTTTTGATTGTTTATGTTTCTTGTGGCCGAAAACGACTTGTGTCGGGTCATTTTATTGATTCTAATAAAGACCTTGTTTGGGAAACACCATTTGTGAGAGGACCCCTTTTTTTGGATCCACTGTTCGTACATTTTACTTCTACTTATGCACCAGATGTAACTCAAACTCTCAAGCGTCACCCAGCCATCTACTCATGGAGAAAAAAGGCCTCAGTAGTACCACCCAGCCAGCCAGCCAATATATTCAGCTATAAGGCGTGGGTCCGGTACACCATCATCTTGCCTGAAAAAAACTCCACAGTTTATTTGTGCTTGAGCGTACGCTGAAAAGTCCAAGTGACAAACCATGCACAGGAAAGGACACAGAATGCAGACAAACCTTACTGTGCACTGCAAATGACAGACCCGTGCACCATAAATGGCAGAAATCCTAACTGTGCACTATGTCTCGATAGTAGTATTCCGGTGGGGCAGGGCCCTAAGCACTTATCTGGAGTGTCTCCAATTCCTCCAGCGTTGTGCTGCTCCTATTCACCACCACATCAGATCCACATAACCCAACAGGGAGTTCCAATTTCACCGAAGCTGCGTCAGAGGTTCCACTCTTGTGTCCAGACTGCTGAGTCGAAAATGGCTGGTAACTGCCATTACCAGCCATTTTCGACTCAGCAGTGAATAGGAGCAGCACAGGAGTGTTGGTGTTGTTGGTGAAGAAGCAATGTGACAAGGCGATGGCCGTGGCCAGAAGGATGCTAGGCTGCATAGAGAGGGGTATAACCAGCAGAAGAAAGGAGGTGTTGATGCCGCTCTATAAGTCGTTGGTGAGGCCCCACTTGGAGTATTGTGTTCAGTTTTGGAGGCTGTATCTTGCTAAAGATGTAAAAAGACAGGAAGCAGTGCAAAAAAAAACCTACGAAAATGGTATGGGGTTTGTGTTCCAAAACCATACAAGGACAGACTTGCCGACCTGAACATATATACCTTGGAGGAAAGGAGAAACAGGGGTGACATGGTACAGACGTTCAAATATTTGAAAGGTATTAATCCGCAAACAAACCTTTTCTGGAGATGGGAAGGTGGTAGAACTAGAGGACATGAATTGAGGTTGAATGGAGGCAGACTCAAGAGTAATGTCAGTAAGTATTTTTTCATGGAGAGGGTGGTAGATACGTGGAATGCCCTCCCGCAGGAGGAGATGGAGATGAAAATGGTAATGGAATTCAAACATGTGTGGGATAAACACAAAGGAATCCTGTTTAGAAGGAATGGATCTATGGAATCTTAGCGGAGATTGGGTGGCGATGCCGGTATTTGGAGAATAAAACCGACGCAAGGTAGACTTCTATGGTCTGTGCCCTGATCATGACTGAGTAGATATGGAGGGGCTGGAGTGTAAATTTTAAGGGGCTTCGATGTTAGCTTCAGAACTTTTAGTACAGGAACAGTGCTGGGCAGATTTTTGCGGTCTGTGTCCTGAGAAAGACTGACCGTACATTTGTCCTTTAGATTGTAAGCTCCTTTGAGCAGGGACTGTCCTTCTATGTTAAATTGTACAGCGCTGCGTAACCCTAGTAGCGCTTTAGAAATGTCAAGTAGTAGTAGTAGTATGTAAAATGAGTTTATCTTGTTGGGCACACTGGATGGACTGTTCAGGTCTTTATCTACCGCCATTTAATATGTTACTATGCAGGAGGACCTTACGAGACTGGGAGATTGGGCGTCTAAATGGCAGATGACGTTCAATGTGATCAAGTGCAAAGTGATGCATGCGGGAAAGAGGAACCTGAATTATAGTTACACCATGCAAGGATCCACGTTAGGATCCACCGACCAAGAAAGGGATCTAGGTGTCGTCGTTGATGATACGTTGAAACCTTCTGCTCAGTGTGCTGCGGTGGCTAAGAAAGCAAATAGAATGTTAGGTATTATTAATATTAGGAAAGGAATGGAAAATAAAAATGAGGACGTTATAATGCCTTTGCATCACTCCATGGTGCGACTGCACCTCGAATATTGTGTTCAATTCTGGTTGCCGCATCTCAAAAAAGATACAGTGGAATTAGAAAAGGTGTAGAGAAGGGCAACGGAAATGTCAACTTCTCTATGAGGAAAAGCTAAAGCGGCTGGGGCTTTTCAGCTTGGAGAAAAGACGACTGAGGGGAGATATGATAGAGGTCTATAAAATAATGAGTGGAGTGGAATGGGTAGACATGAAGCGTCTGTTTATGCTTTCCAAAAATACTTGGACTAGGGGGCATGCAATAAAGCTACAAAGTAGTAAATTTAAAATGAATCGGAGAAATTGTTTCTTCACGCAACGTGTAATTCAACTGTGGAATGTGTTGCCAGAAAATGTGGAAAAGGCGGTTAGCTTAGCGGAGTTTTTAAAAGGTTTGGACGGCTTCCTAAAGGAAAAGTCCATAGACCATTATTAAATTGGACATGGGGAAATTATTTCTGTGATAAGCAGCATAAAATGTTTGTACCTTTTTTGGGATCTTGTCAGGTATTTGTGACCTGGATTGGCCACTGTTGGAAACAGGATGCTGGGCTTGATGGACCTTTGGTCTGTCCCAGTATGGCAATACAGTGATATCTCGGTTTTCGTCAATAATCTGTCCGAAAACAATCAGTGAAATCCAAAAGTGATGAAAACCGAGGCAATTATTTACATATGGATTTGTTTGGCTAGATGCGCGGGGTGATGCTCACACAATGAGAAACAACGGCACACTGAGCAGTAGAACGTGTGGGCTGCCCTTTGTTTTCGCAAAATTAGCAGCGAGGTCATGTGGGCAAGCCGGCGAAATCTTAGACAACCGACGAAATCTGAGACAAAGTTTTTGCGGAAAAAATCAACGAAAATCGAAACCGACGATAACCGAAGTCAACAAAAACAGAAGTACTACTGTACTTATGCACTTATGTAATATCTAGGATTTTCAATGTTACTAGACCCTCTCTTTGGGATACTTTACTGTTGCACATCCATGCAGAACATTCAATGCAAACCAAATTAAAATCTTTCTTATTCCAGAATGCTTTTGATTCTTAACCGTGAAATTCACTATTATAACCTTTCAAACTGCCCTGCAGATCCCTGACTCCCGATTGGGGCTGGGACATTCAGCACTTACCCCAGGATTCTATATATCGAGTTGAGATTTCTTCACAAAACTTGAAGCAAATTCCTTAACGATGTGCATAAACTGGTTAATAAGCTAATCAGAGTGTTGATAATTAGATGCTAGCAATAAATTATCAGCACTAATTGGCACTAATTAGAATTTACATGCAGAAATGTCAAACCGTATTCTGTAATATGGTGTGCGTAAATTCTTAGGGCCCTGTTTACTAACCTGCGCTAGAGGCGCGTTAGTGCTTTTAGTGCACTAACCATTAACGCGTGCTGTGTAGGTATCCACAATATTCCTATGGGTGCCTACACAGTTAGTGCATGCTAATTTTGTGCACACGCTAAAAACGCTAGCGCACCTTTGTAAACAGGGCCCTAAGTCATATAGTTGAAAAGTGGGCATGGCCTTGGACATGGAATTGGCAGGTTATAGGCTTTTCTAAAACCTATATGTGTTATTATAGAATGCACCCGCTCCATGCTTAACTTAGGAATCAGGATTTACACCAAGTTTATCTTGGCATAACTGCTCATGACTAAATTTAGTCGCATGGAGCACCGCTCAGTGTGTTCTATATACTGCACAGAAATTTAGGCTTATTCTATAAAGTATGCCTAAATTAAGACATACTTTATAGAATACTCATAGGCAAATTTTATTTTGGTCCTGCTTTTTTAGGAGTGATATATAGAATCTATTCCATAGTGTGTAGTTCTGAAAAGGTTGCCTAAAGTTAGGTGCTTGGATCATGTGCTCTAAGCATTGCGTGTGCCCAATGCCATTAAAGAATACTAGTCTAAATGTAACTTTGCACATCTAACTTTAGGCAAGAGCTCTTATGCTACAGTGGCTGGCATAAATGATTGTGCCAAACTCTAGGCAGTTAGACGTGTAAATGCTAGAATTTAGTCTTGATGCACACTTGTGATAATAATGGGTGACTTCAATTATCCAAATATAGACTGGGTAAATGTAACATCGGGACACGCTACAGAGATACAATTCCTTGATGAAATCAAGGACAGCTTTATGGAGCAACTGGTGCAGGAGCCGACGAGAGAAGGAAAAATTCTAGACTTGGTCCTTAGTGGAGCGCATGATCTGGTGAGGGACATTATGGTACTGGGGCCGTTTGATAACAGTGACCATAATATGATCAGATTTGATATCGACCTTGAAGTAACTGTACACAAAAAGTCAAATACATTAGCGTTTAACTTTAAAAAAGGAGACTATGATACAATGAGAAGAACGGTAAAAAAAAACTTAGGGGGTCAACTGAGAGAGTAAAAACTGTACAACAGGCGTGGACGCTGTTCAAAAATACCATCCTGGAGGCCCAGGCCATACATATTCCGCGAATTAGAAAAGAAAGACGGAACTCCAAAAGACAGCCGGCATGGTTGAAAAGTGAGGTGAAGGAAGCTATTAGGGCTAAAAGAAACGCCTTCAGAAAATGGAAGAAGGAACCGTCTGAAAATAACAAGAAGCAGCATAAGGAGTGTCAAAGCAAATGCAAGGCGCAGATAAAGAAGGCCAAGAGGGATTACGAAAAAAAGATAGCATTAGAGGCAAAAAAACATAGTAAATTTTTTTTCTGTATATTAAAAGCAGGAAGCCGACAAAAGAATCGGCTGGGCCGCTGGATGACCGAGGGGTAAAAGGGGCGATCAAGGAAGACAAAGACATAGCGGAGAGACTGAATGAATTCTTTGCTTCGGTCTTCACCGAGGAAGATTTGGGTGGGATACCTGTGTCGGAAATGGTATTTCAAGTGGACGAGTCGGAGAAACTTATTGACTTCACGGTAAACCTGGAGGACATAATGGGGCAGTTCGGCAAACTGAAGAGTAGCAAATCTCCTGGACCGGATGGTATTCATCCTAGAGTACTGATAGAATTGAAAAATGAGCTTGCGGAGATACTGCTAGTGATATGCAACTTATACTTAAAATCGAGCGTGGTACCGGAAGATTGGAGGGTGGCCAATGTAACGCCCATTTTTAAAAAAGGCTCCAGGGGAGATCCGGGAAATTATAGACTGGTGAGTCTGACGTCGGTGCCGGGGAAAATGGTAGAGGCTATTATTAAAAACAAAATTACAGAGCACATTCAAGTACATGGATTACTGAGACCAAGTCAGCATGGCTTTTGTGTGGGGAAATCTTGCCTGACCAATTTACTTCAATTCTTTGAAGGAGTAAACAAACATTTGGACAAAGGGGAGCCAGTTGATATTGTGTATCTGGATTTTCAAAAGGTGTTTGACAAGGTACCTCATGAAAGGCTACAGAGGAAATTGGAGGGTCATGGGATAGGAGGAAATGTCCTATTGTGGATTAAAAACTGGTTGAAGGATAGGAAACAGAGAGTGGGGTTAAATGGGCAGTATTCACAATGGAGAAGGGTAGTTAGTGGGGTTCCTCAGGGGTCTGTGCTAGGACCGCTGCTTTTTAATATATTTATAAATGATTTAGAGATGGGAGTAACTAGCGAGGTAATTAAATTTGCTGATGATACAAAGTTATTCAAAGTCGTTAACTCACGACAGGATTGTGAAAAATTACAAGAGGACCTTACGAGACTGGGAGACTGGGCAGCTAAATGGCAGATGACGTTTAATGTGAGCAAGTGCAAGGTGATGCATGTGGGAAAAAAGAACCCGAATTATAGCTACGTCATGCAAGGTTCCACGTTAGGAGTTACGGACCAAGAAAGGGATCTGGGTGTCGTCATCGATAACACGCTGAAACCTTCTGCTCAGTGTGCTGCTGCGGCTAGGAAAGCGAATAGAATGTTGGGTATTATTAGGAAAGGTATGGAAAACAGGTGTGAGGATGTTATAATGCCGTTGTATCGCTCCATGGTGCGACCGCACCTTGAGTATTGTGTTCAATTCTGGTCACCACATCTCAAGAAAGATATAGTAGAATTAGAAAAGGTGCAGCGAAGGGCGACTAAAATGACAGCGGGGATGGGACGACTTCCCTATGAAGAAAGACTAAGGAGGCTAGGGCTATTCAGCTTGGAGAAGAGACGGCTGAGGGGAGACATGATAGAGGTATATAAAATAATGAGTGGAGTGGAACAGGTGGATGTGAAGCGTCTGTTCACGCTTTCCAAAAATACTAGGACTAGGGGGCATGCGATTAAACTACAGTGTAGTAAATTTAAAACAAATCGGAGAACATTTTTCTTCACCCAACGTGTAATTAAACTCTGGAATTCATTGACGGAAAATGTGGTGAAGGCGGTTAGCTTAGCAGAGTTTAAAAAGGGGTTGGACGGTTTCCTAAAGGAGAAGTCCATAAACCGCTACTAAACGGACTTGGAAAAATCCAAAATCCCAGGAATAACATGTATAGAATGTTTGTACGTTTGGGAAGCTTGCCAGGTGCCCTTGGCCTGGATTGGCCGCTGTCATGGACAAGATGCTGGGCTCAATGGACCCTTGGTCTTTTCCCAGTATGGCATTACTTATGTATTTATGTAATAATGTGCACTAATTGGTAATAATTAGAATTTACATGCACTACTCGCTAAGCATATTCTGTAATGCGGAGCACCTAAATTTTAATGCGTGCAGGCAGAAAGGGGTGGGAAATGGGCACTTCGTGGGTGTTCTAAAATTTACATGTGCAGTTATGGAATATGGCTCAGTGCGCTTAAATCTATGTTTTCATTGGTATAAATGGATATTAGGTGTTGGGATATCAACTAAGTGTATTATATATATCAAACCTAAAAGCTAATAGAATATGCTTAGGTTGAAATGTTTTCCACACAGATTTTTAAGGCACCATATATAGAATCTCCCCCTTTATGGCTGCTGTAAGTGATTATACCTTAAATTAAGGCAGGTAAACCATTTAGGTTAGTAGGCTTCAATTAAATGTGTTTTTGCTATCTTAAAGTAGGTTCCTGGTTATAAAAGTATCCTTTAAATAGCTTGTGTAGGAAAACATACTTATGAGTCAACTAAAGCTGAATTTTCATATGGTATTTTTTCATTTATATAAGTGAGTTAGCAGTAACCCCTTAATTTAGGCACAGGGATTTACATCAGGGTTCAGATGGTGTAAATCTTCACGTCCAAAATTGGATGCAGATCCCGACACTAAGCGCTATTCTGGAAACTTGGAGCACCATTTATAGCAAAGCACTTAGCATGCATTTTTTGGGGTGCCTAAATTTGGACACCATTTACAGAATGGAGTCCTAAGGGGGCAATTTTATAAAGGTTGCTCAAAAAATGCTGAGTGCTGACTGTGAAATCTAAAATGGTATCTTGGCACTCAGATTCTGTTACAGAATAGAGTGTGTTGTTATTTGTACACCAACATTTAGGCTCTGTCAACTTATAGAAGTTGTATGTGCTAAAATGGAACATCCCCTTGCAGTTATGTGTTATATACGTTGCACACTCACAGCACACTTACATGCGTGAATATAAGATTCATGTATGTATGTGCTAGTATTCTATAATCTTAGTGTGCAAATTGCACCTATATTTACGTACTTATGGGTCGATATTCAAAGTGATTTAACCAGCCAGAAATGGCTCCTGGCCGGTTAAATCATTTGATCGGGGCTAACAGGTTAGCGCTGCCAAATATCATCACAGACCATTAAACTCAAAGCCAGCTATTTTGTGGACAGTGTGGAAGTGGAGTTGTCATGTATGTGGTTAAGTATCGATACTTAGCACTTAACTGCCTAAGGGCCCAGTTTACTAAACCGCGCTAAAAATTAGTGTGCATTAATGCTAAAGACACTCATAGGAATATATGGGTGTCTCTAGTTCAGTGCATGCTAAAAAAAGTTAGCACACCTTAGTAAACAGGGCCATAGGTTTAGCAGTTAAATCGGGCTGCATAAAATCAGTCCCATCTTCATGCAGTGTCACGTACTTAGTTAAGTGTCAACTATAGCGCATAACTGCATAGGAGATAGCTGGCCACATACACTCAGAAATCCAAGCTGCAAGAAAAAGGGACTTTCTATAGCAGTGGGGGCTGTTTTTCCCACATGCTAGGGCCCTTTTTACCACAGCGGGTAAAAAGCTCCTAGACATACATGACCATGTGGTAAGAGAACTCTTACCACGTAGCCATGCGGCGGGGAGCCCTTACTTCAACCCATTGAGGTGGCGACAAGGGCTCTAGCGGTAACCAGGAAGTGTGTGGCGACGCCTGATTACTGCCGGGTTACCACCATGCAAGCCATTTCTGGGGGTTTCTGCAACCCCCCGGAAGTGTTGCATGCTTGGGTCGGGTCTACCGCCAATGGCTGCATTGGGCCGGCGGTAGTTTCGGAAGAGCGAGCGGTAAGCCTGCATTGGGCTTACCGCTGCTCTGTAAAAGGGTCCCATAGTTTGCTAAATTTTGTTTATGTTAAACAGCTTTAGCATGTACATTAAATATTAGTGAAGTACTCAAACTAAGAACTCTAAATATCTCCCAACTCAAGGAACACAACCTGACCTGAAAAAATGTCTCACTAGAAGGAAATATTTTTGTTGTCTCCAGTACTGCTACTTGCAAGTAGCCAAATATAGCAACAACTTTTCACAAGCAGGAAAGTCAAGTAGATAATGAATCCCAGAGAAAGAATATTTGATTGTTAATTAATGCTTGTTTGAGAAATGTATGACTTTCTTTCATAACTGTGCTACTTCACACTTGCAAGTGGAAGGAAATAAGGTTTTGTTTGAACCTGTGTCAAACATGAAGTGCACTATAAAACCCACTCAGTACTTAAGAAACCTACACAATACAACACTGAACTCTGAGGTGCAAGAAATGAATATACCTGCCATCTGGTATACTAGCAGGGGCAACTCTAAAATCCGATAATAGGTACTCATACACAGAATGTAATCCGCTTCCTCCAGTTTATTCTTAGCTTCTAAACATTAATGTGATAAATTATGGTTACAAAATCAAATTTCTAATAAACATTATTTCTTCAAGATCACTAATCACTTTCAAAGAATTTTGCTGGCTTTATTCAAGAATGACTTTCAATTAGGGACATGGTAGTTTGTTTGTTTTTTTCTGAGAAGTTCTGAGAGAAGAGGACATTTCTCTGGTAAGTGAACACTATTGTGCTTTGTGCTTTGGGAACTTAAAGATTGGGGTTTAAAAGAGGAATTGTAGGTTAGTGTTAGGCAAAATAAAAATATTAAAAGCAAATTTTATCAACTAATCTCCATAGTCTTTTCCACTTAGTTTTAAAAACTTTGTACCACAGCATTAACAGATAGAATCTAGCAGGCACTGACTTCATTTATAGTCAGTTATTGTAATTAGGGTAATAAGCAAGGAGTGCTCCTACAGAGTTTTAAATACATTTCATTAGCATCTAAGAAGGAAAAACTAAATAAATCATACACTATACTATCCTGCTTATTTTCGAAAGAGAAAAACACCTATAGTGCGACCTAAATCGGGAGATAGACGTTTATCTCGCAAAGGCGCCCAAATCGGTATAATCGAAAGCCGATTTTGGGCGTTTCCAACTGCACTCCGTTGCGGAAACAAATAAAGTTGACGGGGGCATGTCGGAGGCATGGTGGAGGCGGAACTGGGGCGTGGTTATCAGCCGAGGAGAGATGGGCGTCTTTAGCTGATAATCGAAAAAAAAGGCGTTTATACCGGGATTTTGGGTCACTTTTTTTGGACCCTTTTTTTCACGAACAAGTCCCAAAAAAGTGCCCCAACTGCCCAGATGACCACTGGAGGGAATCGGGGATGACCTCCCCGGACTCCCCCAGTGGTCACTAACCCCCTCCCACCAAAAAAAAAACACTTTGCAAACTTTTTTCCAGCCTCTATGCCAGCCTCAAATGTCGTACCCACCTCCATGACAGCAGAATGTGTTCGATCCTGTCACAGCCTTTCCCTGGGTCAGATGTGGCTCTCGGGTGCAGTACAGGGTCACATCAGCATTGCATTGTGGTGGGTGTAGAGTATTGGGCTCCGTGATTTCATTAGCTTGTGTTACAGTCTCACGATGTTGGTAGTTGGTAGGCTCTTCTCCCATGGTGCTTTCCCCCCTGCCTACTGGGTCAGAGTGTGCCCTGTTGTGTTTCCTGTTGTAGTCCATGCGGTAGTGGCCATTTTTGTAAACCAGTTTTAGTTCCCTTTCCTGTGTTAGCCACGTTACAGAACTTAGTTCTTACCTTGAATGTGGCTGAAAGAGGGCATTGTACAGCAATGTAACATTGGGGCACACTAGAGAGGTAAACTTCCTTGATGAAATCAAGGACAACTTTATGGAGCAGTTGGTACAGGAGTCGACGAGAGAAGGAAAAATTCTAGACCTAGTCCTTAGTGGAGCGCATGATCTGGTGCGGGAGGTAATGGTGCTTCGGCCGCTTGATAACAGTGATCACAATATGATTGGACTTGATATTAGCTTTGAAGTAAGTATACACAGGAAATCAAATACATTAGCGTTTAACTTTAAAAAAGGAGACTATGATAAAATGAGAACGGTGAAAAAAAAAACTTAGAGGAGCGACTGCGAGGGTCAAAAATTTACATCAGGCATGGGTGTTGTTAAAAAACACCATCCTGGAAGTCAAGGCCAAATATATTCCGCGTATTAAAAAAGGAGGACGGAAGACCAAACGACAGCCGGAGTGGTTAAAAAGTGAGGTGAAGGAAGCTATTAGAGCTAAAAGAAAATCCTTCAGAAAATGGAAGAAGGAACTGTCTGAAAATAATAAGGAACAGCATAAGGAATGTCAAGTCAAATGCAAAGCGCTGATAAGGAAGGCTAAGAGGGACTTTGAAAAAAAGATTGCGTTGGATGCAAAAATACATAATAAATTTATTTTTTAGCCATATTAAAATCAGGAAGCCAGCAAAAGAATTGGTTGGACTGCTAGATGACCGAGGAGTAAAAGGGACGATCAGGGAAGACAAAGCCATAGCGGAGAGATTAAATGAATTGTTTGCTTCGGTCTTCATCGAGAAAGATTTGGGTGGGATACCAGTGCTGGAAATGGTATTCGAAGCTGAAGAGTCGGAGAAACTTAATGATTTCTCTGTAAACCTGGAGGATGTAATGGGGCAGTTCTACAAACTGGAGTAGCAAATCTCCTGGACCGGATGGTATTCATCCCAGGGTACTGATAGAACTGAAAAATGAGCTTGCGGAGCTATTGTTAGTAATATGTAATTTATCCTTAAAATCGAGCGTGGTACCGGAAGATTGGAGGGTGGCCAATGTAACGCCAATTTTTAAAAAAGGTTCCAGAGGAGATCCGGGAAATTATAGACCGGTGAATCTGACGTCGGTGTCGGGCAAAATGGTAGAGACTATTATTAAGAACAAAATTACAGAGCATATTCAAAAGAATGGATTAATGAGACAAAGTCAACATGGATTTAGTGAAGGGAAATCTTGCCTCACCAATCTACTACGTTTCTTTGAAGGGGTGAACAAAAATGTGGATAAAGGTGAGCCAGTTAATATTGTGTATCTGGATTTTCAGAAGGCATTTGACAAAGCACCTCATGAAAGACTCCAGAGGAAATTGGAGAGTCATGGGATAGGAGGTAGTGTTCTATTGTGGATTAAAAACTTGTTAAAAGATAGAAAACAGAGATTAGGGCTAAATGGTCAATATTCTCAATGGAGAAGGGTAGTTAATGGGTTTCCTCAGGGGTCTGTGCTGGGACCGCTGCTTTTTAAAATATTTATAAATGACCTAGAGATGGGAGTAACTAGTGAAGTAATTAAATTTGCTGATGACACAAAGTTATTCAAAGTTGTTAAATCGTGGGAGGATTGTGAAGAATGACAAGAGGACCTTACAAGACTGGGAGACTGGGCATCTAAATGGCAGATGACGTTTAATGTGGGAAAGAGGAACCCGAATTATAGCTACGTCATTCAAGGTTCCACGTTAGGAGTCACAGACCAAGAAAGGGATCTAGGTGTTGTTATTGATGATACGTTGAAACCTTCTGCTCAGTGTGCTGCTGCGGCTAAGAAACCAAATAGAATATCAGGTATTATTAGGAAAGGAATGAAAAACAAAAATGAGAATGCTATAATGCCTTTGTATTGCACCATGGTGCGACTGCACCTCGAGTATTGTGTTCAATTCTGGTCGCCGCATCTCAAAATAGATATAGTGGAATTAGAAAAGGTGTAGAGAAGGGCGACGAAAATGATAAAGGGGATGGGGCGACTTCCCTATGAGGAAAGGCTAAAGCATCTAGGGCTCTTCAGCTTGGAGAAAAGGCGGCTGAAGGGAGATATGATAGAGGTGTATAAAATAATGAGTGGAGTTGAACTGGTAGATGTGAAGTGTCTGTTTATGCTTTCCAAAAATACTAGGACTCGGGGGCATGCATTGAAGCTACAATGTAGTAAATTTAAAATGAATCGTAGAAAATGTTTCTTCACTCAACATGTAATTAAACTCTGGAATTCGTTGCCATAGAATGTGGTAAAGGCGGTTAGCTTAGCAGAGTTTAAAAATGTTTGGACGGCTTTCTGAAGGAAAAGTCCATAGACCATTATTATATGGACTTGGGGAAAATCCACTATTTCTGGGATAAGCAGTATAAAATGTTTTGTACTTTTTTGGGATCTTGCCAGGTATTTGTGACCTATTGGAATGAGGATGCTGGGCTTGATGGACTTTTGGTCTTTCCCAGTATGGCAATACTTATGTACTTATGAGTAACTTTTAAAATGGATCTAACTGGACAACTGCTAAGTTAGTCAACAGGATCCCCCAGAGAGAATATTGCACCCTTAAGAGTTGAAGTCTCTGGTTGTGGTTGTTGTTTTTATTATGACTCAACCTGGATGTTGAAGAAATAACTAGGGACTTTCTGTGGGAGAGTATGGCATGAGAGTCTACAATTTAACATGTTGCTAGTCCCTTTACTAGACAACCTGGAAGCACTGGACCATATCTTGGCAGCCTGATAGTCTTGGGCTGATGCACTACCACAGCTTTACCACAGGAGTTAGCAACCTGTAATACTCCCATGACTCCCATGCTAAATCAAGGTGCGATAAAAGACCCCTTTAGTCCCAAAATTTGAGAAGCATTGTAGCTGATAAACAACTTTGCTAGTAGGGTGGGTAAAAATCTTAACCTGAAAAATATGTCTACAGATGGAATATCTGCCACATGGGTGTCAGTGTTGTAGTCTTTGTTCTATCTGGTCTTCATTCCATTCTGTTTTTAGATTATGACTATAGTGAGCTGTGTTGTGAAAACACTCAAGATGTTGAATCAGATGCTAGGGACTATATATAATTTTTTGTGTCTGTCAATAAAGGTTGAAAAATGTAAAGTACAGACCAACCTATCCAAATTAGGTGATCCTGTGGTTTCATTAAGACAGATTTTTAGGCCCTTTCATAACTAAGTTAAACAATGAGGCACCCCACAGCAAAATCCTGATGTGTGTGCACAACCCACATGCTTAACAATAAATTTTATTTTTGGTCAAGGGAGCATGTCTGGGGGAGATAGTAGATGTGTCTGTGCTGCAGCCACATTGCTGCTCGCTAACTGATTAACATGTGATTAGCACATGAGCCTTTATCACCTACAAAATGGCTGGCAATAAGGGCCCATGAGCTAATGGCCATGCTCTAAGAGACATATAAGGGCATGCTAAATCCACTTTTTCTGCAAATTTGAAAAAGGGCCTCTTCTTGTTACAATGGTTACAGAGCCTTCAGAATTCCACTGCTCGTTTTCTGCATAATTCTAATTCTATATATAGCACCAGAAAAATTCATGCTGAAAAAATTACACCTAGGCATAGTCTATAAAGCATGCCTAAATTTAGATGTGCTTTATAGAATAAGCCTAAATTTTCATGCAGATTATAGAATATGCTGAGCGCCTGTCTGCATGACTTAATTTAGTTACAAGCAGTTACACCAAGTAAAACTTGGTGTGAATCCTGACACCTAAATTAGGCGTAGACCGGGTATATTCTAAAAACAATGCACATAGATTTGAGAAATGCCCACAACCCGCCCATTCCACACCCATGGCCATGTCCCCTTTTCAGCTATGCAAGTTAGAATATATATGCCTCACATTACAGAATATGCTTATACGGTTCTGTGTGTAAATTCTAATTAATGGTAATTAGTGTCAATAATTGCTTGTTAAATGGCAATTATCAGCATTGATTGGCTTGTTAACTAAGTTGCACATGCAAACCTGGAATGTAACTGGATTTGCACACTCAACTTAAGTCACGTTATATAGTATCCAGGAAAAAGTGAATACATTTGATCATGTCACCCCACGCCGTTTATCAAATTGCACTGACTTTCAGTTCAGTTTCATATTTCCTTTAAAATGTTAACTCTTGCTCATAAAGACTTTCATACTGGTGCCCCTATGTACCATTCTGCATTGACTTAGTAACATAGTAAATGACAGAAAACAGAGACCTGTATGGTCCATCCAGTCTTCCCAACAAGATAAACTAATTTTACATGGTATGTGATACTTTATATGTATAGCTGAGTTTGATTTGTCCAGGTTCATTGACGATATCTTTTGCTTATGGAAAGGAACACGAGAAGAACGTGAGGATTTTGAGAAGTTTTTAAATTCATGTCATCCGGCTCTAAAATTCACTATGCAATATGATAAGACCACAGCATCTTTTTTAGATGTTTTAGTGAGTAAAGGAGAATCAAGCTTTCAAACCACTATTTTTCATAAAGATACAGATAGAAATACTTTACTGTATTTCGATAGTTGTCATCCGAGAAAGTTAAAAGAGAGTCTGCCTTTCTCTCAATTTTTACGTTATAGACGTATCTGTTCGGATTTGCCAGAATATAAAAGTAAAGCAAAAGATTTAAGTAATAGATTAAGAGAAAGAGGTTATCCAAAGAAAGTGGTACAACAAGCCTATAGAAGGGCTAAATATAATAATCGCGAGTACCTTTTGAGACCTAAAAGAACTGAAGAGGTTAAAGATCAGGACGTTATGACATGTATATTACGTCATTCCATGAGGGCAAACGAAGTTGCAGAAGCAATGAAGACACATTGGCACGTCATACAAACTTTACCGGGTTTAGAACAGAGTAAATTGAGATTGGCATACAGTAATGGCCGAAATTTAAAAGAAATTTTGGCTCCCTCAGCTTTGAAACAATATGTGAGAATACAGGACAGTAAATGGGACATAGAAAATGCGGGGAATGCAACATGTGTGAAATTATGTTGGATACAAATGAATTTGTAGATCCCCAATCAAAGAGAAAATATAGTTTATGATAGAAACCCACATGTTGGTCAGATTGGGTGGTGTATGGCATTGTATGCAGTTGCAATACATTGTATGTTGGTCAGACATCTAGAAGATTATCCACTAGGTTAGTGGAACATAAAAGTGATATCAACATAAGAAAGACCACAGCACCCTTAGCAGTTCATTGTAACAAAGAAGGGCATACCTTTGAAAGCTTGAAATGTTGCGTACTCCAACAATTGAAATGGCAGGTAGGAGGAGGTGACAAAAAACTCCTCTTAGGCAAGAACAGCGATGGATATTCCGCTTAAATACACTGATTCCATTTGGATTGAACACCAAGATTGAATGGAATAAATCTTCTGACAACATTGGCTAGCGAGGTAGATTGTTGTTGATTGACATTGAAGAGGAGGAGCATAGTGTGGAGGCGTCTGACGTCACCTCTAGATAAAGCGGAGCCATTTTGAGAATGATTGTGGAAGCGTGAACAGATTGGAGAGCACTTTGTGAGAGAAAAAAGAGAAAAAAAGAATAAAGCATTCTATTACTGTTCTGAGCAGCCATGTTAAAAAAGTCGTGCTGAAATGTTGATGCACTTTTTTACAGATTCGATCAGTCAGACACCACGGCACCCTGAAGAAGGACACGAAACTGTGGCCAAGTTGGGCCATGGAAGGTGTCGAGTTGACTGTAATTGAATAAGTTAAGTGCCTTTTCCCGTACTAGATATATATATAGACGGGTTTTGTTATTTTGGTTTAAATAGAGTAAAAAGACATTGTAGTATTTGCAAATAACAGAAAAGAAGGAGGTTTTTTTACCCGTGATGATTTAAAGGACCTCCCGATAGTTGGTGATATCAACAATAGGAGTGTGCCTTTAGAATTTGAGGTTTTTTTCCTCCTAATATTCAATATTTTCAGGACTAGCAAGGATATCTTTGTTGGCTGTGATGTGAAAATTGATTATTAGTGATATCCTAATAAGCTCTTTATGATATTATTTTGATTTGTCCTTGCCATTTTAAGGGCACAGACTGTAGAAGGCTGCCCAGCACTGTTCTTGTACTGAAAGTTCTGAAGCTAACGTCGAAGCCCCTTAAAATTTACACTCTAGCTCATCCATATCTATTCAGTCATGATCAAAGCACATACCGTAGGAGTCTGCCCAGCACTAGTTTTGCTTCCCAATTACAGGTGTTGCTACCCAATCTCCGCTAACATTCCATGGATCCATTCCTTCTAAACATGATTCCATTGTGTTTATCCCATGCATATTTGAATTCCATTACCATTTTCATCTACACGTTTCCTATGCTCCATCCAGGGCCTCTGTTCAACGGATGCAAATTGATTGGCTGCTCTTGGATCTGGGAGAACCAAATTGGAGTCTACTTGTCACTCAGCCTTTTATTTTTTGGCC
Organism: Microcaecilia unicolor; assembly: GCF_901765095.1. NCBI lineage: Eukaryota > Metazoa > Chordata > Amphibia > Gymnophiona > Siphonopidae > Microcaecilia > Microcaecilia unicolor. Next base: position 77,161,453 of record NC_044037.1, read on the forward strand.
CCATCACGTTGGAACTCCTTACCCCCTCATATACGATTTTTTCTAGAATGATTTTGTAGTGTTTCTTTCCTATTTTTTAATGGCATTCATTTTTTGGCTTTTATTTAGTTTTGTGCACTGCTTGGATCCACTGGTTTGGTACATGAGGTATAGCAAGGTTTTTAATAAACTTAAACAGTTTATATAGCATGGAAAAATAAGGGAAATATATATATATATATATTGTGAGAAGGGAGAGGCTGTCCTACCCTGGTTAGGCCCCTAGAGGGTGCTGTTCCCCTAAAATGTCCAGGGAGAAGGGCTGGGTGAGTCGCTGAAGGGAGCCAGTAAGGGGAGGTATAGCTGGAGGTCGCTAGGACCGGGGAGAGTCCTGGAGGTGGAAACAGGTGCAGCAGGTTATGGGCTGGGTCCTGTTTGGTCATTAAACACTTAATACCCCACCTGAGTGGTGAGGGGGAGAGGAGAGCTAGCAGCAGAAGAAGAGAGCTGGGAGCTGAAACAGGAGGTCCCCATGTGAAGTACTGGCTGAGCCCTTTGGACTGGTGGTGAACTGTGTGCAAAGCAAGGAAGCTGGCTGGGGTAAGAAGGCCTAGAGTGCCAGGTATAAGAACTGTGTGTTACAAGGACGGACTGGGGTGTCTGGGTTACAAGGAAGGACTGGGGTGTTCATGTTACAAGGAAGGACTGTGTGTCCAGGTGTTTAAGCTGGAAGATTGAACTGAGTAGGAAGAAATGTTTAAGCTGGAAGAACTGTTTAAGCTGGTAAAAGTGTGCCCCAGGAGGCGGGAATAAAAGATTTGTATGAGAAATATCCTGTGGTGAGACCTGACTATGTTTGCCTTTCGAGAAGCAGGTCACCCTGAGCAGAAAGGGGTAGTAGACTAATTTGCATAAAATCTGCATACGGAGAACCAGCTCACCCTGAGTGAAAGAGGGACCTGGGATCCTGAGGTGGGAGCTTCATCTTCACAGTAGCCTCATCTTCACAATATATATATAGCTGGAGTATGGATAGGACTCCACTTACACATGCAACTTAGAGAATACGGTAAGTTATACACATCCCCGCCACATGTGGAGGCGTATTTTGAAAGCACTTTGGCTTGCAACATTGCATAGAAGTATATTTTCAAAGCACTTAGGGCCCTGTTTATAAAGGCACTCTAAAATTAATGCATGCTGTGTAGGCACCCACAGGAATATTGTGGGCATCTACATAGCGCTTGCTGATTTTAGTGTACACTAAAGAACACTAGCGTGCCTTTGTAAACAGGGCCGTTTAGACTTATAAACTTCCATAGTAATCTATTCACCTACAGTTATGACAAACCTATGGCTGATGTAACTGTGGGTGTCTAAATCTTAGACGTGTTGATACCAGGTCGCACTAATATTCTGTAACAGAATTTGGGCACCCAGATGGCATTATTGAATAGGCTCTCATCTTACCACACATCCCCAGGGAGCCTAAATGGAGGTGTACTTTCGTAGAATTGCCCTCCTAAAGGTCAGAAGCAGACAATAGAAAGAAAAGCACCATATTGTATAATTGTTGCAGAGATCAAAGGATTTGCTGGGAAATTGTGCAGAGGAAATCAGAACAGTAGAGAACTTACTGGCATGGTAGGAAAGTTTGTTTTCTAGAATAAGGTAGCTCCTTTATGGTCTTATAAAGGTCAGTAAATAATTCTCTAGCAGGTTATGTGAAATGTTTTTGTCCAATAAAAGCAGCAACAATTGAGGGACCTGGTGGGATTATTGTGCCTGACATCAGGGAAACATGCAAGTCATTGTCTGACAGGGCCCAGCACAGCATAAAGGGAGTAGAGGCACAACAGTCTAGATGTTATGAGCTGCTAACAATTATTTTGTATTGATCTATTGATAGTAAGAAAGATAAATGGTTGACATTTCAAAAGCTTCTACATATGATTCTATATAGCAAACTTATCATTGCTATGTTAACTCATGTCATTTCTAATGTTAATTAGATAAATTAGTCATGCTTTTTAAAAGAGATGTGCACAAGTAGACTATTGTCTTTTTTTGGCAATTTGGCTTTTTTTTCCCCAATTTTCATGAATTTATTTTCCTCTTTGTTTCATACATTCATGTTAACATTTTTTTAACCTTGAGTAAAACTTTGTAAATGTGTGGAAATCAATTATACATGCAGTGGTAAAAGTTCAAATTATGGGCTTCCAAACAACAGTTTTAAGAGGACCCCTAAGCATCTGAAAGCAACAAGCAGGCTGTCTTCTTTTCTAGAGCCCTCTTTACATTGCAAAGCCTGATTGGACAGAATTTATGGCACTGTGCATGTGTCTAATTTATGTATATTAAATCAATTTTGTCCAATGTTTAAGGCATCTTAATGAACTGAATGTGTGCTAATGATTGCATATCTCTTGATTTTAATAAAGCTGCAACCTATGATTGTTTCCATTGTAATCTGAGAGAGTGTCCATATTTGAGCAGGTAAAGAATGGAGTGTGATGGGGAAGAGGTTGTCAGGGACATTGGGAGGCTAGATTGTCAGTACCAGAATCATGTGAAAGCCACTGCAGCAATTTTGTGTTTTATAAGAGTTAAATCTAAAAGCCTATGGCAAGTTTAACATGTCCTGAAATTAGTGAAGAGAATGGATTGCTGTTGGATGTTCTGCACATAAGGATGGAGGAGCAGAATAAGCTATTCCACTGCTGAGCATTAATGAAGCTCACAGGGAAGTCTGTTTACCTTATTAAATGTATTAGTGTCACAGGCTTGCTGGACTTTAAAGCCTACTTATGGAATGTCTTCCCTTTCAATACAATGATAATTGCATAAGCTCCTTATCAATAGAGTGGTTAGACTAGAAACATTCCCCAACACTGTTCTCATAAAGACCTTAGAAAAATAACTGGATTACTCTCAGATTCCAAACAATCATTTACTCTGTCTTGCAGTGCAAAATGCCATCTCTGTAATATATCTCATCTTGAGATTTCATGGGGCTGATGCCAAAATGTAACACCAGCACTAGAGGCGATTAGTGCCAGACTAGCGACAGCGTTAGGAGCGCAGAATGCTTAGAGGGCTCTTGCACATTACTGTTTTGGGATTTGTCAGGTACTTGTAACCCTGGATTGGCCACTGTTGGAAACAGGATGCTGGGCTGATGAAAGAGTAGCGCAAATAGCAGCAAATGTAGTCAAATGGATGTTAATGAAGTCATTTGCTATTCCCTCCAAAGCTCAGAGAACAGCATACCAAATAAAACTGCCCAGCTCAGACAGGCATTAGGGTGTTTGAGAGAGGGATTTCTCACGCTCTTTCATTTAAAATTTGCTGGTTTTGATTTCTTTCGGAAATGGAAAAAAAGCCCATGCAAACCTGTAAGCACTTTATATTTAAAGGCGCAGAAAACAGGTGTTAATGTGTGCTTCACTTTTAGCCTTGCCTGGTGTATGCGCACAAGAGCTGCGCTTACTGCGAAATCTTCACATGCACCAAACACAATCCCCCTTGCTTCACCTTTACAGCATATATATATAATTTGAATACCATTCCTTTGACCACTGGAAGCTAGTTTTCTGCGCTGTTCTGGCGGTATGGTTTCTGTGCTGTTGGCTTTACAGCGGGAATTCTGAGCATCAGCCTATAGTAGGTAAGAGCGGTAACTGGTATTTCTTGTCAAGTGTTATGCAACATTACTGCTTGACTAATGATTTCTTCATAACAAGCCTGTGATCCTGGGAGGGGGGGGGGGGGGGTGATGCTTCACACTCAAATTTCCAAGCTGCTCCTTATTGTCTCTATGCCCTCATGGAGACTTGTGTGGGAGCAGGTGGTGGTGCTTCATGGTTTGTCTCCATGTGTATGATACTGTATTGTAAAATTGGATTCTTATAACAATTACTTTCGTATGCATTCTTTGTTATGTATCCTATACTGGTTTATTCTAAGCCACATTGAACTCAAACTTGTTTGGGATAATATGGGTTATAAATGTAACAGCCAAACAAAATAACAAACAAATAAATAAATAAATAACCAATAACTAGATAATATATCCAGTCACCTTTAACTCACTATTTAGAGAGATAAACCTGGGTCTTTGAATATAGTCACAGCTACCTTCTTAGACCTGCTATTTCAGGAGCTAGCTAATAAATTACAATAACTAGTGCCTCCAATTCTTTCCATTCTAAATATATGGGACTAAATTCTATAAATGATTGTTGAAAATATCGGCACCCAAAAAATAGTGCTTAGCGCTAATGGCACTTAAGTTAGGCACCATTTATAAAATAGCACTTCCTGCTGGGAGCCACATCTACATTTTGGTGTAATTCCCTGCATCTAAATTAGGTGTGAATCCCTTCATTCTAATAACAATGCACATACATTGTAGGAACACTCTGGTCCGCCATGGCTGTGTTCCCTTTTTGGACCCTGCACTTACATTTATGTGCATTAGCTTTAATTAAATCCAATTAGAATCAATAATTGCTTGTAGGATCTCAATTATCAACACTAATTGGCTCATTATTCAATTAAATTGCGTGTTTAAATTGGGTATGTACCCATATTTGTATATGAAATTTTAGTGACTTTATAGAATTTGAGGAATAATGTGGGACCTGAAACATCAATCTGTCTTGTTGAAATTAACCTGTCTCAGTGGAGAGGGGGGTGAACTACGCTGGGCTCCAGTGCTACCTTGGTGGCAGAGCCGATTTGGCGCATGTTATCTGCGCGGTGAACCTTATGCACCTTTGTAAAACGGCCCCAAAGACAGGACCGATTTTGTCCAGTCTTATGTATGCAGTTAACTTGGCCGGATAATTGCTGAATATCGGCACTTAACCAGCCAAGTGTTGACTTCACCCCTGGAACTCTGCCAAAATAGCCGATTTTCAGCTTGGCGCTAACTGGTTATTTTCAGCAGTATTAACCAGCTAAGTGCTGCTGATATAAGTGTTAGCTCCGAACAGGCAACTTATAAAGTCAGTTTACCCTTAGAACGCTGGACTAAAAAAGGAGAAACAAGGTATAAGAAGACAAACAGAAGTAATGGAATGAAGAAACACAGTTCTAAGTTCCACTAGAAAATTGTGCTTCATACTTAGAAAGGGCTGAATGAGATAAGCACAGATCTTACTGAGTATAAAATCTTTTATAATATAGACACAAATGGTATTTACAAATATGACATGTATTTGATTTCAATGAGCTCTTATGGTATTCACATGGATGTCAAATTCTAACTGAAGTCACACAGCTAAACTCTTTAATGGACAAGAGAACAGAAAGAGTCAAAATAGCTTCAATCTACCGTAGTAGCTAGTTGAGAGACAAAATGTTATATTCAAGTCTGTCAACATGTTTCCCATTGTTATTACAATGGAAGATATGCTCTTGATGTTCCCATCTTTGTGTATCTTTAATACTAGGTGGCTTAGGGTATGAATTAATAATAGAGGAGATAGGGAGCAATACCTGTCATCTGCATCTCTTTATGGTCCTGCTTTACACTGTCTTGTTAACCGCCTTCATAAAGGTGGTTAATAAATGCCAATAAATAAATACCACCAAACAGTTATGTAATTTGCTAGTTGTACTCCTATAGTCCTGCAGTCTAATGAGTAGGTTAAAAGGTCGTTGAGAATGAATCTATTTTAAAGTTTAGAACATAGTAGTGAATTCAGACCTGTCCAATGTTTAAGCTTTTTTTTTTTTTTTTTTTAAAGGAAAGTTGGTTATGTATCAGGTGTATAAAAGTAAAGAAACAGATATACTTTATGGCTCAGTCCTGTCTAGATTTTTAAAGGTGTATCTGAAGCATGAAGAAGACTTTTAGGCCCCTGTTTACAAAGCTGTGCTAGCAGCTACCACTGATGTAATGCCAACACAGCCCATTCACTTTGAATGGGCTATGTCGGCATTGCCGCACAGCTTTGTAAACGGGGGGGGGGGGGGGGGACTTAATCCACGTTTCCCATCTTTGAGAAATATACAAAGTTTCTGCACATTACAAATTTTATCAAAACAACAAAATTTCTGAGGGCAAGATGCACTAAACTAAACGAGCCTTTAACCAGCCTTTAACGAACAAGTTTTTAACCCTGGCATGTACTAAAGCCCAATTTCCGACGACGGTAGCAGCAAACGAAAACGGAATGCAGATGAGCAAATTGTGTAGAAACCCTATTGAAATGAGATGCACTAAGGTTTTCCGCTTGCCCTAACACTGGAAAACTCCGGGATAGCTAACGAGAGGTCTGTACCTCATTGGGGCTGCCCCTTCCAAAACAATGTGAAAAAAAATCGGGAGGGGGCAAAAATGCTTTTGAGGAACGTCCTTTATGGATGGCCTTGGCCACCCCAAGTTCGCCGCTGCTCCCGCTCCCCCCTGCATTAAAATCGTGACTTTTTTAGGCAGCCCCTGCCCCCTCCCTCTCTTTTTCCTTTTTTAGAAAAAACAGCTCCCTCCATCCTCTGCCCCCGTGCCCCGCCCCGCCACTCCCCCCCTCCAGGCCCCCCTCCGTGAAACCGGGCCTGTGCAGCGCCTCTCACCTCTGTGTGAAGGCGCTGCACGGGCAAGAACAGCTGATCGCCTCCTCCGACGTCCCTCCATTTCTCCTGGGCCCGCCCTCGTCTGACGTAAGTAACCTACTTTGCCACCATCTCTGTATTCTGAAGTTGGTTTTATTTTGAAGTATAAGAAATGAAACAGTGGCTAGAGGAGAAAGGTGTGAACGCCTATGCCATAGCATGTTGTTAAGTCACTTTGGGACTCTTTTACTAAAGCTTAGCACATGCTAATGGGCATTAATGTGCTGAATGCTACGCATCATATTTTATACCTATGGACCATATGGGACTTAGCACGCGCTAACGGACATTAGTGTGAGCTAAGCTTTCTTACAAGGGCCCATTTGTTCCAAAGCTGCTTCAGACTTAAAAAAAATATAATCACTGCTAGATCTAATCCAGTCCAAAGTCAACATTTATTATCTATGCAAATCTGTCAAATATTCTCAGATCTAAAGCAGGTTATAAGAGGTTTATTCATCATGATCCTACAATGTACACACTCTCCCCACCCCCCAAAAATGACACTGTATCAGAAAACCCCAGTAAAGGAATAAAAACTGTTTCATAATTATACTAACATGTTTGATAGTACTTATGGAATTCAAAATATCAAGGCAAATCATGTTGCTTAATAGGAGTTTGATGTATTAAACAATTTTCTTTTAGAGCTCAAATAAAAAAAAGCCTTTAATATATGACCTTCTAGTTACACTATAATAGTAAAAACTTCCACATTCAATGGAAAAAATATATATATATTTAAAATTAAGACAGAAAATCACAAGTTCATATTATTACTGAACACTGATTCTAATCAAATGATTTTGCAAAGTGCTTATAAGCAGGATTATACAGTAATTGGTACACTGTATTTCTTTAGTCTTCATGATTCTATTTTCTCACTATTGTTCGTTTTCTGTGGCTATAACTCTGGAACCAAAAATGATTAATCTATCTTATATAAATCTATTTAAAATACTTTGACTTTTAGTATATGCAATAATAAATAGATTTATTTTACAATGTAAAAGTTTGACTAGCTATTGCTTTGTACTCTACTGCTAATTCAGTTGGACAAATTCAATATATACACTAGCATGTTGTTAATATATGTAAATAAAACCATACGGTGATATTGTAGTTCTATCAGATGCTGTTCTAAATAAAGCACATCTTGACTCCTAATTGGCATTTTAATGCTCCTTCATTAACAGCAACACATACATGGCTTCTTGGCTTAATGTTGGTTTCATAATGCAAAGACAATAAACAGGCACGCATATCAGCATTTCAGAATTCTAAAGGTTTGAAGTATATAGGTCTAGTCCCTTGGGTCCCGGTTTTCCAACTGCTTTACCGCCTTGCTGTAAAGTCCATGGGTAGTTTTTTTTTTTTAACCTCTGGATTTGCACCAAATTTGAAATGGAATGTATGCTTTCTCTTTGAAATTATCTTTGATAGAAAGCACCCACGGACTTTTGCATCTGCTTTTTATGCAGTACAGTTTTCATGGAAAATAATATGCATACATTTCAAAGTACAATCAATCTGCATTATTTTCAGATCCCACTTAATATGCCCCTGGGAATACCTCCTCTAAATGAGACTAAAATATGTATCTGTAAAACCGTGTGCATAACTGGATTAAGGCAGGTTCAATTTGAGACAGTCACAGTTTACCCAGTTAGATTGTTATTGCCTGCATAATTGGCTTTGAAAATTGATAATTTTATGTGGGTAAAGCCATGTACACCAGCTCCTTTTATGATTTTGAAAGGCAGAATTTGGACATTTTACACTGCAATTCAACCAAATAGCAAGGGGGCATGTTGGAGGCATGTTTTTGGCTGTGACTAGGGCAAGTCCAAAATTAGGACATCTTTCAGCTAATGGAACAGGAAGACATCCAAAGCAAAACAAGGACATTTTTATCTAGACCTGTCTCAGTCACATCCAGGGTACAAAATGTTGTCTTGATTGAGCAACTGACCACTGGAGGGATGAATGCATGACCTCTTCTTAATCTCCCAGTGGTTACCGACCCCCTCCCCTTTAAGAAGTGAAAGTGACAGTGGATACTAGGCTCTATGACAGCTTCAGGTATGATGGCCATTCCTAATAGAGCACTAAACAAGTTTAAGGAGTAGCCTACTGGTCAGTGCAGTGGACTTTGAACAACAGGTCCCAGGTGTAACTTCTACATTAACATTTTTATTTCTTTACAAATATGTGAGCCCTCCTGGAACATAGAAATATCTACTATACCTGAATTTATAAGACATCTGTAAGCGTGATGGCCATTGTAGTGGTGTACCTTTAGTTACAGTAGGTTTTTATCTGTTCCGGTAGGACTCACAATAACATATAAAAAGAAGATGGGATTTGTACCTGGGTCCTATTGTTTAAAATCCACTGTACTGACCACTAGGCTGTCACTGTGCTCTTCAGGGAAGTCTGTGTGGTCATTTTTGTACAAATGATGACAGACACATGTTTTTGTGTCTGCTGTTTTAGAGTTCATATTTTGTATGTTTTATTTTGGGAAATGGCTATTTATTATTATTATTATTGCAATAAACATACATGTAAATAACGTTATATCAAAGGAAAAAATACCCAAGTCCACATCAATGGGGAGAGATAAGAGAAAAAGCAAGCAATAATCAAAGGAAAATCAATACCGTCACAAAACAGAGTATCTATATTACTTTAGACCTTAATTATATCTATATATAACAATCCTCTCACCTAACTGACAATGTGGCTATTCATTTTGGATGTTTATTAATATGATTATTTGATTTTATGTTACCATTTTAATCAAAGCGTGATTCATTATACTTTACAATAATAGTGCTTTACAAACAATTGGCCCTGTTTCCTAAGCAGTGCTAAGGGCGTGTTAGCATTTTTAGCATGTGCTAATGTTTAGCCCCCTCTAAATAACACATCACCCATATGGGTGACTAACTTTTAGTGCGCACTAATTTAGCGCAAGCTAAAATTCTAATGCGGCTTAGTAAACAGGGCCCAATATGTAGTCAGCTTTAGGATAGATAACCTGTTTTCCATACTTTGTACCTGTAGTACATGTAGCCTTTGAATTAAAGTAAGCAAAGAAGAAACACATAATATTACTACTTCCAGTTAACTATACTGGAGCATGAAAGATAAAGTAACCTGTCTATAGCTTACCCAAATACCTTATTGAGCCAATAAACAAAGTACCCATTAAATCTCTTTGTTCAAGTCATGCAATTGGACAATGTTCCTGTAAGAATAAAACAGAATTCTGTTCTCAACAGGTAAACTACTAGTTATCTACTCTCTGAGTAATGATACATGTTTTTGGAAGCCGTAGTGTTGAAATGAGAGAGTACTGGACTAGATTCTACATATAATGCCTAAAATTTGGTGCTGAAACAGTCCTCTGTGATTAGCCTTTATG